>NC_139228.1:34688169-35408352 GCF_055691185.1 Crinia signifera | reverse complement strand
TGGGGTTCCAGATCTCTCTCTCTCTCTCTCTCTCTCTCTCTCTCTCTCTCTCTCTCTCTCTCTCTCTCTCTCTCTCTCTCTCTCTCTCTCTCTCTCTCTCTCTCTCTCTCTCTCTCTCCTCTCTCTCTCTCTCTCTCTCTCTCTCTCTCTCTCTCTCTCTCTCTCTCTCTCTCCTCTCTCTCTCTCTCTCTCTCTCTCTCTCTATATATATATATATATATATATATATATATATAGTGCATAGGTGCTGTATAAATAACTGTTCCAGTAAGAATCTCTGTCTGTGACAAGTGCTTTCTCTCCTACACATAGACATGCGAGGAGCTTCAGCAGAAAATTCACAAACTCGGCAAACAACTAGAGCAACAGCGAGATCTATACCATGAGACTATGTCCAAGTCTTACAAGGCAGAGGAATTGCTGCAGGAACATGAGGGTTCTTTAAAACATTTGAAGGGCAAGCTTGCATCAGAGGAGATGATCAAAGATAGTTTCAACATAGAAAGAAAGAAGGTCTGTACGTAGAAAAAAGCTGATCCACCTTTCATCCCTTGTTGGACGCCTCCTTCTCTCCTCCAATAGCATTGCCAGATTCACCACTCGCAGTTTCCTCTCGCAGTTTCCTCTTCTAAATACTCTACAACAGTGTTTCCCTAACCCAGTCCTTAAAGTGCACTAACAGTCCAGGATATCCATGCTTGAGCACAGATGGTTAATGCAAATTGACTGCAGCTACCTATTCTCATGCATGAATATTCTTACAGCTTGTACTGTTGGTGCTTCTTGACCAAGTTTGGGAAACACAGCTGAACGCTATGACTTTTTCGAGAGTTAAAACCTCTTATGCAGAACATCATAGTTTACTATGATCTATGCCTTACAATAGCTAACAATGGGGCAGATGTATTAAGCCTTAACAAGAGATAAATTCAAGTGTGATAAGGAGAGATAAACGTCCAGCCAATCAGCTCCTTACTGACTTTTTCAAACACAGTCTGTAACATGGCAGTTGGCAGGTGATTGGCTGGATGTTTATCTCTCCTTATCACCCTTGCATTTATCTCTTGTTAAGGCTGAATACATCTGCCCCAATGCCTGCTGGTACCTGATAGCAGGCTGGTTTTGGTAAAGTGCCAGGTGGGGAATTCTTTAAAAGGTCTCAGGGAGAACACTGAACTTTTTTGTTTATTTGCTTTATTCACATTGGAATGCAAATGTTTAAATATTAAGCACTATTAAGTTTACCAAGGGTAAAAAACTGACCATTCCTAAATTAAAAAAAACACAACATACACAACAGCTGCGGATACTATAATGGCGTTTGCGATATTTTGACTGAAATTGTTATCCTGGCTCAGCTGCAGCTTGATGTCAGAGGAAATCGTGAACCTCTATAAAAAAAAAATGTATATACGTTATTAGAGAGATCATGAAGAACACCATGACAAGTCTCATAGTGTTACAGTCTTCCGTGGAAGCAAGGCTGCAACTGGATGTTATACCGTATGCATGTAGAGGAGGGGAGAGTGAGTTTAGACAATTGACTGTCTTGCCCTGGTGACAAAAATCCGGGCTTTGGTCCTTATGGAAGCCATAAGCCAAGCCTAACACTGCACATACTCCCAAGCATTGGCGGCTCCTACCTCTTTTATGCCATGCTGCCAGCAACCCCCGCTGCTGCTCCCATTTGTCAAGGTGCCGGAACAGTGCAGATGGGGATGCAGTTACAATCCCGGCGGTCGGAATCCCGGCGTTCATAATCCCGACGCCGGAATCCCGACCGCCGAAATGCCGACACTTTCTCCCTCCTGGGGTGTCCACGACACCCCAGGAGGGAGTGGCGAGCGCAGCGAGCCCGCAAGGGGGGGCGATCCACGTCCCCCCCTTGTCGGCATTTCGGCTCTCGGGATTCCGGCGTCGGGATTCTGAACGCCGGGATCCCGACCGCCGGGATTCAATACTGAATCCTGCAGATGACAGGCATCGGGACCAGCACAGCATCGGCGACGGTACTGCGCATACGCATACCCATGGCTTCTATGGGCTGCTCCGGCTGCAGCCCATAGAAGCCAAATTGGGCTGCACAGCAAAGCAGGGAGTGGCTTCCTACAGGAAGCCAGTTCTCTGCCTATAGCAGCCCAGACTGGCAGTCTGGGAGGGACTGCCTTACTGCAGATGACTAGCAGGTCTGCCCTAAATAGAAAGTCAATGTCAGTTATCATGAAGCCAGTGCAGTCTCACGAACTGCATCTGGCTTCACAATGGCTGAGCACAGTGGCAGATTTTAACTGGGGGGGGGGGGGGGATAACCGCCATCAGGGGTAGGCAACCTATGGCATACAAGATTCTGTGAATATACATGCCTTGCCTTTTCTTTGTTAGGGCATCCTAAAACAGGCAGTTTTATTTTAATTTTTTTTATTTTATTTCACAGTCGCAGTAAAATAAAATAATGAAAAAATACTATACTGATGAATATATATTTTTCTAGCCACTGTGATAAGTTCATATCTACTAAGCACAAGGCAACAACTGAGGCGAGATTTACTTTATTGACAAAAAAAGATATAATTTTTCAGTTTAAATATTCATTACCTATAAAGAGTATTAGAGCGTCACTTTACATGTAAAAGTTTTAATCACGCATTAAAATTATCCGTCCTACATCTTCTGAATAAAGGTATCACCTTTTCAAATGGGAAATGGTTTACAAACTACTTTATCAGTTCTGCAGGGTATCATTTTTCAGCATTAGTTATCTAGCTGACACCAGCATCATAATAACTTCTCAGGAGCTCGGGATTCGGAGATGGCATAACACTCAACAAAATAGGTTGTTGGAAGCACTTCATATAAGAGGTTAGATAATAATTGTATCAAACCTCTGTGCTTTATGTGCATTTAAAAGACATTTTAGACTAGTCATTAATAGGATATGTCTGTTTTACTAGGGTACTATTTATTTTTTTATAATTGACTATTAATATCATGCAAAATACAATAAGTAATTTTTACAGTAATATTTTTTTTTATACTAAAGAAATATAATAATAAAATAATTTTTGGTGGGGAAAAAAGCATTATACAGAGAACAATGAGATAATATATGAAAAATTATGTTTTACCTTGATTGTTCCATAGTTTAGCATAATTATCTTAACCTTGCAATGATTCATTCTAACATGCAATAAATTAAATTTCTTTCTAAAAACACCAAATTGGAAAACTTTAGTTTGTCACGATTATTAGGCCCACAATTTATGTTTTAGTTCTAAATTACATTTTTAATATGGGTAAATATACATGCCATGGTATATTTGCATAATCTGGTCCCATGAATGTATGTATCTTTACATTTTGCAATGTTCCGCCGCTATTCCCGAAAGGGTAAATAGTGGCGGGTCCCTATTCCATGCTGTCTTTACCGACAGCATTGAAGAGGGATCACGGCAGAACGAGGCCGATTTCAGAAGCTGTCGGGCCTGTTCTGTCGATAACGGCCGTGGATTGTCGCGATCCCGGCCGCAGATCGACATTCCACGGCATTTACATGGACACGCCCATTTTTCACAGATCGGCAGGCGGACATTGAATCCCGCCTGCCGATTTGCTGTCAGGCAAAACGTAAATGGGCCAGGCTCACGGCTGTCGGGAGGGATCGACAGCCGTGATCCAGGATTCGATACCCCCCTAAAGGATTGTGATTTAACAATACAATTTATTGATGTAAGGCAAATGGATATTTTTCAAAGTACGATTATCAAAACATCTGTATATTCATTACTGCTCTTTTCTAGTTCAAAAAATTCTTACTGCAGTTGGGCGAGAAGTTGAAGATAAACCAAGACCTTTCGTCTGAGAGCCTCGTATCACAGTACGACATGTTACTGAACCAAGCAGAGGAAATTTGTAAGAGGGATAAAGATTTTCTGAGTGACAATAAAACTCTTATTTATAACCTTCAGAAAAAGGTAAAAATATCTATGTTATCACTAAAATTTAGATATCACACTCTTTACTTGCATCAATTCAATATTTAACTAATATGAATCCGAATATATTTGGAAGTGTGTTGTTTTTTTTGTTTTTAATCAGCATGCTTTACAAATGACACAGAGTTGTGACAATGACTATCAGAGGCTGCATTCAGTGTGGATAGGACAAAACACATTATTAGTAGGTCAAGTGACTACAACAAGGGGATAATCAAGTCTTCTGTAGTTCGCTTCCAGAATACAACATGTTCCCTGCTCGCTCAGAATCATACATGTTATGTAGGCACGGTTTGTAAGGATAAGTGTCCTAACGCATAATGATTGGACAAAGTAATTATATATTTAAAAATGAAAAAAAAAAACACATGTAGTGATACAAAAAGAGGTAAATGCATTGCATTTAAAATATACAGTCTTTGTCCTGTATATATGTTTCTTTATGAGCCATGTAAAATGGAGAGTGATAAACAACCAACCAATCAGCTCCTGCCTGACATTTTTCAAACACAGTCTGTGACATGGCAGGTAGGAGCTGATTGGTTGGCTGTTTATCACTCTCCATTTTCGCACTTTTGATGCTTAGTGCATCTTGCCCTTAGCCTTAAGCCCTGTAGACGCTTTGCGATAAAGGAAGACTATATGCACCACGATAACGATATCATTATTGCATATCATTCAGTGTGTACAAAAGACAAAGATACATTTTTCCGAAAACAACATGGTGGGTTCTTCATACCTGATTACTCGGCTAGGAATTTGCAGGCCAGGCGATTATCTGCACATGCGTACGAATCGTAGTACGCATGTGCGAGGCCATCATGCAATTAAATCCTGCTACTTTTTTTATCGCTGGCCGTAGGCAAGTTGATTGACAGGAAGCCGGCATTTGTGGGTGGTAACCAAACGCTTTTTAGGAGTGTCAGGGAAATGCAGGCATTTGAGGGGAGGGCGTGTGATGTCAGCTCCAACCCATATCTGCTTCTGTCGCAGCCGCCGAGGTCCTGGGCTATGCACAGACTGCGCACACTGGGCAAACCATTGCATGGTGAGCAGCTTGTGAATGGATTTGCAGCTGGTGTATACCTGATCACGGGGCTCTGCAATTTGGCAGAGCAGCGATCAGGTCTGAATAACCCCCATGGCCAGTGGTAAAGCAAACCATTTGTATCTATCGTTTGAAATTGTTCCGTGTGTGTGTATGCTCTGGATCGTTATTTCTGTAGCTCTAGGGAAACCGTTAATAATATCGTTAGCTGCCTTCATTACATAGTGTGTATGCAACTTAAGAAACAAGATCTTAGTGGGTCCTTTATGCTACTGAAGGCCCCCATACACTAGGCCAAGGTATTGAGTTCTAGCATCGCATGCAATACTCCGACAAGTGACCCGGCGGCTGGTTCACGTGCAATATATGTCTGTGGACCATCAAATAATTTCTCTCCCCTTCGGCCACTTGCGAGGGGATGTGTTCACATTTGCCGGGGTGGCAGGTGGTGCTGACCTGTTCCCTATGATGCCAAACGAACAGGTCTGAATTAGGCCCATTGTACTGTATGTCACTCGTCTGCTTGAATCTGTGTAACTTGCTATGTTTTACCTCTATCCTGGCCTGATTGTGGGTTGTATTTCCAGCTATGTCATTTTAAATGCTATACCTCAACCCCGTCATTTTACTTCACCTATCCCTAGCAAGGTCACTTTGTTTTTATACCCATGTAACTTTGTGTTGCATTCTACCTATATCTATGTCACATTGGTGCGTGTCACCTCCAACTATGTCACTTATTGGTGAGTGTCACCTCCAACTATGTCACTTGGTGGGTGTAACCTCCGCTCCATCTATGTCACTTATTGGTAGGCATCACCTCCAGCTATGCCACTTGTTGGTGAGTGTCACCTTCAGCTATGTCACTTGTTGGTGAGTGTCGCCTACAGCTATTTCACTTAGTGGCACTACTTCTACCTAACAATGTCACTTGGAGCTGTGTTCTTCCTGTAGGTACCTAGTTTACAGTGTGTTCTACCTTGTGTGTTCTGCCTTCAGCCATGTCACTTGGTGGTGCAATCTTCCTGTAGTTGGCTAGTAGATGATATGTTTTTCTTCCAGCCATGTTACTTTGTGGTGTGGTCTTCCTCTAGTTACCTAGCTGGTAATGTGTTCTACTTCCAGCCATGTCAGTAGGTAGTATGCTCGTCTTCTAGTTAGCTAGTTCATGTTGTGTTCTAGCTCCAGCCATTTCACTAGATGGTGTGGTCTACGTGTAGTTAGCTAGTTGTTGATGTGTTCTGCCTCCAGCCATGTCACTAGGTGGTGTGGTCTACCTATAGTTGGCTAGTTGATGTTGTGTTCTGCATCCAGCCATGTCACTAATGTCTTCATCTATTTAGCTAGTTTATGATATGTTTTGCCTCGAGCCATGTTACTAATACCCCTTTCAAAATGGACAGCGCTTGCAAGCTGGGTCGCAAGCCGAGTACAAAATCCGCAAAAGCGCTTTCACACTAGCCACCCGGCCCAGCATAAAGCCGGATGGGTGGCATAATCGGGAGGCGGTGCTGGGGCAGCGCTGGGAATTGTCAGCATTTCCCAGTGGCGCCTTTACAGTGCAGTGAACTGGACCCGGATCAACCCGGGATACCAGTTCACACGCCATCCCGGGTCCAACCCCGGTCAAGACCCGAGATGAAATCCCAGAACGTTGGACCCAGGACAATCTTTCAGGACCCTTTCACACTGACCAATTTCCCAGGTTGTTGCATAGTCATGTGCAATAACCTGGGAAATATTTGACAGTGTGAAAGGGGTATAGGTGATGTGCTCTACCTGTATTTAGCTAGCTGATGTTGTGTACTAGCTCCAGCCATGTTACTATGTGGTGTGGTTTTCCTCTAAGTAAATATATTGTAGCTCTAGATATCATACTTGGTGGCATCTATATGAAGCACAAGAGGAATATAGGCTAGAGTAATCAAGTTGCAAAACATTTAAGATAAAACCACAACATTTTTTTTTTGGGGACCAATTGACTATCAGTACAAAAAATTTTTTATCTGTACAGGTGAATTCTCAGAAGGAAAAACTAGAGTTAAAATCTTCACAAATGGAACAACTACAGAAGAAAATCAAACAGCTCGAAAGAGAAAACGAGCACCAAGCCTTCCTGAGTGCTGAAAATGCAGAGACTATGACAGCCCAAAAATTGCAGAAGAAGGTCGAGAGACTCCAAGGACAGCTCTGTGACATGAAAATTGCTAATCAAAACTTAACGACTCAGCTTGTCGATCTGAATGCTCTAAAGGTGAGTGCGCCACTTTAGGAAGTTTAGCAAAGAATTATACAGAGCTTTTCTTTACCGGAGTAATAGTAAAAAGAAAAGTATAGTCACTCATCAGGAGTTTACAGATGTTTACAATATTTGTTCTTAATGTAAGTAATAAAACATGGATTCTAATATACTGTGTGGTATTCAATTGTTATATTGTGCCTGATCTCCGTCTAAAATGACGAGAGATCGTAGGGCTATATTCAATTGATCTATATTTTTGCGCGTATCTCAGTCATTATGGTCAGGTTTAGCCACGCATTCGCACGTTTCAGCTCACCTCCCCCTGGGATAGCGAGCTGAAATGCTGGTGAAAAACAATTGAATACCATCCATTGTATATTCACTCCCCAATAATCTATTTTACAGCTAGGATAAGTAATTATGCTAAATGTGCAAGCTACCATGTGTAT
This sequence comes from Crinia signifera, assembly GCF_055691185.1. Taxonomy (NCBI): domain Eukaryota; kingdom Metazoa; phylum Chordata; class Amphibia; order Anura; family Myobatrachidae; genus Crinia; species Crinia signifera. The sequence goes on along the minus strand of NC_139228.1, from coordinate 35,400,621 downwards.
ATACTGTATTTACTATTATCATTATTATTATTCCTTATCTATAAGGTGCTACATAATATATGTTACGTCTATATTTTATATTTAGGCATTGATTTGTCATTTGCTTTTAATACACCAATATGAACCATTTCTGTATGGAGATGCCACTTGGCAACTATAGTCATGAATACTGAATATAGTATTATTATTAGTAGTAGTAGTAGTAGTATGAGTAGTAGCATGCAGACCATCATTCACATTCAAGGGGTTTTAACAATTGGAGGTAATTGTCCGTCTGGGGTCTATCCAATTAGCCTCAATAAGCCGACGCGTTTCAAGGCAAAAACAGGCCTGCGGTGGCCAAGAACACACAGGTTTCACAGAACCTGTGTGTTTTTGGGAGCAACTGTAATTTTTTGAGGCAACCCAAATTAAAATCTTCTGGAAAATCGAAAAAAAAAAAAGTACATTTTTTGCACCCACTATTTGGAAACCTCTTTAAATTTTAGACTTCTGTGCACCAGCTTCCCTCCCCTTTTCTATTGCAAAGCGATGAGTTAATAAACTTGTCATTAATTTTTTTTAGTCGTGTCAGCTTAGAAAGAATTGTTCTGATATCGTACATCCATTAATTCAATAAATAATATTTAATTTAAAAATTACAGAGGGTTTCAATGAAAAAAAAAGTCCAGTACAGTATCTAATTTCACCCTAACAAAGTATAACATGCAGCATTTAATTTAACAACAAAAAGTTAGAGCGTTAAACTGAATTTTATATAAATATTTGGCAAATTCTAGATGGCATTTTAATTATTCTATGTCTGGAGTTTTTTTTTAAATTGTAACAAAATAAGTAAATTTAAAAAACTGTACATTGATATATATATATATATATATATATATATACATATATATAGATTTATATAAAGGTTGGTGGATGAACATGTATGCAAGATTGAATTAAACTGTACAACGTAGAGATTATATGGGTGCTTAGAAACTGCTCATTCCAATTTGTAACACATTTTTCCATCTTGTAGGAGAAAATCAACCAGCAGAAGAAAACCATAGAGCTTCTCAGCACATCTTTAGCTAACCTTGAAAAAATTAAGGAGAAAGCTGCTAAAAAAGTGGTAAGCCTGAAAACAGAGCTGGACTACACTGAACATGAGTCTGTGGGAGAGAAATTGAGGAGTCAGCATATGGTAGAGGCAGTCACTAATGAGCTACGTACAACCAAGAGGGCTCTTGAAGAAGTGGCAAGGAGAGAAAAACAGGTACACTTTGCTTTAAAGTGAATCATTAGAATCTTTTTAGCAACTCTTACGAAAGCTCATTAAATAGTTTTTTGGGGCTGGAACTTGCAGGTACTTGAGAACTTTAAGAGACTTTACACAATACCTGGGATTAATAATGGCTTTTTGTCCCATAGATCTTGTGATGTATCTTTTAGGAAGAATGGGTTTTAAATCGGTCTTCGTAAAGAACATAACAGGAACTGTGCTTTTCTTGCCAACCCCAAATTGTAATTAGGAGGTGTTTTAGACCAGTAGACCGAGTAACTGTGAAGAGTTTTAGAAAAGGTTTAATGATAAAGTTGGAAAGTGTTAAGAGATATAATTTTTCCCTTACGACAAACTGATTTTCCAACCAATTGTGCAAAGGCGGTCTATCTGCAAAACCTGGAAAACAATGGTGGCAAAATGTACATTTATTTTTTTTAAATGTGTTCATTCTTCAGCTTGTTGACTTCAGAGAAACCGTTACAAGAATGATGGGATATAACCTTAACACGTTGGCTGTCCCAGATCATGAGATCTTTGATCAACTCAAACGTATTTTACGGACACAGGGACACACCGATGTCAGCAGGACTGATAGATCAAAGTTACCCTATGGCTTCAGGACAGGGGATGGCGAGCCGGAATATACAGTGCAGCACATGAATCCCAGATTTCATTGATGGATCAAGTCAAACTCTACTGGCGGTTGGCATCAAGATTTAAAAGAGAATATTGAAAATTGTGCAGTAGTTCACATTTAATGACTTATCTGATGGTGTAAATCTATAGACAGAGTGAGTACAGTTTATTGCAGTGATTGGCACATGGTCGCAAGAAATAATTAAGCATTTAGTATGTGTGTGAGAGCAGCAGGTAGAAGGCTCAATATCCCATTTAGCCAAGATAGATGAGATCCAGTAATCAAGAATCAAGATGAACATTCAAATCAACTCTGGGATGGCCAATGGCGATGATCTGTGGTCATCTTCCTTATATTTACCGGTACTTGGGTATTATCACGGCGCCATCGCATTGCATACCATAAGGCTTAATATGGTATGCAATGAGATGAGATGCGATGCGATGGGACCCGATCTTATACAATTTAAAATTGTATACCATTGTCTATGGCATACAATGAGATGAGATGAGATACGATTTTAAATTGTATAAGCACACTAATGGTTGCTTTCAATGTTAATTGGCCCCCATATAAGATTTTTAATTGTATAAGCACCCTAATGGGTGCTTTCAATGTTAAATGCACCCCCACGCCACCCCCACTATCAACGCCAACCCGAAGCGTGCCGACCGCAGCGAGCCCGCGAGGGGCGGCGGTACACGTCCTCTGACCTTTTCATACCCCGGCGTGGAGTTGATTTTATATAGTGTGGCAAGCGCAGCGAGCCACCGAGCCCGAAGCGTGGCGTGCGCAGCGAGCCCCGCGAGGGGACGCGTAATACATGTAAAGTAAAACATGGCCGCATGCCTCGCTGCGCTCGCCACACTATATAAAATCAACTCCACGCCGACATGGATAGTGGTATGAAAAGGTCAGAGGACGCGTACCGCCACCCCTCGCTTCGGGTTGGTGTTGATAGTGGGGGTGGTGTGGGGGTGCATTTAATATTGTAAGCACCCATTAGGGTGTTTATTCAATTAAAAATCTTATAGTGGTGCCAATTAACATTGAAAGCAACCATTAGTGTGCTTATACAATTTAAAATTGTATCTCATCTCATCTCATTGTATGCCATTGTATGCCATATACAATGGTATACAATTTTAAATTGTATAAGATGCCATAAGATGGAAATCGTGGGCGCCGTGCTAATACACAAGTACCTATTTACCATCAGGGATCATGTGTAGTTTTTGTAATCTAACAATCTTGAGCTAAATACATCTAACCAAAATACATCTTTATTCAAATATAGCACATATAGTACACTTTTATGCTGGGTACACGCCTGAACAATTTTGCCTCAATTACCCCAATTTCGATACAATCTCGACCAATTGTATTTAAAATGGGCATGTTTTAGATCCGATTCCGATCCGATGCGCGTCCCCGCTGGTGGTTTGGTAGTTTTGCAGATCCTTCAACACCTCCAACTGGGTACAGATTGTGATCGGATCATATGCAGATCGTTTGCTCCAACAGATCGTGTGCCCATCGTATGATCGTCTCACAATCTGCTCATGATCCTGATCGTTCTGCTGTGTACCCTACATTAAAGTAAACCTAATGATTTTCTATGGTGCACTGTTTACTGCAATAAGCTCTGCTCCACCTGCACTGTTGGTATCTACAAAATGGATCTATCAGTCATAAGCTCTGCAGTATTCATGAATTATTGCAGCAATTATTTAACACTAAAACAATTCTGTTAATTATTAAAAAATGTCACAGATATATTTACGTAAAAAATGTCTACCATTTAGATTGTGTATTGCTTAAGGCGATGAAATCCTTTTGCATTTCCTTTAATTTTGTGTGTTTAGGACAGAAGAAAAGGGACCTACATTACCAATTGTTTATGTCATTTTTAAACATCTCTATGACATCATCAGAAAGCTATATGGGTCTAGTGAGAATCCTAATAGCAAGACGGCAGCCAGGTCAAGCTCCAAGGGGCACCGGCATCATCCGCATGGTAGACGGGGCACTGTAACATATATGACCTGGGTGGCATTATGAAAACTGGGGGCACTACAGTGTGTTTGCCACAGTTAAGTAGTTGAAAGTTTTTACAGTTGGTGCCACGGGCCCCCACAAATCGTAATCCGCTGGATCTAATGTTCTAATTGGGATGGTAAAGCTCGAATACATAGTCAACGTCAAGCTGGTAGTCACCAGGAAAGTGGCACATCACCATGAAGCAATGTATGGTACATCGATCTTGAAGAACATTTTGCAGTATATTTTGAAGGACGATGATTTGTAAATTTGACTTCCAGCTTAAACTATTTCTAGTGTGTAAAAATAATAAGTTATTACTGAATAATGTTTCTTATGTAAAATATTAATAAATAAATAACTTTGATAATGTTTGTTTTCTGTGTGTCTCAATGGTTTAGACTTTAACTCGAGTCGCCTTGCCGTGCCGTTGTATATCTGTAGTAAGAAATACAAAGGGCTTGATGAAGAGTTGGACACACGTCCATTTGCGAAGTGTATTTTGTGTGTTTTCACTATATGCATTCGCTATATTTACGTACGCAATAACGAGTCATGCAGATTCGTAGGCAAACCAAACGCATAGTCATTTGCAATTAAGATGTGTCCGGTTTTGCACAAGGGGCATATAAGTGCATTTAGTATATTTGTGTAACGCATAAGCCATTATTTGCCGGTGTGTTTACAAACAGATGCAGATCAGCAGAGAGATAAATGCATGCCATATTATTTGCTGATTGCCAAGGATCGGTGCATGTACACACTGATAATAACTGTTGTTAGGTCTACTTTATTGCTTCTGATTGGCTGACTGTTATATACTTTAAGCTAATAGGTGGTTTCTTCATTAAACTGGCCATCTTGGGATACATCTGTCTACAGTGAATTAGAGCACGAGCAATGCCAGACACTATGTGTATAGACTGGCCAACCCTTAGAACCTGACCCTGGGGATTTCCTGAAACAGGTACACCCTGGCAGGCCCAGGTCCGGAACTCCCAACCTCTACCCATGCCTTGTGTTACTCGCCTACCTACACCACTAGACACATATTCTAAACCTCAAGGGCCGCACAGCCAAGTACCCCGAGGACAAAGGACAGATACCCAAGGGTCATATTCCCCACCACCCGGAGACCTCACTCACTACCCAGCTTAACTGAGACTTGTTGCCAACACACAGACAAGTGGGACACCACAGTCTTTGACAGGACAGGACTCTTTCTTGTCCAATGTCCATCAGACATTGCTTTATATTGATTGACTAATTCTTAGAGCCTTTATATTGATTATTTTCCTTGCTTTAATTTGCTTCACATTGATTGATCAATTATTGGAGCCTTTACAGAACTCCATGATTTGTTACTGTGGCCACTTGTTTAAAAAAACACATTCACATGACTATTCAGTCCATAGTAACACCTACAGTACACCCCAAACACGAGGGTGGATTGCGCAGGATCCATCCACCATGTGTAAAGGGCAGAGGCTGACCCCATTTGCAGTACCTATGTCCTATGGTGTCCTGGTGTCCTATGCAAATTACCACAGCTCGGAGGCACAAAGGTTTCCTAACAGGTAATCCAGCTCTACCAGCAATGTCAGGGCAGGTTGAGCAAAGCACAAGAGCTGGTGTAGGTACGTACATAGAGGTGCCTTCTCCAGCACTCCTTGTTTTAAAGCTTGTTCCCAGGTTATATGGAAAGTAACCCTTTTCATCAACAATGTTAATGTGGATTTAAGCACCATTCTGACCCCCACCCTCCCCCAACCAACTTACCAGTAACCTCTTATCTAGCACATTTAAGCAAACCCACACTTTTCTACAACTCATCAAAAGACCCGCATCCCGGACATGCCATTGGTCTTCAGTAGGATCAGCTTCTTACTTATGATTTTGGCTTCCGATGAACATGTAGGTAGACCCAGGCTTACACATTCTCAGAGACCACATGATTTTAATACATTGGATTGGCCAAATCTTCCCACTTGCATCTGTGAGTGTAGTCAGGATCGCAGTGGAAAAAGGCCCACAACTATTTTTTTTTCTTTTTTTGCTAGGTCCTAGGCCTTCCGAAACCTTGATCCAAGACAGAATACAACTTTTAGAAACCAGTTACAGTCGGATTTATTTAGTATGGGCATGGTAGTAAAAAAATCTTGCAAAGATACATATTAAGAAGTGGTTAGGAATGAATTGCCAGCGCCATAATTTACTATCTAATTTGCTAAATTGGCAGAGTCTGACAAGAAAATGTTCTATCTGTAATGGTGATATTTTTGCCTAATAATTTTTGGTCAGAGTAAAATATCACATGAAATGGCATCAGCTACACAAAATATCTAAAGAAGTGGAAGGGCTCAAAAGATTCTCAATTACTTGGGATGATATCCCATTTTACGGAGAAGAACTGATTTCGCAGGTTGGAGGGTTCATTTCGCTCCTGAATAAGTAACCACTGAAGGTCATTTTCTTGCAAAATGAGCAAATTCATATGAATAAACTAACAATAGGGGTACGCATTTGGCCTCTTGAATTTTCGTTTTAAAAGCCATTTGCCGTAATTTCATTCATTCTCGAAGGACCAACCTTTTCTTCTATCCTTTATGTAGTTTCCAAACTCTTGCCTATACGTTGACTTTTATCTGTCATGTTCTCCCATATTGTATACAGAGAAAAAGTTTTACAAATGTACATTTGCATGTGACCTAAATTGAATAAGAAAAACTGTTTTGCTAAGCTTAAGCTTGGTTAAAAGTTATAAAACCATAGAAGTCAAAAAAATAAATTTAGGCAACCAGGTTGGTGTAACAACATCAAGGCAATGCGGCAAAAATATTCACAGTAATTCACTATCTATCTATCTATCTATCTATCTATCTATCTATCTATCTATCTATATAGATATACATATATATGTGTGTACAGTGTGTGTGCGTGTATATATATATATATATATATATATATTATATATATATATACAAACAGTATATCTATACCTAACTACTTCTCATCTCTATGGGGTGAAGTACCACGAGTGACCACTAGAGGCCACTCGACGGACTTAATTACTCTACTTACTCTATTACAAACTTGAGGGATATGGACAGAGGGAGCTGTGAAGACAGAGATTGGAGGAAGACGCATATAGGGACTTGGGACATAAATTGTGGGCTAAGAACTGTCACAGCTCAAAGTGATAATAAAACCTGTCACAGTTCAAAGTGAAATTACAGTGCAGAATCTGTCATTTTGACAGGCTTTTTACTAGTCATGCAATAATGCACAAATACTATTTTGTAATGTCATTCAACCATTGTTGCGCAGATTTGCCAATGTATGTGGATAGATCTCAGAGGCACATGAATGTATTTATTGGCACTAACCTAAATGTAAAATTTGCCTGATTAAATATGCATTTTGTGCAACTTGCAGAGCTGAACACATCTCATGTGGTTCATTGTAAGGTCCTTGGAGTCAATTTAATAAAGCTTCTAAAAATGAAAAGAGGTGATGTTGTGCACAGCAACCAATGTGATTCTATCTCTAGACACTCAGCAATGTGATGGTACCACCTGAGCCTGTAATGGAGTCTGAGGGGAAAAGACAGCACCATGTTAGCATTGTAAGTCCAAGTGCTGTGTCTGAAGATGCAGCACTGAATCATTTGGAAGACCATCAGCCATGTCACTAACTCTGAGGTTACTCAGATTAGCCCTCGCAGCTGCGTAGCAGAGGCCTGGAAGAGTGCCCCTGAAAATGTCAACTCTGGCCGCAGCATGCCTACAATTTCAGCAAAGCTGCCCAGCTCCTCCCACTCCTAGCTCACGAACAGTGCTGATGCTCATTGGGCAGTGCAAACTACGAATCAAAATCTGTTGTGTACATGCACAGAATGGTCTTGCATTAAAGCCCCACCATCGGAGATGTACGAAAACCATGAATTTTGCATACATCTCCAAATTAGGCCCCAGGTGAAGCCATGTTTGGAATTGAACTGATATTTTTTCTGGGCTCAACAAACAGAACTTTGTATCTGTCCATCTTGAATTTTGATGCTCCGGACGCAGTTGCAGGACCTTTTAGGATTCCATTACCTCAAGCATGTGCAGTATAAACTGTGGTCTACTAAGTAAAAAACATATTGAGAATGCCAAGATCACACCCATCAGCAGCTGGTAGTCACTCCAGCACTTATCAAGTTATATCATACAGCCATGACATCCAGTGACTGTCCGATGACTGTGCTTAGAACTTTGTGCTTCACCTATGTTTCAGTCCTTGTTGCTGACCAAAACTTGTTTTGAACAGACTAACCTCTAGCATCCTGACCTCTGCTAGAGAGCCGGCCCTAGGCACAGGCAAACTAAGCAAATTTCTAGGGCATTTGGAATACCTAGGAGCACCAGCAGCAGCTTCTTCTGATTAAAATGATATGCAGCAAGCCTTTATTCTGTGAGGCTGTATCTGCATATGAAATAGTGTATTCATGGTAATCACTGTAACATAGCATTCCATATGCAGGTACAGCCACAGTCGCACACAGAATATAGTCATGCCGCATATCATTTTAATCATTGGAAGCTCCTTGTGTGTCCTGGTTACATAACAATGCAAATAAGACGAATTGTCAGCAAAAAAGGCACCAAACATGGCAGAACTGGCCAGGAGCTGCATGGCCTATTAAGGCAAATCTATGAGGAAACATCTGTATCCAAGCAGAGGCAGAGGTCACAGTGTTAGCGGCTGTGCGAGTGCTGTCTGCAGGTGGATTGGTTTTGCATATGTGTAAGGCGCATTATGTGTGTCATGTAAAAAATGCATTAATAATGTGCGACATATGTGTAACAGGCATTATGTGTGTCATGTATAAATGCATTAACAATGTGCGACATGTGTAACAGGCATTATGTGTGTCATGTGTATAAGGGCATTAATAATGTGCAACATATGTATAATGGGCACTATGTGTGTCATGTGTATAAGGGCATTAATAATGTGCAACATATGTGTAAGGGGCATTATGTGTGTCATGTATAAATGCATTAACAATGTGCGACATATGTGTAACAGGCATTATGTGTGTCATGTGTATAAGGGCATTAATAATGTGCAACATATGTATAATGGGAATTATGTGTGTCATGTGTATAAGGGCATTAATAATGTGCAACATATGTGTAAGGGGCATTATGTGTGTCATTATGTGTATGAAGGGCATTAATAAAGTTTGGCATAAGGTGTAAGGGGCATTATGTTTATAAGGACATTAGTAATGTGTGTCATGTGTAAAGGGCATTACTGTGTGGTATTATCAGGGGTGCCGAGAGAAAGGGGTAGGGGGTACAAATTACCCAGGCCAAAGTCTGATGGAAGGACCCAGTGGGGGCCCCGGGCCCCCTCCCTTTAAGTGACAGTAGCAGCTGCAGCTCTTCTCCTCTTCCCAGCACACACTGCTTTGTGCTGGGTTGCAGTGTGGTCATGGAGGTGCTTAAAATACAATATTTTTTCTGGATTTTTTTCTAAGGGTATAATGTGAGGAGTTATGTATATAAGGTAAAGTGGTACTACTGTGTGATGTAACGTGAATAAGGGACACCATCGCATGATATAATATGAATAAAGTTGCACTACTGTGTGGAATAATTTGAATTGGGGGTACTATTGTGTGGCCATGCCCCTTCCCAGCAAGAACACACCCCTGTTTGGGCTGCGCATCGAATGTGTGCACTGTTTCTATTTAAAATTTTGCGGGTAGGAGCACCAAAATCATGACTGCTATGATGAGGGTTAATGCTAGGGGGCACCAGCCAAAATCTTGCCTAGGGCATCATTTAGGCTAGGGCTGGCTCTGCTCTGCTAATTATATAAAACACAATGGGGTAGATGTATGAAGCAGTGATAAGGAAGGAGAAGTGAGCCAGAGGAGAAGTGGCCCATGGCAACCAATCAGCAATGAAGTAACATCTATAATTTGCATAATATAAAGTTATACAGAGCAGCTGATTGGTTGCCAAGGGCAATTTATTTACTGGCTCATTTCTCCTCCCTTATCACTGCTTTATACATTTGCCCCAAAGTATGATCAGGTGTTTGCTACTAGACATCCACCCTACATAACCCACCTGTTCCTCACCTCCTCAAACCTTACATTCCTGCATCTTGCAAATCTAGAAACGGTCATACAAAGACATATGGGGGGCTGATGTATCAAGCTATTGTTACCAACAACTGACACATTAATTAAGAAATAAAAGGGCACTACCTGGTGCGGTCCCTTGGGTATCAGTTTGCAAATGCATTTCCTATAGATTTCTATGGGGATTGTAGAAATGTAGACTTTAACAAATTCCGAAAACCACGTTACCTCTTAGCTTGACTCCAATAGCTAATGCTGCTATTTATTATTATTATTATTATTTTTTTTTGTTAGAACAAACGATATTCGGTGACGTCTTCTATATTATGGGTCTGAAACTTGCATTTTGATATTGCAACCTAAGAACTATAGACATCAAGTTATACCTGAGTCTGTGTCACATTTCCAATAATACTACATTGTTGACATGGTCAGCATGAAGTGCAATCAAGATATTGAGGCATATGTAATAAGGTCAGGACCAGTGCCCTAGGCAAAATATTATCTTAGTGTCCCATCACATCTCCTGTATCCCTGCTAATGTGAATCATGTCTCCCAATCCCGTCATCTGTATCCTGTGCCGCATCTCCCCAACACAACACCTGCACCTCAGAACAAACAGGGGTTATTTGCGCGTATTCCCAGGACAGTGGGTGTGGCCTCACAACAAGCATGTGGCCTCAAAGGGAATGCGTGGGGAGCCAGTGGGTGAGAGTGAAAAGGTGACAGTGAGAGGCAGCGGGTAATGTCTTGGAGAGGCAGAGAGTGAAAGGAGAGAGATGTTCACTGGGAATTAGTGACATAGGCGAATCTAGGGGGTGGTCCGGGGTGTGAGGGTACGAGTTCCTCAATCACTCAGACACCGAGCAGATGAAACCAGAAGAATGGTTTATTTTCCACAGCACGCACAAATAGACAATAAACAGTGGCAAAGGTAAATTGCAGAGTAGAAAGATATTCAGGTAGCAGGCCCAAACAGACAGTCCTTGTATAGTCACAGTCCCAGATCAGTTCCACAGGGCAAACTATCACTTGTCCACACAGCTGTGATAGCAGAAAACTGTATAAGTCCACAAAACACTGGCAACTCCACAGAAGCGAGGATGAGGCGTTCCACAAGACACAGGTAGAGCATACCTCTGAACCTTAAGACTGCGACTAACCTCCTTCCTCCTCTCTTCTCCTTCAGCTCTCATTCACATCTCTCCCCTCTCTTCCTGCAAACACCAACTTACATCCCAAAGGCACCCCTCTCCCCCTCCCTCAGGAATTCTTAACCCTTCCTATGCTGGGTGCAGTTGTATGAATATAACAGGGTCTCCTATTACCTGTCCAGGGGCTGATTAACTCACTCCCTTCATCTGGCTTTGAAGCTTGTGTATGTGAGGGATTTCACACCTTCATGTAAACAGATCTCTTCTCTGGAGACTGACCCTGGTGTTATCCATCCTTAGCCTCTTGTTATTTGGGGGGGAAGTGTATGTCTCTGCCACTATCTGTCTCTGTTACTAAACAGCCTATAAAGAGGTCCTTTGATCCCTGAACCAAAAACTATACACAAACTGAACAGATTCTAATCTAAGCATTTGGTCGCTTCTAGCCGGACCATTTGTCTCCACATACACAGTTACAATATTTAAGTAATACGCAATTGGGGCTTACATGAATAAAGTCCTGGGAAATACAGACATACATAGGGAACAATAGGGCTAAAATGTACATTAATTACTGTGGAGTAGAGGATGTCACAATTCACTTATCGCCAATGCAATTCCTTCACATTTCCTCCCCCACATTTTAGTCCATGTTCCTGGTGTCCTGGGTAATGGCAAGGGCTGGTCTCCTGGTGTTAGGTGGCACTGGGTCTGGTTCCTGCTGACGGGATAGGCCATCCGCGTTTCCATGATCTTTACCCTTTTTGTGAGAAATAGAGAAGTTGTACAGTTGTAGGGCTAAGCTCCACCTCAGTAACCGTCCATTGTCTCCAGCTGTACGTTGTAGAAAACTAAGGGGGTTATGATCTGTTACCACTGAAAACTCACGCCCATACACATAGGGCTGCAACTTCTTTAGTGCCCAGACGATGGCTAGGCACTCCTTTTCAATGGTGGCGTAGGCTATCTCGCGGGCAACTAGTTTTCGGGAAATAAAGGCAACTGGGTGCTCACACCCATCCTCCCCTATTTGACTTAGCACAGCTCCTATTCCACAAGCTGAAGCATCTGTTTGCACAATGAACCGCCGGCGGAAGTCAGGGGCGGCTAACACTGGGGACCGGGACAAGATGTCCTTAAGCTGGGAGAAAGCCTGCTCGCAGTCAGGGGTCCAGTCAATGTTTCGGGTGTACTTTTTGGTCGTTAGGTCAGTCAGTGGTTTGGCAATGGTGCTGTACTGAGGAACAAATTTACGATAGTACCCCGCTGTGCCCAGGAAGGCACGTACCTGTTTTTGGTTAGTGGGGTGAGGCCACTTCAGAATGGCCTCAATTTTTGCTGGTTCTGGACGAATACGGCCTCCCCCAACCCTGTGGCCAAGGTACAGCACCTCTGCCATCCCCATCTGACACTTATCCGGTCTGATTGTCAACCCTGCCTGGCTAATCTCTGCTAAAACCTGGGCTACATGCTGCAGATGATCCTCCCAGGTCTCACTAAAAATTGCTATATCATCCAGGTAGGCCTGGGCAAACTCCTGACACCCTGTCAGTATGCGATCTACTGTACGCTGGAAGGTGGCAGGGGCATTCTTCATCCCGAAGGGCATGTCAGTAAATTCAAAAAGCCCAAATGGGGTATTGAACGCTGACCTCTCCTGTGCCTCTCTGGTAAGGGGTATCTGCCAGTACCCCTTGCTAAGGTCCAGGGTGGACACATAGCGAGCCATCCCCAACCTGTCTAACAGCTCATCTACCCGGGGCATGGGGTATGCGTCTGTCACTGTCACCTCATTCAGCTTCCTATAGTCCACGCAGAAGCGTGTACTCCCATCCTTCTTGGGCACTAAGACCACGCTGGAGGCCCAGGGACTATTTGATGGCACAATGACCCCAAGCGCCAGCATTTCGTCTACCTCTTTTTTCATCATATTGAGCACCTCGGGATTCAGCCGATATGCTGGTTGCCTAATGGGCCGAGTTGCTCCGGTGTCGACATGATGGGCTGCTACATGAGTGCGTCCTGGCCTGCTAGTGAACTGAGGCCCCACTAGCTCCAAAACCTCCCTCATTTGTCGGGTCTGGGTTTCAGTTAACTGTGTGCCTATGGGCACGGCCTCCACCCCCACATCCTTCTTGGTTGCTGCCAGAATGTCAGGGATGGGGTCAGTCTCTGGGTCATCCATTGGTGGGCAGCAGATTGCCACAGCCCCTATTTCCCTGGTGACATATTTTTTTAATCTATTTATGTGGTAGGTGCCCACCCGCTTCCCGGTTTGATCTAGGGCAATGATATAATCTACCTGCCCCTGTCGGTCCACTACAGTATATGGCCCTGCCCAGGTCGCCTGTAACTTGTGCTTTCGTACAGGTACCAGTACCATCACTTTCTGACCCACTTCCAACTCCCGTTCACGTGCATGCTGGTTGTAATACTTGCACTGCCTTCCCTGTGCCTCCAGCATATGGTCATGCGCAAGCTGCATTAGCCTTTGCAGTCTCTCCCTCATTTGGGCCACATATTCTAAGACCGGAACCTCCGGTTCCTGGAATGATCCTTCCCAGCTTTCCCTGACTAAGTCGAGAGGACCCCGGACCCTTCTGGCATATAGTAACTCAAAAGGGGAGAACCCGGTAGAATCTTGCCTTACTTCGCGGTATGCGAATAGAAGCTGTTGCAAGGATTTCTCCCAGTCTCCCCCCTCTGATTCAGCATATGCCCGTAGCAACTGCTTAAGGGTCGCATTAAATCGCTCACACAATCCGTTTGTTTGGGGGTGATAGGCAGTAGTGCGAAAGGGATGGACCCCAAATTTGGCCCATATGGTCTGCAGTAAGTCCCCTTGAAATTGCGCACCTTGGTCGGTGACCACTTCTTCGGGAAATCCCACACGACTAAAGATATCCATGAGAGCCTGGGCAATATGCTCAGCATCTATGGATGCCAGCGCCACCGCCTCTGGGTACCTAGTCGCATAGTCAACCACAGTCAGTATGTATTTCTTTCCTGTTCTGCTCGGTTTCTTAAAAGGCCCAACAATGTCCATGGCCACTCTCCTGAATGGCTCACTGATCACAGGCATGGGTTGTAGGGGGACACGACGTGGGGGTCCCCCGAGGCGTTGACAGACCCCACATGACTCTCTATACTGTCTTACCTCCTGGTTTATTCCTGGCCAGAAGAAGTGCCGCAGCAGTCGGGCCCGGGTTTTACGAATCCCTAAATGGCCTGCTGAGGGGATGTCATGGGCAAGTGCTAGCAATCGCGCACGGTACTGCTGGGGAACAATTAACTGTTTCCTAGGGACTTCGGGCTCTAATGGGTCTGCTTTTGCTGGCACCCTGTACAGTCTCCCCTCCTCCCACTGAATGCGATCCTCCTGAGTTCCCCAATCACTCCGTCCTGCTGCCCTGCGGAGGCTAGCTAGGGACGGATCTGTTTGTTGGGCTTCCCTAAATTCCACTCTATCTACCTCCCCCAGATTCACGTCACAGTCAAGCAAGTCTGGTACCATGTTACTCACCGGCGGTGGCTCAGGGGCTGTAGCAGTAATTCCTGGTGCTGGCGGGAGAGGGCCCTCAGGTGCTATCTCTCCAGCCTGTGACTGGCTCCGGGTGATAGCTCCCACGAAACAACTGGCCAATCCACCACCCAAATCATTTCCTAGAATAACATGGGTGGGGAGCCCTTCCAGAAGTCCCACGTTCACTTCCCCAGAGTCCTGACCCCAATCCAAGTGTACCCGGGCCATGGGGATGACAGTGATCTGCCCCCCTGCCATGGAGATCTTAATTTTCCGTTGCTTCAGTAGTTGGCAGGGGGGGATTAATTCTGGGCGGATAAGGGTGATGGAGGCACCCGAATCTCTTAACCCCTGCAGTTCCTTCCCATTAACTTTTACAGGCTGTAGATGTGGCTTCATGTTATCCGGGGTGGCTTTTCCAATAGCTGCTACCACCTCCACCTGGTATACTACTTCCTCCGCCTCTGGCGCATCAGGACAGTACTCCCCTCCCCCTCCCCCAAATGATGGTTCCTGGCACACAGCTACTCGAGGCAAGGCATGTCGGGCACCTGGAAATGGTCCTCTTCCCCGGGGGCAATCTCGGCGGACATGACCCACCTTGTCACAGTTGTAGCAGCGACGGGCTCCTGGTAGCTCGGGTCCCCAAGGCCGGGGGTTGGGGGGCTGTGGAGCTGGGCGTTGGGGGGCCGCCGGTAGATCCCGATCTGGCTGGGCCCGTCGGAGATTAGTCTTTTCCTCGATGTTGGCCCCTCTCCACCGAGGCCTGTTAGCTGTGAACTCGTCCGCTAGTTGTGCCGCTTTCTCGGGGGTGGTAGGGGTCCGATCTGCTACCCATTCTCTGATCTCAAGAGGCATCTTGTTCAGCAGCTGCTCCAAGATAAAAGCATTTTTAATATCTTTTACAGTAAGGGCCTGCTTCACGGACAGCCACTTATCACAGTTCCTCCGCAACAGGTTATTAAACTCTGTAAATGAAGAATCGCCTTTTCGGGTTATGGTGCGAAACTTCACACGGTATGATTCAGCAGTCACCGCATATCTAGCAAGCAGGACACTTCGTACCTCCTCATATACCAGCACCTGCTCTGGGCTCAGGGCATGGAATGCTTCCAGAGCCCTTCCTCTCAGACTGGGGAACAGAAATCGAGGCCACTCTGCTGCCTCAATTCCATGCAAAGTCATAACAGATTCAAACATCTGCAAATGGGTATCAATATCCGAACCGGCATCATCAAAAGGTGGGATGTCATTATATCTCAGCCTGGCCACCTGGCTTACTGATGCTGCCGTAGTGGGTATAGAGGACTGCAACCCCAATGCAGCTCCCAAAACTGAGGCTCCTTGTCCCAGAGCTGCCAGCAAGTCCTGCAACTGATCTGCATTTCCAACAGGCAGCGCAGCCCCTGAAGCATTTGTCCTGTTGGCCCCCTGCACCTCGTTCCGCTCTAGGACGGGGTCCTCATCGTCCTCCTGTCCAGGGTGTTCTTGGTCCCATTGTGCCAGCTTTGCCATTAATGCTGCTCTGGTGTCCAATGCCTCAAACTCAATCTGCCTCGTACGGCACAGATCCTGCAGTTGATCCTTTTTGCTGTATCGGTAGCATAGTGGTGCTGGATCCATTCCCTGAGGTGTTTATGACTCGTTGCTCGAAGGTTGGTGTCTGAGTGGTCCCGCTGCTGCCGCCAAATGTGAGGGTACGAGTTCCTCAATCACTCAGACACCGAGCAGATGAAACCAGAAGAATGGTTTATTTTCCACAGCACGCACAAATAGACAATAAACAGTGGCAAAGGTAAATTGCAGAGTAGAAAGATATTCAGGTAGCAGGCCCAAACAGACAGTCCTTGTATAGTCACAGTCCCAGATCAGTTCCACAGGGCAAACTATCACTTGTCCACACAGCTGTGATAGCAGAAAACTGTATAAGTCCACAAAACACTGGCAACTCCACAGAAGCGAGGATGAGGCGTTCCACAAGACACAGGTAGAGCATACCTCTGAACCTTAAGACTGCGACTAACCTCCTTCCTCCTCTCTTCTCCTTCAGCTCTCATTCACATCTCTCCCCTCTCTTCCTGCAAACACCAACTTACATCCCAAAGGCACCCCTCTCCCCCTCCCTCAGGAATTCTTAACCCTTCCTATGCTGGGTGCAGTTGTATGAATATAACAGGGTCTCCTATTACCTGTCCAGGGGCTGATTAACTCACTCCCTTCATCTGGCTTTGAAGCTTGTGTATGTGAGGGATTTCACACCTTCATGTAAACAGATCTCTTCTCTGGAGACTGACCCTGGTGTTATCCATCCTTAGCCTCTTGTTATTTGGGGGGGAAGTGTATGTCTCTGCCACTATCTGTCTCTGTTACTAAACAGCCTATAAAGAGGTCCTTTGATCCCTGAACCAAAAACTATACACAAACTGAACAGATTCTAATCTAAGCATTTGGTCGCTTCTAGCCGGACCATTTGTCTCCACATACACAGTTACAATATTTAAGTAATACGCAATTGGGGCTTACATGAATAAAGTCCTGGGAAATACAGACATACATAGGGAACAATAGGGCTAAAATGTACATTAATTACTGTGGAGTAGAGGATGTCACAATTCACTTATCGCCAATGCAATTCCTTCACACGGGGGTGCACCGGACAACCTATTAGCCAGTAGCTGAGGGATGGGGCTTTCCAACGAGCCCAGCCCCGTGTCTCAAGCCCCCTGGGAATCGGAGATACTGCCAGGCAAAGCTGGAACGTTTTCCTTATAGGATAACATGGGACCCTCTAATTCCGACCCCCACCCAGTTCAACGGCTGCCAGTTCCCCCTTCGGCATCACTGAAGCTCGAGGTTGATCTCAGTCGAACCCAAATCGCTGGGCCTTCAATCTGATACCAGGCTGGATCCATATGGGTTAATTGGTTCCAGGGATATTGAGGTTAAACCATTTTTTTTTTTATTTCTTAAATGTAATTTCATGACTGTTTATGTTCTTTGAGGGCAGATTTCTCTGGAACCAAACAGCCCAGTTTCACGGGACCAAAATCACTCAAAGCCAACTCAAAAGTTCTTCAATATGATACTGGTCTCATGTAAATGGGTCAGTTGGTTCTGAAGATATAGCTGGTTGGTTAAAAGGGGGTAGGGAGAGGGGAGTGGTTGTCTCTCCCCCTCACACCAGAAAATGCTGGGACCATATTCCCGGGTAAATCCCTGCATTTTCTGTTGTGAAAGGGGTATTATTTCAAATAGCCGTGACTTGCAGTGCTCTGAATATAGCCGGGCAGCCCCCTGCTCTCTGCCTAGCTGTCAATGACTGTCACCCCTGCAGCTTCCGCTCCAATTCTTCTCCCTGCTTTCACCTCAGCCCGCCCCCCCTTTAATCATGTGGTGCCGGCGCCCGGAGTGCTCCCCCGACGTCACGTGCAACAACAGCGCGCACAATATTTAAAATGTCCACTTGGCTAGAGGGGACACCAGGAGGGGGAGGGGGAGTGGGAGCATGCTCTGCACTGCGCTCTGCTCCTCTCCCCATAGAAGCAGCTGCACTGCTCTCCATCTCTCCCTGCAGCAGCAGCGAAGGCTCATATAAAAATTTACAGTAAGTGCCACTTTTTGGGGCATTGCTTAAGGGAGGCTACAAGTGGCGGTATGTGGGGGCATTACGCATAATGTGTGGCTTAATGTGTAAGGGGCATTACGGTGTGCAGCATCATGTGTAAGGGGCATTATGTGTGCAGCATCATGTGTAAGGGACATTATGTGCAGCATCATGTCTAATGGGTACTATGGTGCGCGGCATCATGTGTAATGGGTAATATGGTGTGTGGCATCATGTGTAATGGGTACTATGGTGCCATCATCAAGAACCCCCTAGCAATGAGCACGTAAGTAAGCAGCACTTATGTGGCAAATATGTAATGGGCATTACGGTTTGTTATATAGTATGTAATGGGCATCATGATGTGTGGCATAATGTGTAATGGGCATTATGGTGTGTGGCCTTATGTGTAATTGGCATTACGGCATGTGGCTTTATGTGTAATGGATATTACAGAGTTTGCTAAAATGTGTAATGGCCATTACTGTGTATGGTCTAAAGTGTAATACCACACCCCTTTTTGTGATGCCACGCCTCCTTCCCATTAGACCACACCCCCTTTTGCAGCGCAGCTACGCTGCACAAAAGTCCCCCTTCTATTATGTCTGGATCTGGGACCACCTATTACCATAATTCTAGATTCGCCTATGATTAGTGACACGGTAGAGGTAGAGGGTGATTTAGTGGGTGATGGGGATCGATAGTGGGAGATAGGCAGTGATTGACAGGGAGAGACAAAGGGTGACAGTGAGAGGAAGAGAGATGAAGAGGAAGGAGAGAGAAAGTGGGTAGAGAAAGAAACAAACAGGGAGAGAAAGGGCAACACATAGTCAGACAGAGATGGAGTGAGGGAGAGAGGTAATGTCGGTGCAAGTGTTCTGTGGAACAGCTCTTGAGGGAAGGTATTTTTAAGGGCCAGTCTGTCCAATGTCCCATGGAGCCCTATTCTATGACATGCAAGGACTCCCCTTCTGCTTTCTGCTTTCAGCTCCTAGCTGTCGCGAGAGTCAGGCTCTGGCGTAGGTCAGGCCCGGGGCGTTAGCTTCCAGTTCTCAGGTTCAGGTTGCCGCGAGAACAGGGATGGTCATCGGAGATCGATGATTCATAACATCGATGGTTTATGACCATTGTTGAATAGTTTTGTCGTTTATGGGGGAGAGGCAGATGTTTTCCCTCCATCGATGGCTCAGCATAAACAAATATTTTTTTATTATTTTCCCCAAGGTGCCGGGACATGGAGCATAGCTCCACCCCCAACACTCGTGAAGCCACGCCCCTAGGGAATAAGAGAGATGGGCTGAGAGCATGGCCAGCAGCTGTCACAGCTCTGTTTCATAAGTGCATCACACAGCGTTGCTGGTGGTAATCAGACTGCCCCAGATTTATAGCTACAGGTGGGTATTTACAATTTACTTTGACAATGAAAGGAGAGAGTGCAGTAAATTAGAGGTCATAAGGAAACAGGTGTAGGGTGAAAAGATTGCACTTACTGCATTGTCACCAAACTGTAATAGAACATATTGTATCACTTAGTTGGAGGGAATATGAGGAATAGCCATATATTCCTAATTGGTGGTAGCACACTAATGGAAAAAGGTCAGGAAAACACGTTCAGAGTACACCGCTACATTGTCCGCAACAAAGGTAAAGTAACAAAAAGCAAGTGCTTGTATTTATATACTCTGCTGAGCATGTTTAGTATAGGCTGGTGGTCAGTTCGGCAATAATACTTATAGGATCATACAGTATCTCACAACTGTTCTGATTTTCACCGGACAGGCACATTTTTTTATGACCACCCACAACCGGCAGTGTCCCCTAGCAGAGCAGCGGGGAATAGACTCAATGCGCATGCACACAGCGTCTATTCACAGGAGACTCACTGTGCTGACCATGCCCCCTTTCCCAAAGTCACGCCCCCTTATGCCAAAGCTACCTCCTCTTTTCAGGAACCCACTGGAGTCCCGACTCCGGCTCCAAGAATGTTGGGAGGTACATGTATGTAGGATGACAATGTATCATACAAGCCTGGGTGATCCAGGAAGCTTCCAAAAATCTGCTCCTGCTCCTAGCTCCCCAGAAATGGTTTACTATTCAATGTCAGCTTACAATGCATGGGAGCAAGTACACTTATTATTTAGTAGGCAGGGTGGTACTTATGTATTATCAAGGCACCCGATTTAATCTAAATCGTATACGATATCGCATACGATTTGCGGCTGATTTGCGGCCGATTTGATCCGCAATGTGATTTCGCGGCTGATTTTCTGCCGATTTGCATGCTATTCCATCCTTGCACACCCCCACTATCCAAGTCAGCCCGAAGCATGGCGAGCGGACGCGGTACGCGTCCTCCCGACCTGTTCATACCCTCACTATCCACATCAGCGAGGAGTTGATTTTATTAAGCGTAGCGAGCGCAGCGAGCCGGAAGCGTGGCGAGCGCAGCGCAGTAAGCCCAGCGAGGGGACGCGGAAAAACGCTCCCGAAGCGTTTTGTGAGCACAGCGAGCCCGCGAGGGGCGGCGGTACGCATTCTCTGACCTTTTCATACCCCCACTATCCACGACAGGGTGGAGTCGATTATACATAGTGTGGCGAGTGCAGCGAGGTGAGTGGACGCGGAATACATGTTAAGTAATCCGCGTGCGCTCGCCACCCTTTGGGCTCGGTGGCTCGCTGCGCTCGCCACACTGTCTAAAATCAACTCCACGCCGACGTGAATAGTGGGGGTATGAAAAGGTCGGAGGACGCGTACCGCCGCCCCTCGCGGGCTCGCAGCATTCGCCACGCTTCGGGTTGGCATTGATAGTGGGGGTGGCGTTGACAATGGGGGTGCATTTAACATTGTAAGCAACCATCAGGGTGCTTGTACAATTAAAAATCGCATCGCATGCCGCTATATTGAATGCGATGCACTGCGATGGAAATCGGGGGCGCCGTGCTAGGAAAAAACTTGGATAGTGGGGCTGTGCAAGGATGGAATAGCATGCAAATCGGCAGGAAATCATGGAAAATTGGCCGATAATTGGCCGCTAAATTGCATCCGATTTTGGCATGCGATTTGCGGCCGATTTCGTGGGCGCCCAGATAATACACAAGTACCGGCAGAGTAAATACTGCTCGTGTTTACATGTAGACCAAAAATGCTCGACAGCATTACAACCTGGAAAACCTACAGCAGATCTGAGGCAGTGTGGTGGTCACCCCTTCCCTCTCTTCAAGTCCACTTCTACTCATGGATGCCCTGTCAATCATATGGAAGCTCCGCCCAGCCAGAATAGAACATTGAGCTGCTTCCCTCTTCTTGGTAAAGATGTGCGAGTGATGTTTGGTGAAATAAATGGCTGGGGAGCCGCATTTATACAAATGTATGAGCTCAAGGGTTCATGTGGTGATTACACAGAGGTGCAGCACAGCATACCTCCCAACTTTGATGAAAATTACAAAAAGAAAGGAGACAAAGAGAAAAGGAGTTTCTATCCAAAAAGAATCCTCGGTACTAGTTTAGTTTCACGGCGGCAGCATCTCAGTCGCAGCAGCGTCTGTGTCCCCTTGCGGGGCTCGCTTCGTTTGCCCACACTACGGGCTCGGTGGCTCGCTACACTCGCCACGCTATCTAAAATCAACTCAATGCCAACGTGGATAGTGGGGGTATGAACGTTGGCATGGACTTTATTTTAGAAAGTTTGCCGAGCGCCGAACCCGGAAGTAGCGGCCGGCCATGCTGCCGCCGTGAAATGAAACAAGTACCGAATCCTCCGCAGACAGCACTCCATAATTTCCATATAGTGACCATGCCACGCGCATTCCCGACAAGGGATGTGGCCTCATATAAAGGGGGAGTGGCTTCACAAAATGCCAGTGTTGGTGAAGCCACGCCCTGTGTTGCCGATGGGGCGGAATGGCCAGCATTCTGAAAGCTCCTGGCCATGACCCCTGTCCCTCCATCTCCTGTGAATAGACACTGTGCGCATGCGTCTATTCACAGCTATGACAAAGGGACTCCCACCTGCCCCCACTTGCCGCAGGACACTACCAGTACCGGATGCGACGTGGTACAGTCACCAAAAATTTAGACTGGAAATAGAGACAGTTTTTGAGAAAGAGAAGGCTGTCATTAGTGTGGCGCACTGGTAAAGAGAGGTGGTTTTAGTAAAAATTAACTTTTAATTATTACATCTTAAAATGGCGATATATAAAACACATAACATACATGGGTAAAGTTTTGACAAGGTAAAGATAAAAAAGGAATGAATCCTTGCTTAGTGTGTTTCGATATCCCTTAATGAAAGTTATGGACAGTGGTTGTATCATATCATATATTACATACACAGATATCCTCACCTGTGCGATTGGAAAAAAGCCTTTTTTTTTGTGTGGAAATAGAGACAGTTGGGAGGTATGGCACATATACATTTGGGCATTATACACAGGTGCAGCAGTATACATGGGATGCAGTTAAAATCCCGGCGGTCGGGATCCCGGCGTTCAGAATCCCGACGCCGGAATCCCGACCGCCGAAATGCCGACACATTCTCCCTCCTGGGGTGTCCACGACACCCCTGGAGGGAGAATAAATTAGTGTGCCGAGCGTAGCGAGGCACCGGGCCCGCTGCGTGGCGAGCGCAGCGAGCCCGCAAGGGGGGGCGATCCACGTCCCCCCCTTGTCGGCATTTCGGCTGTCGGGATTCCGGCGTCGGGATTCAATACTGAATCCGTATACATAGGTATATACATGCAGGCATTTTACACAGGTGCAGCGATATATACATGTGGGAGGTGTATCGGTATATACATGCGGGCATATTACACAGGTGCAGCGGTATATACATGCAGGCATTATACACAGGTGCAGCATTATATACATGTGGGCACTATACACGGGTGCAGCAGTATATACATGTGGGCACTATACACAGATGTAGAGGTATATACATGTGGGCAGTGTGGACACTGGAAGTATGGCAGCAGGGAACGATGCTGAAGCGGTTTGGGCATTATTCCCATGGGCATAGACAGGCCCTTTTGGCCTAAGGGCACAGTAGTCGGGCCCCCTCGGCCCATGGGCATTGTAAACAGGCCCTACTGGCCCCAGCCACTATTATTCAGGCCCATGGCCCCATAAACTGGGCATCAGGCCCGAGACCCACGCAGCCGGGCACTAGGCCCATGGACACAAACAGGCGTTAGGCTTGGGGTACATTTAGGATGTAAGCAGGCACATCTAGATTAAACAAGAAAATAAAAAGAGGGTTAGGTGGACGCCGTGTGAGGGTGTCCACCTAAAGGCGCTCGGTATGAGTGGTTGTTCACAGCAGCTGCACTGGCGGGTTAGTCGTACACAATACAGGCAAAGAAAGGGAAAAATTGTGTTCCCTTTCTTTACATCTAGATTAAAGGTGAGTTTGGGCACTAGGCCCAAGTCACTCATTCTGGCCAGCTGATGTATCCACCACCCTGGGGCACTGGGGACAGCCCCGGGCTGACCAGCCACAGGGATTAGTGCTTTGGCGGGGGGAACTAATATATATAGTTTCCCCCGGCTGTGGCATTACCCTGCTGGCTGTTTGGGCCCGTTGCTGGTTCTCAAAATACAGGAGACCACTAGTCATTTTGCCCCCCTGTATTTTGGGAACCCTTGAGCCTGGTGCTGGTTCTAGAAATTCTGGGGATCCCCTATTCATTTTGACCCGTGAATTTCTACCACCAGAAGAGGCTATTCGAACCTGGAGCTGGTTACGGCTGTGGAGGGAGGACCCCACATTGTTTTTTTTTTGTTATTATTTATTTGACTGATCCATGCAGGCTTCTGCCAAATACAGCTGGAAAATGAGGAATATTTTAGGGTGAATTACCGGCTGTATATTACATACGACCGGTTAGTAAATTAGGAATTAATGGCAATTCCTATTCGTATTCTATCAATGGCATATGCAATATGCCTAGAATACGAACACCAATAACCACATATCGGCTATAGTAAATTCTAAAAATACGAAATTTCCGGCGAAATACGGACAGAAATGGCTACGAATAGGCGTATACGTAGCCATTTCTGCTTAGTAAATTTCCCCCAATGCCTTTCCTTTAACAAATAAAACAATAAAAGGCAACCAGACTCTTTCACCTTCCAAAGGTCTTTTTATATGTTTTCTATAGGTCTTATTCATTGAATAAAATACCCGCAGATAACTGGAATTAGCAGAAGTGTGTTACGTTCTGTTCTGTTCTTTGCATTAACATCCAGCGCTAGCTGTACTGAAATTGTATAGTAGCCGGGAGACAGGGATTATGTTATGCCTCATGTTTAATTCAATTCAACCACAACTAATATATTTTCTTGTAGAAGTGTTTAGTGCTGTAACAAAAAAATAAATCTGCTCTCAGAATTATTAGTCAGCATAACTGGAATCCTACAATAGCCGTGTGCCGAAAGCTGGGGTGAGAAGTAATTGCTTGGTTATCCTACTTTTAGAAATGACCTATTTAAGGTCTTTGGGTCCGAACATCTTGATTGGCCACGCACAAAAATAAATAAAAGAAAAAAGCAGTCGCACGATCTCTGCGGGATACAGGTGCATATAGGTGCTTAGGTCGACATCTGAAATAGGTTGACGGGGTTGGACGGTCGACACAAGCATTATGTTAAGAATGGCAAGGTCGATATGAGTTTTTTTACTGGGTTTTTTTGAGCCGACAGGCGGCATTTCATGCCCTATCATCCACTGCAAGAGAATAAAATAGTGTGCCCAAAGCATGGCAAGCCCAGCGGTGCACTTTTGACGGTGTCCATGAAAACCCATGTCGACCTGTTGACAGTCGACCTTACCCATGTCGACCTATTTCTGGTGTTGACCTAAGCCCTGCTGATCTTCAGTGGTCGACCCAATGCATGTTGACCTAAATTGGGGCAGTAGGCGATAGCCACGGGTGGCGATATATGCTATCACCACCCAAAGGCGATACCCTATAGATGCCCTGCGAAGACACGGCTGCCGGGTATTAATACATTTGAAAATGCGATAAAACCCCCGAAAATGGGAGTTTTACTGCATTTTTCCCTTAGTGCCTGGTTAGAAGGTAGAGTCTGAATATTGGATTACGGCTTGGAGTCTGGTTTGCAGCATGGAAGCCAGGCAGCGGCTCAAGAGGATAGCGACTAGGAAGCTGGGCAGCAGCTGATGAGCGGATACCGACTGGAGACTAGAAGGTAACAGGATTAGGGGGCCCATTTATCAACTAATATTTGCGGCTAAATCCCCCAAAACACACGTTTTCGGGGGTTAACCGCAAATATTAAGTTTCACCTAAATGTATCAAAGGGGGACCGCAGCAGGGATCTCCGATCCCTGCTGCGATCCTCCCTGCAGCACCACCGGCCGCATCCCCCATAGGTTTCTATGGGGGATGCGAAGTTGCCCGATGTATCAACATCGGGCAGCTCGGCATCGCAGCCCTGGGCTATCGCCAATCTGGGATGGCGATAACCCATTGTAGCCTATGGCTACACTTCGCACTGCCCGAGCAGGGCAGTGCCGTAAGAGGGGTCGGCGGGGGTCAGCGCATAACCGCGCATGCGCTGACCTCCCGGCTTCTGGCTCCAGCCATCGCAGGGACGGGCTCCTTTCGGAGCCCTGTCCCTGCGCCTGCCAGATGATACATCCCGGCAGTATTGCAGGGTACCGCAATGCGATGTCGGCCGATGTCACTGCCCCGGCATCGCGTTCCAATGATAAATGCGCCCCATAGAATGGTGTCTGGCACATGTCCGGAATAGAAGCCAGGTAGCAGAGCATGGATAGTGACGTTGCTCAAGGCAATTACCGTTTCCATGAGCCGTGCTTATGAACCCCTTGCCTTCCGCTGATGACTGCAAATCCCACGAATAGAATCTTTATGCAATCAAAGCATAACAGGAGAGCCTGCTTGACTTCAGCAACAGGCAATCAAAGAGTTAACAGCTGGTCTGTAGTCTCCCAGCAGACTGGGATTCCCACAGGTGCACAATTAGAGAGCACCAGTGCACAGTCTCTCACTGAGGGAGCACAGCAGATGCAGTCTGTATGGGGCAAGGCTGAGGAAACTCTGAAAACTCTGCCAACTAAACGTAAGTGCTAAGCATGTGTCTGTAAATACCCTGTTTGTTGTATCACTGTCTCCTTTGTAAAGCGCAACGGAATATGCTGCGCTATATAAGACACTGTTAATAAATAATTATCAGCATATCATGAAAACACAGGATCGTGACACCACCACAGTGATTTATGTTGAAAGAAAACACTGCATTTTATTGATGGTTTGTTGCTTTAAAGTCCACCTTAATATACTTTACTTTTTATATTAGCAGGTTGGGTTATAGCATAGTTAAGATTAAAAAAAAATAATAATTAGCATTTGTGGCCAAAATCATTTTATAACCAGTACAACTCCCATCTACTAAAATTCCTAGTACTACAAATGTCCAGAACAAGTGGATTATGCTGAATTTCCCAACTCTCTCTTTCCTCTGAGCCCTCTTCCTTCAGGCGTGCCATTATCAGTCATGTTGATCACTAGTCTATGGGCCCAATTCAGACCTGATCGATGTGCTGCGATCAGGTAAACGCCACCCCGCACACGCAAATTCCAGCCCATGTGCACATGAAGGGAAAACCATTCGGAAACAACTCACCATTCAATGGTTTTCCCCTCTGTTGGCTGCTGTGAGGAAGCCAGGACTTACTCTGCGCTGCGATGGGTGGGAGGAGGAGGAGGAGGTGGCTGCTGCTGACGTCAAGGACCCTCCCTCCCAACAGCTGGGGAACGTCTGCATTTTCTGTGGCACTCCTAGAAAACGCTGGGTTACCGCGCCCAAACAGTCGCAGGGTATCAATCACCCTGTGAGCAGCGAGCGATGGCTGGCCACTGCCGGGTGTCTTTGCAAGGACGGCATGTGCAAAGCATGGGATACAGTCATTAAGTCCATCTTACTTAGGTCGGAATGCATTGGGTTGACCACGGAAGGTAGATATGGCTAATGTCAACAGGGTTGGAAGGTTCACACAAGACAATAATGTCGACATGTCAAAATGTCGACATGGGGTTTTCACTTGTTTTTGGGAGCCGACATGTGCAGAAAGGCAGTATTTCATACCGACCATCCACTATGTCTTGGTGAAAGAATAAAATAACTAAGCACTGAACCAAAGCATGGTGAGCGCAGTGGTTCACTTTGTTGGTGTCCACGTCGACTATGTCAACATTTTTTAAAAACTCATGTTGCCCCTTTAACTTTCGACATAATGATTGTGTCGACCTTCCAACCATGTCAACCTATTTTATGTGTCAACCTAAGCGCTGTCGACCCAGTGCCTGTCAGGCCCTATGTTCTTTGTAATAAAAACAAAACCTTGTGGTTGAAATTTATTAAGATCAAATGGGTACAAAAGTTCCCATTCAATATTAAATATGGCCATTAAAAGGTGTACTGCTGATTTACTATCAGTTTTACGAATTGCAACTTCACTCGAATTCGAGTGTACAAATGAGCACACCATCGTAGAACTTGCCGCCCCCCCCCCCCCCATGAGTATAAACAACCCAGAGCTCTTTGATCCGGTCGGGTTTCTCGAATGCCAGGTAAAGATTTAAATAGGGGTTTGCTGTATTCAAGAAAAAGAAAGCTCTTGGACTGGTCCTGATTACAAAAATATGGGGAACAAAAAAAAATAGGATTCCCCCGTATTTTTATGGCCAACACAAGGCTCCAACAGCCAGTGTTGCCATGTCACTAGGGAAAACTTTTTGAGTCCCCCCAGTCAAAACATGATCTTGTGGCTGGTCGGCTGCCGGATCCCTGGGAGAGTGGTGACCACCCCAACAGGGAACCCCTGGCCTGGGCTGAAGCCCATGGCAGTCACCGGGATGGCGGGTTGATGGTGTAAAAAATAAATTGTTAAAAAAGAATAAACTAAAGTATTGGATTTTGTAGTAGAACTACAAGACCCAGCAAGTTTTCCATGCATGCAGGGACGGAGAACTACAAGACCCAGCATGCGGGGCATTAATGGGTTTCCTGGGACTGTAGTCCCACTCAGTGGCGGATTCAGGGGGCACGTGCCCCCTGTCATTTAGTAGCTGAGGACCAGGGCTTTCCAACTAGCCCAGCCTTGTGACTCTAGCCCCCCGGGAACCGGAGATATCGCCTGACAAAGATGTAACGTTTTTTCACCATAGGATAATATGGGACACGTCAATTCTGACCCCCACCCGGTTCCGACGGCTGCCAGTTCCTCCCCTGGCATCACAGAAGGCCCAGCGATTCAATTCAAAATCGCTGGGCCTTCAATATGATACCTGGCTGGTCCATATCGGTCAATCAGTTCCAGAGATATTGCGTGTAAACCATTTTTTTATTTTTGAAATGTAATTTCATGGCTGTTCATGTTCTTTGAGGGCAGATTACTCTGGAACCAAACATTTCAGTTTCACTGGACCAAAATCATTCAAAGCCCACTCAAAAGTTCTTCAATCTGATACTTGTGTCATGTAAGTGGGTCAGTTGGTTCCGAAGATATAGCCGGTTAAAGGGGGGAGGGGTAGTTTTCTCTCCCCCCTCACACCAGAAAATGCAGGGACTAGGCTGGTGTAAAAGGGGCCAACCTGGGAATGCATTTTCTGGTGTGAAAGGAGTATTATTTCAAATAGCCGGGACCTGCATTTCTCTGAATATAGCCAGGCTCTGCCACTGTCAGTGGCTATCACTTCTGCCTGGCGGCGGCTGTCCCCCATTTACTGAACCACGAGCATGTATTCCCCCTTGGCAATGAGCATGTAATCCCACATGGCAACGAGCATGGAACCCTTGGCAATGAGCATGTAGATAAGCAGCATTTATGTAGCATAATTTTTAATAGGCATTATGGTGTTTGGCATTATACATAATGGACATAATTGCGTGTAATTTAACGTGTAATGGACATTATGGTGTAAATGTTTAATGCGCGCCTTTGGTGGACAATGTCCCTGTTTATGAAGCGTATTGTGAATTTTGGCTTAATCTGTGTGGCATTATCTGAATTCTGGCTCAATCCGTGTGGCATTATGTGAATTTTGGCTCAATCCGTGTGGCATTATGTGAATTTTGGCTCAATCTGTGTGGCATTATGTGAATATTGTCTCAATCCGTGTGGCATTATGTGAATTTTGGCTCAATCCGTGTGGCATTATGTGAATTTTGGCTCTATCCGTGTATTATTATGTGAATTTTGGCTCAATCCGTGTGGCATTATGTGAATTTTGGCTCAGTCCATTTGGCATTATGGGAATTTTGGCTCAATCCGTGTGGCATTATGGGAATTTTGGCTCATTCCATTTGGCATCATGTGTAAGGGGCAAGTATAATGGGGTCTAGTATTTTGTTGCATAATGTGTAGAAGTTGTATATGGTGTGGTACACTACACTCAAGGACATGCCCCCTGTTAAGTGGCCACACCCCCTTTTCCGGAGCGCGCCTTCAGCGCGCGCACAACTGCATCCTTCACTTTTGTTGCCATGGTGGGCCTGCGTACTTTTAATCCCATTCCCACCCTCTCTCAGCCGCTCTCTTAGCATGTACACTGGCACCACTAACACCGCCCCTCCCCCACCTAAACCCTCTTTTATCATGGTGCCCCCCCTGTCATTTTATCCTGGATCCGCCCCTGGTCCCACTACAGAACCAATACCTAAATAAGAGACCCAAACACATAATAAAGTATAACTTTATTACACACTTCACACATAATTACCTATTTTGATCCTGTAGGTTCGGTCCAGTTGTCCAGTAGAAAGTCCAAAAAAGTACCTTTGAATAAATTCATATACTTACCATCTTTTTGGCATAGATCGGTCCTCTTCTGTCCAAGTAGGCAACCAGCAACCAATCGGGGAGTGCCATGTCAGCAGCTCTCTTTCTATTTAGAATGGAGATGGATACCGCGCGCTCTTACTGTGGGAACTTTGTGGTTTTCTAAACCACTAAGGTTAATTAGGTCAGACGACACACTCGAACTAATTAACCTTTGTGGTTTTGGAATCACAAAGTTCTTATGCCTATTTAGAGCGGTAAATCCCTCCCGTTCTAAATAGTAAGCACTCCGCTAGACTGGCAGGTCAGTGGAGCTCAGCCAATCAGGAAACGCTGCTGACATGGCACTCCCTGATTGGCTGCTGGCCCTACAGTGACAGGAGTCATGCGGACAGGACCAAGATCCCTGAGCTGGCTATAGAAATACAGGGGGCCCCATGACTTTTTTTTCTCCCTGTATTTCTGCAACCAGTACCGGCTCAAAGAGCCCAGGGCTGGTTATACTCGTGGTGTGGGTAGGGACCCCATGCCATTTTTTTTTTGGTGTATTTTTTTTTTCTATATTTCACACAGAGAAGCCTGCATGTATCTGACTGATCAAGGATCTTAATAAATTCCCCCCTGTGTGTCAAATGCTGTCATGTTTTCTTTCTGTATCTCTGTGAATTATCCTTGTTGAGGGGAAGAATCAGAGAAAGAGTTAATTCTTGATGATGTGTTACAAGAAGGTAAAATTGGGCCTGATGTTGATGGATGCTTCTTTGCTTGGCGCTGCTCTATAGATGCCGGGTGTTTTTCTAGATATTATTCACTTGTGAAGCCTCCCACAGTTGGCTAGAGAATCTGGATTGTCTTTCTACAGATCGCAGGACATCCACCTTGGCCACATCACTCGCAGTCCTGCTGGGACTCTTGATGCCAGCCTTGCTCTAAGTCATTTGCAACTTTTGCTGTGTGGATGTTCTACAATCCACAGGAACACATTTATAATCACTTACACATTCTCCTAATCTCCACTCTCACATTGATCTGTTTCTTGCGAATGGCATGGCGGTGTGGGGTTTATGGGAAGCAAGGGTCTCGATACAGTGGCCTCGGTGATGCTGGTGCAGTGCCAGATTAAGCCTTCGGGGGGCCCGGGGCACTTTAGACCGGGGAGCCCCCTTGCACAGTCATTACTGGCCGCAAACTGCATGGGAGTATATGACACTGTCAAAACACAGAGTAAAGGCAGTATAAACTTGGTCAAAGGGTAACTGCACAGGATAGATATCTCTTATATATTTGGCTACATCTGTCACTCAAAGTGTGTGAGTGTGTCTCTAACGCTGGGTGGAGCCTCTGACTCACATGACAGAGAACCAGCCCAGTGAGCCCACAGTTCCAGACACCCTCTGCCTCCCCATGCTGCCCAGGAACCTACTCCACAGCCACCAGGTGAGCGCCCCCCAACGCCCCCCCTCCCGCGATTCGCTGCACCCCCCCTCGCAACCCCCCTCCCGCGATTCGCGGCAAAACACCCCCCCACCCCTCCCGCGTTTCGCCACACTTATGTCAACATTTACATGTGTTGACCTCTCTGTTTATTTTTTTCTTGTGGCGATTGGCCGACCACCCCCCATTCTATGCGACCCCCGCTCCAGCAATTCGCTGCACCACCACCCACCCTCCCGCGATTCACAGACCCCCCCCCCAACTCCCCCCCGCACACAATTCACGGCAACCCCAGGATTGCACAAGCAAGACACTGACATGGCTATGGTCGACAATGAAAAAGGTTGACAGTTTTTGAAGATTTATTTTCCATTTTTTGAGTGTTTTCATATTCATGCTCATGTGTCGACATGGACACCAATGAAGTGCCACACTTATGTCAACATTTACATGTGTTGACCTTTCTGTGTATTTTTTTCTTGTGGCGATTCATGGAACCTCCCCCTCCCGCGGTTCGCGGCACCCCCCGCGACCCCCCCTCCCATGATTCGTGGCAACCCCGCCCCCGTGAACCCCCCTCCAACGATTCGCAGCAACCCCCGCCCCCGTGACCCCCCCTCCAACGATTCGCAGCAAACCCCACTGCCCACGCGACCCCCCTCCCGCGATTCGCGGCACCCACCCCACGCGACCCACCCTCCCACAATTCGCTGCACACACCCCCCCGCGACCCCCCTCCTGCAATTGGCGGATCCCTCCCGCGAATCACGGCACCCAACCCCCCCATCCCCCGCGACCCCCCCTCCCGCAATTCGCTGCACCACCGCCCCCCCGACCCACCCTCCCGCGATTCAAGGACTTCCCTCCCCCCCCACTCATATTCATTCTCATGTGTCGACATGGACACCAATTAAGTGCCACACTTATGTCAACATTTACATGTGTTGACCTCTCTGTTTATTTTTTTTTTGTGGCGATTCGCGGCACCCCCGCGACCCCCCCCCTCCCACGATTCGCGGCAACCCCCACCCCCGTGACCCCCCTCGAACGATTTGCAGCAAACCCCCCTGCCCCCACACCCCGTGACACCCTCCCACAATTCGCTGCACACCCCCCAACCCCCGCGACCCCCCTCCCGCAATTGGCGGACGCCCCCCCGACCCACCCTCCCGCGATTCAAAGACCCCCCACAACTCCGATTCGCGGCAACCCACCGCGCGCACACACATCCCCCCGCCCACGATTTCCGCCCCCCCCCATATGCCCACACAACCCTATCACTACCCAGCTTCCTGCTCTCCTGAACCGTAACTTCCACCACTGGGGAGTCGCTGATGCTGTGTTGCCCACATACCCCTATCATGCCTTATGGCCCAGCCTCCTGCTCTCATGCACCCTAACTCCCACCCAGTAGGAGGAGACACTGACTCAGGGCCACCGTCCTGTACTCCTGTGCTGCCACGCTGGACCCCCACCCACTGGCAGAAGCTGCACAGTGTCTCCCACCCTCCTCTTTAGTCCCCCTTATGCCCACACACCCCTATCACTACCCAGCCTCCTGTTTTCCTGTGTCGTGACCTCCGCCAGTGGGGAGCCGCTGACTCAAAAACACCCTACTATACTATTGCAACACGCACCCCCCCCCCACACACACAAATGTCACTGTACCATCCACACTATCAATGTACATCTTACTCTGTAACCGCTTTTTAATTAAACAAAACAATACACACCCCCTTCCAAATCATATGCTCTCTATATAACACATTTCACCTATAACTCAAGTTGCAATACTGTACAGGGCATCTTTCATACAATTCTAACCATATTTCTCATATACAAACGTTCACAAATTAAGGGGGCGCAGCCCCTTACGACGGTGCTAAAAAAAAATCCTAAGTATACAAGTCTTATTTCTTTTTTACACATTTATGCATTTTTTCATAATGATATATTTATATACAGTAAGTGTATGGCATTGCCCTCATCTCCTGCACATTTCAGAACAGGCCCTTGAACATTTTTTAAGCTCCAGGCCCATTAGGCTCATTAGCACTAAGCTTCAAAAGTGATAAAATGGAGAGTGATAATCAGCCAGCAAATCAGCTCCTACCTGCCAAGTCACAGGCTGGGTTTAAAAAATGTCAGACAGGAGCTGATTGGCTGGTTGTTTATTACTCTCCATTTGATCACTTTTGAAGCTTAGTGCATCTGGATCTGTTTGCAAGACCTTAGAGTATATATTCTCATGTTACCAAGTGCCTGATGTCTCTCCCTATGTTATCTGGGAAGCCCATAATGCAACAGTTCAGAGTCACTATATGTTAGTGGCTTCTGCACACAAACATCGGGCATGCCAGCACATCGCAGAATTTGAAACTCTGATTGCAACCCCAACCTTTCTTCATTACGGTTCCCCCAGATATTCTTTTGAAATTAAACTGTTCACCCAGAAAGGTAAACCCAATAAAATCTACTCTGCAAAAGCTACAGGAACACTGCTTTGGATGCAGCACAGGTTTTATGATCGTGGCGATAAAGCAGTTGGTCTACAAGCTGCAATGTTCCAAACTTAAGTGTTCCCATAACAGGATCATTTCTACAAATACTCTTAACGGTTGCCTTACGATCACAATAAAATAATTGTGTTTTGAAGAGTTCTGCTCTAATCTCCATAATTTCTCTTCTTACTACAATTCTACTGCAGAACTTGCTGCCAAGATTGACCAGTATCTGGCTGCTTGTTCTCTACACAAGCTTTCTAAGTTGCAATGAGTACTGTAAGTTGACCTAACCATCAAGTCCATTAAAAACTCAGCCTGGATGGATTCCTGGCTATTTATCATAAAAATTAAAAATCCACCACGATATTATTAATGTGACAAGCCAGTTCTCCAGAAGTATAGACTGACTTATACCCCTTTTACACCAAAAACCCTGGTCGGACCCTGGTCTTTGAATGCTGGAGTATCCAGGGTCTGACCCTACTTTATACCCCATTTACACAGCACTTTGACCTGGGTCGGACCTGGGTCTGCACCATTTACACTGAACCTGGGTCAGCCCTGCCTTAAATAATATTTTATATATATATTTATAGAAAAAAATATATATATATATATAGAAATATATATATATATATATATATATATATATATAGAAATATATAATATATAGAAATATAATATATATATATATATATATATCAGGGCTGACCCAGGTTAAGTGTTTTTTTTTTTTTTTTTTTTTAAGGTGCTGGGGGTGCCGGAGGGTACCTGTCCTGCCTGCTGTGCTTGGTGTACCTGGGGGTACCGGGGTGCTGGGGGGTGCAAGGGGTGCTGAAGGTACCTGTCCTGTCTGCGGTCGGATCTCAGCGGAGAAGATGATGTGCGCCGTTGCTGTACGACCCCCCCCCCCTCCCCGGCAGACGGTCCCTGCGGCGTGCGGCGTATGGAGTGTCAGTGGCGGGGGTCCCTCTGGCGCATGGGAACTAGTACTAGTTCCTATGCGCTGGAGGGACCGCCGATACTGACACTCCATACGCCGCAGGGACCGGCTGCCGGATGCGGGGGGGGGGGGGGTGATACAGCAGCGGCGCACATCATCTTCTCCGCTGAGATCCGACCGCAGGCAGGACAGGTACCCCCAGCACCCCTAGCACCCCCGTACCCCCAGCACAGCAGGCTGACAGGTACCCCCCTCTCCTCAGCAGCCGCAGGGACCCCCCTCCTCCCGCAGCAGCTGGGAACATCTTCCCCAGCGCTGCACGCTGTGGACCCGCTGCGGGTGCCTGCACCCGCAGCGGGACCATTTACACCGACATTTACACGGGTCCTATCCGTGTTCTACCCAGGTCAGGACCTGGGTAGAGGACCCGTGTAAATGGAAACGGATACCCCCCATTTACACCGCCGCGGATCCGGGTCTGACCCGCCGCTGACCCGGATTTTTCGGCGGTGTAAAAGGGGTATTATTCAATGCCATTTTTAAAGGAGTTTGATTTGACTCCTCCACCAACAGGATTGAGATCATAGTTATTCAAAAGTCAGAGACGCAACTGTATGCAAAAATTACTGCCTGATCTCCCTTCTTAACCCTTTTAAGTGCCAAGTGATTTTGCCAAAATAGGTGAGAAAATTGGCAAGCAAATATTTGTATTCATCATATTGACCTGTAATGTTTACCTTTTTATATAGGAAATATAGGGTGCAATATAATCCGATGAGTGATTTAGAAAGTGAGATATTTGGTAAGAAATCTCCATATTTTTTAAAGCGGCAATCATTTACACTTCAAAATCAAATTGGTTTTGAAGTGTAAATGATTGGTAATTTATAAAATCTAGAGATTTCTTACCAAATCTTTCTTTCATCCTATTAAATTTCCCTCTTAATCTTTTTTTTTTTTTTACACTACATTTGTTATTTGTTTATTTATGTAAATGTGAGGAATGCTGGCAATTTTAGTGAAAATTCGGCACATCGCTCACAGATGTTGGCACATCTCTGTGCCAAGAGGTTGGCACAGAGGTTGCCATCTGGTTGATGTGGATGTTAAACTCTTTACATATCTTCTGGTGAACTGGTTTATGACATTCATAATATCTCTGGTCCACCCAGATCCAGTGGCTTCGAGGGTAGGGGACGGATGCTTTTTACCCAGGCTCAGGTCTGCCCAGATGAGGTGGGTTTAACTCCTGGACAAAAATCCCTAAATAACATAGGTAGAACAATTGTTTTGTTCCACATGACTAATTCTAAAGTGCTCCCCACCGGGATGATGGCCTTTGAATGAGTTTCCTAGACTTTTAAGCTCTTTCCCACCTTGGCTTTGCTGGTGCTTTCCTTGTGGGTATTAATTCAATACTATTGCATACTTTGCTCTTTCCTCTTGCCTCTCCCCCTCCCCTCCTCCTCCCCTCTCCAGCCACTACCTCTGGGAGGAGGGAATACACTCACACACACTTTACACTCACCACTGCTGCAGAAGACCCTCGTCCTGACACTTGATAAGAAGACACTGCTTTGTAGAGAGAGTAATTGCTGACTAATTAAGCTAATTGGAAAATTCCAGGTATTTTACTAGTTATCATTGTGAAGGTGGGGGGTTCAGATTTTATCTGGAGGTGCGCCCCATTTTATGACCTTCAATTAAATAGCAAGACCTTGCAACTTTATTTCCTGCTTTTAATTGCATTACCCTAGGAGGCTGATATTTCAAGGTCAATCTAACAATGCGAAACACACACAAATACATACACGCACACACAATAAATATCTCCACAAATGCCAAGCTACTGCATCTGCATCAGCAGTAACAAATCAACTGTTCTTTTGTTGAGTTCCAATGTAATTCATGTCTTCCAACAGATTATTTTTATAGATAGTGCCATCCAAATCATTTTAAATAAATACGTTCCTTTCCTGTCCAGTAGAACTATGGAAGTTTGTTTCCATTGATACTCAGAGCAACCCATATTATTTTTCCTGGTTCTGACAACGATGGAGAATTTAAATCCAAACATTCGATCTATGGCACCATTAATACTGGTAACTATCAGTGTGGGCCAGACGGTGTACTGATGGCACCTCTCCTACTGGTAACTATAAGTGTGGGCCAGACGGTGTACTGATGGCACCTCTCCTACTGGTAACTATCAGTGTGGGCCAGACGGTGTACTGATGGCACCTCTCCTACTGGTACCTATCAGTGTGGGCCAGATAGTGTACCGATACCACCACTCCTAATGGTACCTATCTGGCCCACACTGATAGGTACCAGTAGGAGAGGTGCCATCAGTACACCGTCTGGCCTACACTGATAGGTACCATTAGAAGTGGTGGTATCAGTACACTATCAGTGTAGGCCAGACGGTGTACTGATGGCACCTCTCCTACTGGTTACTATCAGTGTGGTGCAGACGGCATAATGATGCCACCTATCCTACTGGTAACTATCAGTGTGGACCAGACGGCGTACCGATGACATCTCTCCTACTAGTACTGTACCTATCAGTGTGGGCCTGAAAGTGTACTGATGGCACCTTTCCTACTGGTAACTATCAGTGTGGGCCACATCATATCTACAGGGTTGGACAGCCCCCAGGAGCACCGAAAAACCCCTGGTGGTTGGAAGCCCACCTTCTCCTCTAAAGAACATGTTCCAGACTGTGCACATGAATTATATGTATATACACGTTGCCTTATACTGCTCAGAACTAGGGTTTGTTTTCTAAAGTGTATTGCTGTTATTATTCTGGTACATTAGCATGCATGTACTAGTAGTATTTTCTATATTTTTATCAAAAGAGCGAAACCCCTGTTAAATGGTTAGGAAAACCAATGTTTTGGCTTCCACATCCCCTCTGGAGATTTGCCATGCCCCACAACCCTGGCATTGGTGTTCTTATTCTGGTCCATTACCATGCATGTAATATTAGGTACAAATACATTTTTGGATACAGTAATCTCGGATCATACTGGCCATCTAGTAGTTCTGGCCAATGCCAGAAGGTTTGATGGCCAGATGGGTAAGTCCAGGCGAGCCGCAGATAAGGGAGATGTGACAGCAGAGCCATGTATTTCTATTTGGTAAGACACTGGTGCGAGGAGCAGAGGTTGATGACGTGTGGGCGGTGAGAATGCCGTGCTCGTTTATTTTCACCTCCTCCTCCCCGTCTTTCACATTTGTGTTTCTCCAGACTCTAACTTGATCACCTCCATGCTGACCGCCTCTAACATTTCTCCCTCTTTCCTATTCTCTGCAGATTTCCTCTACCCTTAGGATTCCCCATTTTTTTTTCATGTCCTCTACTTTTACTCCACCTCTCCTCTTCTACTATTCACAATACCATCCGCCTAATGCTCCACTTCACTCTAACCTGGGATTCCTCCTCTTCTGTCATTGTACCCTTCCTTCCTTCCTTCCACTATCATACACATTTAACCTCACGGTATGCTGCTTCTCATTGCCCCACTCCCCATTACAGACACACCCAGAGATACATATTTCAATCCTTAATTTAAAGCTGCTAAAACGTAGGTGCTCCTCCCACAGTCAGAGGGGCAGATTTATTAAGCCTGGTGAAGTGATAAAGTTAGGCACTGACTGGCTGGTGCGTTATCACAGGTCACTTTATCACTTCACCAGGGTTTGTAAATCTGCACCTTAGTTGCTTGCAGCTGTTTTAATGGGGCTGTGCCAGTTCTGAACCACAGAACTGGCAATTATTATTATTATTATTATTATTATTATTATTATTATATATTTATTTTTTTAGTTTTGTTTTAATAATGGCAAAGTTGCTAACAAAATATACAGAGAATCTGTAAAGAAAGACAATAAATAATTCCAGGTTTTCCCCTCTATAAAAAAATGAAGACAAGGTAGATTGAAAAGATAATCCAGGTATGCAAGATGAATTAAATGAACACACAGAAGCTACATGCCTCGTTCATAGGTTAAGTCCACCTAGGCCAATACAATTGAGCATTTCTGATGATATAAATACAGTGCACATAATCTATTCTTGGAATAGAGATCAATAGGCAGTCATCCAGGTTTCCTCAACTTTACCCAAAGTAATGGTAATTCCCACTTACACATCTGATGATCGCCAAGAGGCACCTACGGAACACCCCATCCACCCACACAGCACTCCACTCTGTCACCACCGGTTCTCAGTCAGCACATCACAGATTGCAGGCACTATGGAAAAGGGTCAATCATACGGTTAGTGCTCCTTTGTTCTATATTGTATAAAACAAAAGAGCACTGACAGTATGATTGACCCTGTGTGGTATAATGTGTACAGGGCATTTCTGTGTAGCATAAAGTGCATATGGGGAACTACTATTGTGTGGCATAATGTGTAAGGAGCATTTCTGAGTAGTGTAATGTGTATAAGGGGAACTACTACTGTGTGGCATAATATGGAAGAGGCATTACTGTGTAGCATAATGAGTAAAGAGCATTACTGTATGTGACTGTGTAAAGGGTATTACTGTGTAGTATAATGAGTGTGTGATGAGCATTACTGTGTGTGACAAAAAGTATAAAGGGCACTACCACTGTGTAGCGTAATGTGCTGGGGGCATTACTATGTGGTATAATTTAAATTTGGAATACTAATGTGTGGATACCTTTCCCTAGCGAAACCATGCCCCCCTTTTATTTAGACACGCGCCTTTGGCACGCACTCGTTCTGTTCCTACTCCCCTTTGAAGAGGGCAAACAATGCTCTTTATATATAAAGAAGTAGGAGGGACCAGAAATATCAAGGGGAGGAGTCTATGCCAGTACTCAGATGCTGTTGCTCAGTCCTTTTTGTCTGGCACAGGGCACGAAAAAAGTTTATTTGCGTTCTATTTTTTTTTTTCAGAAATGTAAATTTGAAATGGGGCAAAGTCATTTTATACTAAAATAACAAATGTGTGACGTTCTCTTTGAAATCCATCATTCTAGGAACGATGATTCCAAATCGCCGTACATTAGGGTGAACAGTTTTGGATGAAGAAAATGAAACACATACGAAGCAGGACTTTCAAGAACTTCAGCGTTGGTAGGTTTTCCTGATATCAAATATGATTAATGGATTTCAAATAGAACACTGTGCGAAAGTTCTGTCATGCATGAGGTTCTTAGAAGTGTCTATAACCAATCAACAAGTCCAATATTACATAAGAGTCTGGTAAGGTTACTCAACAGATCAAAAGAAAAAATATTTTAGAGAGCTACAAACAAAGTAAGTAAAGATAACATTTCAGACTTCTAGGCTGTCTATTCAGCCAATGTAAAATAACAAATCATATGCGAGACAACACATTTATGTATTTTTTCCAAAGAATATTCCACAGCTGTAGCTGGGTCCAAAAAGCTAATCTTAAAAATATGCCAGGCACAGCAAGTAGGTGTTTCCCAAACGTACCACTAGATGGTGCTCACGTCACTTGTGCTAAAAGCTACAGCCCTATCAGTGACCACCCACTAGAGATGTAGCTTCAGCCCGGGTATACAGGTGACTGTAAAATTCGGCAGAGTGATGAAAAGGAAATTTACAAATATTTAAACCTTGCATACCATGTCTTACCCAAAGAGGAGAACTTGCTGTAGTTGAACAGCCACTTTCTGGTGTTTGATCAGTGATAAGGTTAGTATGGCATTTCATTTTGTGTGTGTGTGTGTGTGTGTTTTCTCTTGGTCAATTTATGCAAGTGTTTAGATAGCATATATAATAGTGATCCAATATTGTTACAACTTGATGCCAAATCTTTATATCTGTTGTTTGTTTAATTATTTTGACTGCTACTAAACCGTCACAGGAGCTGTGATTTCTGCATGCACTCTGCAGTTGCTCCTTAGCATTTTTCTTGCTGTGTATATCTATGTTGTTGTGAACACATGAAACATTTCTGGAACTGTGGAACGTGTACGCAGGTGGATTTATCCATGTGATCATCTCATTCATTGGTCAATCTCGATTATTATGTCTGCTAAGAAAAATGCATAGCTACATGGTGACTATTATTTGGCTTGTCCTTGATTTGAAGAGTAGTTGCTTAGTATATGACTTACAGTGATTCTGAGAAAGTTAGAGTACATTTAGTCGCTCCTGTGGTTGACCTACTAGTTTTAGGAGATGTATTAAGTCTTGTAGATAAATACCACCCAGCCTGCTTCTAACTGTCATTATTGCTACACAGCCTCAAAAATGACAGTTATAAGCTGAATGGTTGTTACTTTAATTCTTTCACAATTTATGTACTGATCTTTGTTCTCAATGGGGACTAAGTAAAAACTGGACCCGGACAAGACCGCGAAACACCGGACATCAAACTCTGCATTCCAGAGCTTGTAGTGTGCTATCTGGGGGGTTTCCCGTCCGGGGGGTGTCTTGTCCAGGGGGATGCCTATGATAGCTTTCACCAGGGACATGGGGAAGGGGAGAGTACAGCCTCCCGTGTGGTCTGAACTGTTCCGGTTTTGCTACATGCCCGGACCATACAGGGAGGCTTTATTCTCTCCCTGGTGACAGCTGTCACTGGCAGCCCCCCGGACTGGACACTACAAGCTCCGGAATGCAGAGATCGATGTCCGCTCCGGCATTCTGGGGTCTTGTCCGGGTCCGGTTTTTAGCCATACCCTTATCACGGACTGCAATGTAAACCATGTTGTGAAGGAGGCTTTGGCAAACTGTGTTTCTCCAGCTGCTGTGTGACTACACAGCTTAACATGCTTTGCTGGGAATTGTAGTCCCATAACGTCTGGACCGCCACAGGTCGACCTACATCAGTGGTGTAGGTAACCCATACAATGGAGCCAGAAGCCTTAATGGTTGATTGGCAGGACATGATGGCATGCAGACTGTAGTTCTGCTTTCCAAGGAAAGTGCAGGCACACCGTTTCCACCATCAGCTGTGTAAGCATCACAACAGTGATTCCTCACCCAACCACTCCTACCACATGCACATAGAATGATTACGGTTAATAAAACATTGTTATGACTATAAAATTGTCCTTATCTGTTCGGTACAGACAGCTCATACTGGTCGATCAAAGTCTACTAGCTGAAGGTTTGCTGACGAGTACTTTTTTTTCCCCGTATAGCGGCTGTCTTATGCCATCCAGATTCCTAATGTTCATTTTCCAAAAACATTTGTCTTGATTCAAGTATTCGAGTTATAGCCACATATTCATAGACCTTCTCATTACAGTATATAACAGTGATTTTCAACCTTTTTACCTTGCGGCACACTAAATAAGATTTTAAAATTGCACACCATGTGATCCCCACAGGGCAAAACACGTTGGTCCCCACAGGAAAAAAAACAAACCTACTGGCCCTCATATAAAAAACAATCACACTGGTCCCCACAGGTAACACAAATAAAATACATTGGCCCTTTACATGAAAAGAAGAGACCAGTAAATAACAGTTGAACTGGTGGTGGCTGTAAACTGGTTTCGGCAGCTCTAGATCTGGGGGCACACTTGAGAACAGCCAAGGCACAGTGGATGAAAAACGACTATACTACTATAGCAGTGGTTCTCAAACTCGGTCCTTGGGACCCCACAAAGGTCAGGGTTTCCAGGTCACCCAGCAGGTGCACTCATTACTTCCAGACACATTTTAAAATATCCACAGGTGGAACTAACTATTTTTCTTGATTCTGT
This sequence comes from Crinia signifera, assembly GCF_055691185.1. Classification (NCBI taxonomy): domain Eukaryota; kingdom Metazoa; phylum Chordata; class Amphibia; order Anura; family Myobatrachidae; genus Crinia; species Crinia signifera. The sequence continues at coordinate 35,357,820 of NC_139228.1, read as the reverse complement.
GCTGATACCTGGAAAACATGCACTGTGTGGACTAAGTTTGAGTACTATAGGGAATGGCATACAGTATACAATATCGGGATACAGCGAGTCAGTGCTGACAACCAGGAACATTAAGGAACTAAACCTTAATTGGAATAATACTTGAAAATTAGGTATGCGGTGCGACTATGACTTACTTGTGTTACTCTCTAGGTAACTTGCATTTTCATTAAGATGCAATGGAGATAGATTAACAAAGCTTACTGTGTTTTTAATTTTCCACTTTGTTCTTAAAATACTAAATATTCAGTCCGACAATAGCTTGGGGCAGAAGTCTTATAGTAAAGGACCCTTTTATTCCAGAGAAACAACCAATACAATTTATCTTGGTTTATTCTTTGTAATTCTAATAACTGTTTTAAAGTTCCCAAATTGAAAATATGTCACTTTGAATAAAACAGTTTGCTCGGAGCTTAATCTCACCCCCTGATTGACACTTTTCCCTTCATTTGATTTCTCCCCAAATAAACTGATTTATATATGTTAAAAACACATTGGGCAAGTTTCTCAGACCTCTCTGCAATTGTTGACCGAGTGCCCGATAATGACAGCACAGGGCTATAAATGTATAATAGCCCTCTCTGTATATCGTTATACCTGTCAATAGTCTCCAATGAACCAATAATAACTAAATGAGTTTATATCATTAGGGATATATTTTTCGACAAAATACATGATATCTGGAATTGTTGGCAAGCATTTACAGATATAAAGGGTACAAATCTCCTGGTAGCATCTGGAAACGGGGTTACCCCTGTGTCTGGTAATGTGTATGGAGAACCGGCAGGAATGTATAAAATGTTCCTGCCACTTACCGTATGTCTGTAAAACATGCCCAGTGGTGTCCAATATTGTTTCCATATAGTTCTGCTGGCATAAACCTGTAAATGTCTAGAAAATATCTTATTATGTCTATAGATATTTATAAAGTACTGCTTATGTTTGGCATTGTTTATAATGTACCTTTTATGTTTGTTTATTCAATTATGTATTTATTATCAGTTCCTTATATAGTGCCAGCATGTTTCATTACACTTCACAATTGGGCACAAAACTGTATTTAATCAAGACTAAGTAATAACAGGCAGACAAAGGTAAGAGGGCCCTGCTAGCAAGCTTACACTCTATAGGGAAATAGACCAACCAGATTGCAGGTTCTTGGTGAGATAAAAGTGTTATAATGTACTCCCTTATGCCTGTGGTGGTGTATAAAGTACTCCCTTATGTCTGCGGATGTGTATAATTATGTCTGTGGTGGTGTATAAAGTACTCCCTTATGTCTGCGGATGTGTATAAAGTACTCCCTTATGTCTGTGGATGTGTATAAAGTACTCCCTTATGTCTGTGGTAGTGTATAAAGTACTCCCTTATGCCTGTGGTGGTGTATAAAGTACTCCCTTATGCCTGTGGTGGTGTATAAAGTACTCCCTTATGTCTGCGTATGTGTATAAAGTACTCCCTTATGTCTGTGGATGTGTAGTAATCCCTTATGCCTGCGGGTGTGTATAAAGTACTCCCTTATGTCTGTGGTAGTGTATAAACTACTCCCTTATGCCTGTGGTGGTGTATAAAGTACTCCCTTATGCCTGCGGGTGTGTATAAAGTACTTCCTTATGTCTGTGGTAGTGTATAAAGTACTTCCTTATGTCTGTGGTAGTGTATAAAGTACTCCCTTATGTCTGCGGTAGTGTATAAAGTACTCCCTTATGTCTGCGGATGTGTATAAAGTACTCCCTTATGTCTGTGGTAGTGTATAAACTACTCCCTTATGCCTGTGGTGGTGTATAAAGTACTTCCTTATGTCTGTGGTAGTGTATAAAGTACTTCCTTATGTCTGTGCATGTGTATAAAGTACTCCCTTATGTCTGCGGATGTGTATAAAGTACTCCCTTATGTCTGTGGTAGTGTATAAACTACTCCCTTATGCCTGTGGTGGTGTATAAAGTACTCCCTTATGTCTGCGGATGTGTATAATTATGTCTGTGGTGGTGTATAAAGTACTCCCTTATGTCTGCGGATGTGTATAAAGTACTCCCTTATGTCTGTGGATGTGTATAAAGTACTCCCTTATGTCTGTGGTAGTGTATAAAGTACTCCCTTATGCCTGTGGTGGTGTATAAAGTACTCCCTTATGTCTGCGTATGTGTATAAAGTACTCCCTTATGTCTGTGGATGTGTAGTAATCCCTTATGCCTGCGGGTGTGTATAAAGTACTTCCTTATGTCTGTGGTAGTGTATAAAGTACTCCCTTATGTCTGTGGTAGTGTATAAACTACTCCCTTATGCCTGTGGTGGTGTATAAAGTACTCCCTTATGCCTGCGGGTGTGTATAAAGTACTTCCTTATGTCTGTGGTAGTGTATAAAGTACTTCCTTATGTCTGTGGTAGTGTATAAAGTACTCCCTTATGTCTGCGGTAGTGTATAAAGTACTCCCTTATGTCTGCGGATGTGTATAAAGTACTCCCTTATGTCTGTGGTAGTGTATAAACTACTCCCTTATGCCTGTGGTGGTGTATAAAGTACTTCCTTATGTCTGTGGTAGTGTATAAAGTACTTCCTTATGTCTGTGCATGTGTATAAAGTACTCCCTTATGTCTGCGGATGTGTATAAAGTACTCCCTTATGTCTGTGGTAGTGTATAAACTACTCCCTTATGCCTGTGGTGGTGTATAAAGTACTCCCTTATGTCTGTGGATGTGTATAAAGTACTCCCTTATGTCTGTGGATGTGTATAACGTACTCCCTTATGTCTGTGGATGTGTATAAACTACTCCCTTATGTCTGTGGATGTGTATAAAGTACTCCCTTATGTCTTTGGTGGTGTATAAAGTACTCCCTTATGCCTGTGGTGGTGTATAAAGTACTCCCTTATGTCTTTGGTAGTGTATAAACTACTCCCTTATGTCTGTGGATGTGTATAAAGTACTCCCTTATGTCTTTGGTGGTGTATAAAGTACTCCCTTATGTCTGCGGATGTGTATAAAGTACTCCCTTATGTCTGTGGATGTGTATAAAGTACTCCCTTATGTCTTTGGTAGTGTATAAACTACTCCCTTATGCCTGTGGTGGTGTATAAAGTACTCCCTTATGTCTTTGGTAGTGTATAAACTACTCCCTTATGTCTGTGGATGTGTATAAAGTACTCCCTTATGTCTTTGGTGGTGTATAAAGTACTCCCTTATGTCTGCGGATGTGTATAAAGTACTCCCTTATGTCTGTGGATGTGTATAAAGTACTCCCTTATGTCTGCGGATGTGTATAAAGTACTCCCTTATGTCTGTGCATGTGTATGTGTATAAAGTACTCCCTTATGTCTGCGGATGTGTATAAAGTACTCCCTTATGTCTGCGGATGTGTATAAAGTACTCCCTTATGTCTGTGCATGTGTATAAAGTACTCACTTATGTCCGTGGATGTGTATAAAGTACTCACTTATGTCAGTGGATGTGTAAAAAGTAATCCCTTATGTCTGTGGATGCGTAGTACTCCCTTATGTCTGTGGATGTGTATAAAGTACCCCCTTATGTCTGCACATATTTAAAATGTCCCCCCTTTATCTGCTGACTAATGGTGCCCACACACGCACCGATCCCGGCGGTGCAATTCTATGCGATGGGGTGCGCGCTCCCGCGGCACCTCATCGCACAGTACAAAAAGTATGTGCTGCACATACTTTTTGTACTAGCTTTTTATCGCATAGCATCACATCGCATGCACATCGTATGCACAAGGCATACGATGCGATGCTATGTGTGCTAGTTAAGCACAAAACGCACGCCGGAATCGATGCGTCTGTGGGCACCTTAATACCATACTTGCATACTGTACACCTGAAAAGTCTGCCCAAGTCCTTAAGTGACCCCACCAGGTCATATTCTGAGCATGTCTGTCCGTGGAATTACTGACCCAGCAAAACAGATTAACTCACCTGTGCATGATTGAAGAAATCTAGAAAACATGACCTGTTTAAGGTAGTTGAGAATTGTAGTATGTTTGCTGTGATCAAAAATTATCATAAAACTAACTGCTCACTTTTCCAGTTTATATGCGAACGTATCACCTATGCCAGTGGTCATAAACCTTTCCTCTACTGTGTACCCCCGGTTGCCATTTGCCCAATTTGTACAACCAAAGTTTGTAAAGTAAAACATTTGAATATATTTTCAATTAGATCTGTTCTGTTGCCACTATAGCTGAAAGCAATACATGTGCTAGAATGCCTAGAATACAATTCATTATACACTTCAATTGAGCAACAATTACAATTTAAGGAAGATGTAAAATTGATCATAAAACTACAGTCCTCATACATTCTCAAACTGATTTTTAAAGCTGCAGTATCATTAAAAATTAAAGTTTCATTATAAATATAAAAGTTTTACAAGAAGAGTGCATAAGCAGACCATTATTTCAATAGTAACTTCTTCCAGGCTGACCGCGAGCCAGAAAGGAAATGCCAGTCTGTTTTCAGCAAGTTTTAAATTGATTGCCCAAGTTTTTACAGCAGCTGTGTGACGCATAGACCCCTCTATCCAACCACTGTCACAGGCACAAATGTAAATCATTGATAACACTGATAATATTAAAGTTGATAATATTCGTTATTACATCTGCGGTTTGAATTACTGATCCTAGTACACGCATTCAACCCAGGAAATGATGGGTATGACAAAAGAGTGGTTGAGATACCCAATCTCTCATGCCAGCGGTTGTGAATTAAAAACCAAAGGATCAAATTCTCGCAAAAAGCGATCAAAGATATCATCCGCTTTCATTTCTGCAGACTGCAATAATAGTCCCAGAGTGATTATTCCAATAATTATATGGATATCGACGACCAAAGTAAAATACATGAAATGATCTAGAATTGAGCACTATACTGTACATCAGTGTTAATCCCACAGAGGTGATCCCTGAGATATGTGGGTGGTCTTTTGCACAGAATGAATCACTGCGTTGGGGCTTGATAGCGGTTGCAGGCTTCATGCTGGTGGCTGAGGAACATTGGGCATATCAGTGTCTGGGGGGGTATTCAATCTTTGTTGTGCACCCGCAGCCATCTCCCAACGGGGGAGATGGCTGCGGGGCCCTATTCAATGCTGTCTTCCCCGACAGCATTGAACAGGGGTTTTGCGCAGAACGAGCCCGACATCACAAGCTGTCGGACTCGTTCTGCCGAGAAAAGCCGGAAATAGGCGAGCTCCCGGCCGGAGCTCGTCTATTTCCGTCCTCAACTCACGGCCACGCCCCCTTCTCGCCGTTAGGCGGCCGGGACATTGAATCCGACTGCCGAGCTCCAGGAGAGCTGACTGAGAACGGGACAGGGGCACGGCTGTCGCGCTAGCTTGACAGCCGTACCCCTGACATTGAATACCCCCCTGGGACTTTGAATTCGGTGCAAGGTACTCACAGTCATGAGTGAATGCAACTATATAGCTGCATTTACGGAACCTTCCTAGGGCATAGACTCCCTGAAATAGCTCCCGCTCCCCCCTAACCCTGCCCGTCTCCCTGAAGCGGAGACGGGCAGGGTTCCGGTCCACGCTGACGGGAAACTGGGACACGTGTGCATGTGGGACGTTCACGCATCCCAGTCAGATGTAGCGTCCGCTCGCCAGTGGGGGGTGGTCTGGAGAGCCCCGGCGCTGGATGAGCGGCACTACATCTGTATCTTTATGTCATTTTAATAGATTCCTCTCAGATGTAGCAGTACACTCCCACGCTTCTAGGTGCCATGTTCACAATCTCTCCATATATGGAACTAGACACGCCCTCTGGGTGGAGCATGACACGCCCCCTCAATGGGGCGCCGTGAAAAATTATATTACCAACTATAATCTCCCTAAAATTAGTTTTCAAAAGTAGGCAAGTATGTCATACTGCGCATGTGCTGGCCCAAGCCTCCGGGGGCTGCCTTTGCAGCAGCCCCCGGAGGCTTGATCGGGTTCCCGGGTCCGGCGCATGCGCAGTATGGTCCGCAGTACTGCTCATGCGCAGAACCCATTTTGGGGGCTGCTGCGCATTTGCGCAGAGAGAGGCATCCCGGAGGGAGGAAACACCTCCCAATGGGACTGCCTTGAGTGACTGGCAGGTCAGACTTCCAATAGGAAGTCACTGCCAGTCACAGTGAAGCCAGAGCAGTCTCACAGACTGCATCTGGCTTCACTTTAGGCACAAACAGTGGCAGATTTTACCTGTGGGGGGAGGGGCTGCAGCCCTGCAGCTCATAGGTAAAAACCACCACTGGGGGTTCCAGAAGAGACATGCTTTCAGAACACATGTGCCAGCGACCCTAGTGCAAATGCCTGGTCGCCCCCTGGACGGACCCATGTCCAAATCCCTGGTGTGACCCAGTATTTGCGATCTGAAAGGGGCATAAGAGTAGGGAACATGTGAGAGAATTGTCTTTTCTTTGGATAAATGCTTTTTGGCTCTGATCTTCACATGGACTCTGGAAAAGTAAAACAAGTCCTAAAATGGCGTCATTAGGTTGGGGTGCCGGATGACGCTCTGACTGTCAGGATTCAGACGGTCAGTATAACGACATCAGAATCCCGACTGTTAAATGCCCACCAGTCGGCATGACAGAGTTTTCTCTCCCTCGTGGGTTCCACAACCCCCATAGAGGGAGAACAGAATCTGTGGGGAGCTGCCGAGCCCACAAGGGACATCTCAGCGCTTGCCAAACTGGTCAGAATTTCGATGTCTGTATACTAAGCATCGGAATCCTGACTATTGGAGCGTCACACCACACCTTGCAGGTTGAAAGTCATCCAATGTTTTTTGGGGATTTTTTAATTATTGTTGATCTATCAAAGAAAATTTCTTTCTAGTAGCTCACTTCACAACATTCAGGTGGAAGATGGCTAATTGCAGAGATTGAAGCTTGTTTCAAAGGAAGGAATCAGAGGCGTAACTATAGCTCCGCAGCCCCCGCCATGGCGGGGAGGAGCAGAGAAAGTGTGGGGGCGCCGGGGGGGCTGCGGGGCTATAGTTACCCGCTGCCGTCTGCCCCTGCCTGGTCGCATCTGCGGTGTCCGTGTCCCGACTCTCTCCCGGCGCCGGCTCCTGCTGCTATGAAAACTGACACTTAGAAAATGGCTGCCCCCATATTGCAGACAGTTTTGGCAGCCATTTTCTAAGAGTCACTTTTCGTTATCAGCACTGCAGGAGCCGGCGCCGGGAGAGAGTTGGGACCGTGACCGCAGTGCGGCCGGGCAGGTACGGGCATGGGGGGGGGGGGGGTTGCCAAGGGGAGGGGGATGGGGGTTCCGAAAATTTTCGGCAGGGGGGCGCAAAGGAGGTAGTTACGCCTCTGGAAGGAATGCTTCATTAGCCTGTAATTGGCCACATCATGCAACCATTTTTAGATTCTTCGACAAGCAGACTTTCTGTAAATGGATGCTTCAGATTTTGATTGGATGATTGGATTTATCAAACTCCTTCTGGAAAGTGTTGTGTATTTTAGAGATTGGGGACTATTCGCAACAAAACTGACTTTTAGGAGGTCTGTGGGGCATTCTTGACTCAGGCTCAGGGCACCTGACATTCATGTTCCTCACTTAATCATGACATCATGAAAACCAATTTCCTGACAAACTTTATTGGGTATACATAGTGCAGTGTAAAGGGAAGATATTGCCGGTGGTCCAGTGGCCCCTCGCATCTCCCAGCATCGACTTCCTTCCCTCTAACTAACCCCACTGCACTGTTCTGTATAGGGGCTGGTGTATGGCCCCATGTTTGATTTTAGGTTCCTACCTGTACTCCAGTGTTCTAAAATTCCTGACCAGTCCTTTGGCTATCCTTTGTGATTTGGCTCTGGATTATTCCTGACTTCATTTGTTTGCGGTTTTGTTTCTAATGCTGACTCTAAGGGCTATTTCACACGCTCCAGCTCCTGCCGGGCGGCGGATCCCCGCACGGGCAAAAGCCGTGCCGCACACAGTAGTTAATAATGGACACGATTGTGTCCATTCACATGGGACGGCCACCCGGTTGCAGCCGGATCCCACCACTGGAAGCCGGTTGCAGCCGGACATCCCCTCCATTGTAAAGTTCTCAGTGCGGCACAGCTTCTTGGCCGTGTGGGGATTCGCCGCCCAGCAGGAGCGTGTGAAATAGCCCTTATTCTACCCATATACTTGTGCGATTGCAATCATGCGATTTATCAAATGCCCCTTGCGTGGAAAAAACTTGGGCGGAATCACATGATTGAATGCTGTAACAAAACACACTAGATTATCAAACAGATCTGTGTGCAGTGGTTGGAAGTGGAGAGGCCAGGAAGTGAGCAAAAATCTTCAGGAATCAAAGGCCGCAGTTAGAAAAATTGAATGCGCACAAAACAGCATTCAATCACACGTACAATTCGGTAAATATTATGTACAGAACATAAGATCACAAGGCACGACATTCAACCGGTGTACACAAAATGTGCATACAATCATTCGATTTATTGATCAGATACGGTCTAAATCGAATGATTGCATGCTATATCTCACAAGTGTATGGGCATTCTGTCCCAACGTGTCCTAGTATAGCTTTCTGATTTGCACTTGTCTGTTCACAGTTCATACTCAACACCAACTGGTCACAGCTGAGAGCAAGACAGAGGGCAGTACCTGTACACTTACCATCGGCAAAGCCGAACCTTTTTGAGGGGGACCATCCCCCTTATAGCGCTAAACCAGTGTAAAGAGCATCCATTATACTCTGCTTAGCCATCAGCCATGACCGCAAAGTGCAATTTGTATGTTTCACGCACCCCATTATCCAAGTACCAGAAAATCCAACTTTTGGTATAACACTGCTTGGGAAACAGATGTAGGAATGACTCCGGGAGAGCATTTATTGGCCAAAATGTAAAATCATAAATAATAAAATAACTTTCGTCAGTGTAGCTATAAAGGAGAATTCCTATAAAATTGACACCAGATGGTTTCTGGTCCCAGACAGACTCAACCAAATGTATCCTCATAACTCTAACATATGCTGTACGCAATGGGGCCAGGTTGGCGGTTTCCACCATATCCAGAGGTCCTGTCGAAAGCGGAGTTCTCTACTGGCATAGAATAAAAAAAAAAAAACTAAAGTTACAGGCTTTATCCTGAACGTTAATCATGCTAACACCCCTTACATACACCACCTCTGCACCTGCAACTCCATTACCCACAGCACACCCGCACGTGCCCCTCCCACACCCACAGCACCTCCATACACCCTCCCCTGCAGCAACCCTGCACCTGCCACTCCCCCACCTGTGGTACTAATACACCCACGCACCCGTACCTCCTCAAAGAATGTGGTACTGTACCCCTGCACCCAGCCAAAACAACGCCGCACCCGCCCATCAACACCTGCAGTACACATGCACCCATCCCTCCACCACCCACCCACAGCAGGGAATCCTCCATATAATACAAACCATATTCATACAATAAAGGGGTTTACAGGCTAAGGGGGCGGAGCATTATGTTTTATGGGCATTACGGTGTTTGGCATTATGTTTAATGGGCATTATTGTGTTGGCTTTATGTGTAATGGGCATTACGGTGTGTGGCATTATGTGTAATGGACATTACAGTGTAAATTTTTGCAACGCACCTTCGACACACACTGTCCCCGTTTCTGGTGTATGTGTGTGTGTGAGGGAATGATTGTTTAATCCTTGCTGCATACTAGAGGGGAGAAGGGAGAGGTTAGGGTGGTAAAACGACGATAGCGATGGTGGTGGGCCACTTGCTTGTTTTGCCCCCCCCAGGCTGAAAGTTGCCAGCCAGCCCCTGCTCGCTCACTTCACTCGCCACAGATTTATATCCCCCCTCCAGGTATACGTGAATCCAGTGCATGATGGGAAAATTGACAAAACTGAAAGGAGACACTACCACGTAAATAGTAACAACTATATGACCATCCTAGCCACCGCTTCTACCTTTTTTTTCAATGTCTGAAGCAGGGATGGGGAACCTTTGGCCCTTCAGCTGTTGTTGTACTACACATCCCAGCATGCACTGCTACAGTTTTGCTATTTGGCAATGCTAAAACTGTTGCAGGGCATGCTGGGATGCATAGTTCAACAACATCTGGAGGGCCAGAGGTTCCCCATTCCTAGTCTAAAGCTTACCCATACCACCACAAACCTCTTTCACTTTGAACTGCAGGACTTGATCCTGGGGTGCATGCAATTGAGAGAACACATGTTTTGGGAGAGTAGCACCAGCGGGGTCTGTGGTGGGCGCCGCTGGCTGAATTGACAGGCGACTGATATTGAATGAGCGGGTCCCTGCCCAGTGCATATGTAATGAGCGGGTCACACTCATTACGTATGCACGGTGCGGGGACTCGCTCATTAAATATGCACTGTGCTGGGTCTCATTAGATATGCATGGAGAGGGACCAGCTCAGCGCTCACTGCTAACTGGATTGCCTGTCAGCTCAGCCGGCAGCGCCGTAGTCCATCGCCTCGCCCCTTCTTGGAGGAGGGGGGGGGAGGGGTGCGTCGGAATTTTCTTCGGTAGTGGGGAGAAAAATTTCTAGCTACACCACTGCGTATGTCATCACTATTATTGAGACAGCTGACAGCTGCTGTGATCCATGGATGGTCCAGGGTGGAAACTGGGAGATGACTTTGCAAGTTGTGGGCGTGTTATGGGAGTGTCAGGGGCGTGATTCAGAATGAGGCTGCAATCTTGTTCACTGCACTACAGCCATAGCGACCATAACTTAAAGTTACAAGCACATCTGTTCCAGGCAGCCTTTGATATTGCGACCGACGGTGGAGAGATTTCATCCATCAGTGCACTTGAGCATTACTGAGATAAGAAAATTCAGTTTTGCAGGGTTTGCTCAGTTCATTGTATGGAAATCCACAAGAGGCATGCTTAAACTTTCATGTGTGTATTTTTGTACTTGAAATGTTACAGTCTGAAATGTCAGATCAGACATTGAGCATGGTTCAGGTATGTATGCTAATGCATTTGGCCTAATTCTGCATGGATCTCTTAGTTGTCAAAAAAAGCAGTTGCTGCAATCAAATTGTTGCATATCGCAAATGCATCACAAAACAAGATACATACGCAGAACCGTTTGTAAAAACCGTAACATAGTACTTTCCATCTGCGCCAGTCAAAGGCTTCTACAATTCTGCTAAAGCAACAGGTCACAAGTGGTCCGCAATGACGCGGGAGAGTGAGACCCACCCAAAAACACCTTGGTGCTCCTACAAATCGCCATGTTTCCTCCCCTAAACCGCTGCCAATCAAAATGTGATTGCATTGAAGCAGAATGCATACGCGCAATTATTCGCAATTTGTAGGCGACATTCGAGACAAAAAAAGTGACCTTTTGGCTGTCTACCTAATGCTTGTGTCGACCTGTTAACCTTGAACATGTCGACCTGTTCCCTGTGTCTACCTAAGCTGTGCGACCTTTAGGGATCGATCCAATATGTCACCCTTTGTGTGGTCGGCCCAATGTAATAACCTGTACTCGCCTGATCAGAATATATACTGTTTATGTTGTGTAATATTAGGCACATGATTGCAGTATGGTTGCTATGTGCATACTGTAGATTATTATACTTTGTACACTTCAATTACAAAGATGACTTGTAGTGTATACATCTAGCCATAGTTACCTCCCCCCCCCCCCCTGCATTCTGCAGGAGACTCCCTGAAATAGCAGCAATCTCCCTCTTACCCTCATTAGTCTAGCAATCTCCCTCATGTCACCCACATTACACTGTTACATCATAGTTACGTCCCCTCCTGCATTCTGCAGGAGACTCCCTGAAATAGCAGCAATCTCCCTCATTAATCAAGCAATCTCCCTCATGTCACCTAGCCCACATTACACTGTTACATCATAGTTACCTCCCCTCCTGCATTCTGCAGGAGACTCCCTGAAATAGCAGCAATCTCCCTCTTACCCTCATTAGTCTAGCAATCTCCCTCATGTCACCCACATTACACTGTTACATCATAGTTACGTCCCCTCCTGCATTCTGCAGGAGACTCCCTGAAATAGCAGCAATCTCCCTCATTAATCTAGCAATCTCCCTCATGTCACCTAGCCCACATTACACTGTTACATCATAGTTACCTCCCCTCCTGCATTCTGCAGGAGACTCCCTGAAATAGCAGCAATCTCCCTCTTTCCCTCATTAGTCTAGCAATCTCCCTCATGTCACCCACATTACACTGTTACATCATAGTTACCTCCCCTCCTGCATTCTGCAGGAGACTCCCTGAAATAGCAGCAATCTCCCTCATTAATCTAGCAATCTCCCTCATGTCACCTAGCCCACATTACATTGTTACATCATAGTTACCTCCCCTCCTGCATTCTGCAGAAGACTCACTGAAATAGCAGCAATCTCCCTCTCTCCCTCATTAGTCTAGCAATCTCCCTCATGTCACCTAGCCCACATCACACTGTTACATTTTTTGGGGAAAAATATTGACAACTCGACAATCTACCCTACCCCACAAGCTCGTTGCCTAGGGGTCATCCTCGACTCTGAACTGTCCTTTTTCCCCCCCACATTCAATCTGTCTCCAAATCATGTTACATGCATCTAAAAAACATATCCAAAATACGGCACTATCTCACACAAGACACTAATAAATCTCTTATCCATGCACTCATTATATCCCGCATTGATTATTGCAATAGTCTCCTAACTGGTCTTCCCAAGAACAGACTCTCACCACTACAATCCATTTTAAATGCTGCTGCGAGGCTGATCTTCCTAGCAAGACGCTCATCGTCTGCTGATCCGCTCTGCCAGTCCCTCCATTGGTTGCCCGTATCTTACCGTATTCAATATAAAACACTTCTACTCTCATACAAAGCTATTAACCATACTGCACCAGCATATATATATTTACTTATCACAAAATATCTCCCATCTCGCTCTCTCCCCTCTGCACAGATCACTAGCTCCCATTCACTGTTACAGGACTTTAATCGGGCTGCTCCCACCCTATGGAATGCTCTTCCACGCACAATAAGTCTCTCCACTAGCCTTCAAACTTTCAAGCGTTCCCTGAAAACTCACCTCTTCAGGCAAGCCTATCATATTTAAGGGTACTTGTTTCCTAGCACGGCCACAACGATCATGATCGTGGGCATCGTGAGGAAAAATCGGGGGCCGCGATTTTCCCCATAGGGAACAATGTTAAATGCCTCAATTTAGCCGCGATGCCCCCGATTTCCCATAGGAAACAATGTTAAATGGGTCAATTTACCCAAATCATCATAGGGAACAATGTTAAATGGGCCATAAACCCCCCCAAAACACCCCTGAACAGTGAAATGTTAAATGGGCCATAAACCCCCCCAAAACACCCCTGAACAGTGAAATGTCCCCCCAAAAGTATTTTCCGCCACCCCACGATGAACGCAAACCCGAAGCGTGGCGACGGCGGTACGCGTCCTCCGACCTTTTCATACCCCCACTATCCACGTCGGCGTGGAGAATAGAATAGTGTGGCGAGCGCAGCGAGCCACCTAGCCCGAAGCGTGGCGAGCGCAGCGTGGGGACGCGGATACCTGTGAAGCCCGCGAAGGGACGCGTTTACCTGTGAAGGTATCCGCGTCCCCTCGCGGGGCTCGCTGCGCCCGCCACGCTTCGGGCTCAGTGGCTCGCTGCGCTCGCCACACTATTCTATTCTCAACTCCACGCCGACGTGGATAGTGGGGGTATGAAAAGGTCGGAGGACGCGTACCGCCGCCCCTCGTGGGCTCGCTGCGCTCGCCACGCTTCGGGTTCGCGTTGATCGTGGGGTGCCGTAAACTACTTTTGGGGGGACATTTCACTGTTCTGGGGTGTTTTGGGGGCTTTCTGGCCCATTTACCATTGTTTCCTATGATGATTTGGTGAAATTGAGGCATTTAACATTGTTCCCTATGGGAAATCGGGGGCATCGCGGGTACATTGAGCCATTTAACATTGTTTCCTATGGGGAAATCAGGGGCATCGCGTCTGGACCATTTAAGCCTTTTTTAGCCGCATACGACGCGACCGACGGGGGCATCGCGTCGGTCGCGTCATATACCACTTAAAATGACACCCGATGCCCGCGATTGTGGCCGTGCTAGGAAACAAGTACCTATTTAAGTTCTACAAGCATAACCCTCAGAGGCACTTATGTATTTTATAGCTTCCCTTCTGGACTTGTAACTTGGTGGGACCGCTATGCTATTACTGATGCCTGTCCTTGTGTTTCCCCCCTATATCCCTATAGATTGTAAGCTTGCAGCAGGGCCCTCCTACCTCCAAGTCTGTCTGTTGTTACCCAGTTTGTTTTATCTCTGTCTACTATTGTAAAGCGATACAGAATCTGCTGCGCTATATAAGAAACTGTAAATAAATAAATAATGAGAGACAGATACATTTACATTGAATCATCACCACAATTTCCCAGCACTTTAGCAAGTATAGTGGCTCTTACTAACTGCTTTGGGGATCATCTACATTGGATATAAGTCATTATAAAACATTCCTCCCAGATGTAGCAGTACTCACCCACGCTTCTAGGAGCCACATGCACAATCTCTTTTCACGATTTTTCCATATATGAAACTAGACAAACCCTTTAAGTGGTACATGACACGCCGCCTCAATGGGGCGCTGTGCAAAATTCTATTACCAACTGCAGTGTTCATTCTAGCACCCGCCAACTTTGAAAACCCATGCAGTTCCTCTTCCCTTCCTGGGGTGTCGCTGTCTTCTGTAGTGCTTCTAGCACAGTGTGGTCTGTATATCAGCACTGATATGCAAACCAGACCTGTGCTAGAAACACCACAGCAGACAGCGACACCCCAGGTAGGGAACAGGAACTGCATGGGTTTTCAAAGTTGGCGGGTGCTAGAAGGAACACTAAACTATAATCTACCTGAAACTAGTTTTTAATAGTAGGCAAGTATAAGCAGTACAAACCCACACTTCTAGGTGACACCTTCACAGTCTCTTTTCCCAATCTCTCCATATATGGAACTAGACACGCCCTTTGGGTGGAGCATGACACGACCCCTCAATGGGGCACTGTGCAAAATTCTACTACCAACTATAATCTCCCTAAAACTATTTTTCAAAAATAGGCAAGCATGCGTCTAGCCTAGATGAGGGAGAGGTATGCTTTGAAATACACAGGGATTTGACCCCACCGCTGAGTTCCCTAAATGAACCAAGCAATATTCATTTCAGAGGCCATACATATTCAGTGTCACCGGGCACAGACGTCAGCAATAATACAAAAGGTCATTCTTGATTTTGAAACCCAAAAAATATATTCAAAAGAATATTCGATTTTTCCAGACATGAGACGTAAAACCGCTGTGTGTCTGATTAGCATATGGAAAAAATAGAGCAGGCTTGTGTGGATCATCAAAAAGCAAGAAATGGACCGTTACAGACACTTGATTATCAACTGTTTGCAGACTGCTAAATGACTGAAGGGTCCAGTCATTGTCCCTTCATGTCTACAAAAGCCAAAATGAAGATTTTACACTGACTTTTGTAGAAATTGCCATTCATTACAAAGGTAAATGCTACATTTTCGGAGCATCATAGCAGTGCTTCTGGTAGATAGATCTACAGGGGGGAATTTACTAAGATGGGAGTTCTATTGAAGATGGGGTGTTGCCCAGAGCAACCAATCAGACTCTACTAATTATTTATTTAGCACCTTCTAGAACACAGGTTCTCAATCTTGGTCCTCAGGACCCCACACAGTGCATGTTTTGCCGGTCTCAGAATCACAAGTGAAGTAATTAGCTCCACCTGTGGGTCTTTTATAATGTGTCAGTGAGTAATGAGTGCACCTGTGCACCTGCCGGCTTACCTGGAAAACGTGCACTGTGTGGGGTCCGAGTTTGAGAACCCATGCTCTAGAAGATAATAGATAGAATCTGGTTGCTATAGGCAACATCTCATCTTCGGTAGCACTCCAATCTTTGTAAATTTACTTCACAGTGTCTAGGTAGTCAAAAGGTCAACACCAAATGGTTCGACATGTAATAGGTTGACAGTCAAAAGGTTGACATGAAAAAGTTCGACACAAGGAATGGTCGACATAAGTTTTTCACACTTTTTGCACTTTTTCGTACTTCGTACCATCCACATGGACTACAATTGAGAATGATGTTGCCGAGCGAAGCGCCAGGTCCGAAGCATGGCAAGCTATGCGATGGTACGCGTTACACTAATTGGGGGTCCATTTGACATTGACACCATTTAAAAACATACCTCATGTCGATCTTTAAATGTGTCTACCTTTTTCATGTCGACCTTTTGACCATGGCAACTTTTTTCATGGTAACTATCTCCCATGTTGACCTCTTGACCTATGTTGACCTTTTTGTGTTGACCTATTGACTGTCTCTGTAATAATCCACGCCCTCAGAGCAGGAACCTTCTCCATGTTCAGCTGAAGCTGACTCCCTGACCCGTAAATAAGGGTCCAGGGTTGCGGAGATTCTTTTGGAAATTGGAGGAAATTAATTTTGCAATAAAACAGAGCTAAGGTAATAAAAAAAAAATCCAACTGCCTCTGACATATTGCTTCTGTTTATATAAAGCCACTCTCAGGTTGTGCATTGGGTGTTGCTTTTAGTAGCATTTAAGCTTTTCCTATTTTCTGGCTTTGATCAGTCTTCCTGCCAGGAAATGCTCTGCAGACCGCTGAGCTACAGCATTGCTATTGCCAGCTAGTGCGGCTTCATGGGAAATACTTGGATCAGACCTAACATATCCCTGATACTGGGCCTGCTTCAGAGACGGATGCAATTGCATGATTTCTGGCCTCTGCGCAGGCAACTAAGTCGCATTGCTTATGTGCCGCAATGGTCATGTGTCAGCGGTCACAGGGAAGTATGTGTGCAGGGTTATGAGGGGCTGCCTACTAAAATGCAGAGGTGTCGCGTCTGTTGCCATTGCAACAAGCTGCAGCCCGATTGTGGGAG
The DNA here is from genome assembly GCF_055691185.1 of Crinia signifera. Classification (NCBI taxonomy): domain Eukaryota; kingdom Metazoa; phylum Chordata; class Amphibia; order Anura; family Myobatrachidae; genus Crinia; species Crinia signifera. The sequence goes on along the minus strand of NC_139228.1, from coordinate 35,340,812 downwards.
CGTATGCAACATGCGATCCTATGGAGGATCTCGGGTGCATGTACATGTATGCATACACCATCTTAGTGCTGTGTCCGCAAAATGTTGCAGACACTAAAGGTGCCCATACATGCTGCGAGAATTGCATACGTTATGGGATAGATCGCACAGCATGCATGCAATGTGTGTGCGATGCGATCCCAAAGCAGTACAAAAAGTATGTGCAGCACATACTTTTTGTACTGTGTGATGCGATGCCCGCAGGAGTGCACATCACATCGCACGCTGCTATTGCAGTGTGTACGGCACCTTTAGGCACATAACCCAGCCCATTATTTGAAAAGTGTCTAAATATAAAAAAAATTACAATTATTAAAGAATGTGTAATAAACATGTATAATAAAATACTCACTTTGCTGTTTAACTCTTGTGCAGTCCCTCCTCTTCTATCTGCATAGGCAGGACGCTGAGGACGCCATTACACCCCTCTCGTGACTGAGGGGGAAAGGAGGGGAGAGAAGGAGGAGATAGAGGGGGCGGAGTGTTGAGGACTGGCACTAGCACAGCACACTGAGAAGAGGGAAGGAAGGGGAGGCGGCGCTGCTGCCTGTTCATCATTTAATTGAAAGCTGACAGGCACAGGGAGCAATGGGTAGGGGGCGTATCTAAACATGACATGTCATCCAGGCATTCACAAACAGCACTACATGCCTCAGCGCAAGTGTCTGTGAGGAAGAGGGGGCAGGTCGCAGGAGGAGGACAGTGTGTGCGTGGTGCAGGGAGCTGCTCAGCCCCTCCATACTGCTGCCCGCTGTCAGACAGGCACTTAGTGTGCAGCCATGCAGGCTGTGTGCACTCTCGGTGCAGTGAGCAGCTGTTTATACTGCCGCCCGCCCGCTGTCAGACAGGCGCTGCGGGCGCCGTGCAGGAGGCAGTGATGGTGACGGCTGAGGCAGCTTTAGCAGAGCAGGGAGGGAGACCGCGCCTTTTCAGCATGGCGCCTCCCTGCTTTGCAGGAGCTGCTGAGTGGGTAGCGCCGGCTCTGTGTCTCTGACTACAACTGTAATACTGTATGCAGGCAAAACGACTCAGGCTTCTCACTCTGGGTCAGACGTATCAAGCTTTAAAAAAAAGTGATAAAATGGAGAGTTAAAAACAGCCAGCCAATCAGCTCCTAGCTGCCATGTTACAGGCTGGATTTGAAAAATGAGAAATCCATGAGTTTTGTGTCGCATATGAATGTAATGTATTAAGGGTGTTTTACCCTATTGCTTTTATTATTCAGAAAGTGCCCTACAGATGGAGTGCCTCTCAGCCAGAGCTGGGAATGGCCAGATTCCCTTAGCTGGGGGGGGAGGCGCTCCATCTGATGGGGACGTGCGATTGTCTTACACGCACACTCGTCCCTGTCAACACGTCAGCTGGGAGCAGTTTCCCTGCCCGTCTCTGATTCAGGGAGACTGGCAGGGATCGGGGGGAGCTGGTGGCAGCTGGGGGGGGGGAGGGGGCAGCGGGAGGGCTCCGTTGGAATGGGGCACGCGAACGTCCCCTTCCGGCGGATGGCGATTCTATCGCCAGGAGCAGCTGTATATGAGGGCTGATCAAGCAAAATATGGGGCCGATTCTGATTCACACACAGTGAACCAAATTTGGCCTCTGCGCATGTTCATATTCCCATCTGTTAATGGCTGCGGGCTCACTCACCGGGCAGTTTGTAGAGGGGAGGGAGGGACAAGGCTGCGGTGGTGGCGCTGGGCCATGGAAATACCCAGCATTTTATGGGGGTCCCCATGAAAACACATGGATACGCGGGTGGGCCGATGCCTGCCTGGGAGTAGCAGGCTGATGTCACATGACCTCAGTCGCCCGTCCTGTCTTCGTCCCGGTAGTCACAAATATAAGTCAGTCTCAACTGACCTATATTTGGAAAGGCAGGGGAAATCAATCGATAGTCGTTGACCATCTAATGATTTCTGGTGCTGCGGGCACATGCGAGGGGATATGGGGGTTATTCGCCGGGGCGGCATCACAGGGACTCAATAAGCTGCCAGCTTCGCAGCTTACCGTGTCAATCAGAATGTCCCCTATCATAAAATCAAGTATAGTAATGTAAGAAAACGAAAATAGATGTATGAACAATAAAGATTTATAATAAGTCCCTGTGAGGTGTTTAATACTTATAGGATATGCCCCTTAGGGGTTATAAGTATCACATATAAATTTGGGTGTAGTAGTGTTGATGAGTCCCGTACAGGCTTGCCGAAAATCGGGTATCCCTCCCGACCCCCCAGGAAGGTGGGCAATCCTCCCGCATTGCCCAGGCAGCCCCCGCAGCCCCCTTTATTGCTGCACAAAATGCCAGTTTTCGCGGGTCTGCGGCGAGGGGCGGGGCTAAATGCGTCATTTTAACCCCTAACCCGATTCGCGGACCCGCGAATTGCGTTGTTTGACGGCCATGGGGGAGGGGCTTGATGACATCCGTCCTGCCCTGCCCCCCTGACATGCTAATATCGGGTCTCCGAGTACACAAAAGTCGGCAAGTATGGTCCCGTAACAATTAGGCTGTGTATTCAGTTATATGTTATTGTGTGCCAAGTCATGCATATACACAGTACAATAAATTATACCCTATAAGTGGTAATGATACGTGTCAGCAAATGACCAATTATTCCGGTATACTGAGTAGTGATCATCCTGGTTTATTTTATGCGTCTCATAAACCAGCAGCAGGTCATTGTTTAACAACACCAGATCATCACTTGTCAATACTATTATCCGTAATCTGATACAGTTGTTTCAATTTACTCAGACGTACCCAAACTCCTTTCAGTAGCAATAGGTGTTATTACACTTTCATACACTGTGGTTTTCAATGTGGAAATTCAAGGATCCGTGGATAATAGTAAGCAGGTAAATAATGCTGCTTTCCCACTGCAGACCAGTTTAAAGTACTGGTAATCTTAAATGGTATTTAAAATGGTATTAGCATTCCCACTGCAGCAGATTACCGTTTTAAATACCATTTAAGTACCATTCCCATTGCAGTGAACAGTGTAAAATGTAGAGTGCCTAACCCCCCCCCCCAGTGTAAAGAGTGCCTAACCCCCCCCCCAGTACCTGCCCTGTGCCCCCACCTCCCCTCCCCTTGTACTTACCTGCACGGGGGTCCATGCAGGGTCCATGCGGGGTACAGGCAGTCCCAGTGCCTGATGAGAACTAGTAGTTCTCACTTTGCGCATATGTAATGAGTGCACGTGCATACTAATGAGCCGCTCATTACATATGTGCATATGTAATGAGCGGCTCTTTATTATGCACGTGCACTCATTACACATGCACAAAGTGAGAACTACTAGGTCTCATCAGGCACTGGGACTGCCTGGAGGCTAAATAACGTTTAAGAGGCATTCCCACTGCCTCTTAAACGTTATTTTAACGTGTAGGACTCTGCTTTAAAAACGGGTTGAAATACCATTTAACTTTAAACGGAATTTCAACTCTGGCACTTTCCCACTGCAGCCTTAAAACGGTAAATTGCGCTGAAAAGTTTTTTAGCTGCAGTGGGAAAGGGGCATTAACCTACTATATAATGAGCAACACTCAGCCACAATCTTATGTGACTATATTGTTTAGGACACTAAACATTGATATTTCTTGTGCCCACTTCAGATTAAACTAAACTAGCTTTCTCAAGGCAGTTTTATATTGAGTTCTTTACGGCATTTGGCACTTACCACTTCTTCATACATCTTCCCCGTAGATCGTATGTACTGAAAGGAAAATATGTCCAAATTTCCAAAAACTGCAGTTTTTGGAATTTGTCCAGATTCCCATTATATACCAAGCTCTGGAACAGGGTTCCTTACTCTCCCGGTATGGCTGGGAGGGTCCCAGAAATCGGGCCCCCCTCCTGGCCCACCGGAAAGAGGAGCAACCCTCCCTGGCAGTGTCATATGCAGAAGGACTCCAGTGTCTTAAAACCAGAAGTCCATCTATTGCATAGGAGAATTTTCTGCATATTTCTTTGTATGTACTGGGCTTAAAGTGGTCATGCAGAGGAGGGGGAACTCATTTCTCTATGACACCTTATTACCCCCCCCCCCCCCCTTCCTTTCCCCCATTAGGCAAAAACAGGGCCAGTGGTAGGGTTTTTGGCATGCCATGCAAACTAGAATGCTTTACTGTGAGAAGTATTGTGCGGGGCCAATGTGAAGGTTAAAATGTTCCAACTCCCCATTAGAGGTAGTGGAACTCCCCACTTTATCCCCTGGTGATGCCTAATACATCTTACTCCCAGTGTGAGAGCTTGCAGGAGAAAAGGAGGCAATGAGAGACAATGAAGGGTACAAGGGATAGAAGGAGAGGGATTGCATAGGATAATGGACAGTGACACTGCAGCATACAAGGGACAGTATGGGACAGATGTACTAAGCTTGAAAAGTGATACAATTGAGAGGGATAAACCACCACCAGCCAATCAACTCCTACCTGCCATGTCACAGGCTGGGTTGGAAAAATAACAGGTAGGAGCTGATTGGTTGGTTGTTTATCACTCTCCATTTTAACTTTTGAAGCTTAGTGCATCTGGCCCATTGAGAGAGAGAGACTGCAGGGGATAGTGAAAGGACCCTGCAGGGAAAGACTGCGGTGACTGCATAATGGGAGAGGATGTGGGTGACAAGTGGACAGTGGGAAAGGCAGCAGGTAACGGGGACAATGGGAAAGGCTGCAGGGGATTAGGAGTACTTCTGTGGCAACCAGTTGCTACGGGTATGGATCATAGGGTCGACAGCTCTAAGGTCAACATGCATTGTGTCGACCACTGAAGGTCGACATGGGCTTAGGTAGACATGTCATCAAGTCGACACAAGCAGTATAGAAGAAGACCAGAAGAGAGTTGGGGAAAGTTCTACTGAGGACCAGAAGAAAATCTGTGCTCATTTGCATTGCTTCTGTGAGAGGGGAGGAGATTTACTTCTTACCCGGGCCCAGGTCTAATGGACGGGCTCAGTGGGACCCACATTACCTGGAAGCTTCATATGCAGCAGCTTTTCTCAAGCAAACACATGCTGCTGTGTGTTGGGCTGCAGTGTAGCCAAGGACAGTGGCTCAACTATGCTGGTGCAGACCCCATGGTGGCTCGGGGAAGCCAGCTCCATCATTGTGTGGCACAGCTGAAAACACCTGGCCGAGCTGCCTGCTGCTGTGCAGTAAAAGGTGAAGCAGGGTTTGCTGGCAGAGTGAAGCAGGACGCCCACATCCTGACAGCCAGGCTCCTGCGCACAGAACCAAACACTCCCCGCCCCCCATTAAGGAGGAACAGCAGCTGGTGGGACCATGAGAGAGAGGAGTGATAGCACAGGTGAGCACACGCCCAACTCATATGACGCCACTGATTAGGACAATGGATGGGTATGTCTGTATGTATGTATGTGGGTGTGTATGTATATATGTGTGTGTGTATGTATATATACACTAAACATTGGCACTCACCTTTCTTAGTTTTGGGGTGCCCTATGGCTTGTGACCACATTGTTTAAACAGACATTGTAGGGGCTCTGCACACACTAAATTAACTGATAATAAACAGTGGAGATTTAATTCATGAATTGATCAATGCATTTAAGCCTGCAGCCCCCTTCACGGGACCCCACTTTTCTGCAGGTCCTAACACTGTCGCTCAAAATGGTTACAATACACATAGCTATCACATCAATGTTTGATTCCAGGCATGCTATCTGGTCTGAAGCTCACAGCACACTTTGCTTTTATATGTGAGCAGTTACCAACACACCTGTCGCTAAGCATCTAGGGAAGTGGTTAACATAAGCTATGGAATCTTAGTTAAAGCAGGGTGCATGAGAGAATGTGACCACAATAAGACCATTAAAAAAATTAATAAACAATATATACACTAAACATCGGCACTCACCTTTCCTAATTTTGGGGTGCTCTATGGCTTGTGACCACATTGTTTATATCTATCTATCTATCTATCTATCTATCTATCTATCTATCTATATATATATATATATATATATATATATGTGTGCATGTATGCAGCTATATATGTGGCTGTGTGTGTATATATGTATGTGTGTATGCATATGTAACCGTGTTACATTAGTGAAAGTGACAAGTACAGGGCACCATCATCTGTTTTGCCTCCGGCGTCTGATATTAAATTACGCCCCCCCCCCCCCCCTGGCCTAGCGGTGCGCTTCATGCGGCTCATGCTGCAAGGTAGTGCTCCTATTGGTTAAAGCAATACACAGCAGCCAATTGGAGCGCTCCTGTACGTTGCAGCTGTGGGCCGCATGACGCATGCTGCGCACCGCTAGGCCATGTGTACTGCATCCCTCCCTCAGTGCCCTGAGTAATGCAAGGACCAGCTAACTCCTGGCAATGCGCATGTAACCAATGGCAATGAGCATAGAACCACATGTAACCCCTGGCAACAAGCACGTAACCCCTGGCATTGAGAAAGAACCCCCTGGCAACTAGCATGTAGGTAAAAAATATATATAATTAATGTTGGGGGGGGGGGCAAAATTGAAAGTTATACCACTGGCTAGGAAGGGGCTTAAAGTACTTTTTTTTTTCTGTTTTTTATTCTAAGGATACATGGCTGCACCTCCTGCAATTAGGCCATGGCCCCAGAAAAATACCTGGGCCTGGTCAGGCTCTCTGCTGCCCTGCTGATTTGTATACATCTGCTGGGGCCCTGTCTGCATCTGCCAGGCCCAACCTCTCTCAAGCTACTGTACAGTAGCATACCCTCCAACATTTGAGGGGCAGAAATCGGTACACATTTAGGAAGGGGGCGTGGCCATGGGTAAAATGGGCGTGGCCACGGGTAAACTGGTTGTGGCCACGCCCCTATCTGAATGTGTACTGGGCAGTTTTTCACCCCACATTTATAGGTTACCCCTGTATATAATATCCTCAGTACACCTGTATATAATACCCCCAGTACAAGGAACCTCTGTATATAATACCCCCAGTATATTGTGCCCCTGTGTATGTAAAGAGTGGCCCTGTGAGACATATGGCACCCTGGTTGCTTTGCACTGCTGTGGTGTATTTTTTTGTTTAATCATTGTACGCAGCAGCAACCACATGCAGCACGTTAGATACAGGAGGAGGGGCAGAGGAAGAGTGCCGGTCAGCTGACTGCTGCACAAGACTAGGTCTGTCCTGCTTTGTTTCAGATTGCCAACAGTAAGTGTCATAAGTAAGATTCTCCAGGGTTCCGTGCACTAAATAAATGGATGATAATACTATTTGCTGCACATTTAAGGGGAATGAGTGCGCTTCTGTCTTGCTTGCATCTGTTATCACAAATCTGCAGCTTGCGCACATATTTCCTTCTCTCGTTTCTTTCTATACAAACCGTAAAGCTGGGATTGCACATTATTATTTCAATATATATTTATTTATTTACAGTTTCTTATATAGCGCAGCAGATTCCGTTGTGCTTTACAATAGTAGACAGTGATAAAACAAACAGACAGACTTGGAGGTAGGAGGGCCCTGCTGCAAGCTTACAATCTATGGGGATATAGGAGGGAAACACAAGGACAGGCACCAGTAATAGCATAGCAGTCCCACCAAGTTACAAGTCCAGAAGGGAAGCTATATGATACATTAGTGCCTCAGAGGGTTATGCGTGTAGAACTTAAATATGATCGGCTTGCCTGAAGAGGTGAGTTTTCAGGGAACACTTAAAAGTTTTTAGGCTAGTGGAGAGTCTTATTGTGGGAGCAGCCCGATGAAAGTCCTGTAATAGTGAATGGGAGCTAGTGATCCGTGCAGAAGAGAGACGCTGATCTTGTGAAGAGTGGAGTGGACGAGATGGGAGATATTTTGTGATAAGTAAAGAGATATGAGCTGGTGCAGTATGGTTAATAGCTTTATATGCGAGTAGAAGTGATTTATATTGAATACGGTAAGATACAGGCAACCAATGGAGGGACTGGCAGAGCGGATCAGCAGACGATGAGCGTCTTGCAAGAAAGATCAGCCTAGCAGCAGCATTTAGAATGGATTGTAGTGGTGAGAGTCTGTTCTTGGGAAGACCAGTTAGAAGACTATTGCAATAATCATTGCGGGATATAATGAGTGCATGGATAAGAGATTTAGTAGTGTCTTGTTTAAGATAGGGTCGTATTTTGGATATGTTTTTTAGATGCATGTAACATGATTTGGAGATAGATTCAACGTGGGGAAGAAAGGACGGTACTTGTTTCCTAGCACGGCCACCCCGATTTACATCGGGGTGGTCGTGTCGGAAAAATCGGGTCGATCGCATCGCATGCGATTTGGTCGCATGCGATGCGATTGACGCGACCGACCGATTTTGGACCCGATTTTTTTTTTAATGAAATGTAAATCGGGTCCCTGGGATATATTCCCAACCCCCCCCCCCAAATTTAACGGCGTACACCCCACCCCACGATAGACGCCAACCCGAAGCGTGGCGAGCGCAGCGAGCCCGCGAGGGGCGGCGGTGCGCGTCCTCCGACCTTTTCATTCCCCTACTATCCACGTCGGGGTGGAGTTGAGAATAGAATAGTGTGGCGAGCGCAGCGAGCCACCGAGCCCGAAGCGTGGCGAGCGCAGCGAGCCCCGAGAGGGGACGCGTATACCTGTGAAGTTATACGCGTCCCCTCGCGGGGCTCGCCACGCTTCGGGCTCGGTGGCTCGCTGCGCTCGCCACACTGTTCTATTCTCAACTCCACGCCGACGTGGATAGTAGGGGAATGAAAAGGTCGGAGGACGCGCACCGCCGCCCCTCGCGGGCTCGCTGCGCTCGCCACGCTTCGGGTTGGCGTCTATCGTGGGGTGACGACGGGGACATCTATAATGTGAAATGGGTCATATTGGCCCATTTCACATTTTTCACATTTTTTCACTATTTCAATGTTAAAAAATATTTTAACATTGAAGCCTATGGAAAAATCGGGGGCATCGCGTCGGGACCATTGTTAATGGTCCCGACCGACGCGATGCCCCCGATATTTTACCTTTCCCGACATGATTTCAATGTTAAAATATTTTTTAACATTGAAGCCTATGGGGAAATCGGGGGCATCGCGTCGGTCGCGTCGGGACCATTGTTAACGGTCCCGACCGACGCGATGCCCCCGATATTTTGTCCTAGCCGGCCAAATGGACCTGATTTCAAAGGAAATCGGGTCCATCGTATGGATCGTGTACCTTAACTTAAAGGTACACGATCCATACGATTGTGGCCGTGCTAGGAAACAAGTACCGAAAGGACAGTTCAGAGTCGAGGATGACCCCTAGGCAACGAGCTTGTGGGGTAGGGTAGATTGTCGAGTTGTCAACAGCGATGGAGATGTCAGGATGGTAACTGTTCTTAGTTGGCGAGAATATAAGTAATTCCGTTTTGGAAATCTAGAGTTTGAGTTGGCGAGAAGACATGCAAGATGAGATGGCACTCTGCCCAAAACCACTGGTGACAACTCTGGGGTTGATAGATAGATTTGAGTATCATCCGCATATAAGTGATACTTAAATCCGAAAGAGCTGATTAGCTTGCCAAGAGAGGAAGTATAGATTGAGAATAGCAGAGAACTTAAGACTGAGCCTTGCAGAATTCCGACTGACAGAGGTAGTGAAGAGGAAGTAGAGTCAGAGAAGCGAACAGTGAAAGAGCGATCAGATAGGCAAGATGTGAACCAGGAAAGGGCTGTATCATTAAGACCTAGGGAGTGTAGTGTTTGTAAGGGAAAAGTGTGATCCACAGTGTCAAACACAGCAGAATGATCTAGAAGAATAAGTAGTGCATAATGGCCTTTAGACTTAGCAGTTACCAGATCATTCACCACTTTATTCAGTGCTGTCTAAGTGGAGTGTTGAGAGCGAAAGCCTGACTGAAGCGGGTCTAATAGGGTGTGAGAGTTAAGAAAGTGTGTGAGGCGAGAGTAGACAAGTCTCTCGAGTAGCTTGGAGAGGCATGGGACCTGAGAGATAGGAGGATAGTTAGAGAGAGTTAAGGTGAGAATTGTTTTTTTCAGAATGGGAGTAATCACTGCATGTTTGAGCAGAGAACAAAAAGTACCAGAAGCAAGAGAGAGATTGCAGATTTTAGTTAAGGTTGGAATAAGCACAGGAGATAGATTTTAATGTCTTGTGCAGGTATAGGATCAAGAGGCGAGGTAGTAGAGTAGGAGAATAAGAAGAGTGTGGATACTTCCTTTTCATTTGTGGGCTCAAATGAAGGGAAAGTGCCAAAGGGTTCAGGTGGGTAAGAAAGAGAGTTAGAGGTTGTGGAGCATACCATTTTATCTCGGATGTTATCAATCTTGTCCTTCAAGTAGAAGGCAAGATCTTGTGCACTGATAGTAGCCGGTTGGGGAGGAGGGGGAGGGTACAGAAGAGACTTAAATGTGTTAAAAAGTTGCTTAGGGTTGGTGGCAAGAGAAGAGATGAGAGATTGGTAGTATGTTTGTTTGGCAGTGTCCAAAGCATTGCAGTAGGAGTGGTAGCTAGTCTTATATGTGAGGAAATCAGTCATACTACCAGATTTACGCCATTGGAGTGCCACGGTTGGCATCTAAGCCTACGTGGGGGGTGTAATGGGTAGCTGCAGCCACTTCATCAAGGGTTGTTTCAAGAGTCTGGTAGAGGTTCGAAACAGCAGAGTCAGGAGAGTTAACCCCTTGAGTGATATGGCCGGAAATTTTCCGGGCATACCACTAATATAGAAAAAGTGTGCGCCAGTGGTGTGCAGGTGTGCACCACTGACGCAGCACCTCTGGAGCACACACACCCTCCCCCCAGTCCCTCCCGTCACCTTTGCTCCGGCAATCACTCCGCCGGAGCTCCCCTGCTATGACCCGCCCACCAGCCGCCATCACTCATTTTACAGTGACGTCGGCGGCAGGCTCGGGTATGGTCGGCGTGGCTTGGGGGGACTCGGGAGCGCTCAGGCACCCGAGTCCTCCCGAGCCGCGAACATCCCCCAGCCTGCCGCCGACGTCACTGCTGAATGTGACAGGCGGCATAGGCTGGGGTGAGAGCAGCAGCAGGAAAGCTCCGGTGTACTAACGCCGGAGCGGAGGCGAGGGAGGGTGGGGCGGCTTCCAGCTTTCTGTGGTGGGTTTTGCTGGGGCAGGACAAACCTGCCGTGGTAGGTTTGTCCTTTCCCAGCAAAACCCACCACTCAAGGGGTTAAATGCAGAAATTAGTGAAAGCTGTTGTTGCAAGGAGGTGGAAAGTTGTGGAAAATTAATAGCATTAGTATTTCTGCGGGTTAGGGTAGGCTTGCATGATTTCAGTGAGCTTGGGGTAATGGAGGAGAGCAAGAAGGTAATGAGATTGTGATCAGAGAGAGGGAAGGGAGTGCTAGTAAAATCAGAGACTAAGTACAGCCTGGTGAAAACAAGGTCAAGGCAGTGGCCTTCCACATGAGTAGAGGCGTCGGACCACTGGGAGAGGCCGAGAGAGGAGGTTAGAGAGAGGAGTTTGGAAGCATGCAAAGATGGTGGACTGTCAATAGCATTATTGAAGTCACCCAGGATGATAGTGAAGATGTCAGAGGCTAAGAAATGGGGGAGCCAGGCAGAGAAATCTTCTAGAAATTGAGTTTTGGGAAGCCCAGATGGGCGAAAGATAGCAGCAACACGCAGAGAGAAAGGGGAAAAAAACCCTAATAGAGTGAACTTCAAATGATGTAAATGTGAGTGAAGGAACTGGTGGTAGAACTAGGGTGACCAACTCATCCCTTTAATCCGGGACACATATTAACTACACAGGTTCTGTGGCAGTTTAAAACCAGGTGAAATGGAGTCTTGAGGTGTGGCAGTTTAAAACCAGGTGAAAGCCAGCCAAAGAACCTGTGTAATTAATATGTGTCCCGGATTAAAGGGATGAGTTGGTCACCCTAGGTAGAACTGAGTATGTGAAGGCTTGTGACGTTAATATACCAACCCCACCATGTGACAGTGCTGCAGGTGATGCCGTGTCTGATTGTGTGAGCCAGGTTTCTGTAATGGCCAGCAGGTTGAAGTTGTGAGAGATGAAGAGGTCATGGATGGATGTTAATTGATTGCAAACAGCGTGCATTCAATATGGCACATTTAAGTTGTTTGTGGTGGGAGGCATGTGATATTTATGAGGTTAGCTGAATTTCTAGGTTTACAACCAGTCAAATCTGAATGGGACAGGTGGTTGGGGCCTGGATTTGGTGATACTGTATGTCACCAGCTAATAAAATTATAAAGGAGAGATGGATATAGGTAGATGTTCGTTTTTTTTTGTATTGGTGGTGGGATCGGTTGAAGTTTGGTGAGTATTCCATGTAATGAAATGAGAAGTAGCAGTTTGGTGAGCATGATGTGATTGGTGTATGTTAGAAATAGGGTTAAGTACAGTGGATAAATATAGTAATATTGTGTAATAAGTATTGTGTTTTACCTTGCTTGAAGTTGTTCAGTTTTTTTAACTGTTCTATATGAGTAATTCCCACTTTGTAAATTCTTACTTAGTAGATTGCTAACTTCGATAACTGCCCTCTATGCATACCTCCCAACTTGTGTCCGTATGAAATAGGGACACTTGCGTCCGAAAAGGGGGTGGGGTGTATGCAAATGAGGGCGCGGCTTATGCTAATTAGCCGCGACCTCATTTTCATACGAGAATAGACACTGTGCGCATGCGCACAGCGTCTATTCTACTAGATTGGGGGTCTCCCAACTGCCACCCCCCCGCAGCGGGACAATGCCTGCCGCGGGTGGGACAGCGGGACAGGACCCGAAAATCGGGACTGTCCCTCTAAAATCGTGACAGTTGGGAGGTATGCTCTATGTGAACAGATATACCTAATTAAGAGAGCCTATAGCTAAGGTCACATGACCAGCTAATCAAAGGGCATAAATTAGCCTGTGTTAAATAAACACTAGCCAAAAAAATACTCCAATAAATTATGCCTCACTGAACACAGCTTCAAACAGGTACTACAAAGGCTAGAATCACATTAAGAATACAACATTGGTTATGCAATGGGCAAAATACGGATTAGCAGTTATAGTGATTTTAAGATGCTAATGTAAATCACACACATTTGTTAAAGTTGGTCTGTAGGTTTCAGAGTTTTGATAGAGTGGTCTCCTTCAGTTTCTCTTTGGTGCAACGCTGGTATAACGCTGTAGTTATGATTCAGTTTTCCCACTTTAATAACGGCCCACTTCAATGTAGGCCCACAGCTAAACTATGGCCACAGCCTATCCGGCCACATCTGTATGCAATGAGAACTAAAATACTCTAACAATGCATGGGTTCCCAATTCCCAATAATTGGAATCTACTCACTCAATCCCCACCCCCTGCAATACATAGCAATACATGTGTCTTACAAAAACAGTTCTGGCATTCCAGGATACTATATATCATTTAGAATAAAAATAAATTCCTCCCTACACACAGGCAAGGTATATAAGACAATCCCACACAAAAGATGTAATGCTCTGCAGTGCAGATCAGTTTTTTTTTACCTAGTCAGTGGTATAAGACAATCCCACACAAAATATATAATGCTCTGCAGTGCGGATATTCAATATGAACGGTTGTGTGAATATTTGTATATCAATCATTCCGTGTGTCCAAGAGAGAGAGAGTACCATAGTCAATCAGAGTCCCCTAATGTCTCTTTAGCTCTTGGAGAAATGCAAGTTACAGAGGCTGCAGGGCCAGGGGTGACCAAGTAAGTTTAGATGGTTCCTTTACCTTTTTCAGAATTGACAATATAGAAATTAATAAAACTTCCGGCAATATTCTAGGTATATAGAATTTGTTTTTGCAAGCACGTTGTTCGGTGAATAACCAGTACCATGCAAACATTTCCTCTTGCATTCAGAGCATTAATGATTAAACACAGATCACCATCAGTAAGTTTTTCCATTACGATTCTAAAATAACTGAAGACTCAATTAGCGGCAATGATGAAGTCGGGGAACTTGACCCCTGTCTGTCACTGTCACTGTCCTAGATTACCAAACCACAGATAGTACGTGGATTATATGCTCTGAACTAGCTGTGAACATTTAAATGATCTTTTGGTGACTGAAAAACACTGTACTAACTGTGGAATTCTCTGTAAAGTTTATAAAACTGGCAAGGCATGTTAAAGGCATAGTGTAATCAGTAGTGCACCAGGGACACAAAGCCGGCTTTGGCCATACCTCCCAACAGGACCCTCTCCAGGAGGGACACAATGCTCTGCTTCAGAACATTCTTCTTAATTCATGATTACCTTGATCTGTGTTGAACAGGTTAATTAATAAGAAAGGTGCTTCAACACAGGTGATGGCAATCATATATTAAGACAGACATGCAGAAGCAGAGCAATGACCCCCTCCTGGAGGGGGTCATGTTGGGAGGTATGTGTGGCGGTAAGGTAAACGCTGTGTGCGGGGCTGCCTGTGTGCCTGTCCCCAGTATTAGCGGCATATATCCATACCTCCCAATATGACCCATTCCAGGAGGGGCACAATGCTCTGTTGATGGACTTCCCTCTTAATGTATGATTACCAGCATCTGTTTTAAACAGGTTAATTGACAAGACAGGCGTTTCCCCACAGGAGAGGGTCATGTTGGGAGGTATGCTTTAGCCCTTATAGGGCCCTAGGCAAGATACCGTACTGACGTGGACAGTGGTTACCATATCTCCCGATATGGTTTATTTTAGTTGATTTGGTGTTCTAGGTATTATTAATTTACATCATTAAAAGCCTTGACCATGTCCTGCAGGCCAGATTCACAATCACACTTGACAAACCTCTGATGAGTATGGCCCAGTTGGGTCACTGTTAGGAGGTTGGCAGGTTTACCTGGAAAAGTAGAAGCCATCATGAATTTGCTCCAACCAACCAACCAACACAGATGTGCACCTTCCTATGCACCACAAGGTTTTACCAGGAATGTGTGCCTCAGTGATGGTACAGCACCATAACTAATTACTTTACTGATGTGTGATCCTTGGACTATGTCCAACTTTATAAGGGCATTTTCAGAAAGATGAAAGGAGGGGGCATTGATATTAGGGATTGCTACTTTGCTCCGCTATACAATGGGGGTAGAATGGAACAGTACAGGGAGACAAGACTTAACATTACAGTAAATAACTAACAGATAAAGAGTACAGATAAGAGTACCACAATTCAATACACACTACAGAATAGATGTAAATAGTGAGGGTCAACCTACTACAAGGGGCTGGTGGCCAAAGATGGAGAGGAGTATGCGGAAGAAGATGGTCGTTGAGTGTTTGAGTACTGGGGGAGCTGTAAGTGAAATGTGAAGAGAAGAGCTTAGGCAGAATACAAAAATGGTAAAGATCATACTACAGGTTGAGTATCCCTTATCCGTATATCCAAAAACCACCACCATGGACGCCGAGGGACCACCGGGGCACTACCAGGGGACCAGGTAAGTATGTTAAAAAAATTTTTTTTGCCAAAAAACAGAAAGATCCCTTATCCAAAATGCTTGTGGTCCAGAGCATTTCGCATAAGGGATACTCAACCTGTAATGATAATGAGCAGCATAAATAGGAAGATATAGATCCAGTTTCTCTTACTCAAAGAACGCCAGGCACAAACTTGGTCAATTGCCCAGAGCAAGGTCAGGTTTTGAGGAGGTCTGTGATGAAATTGGTTATCCCCCATTTCATGGTGAAAGTACAGTGTATTACGCCAATGAAATGGCAAACTCTCCCAACTCAGTCTTAGATTCTTAGAACTGGTTTCCCTTATATTTTCCCAATGTTATTTGCTTGATTATATAATATGGATTAAATGTGATGAAGTCTAGGAAGCTTTGAGGAGCACCTTTAGACTGTGCCATCACCCGTGGAGTGCCGGTGAACATAACTATATTGCATTTCCACCCATGGACACTGCCACCGAGCCCAGGATATAATTGTTGCCACAACCTCCATATGCCGCCGCACTCATCCAAATTCTGGTGGGCCGTTTACGGCGCTACTAACTACAACATTGCCTGTGTAGCCACCGATGGGGGACCACACCTGTGACTGACAATACCCATTGATTGTGCCCCATCCAGTTGCTTAACACAGGAGATGGAGAGCCGCAAGGACTGCGCACGACATCATCGACCTGCATCTGCTCGTCCGATTCCAGAAACTGGAGAACAGAGGGTGAACTCCTTGACATGAGGTGCCGGCGTCCTGTATCTACCCGATCGGTTGTTAAGCACGGAAGACAGAGATCTGTTTCCATCTGGCATTGTGCCTTGCATTTACCAGCCCATTCGGGAATACTGGGTAAAGGAGGAGATTCCCCGTCCGTCAACATCCAGTGGGCCATTCAGTACACAAAAAACGGGGCCATCCTCCAAATAGGAGATCCCCAAAGAAGTAATCCTTGGACAGATAGGGCCCTCCTAAATATCATCATAATATCTTCTGCTCACAGGCAATGGACCCAGGTGAATATATATCCCAGCACTCACCGTAATAAACTATCTCACCTTAACATACAAATAATCAATTAAATAAATAATGGGGTTTTAGTTCATGAATTGATCAATGCATTTAAGCTTGCATCCCACCGCCCCCTGTATTTGTATTTACTAGAGTGTGTGGTCACAGGCCACTGCACCCCAACCTGGGAAGTGTGGGTGCTGTTTTTCCACCATTTCTCCTGCGAGACGGGGGACGCCCAGTAGAGCAGAACTTTAAACTAAAAGTGACTTATTGACTTTCAAGAAGGGAATAATTTATCAATTAGCTTAAAAGCCTTTTTTAATTAAGAATAATGGTCTATCATATTTAAGTGTTTAAATGCATATGTACATTCATTTTGTTATACTCTTGATTCATCCTTAGTAAAAATCGTTTTAATATATTTCTGATTTGCATCAATCATTAATTGCTGCTGTTTATTATTAATTATATACATCACAGTACACTAAAATTTGTACACCTAACCTCGTATCTCGCGGTCCCAAGCGCAATTTTATTCCTGTTTCCTTAGATGTGATGAGCTTGTTTTCCTGTGTGGGCAGCAGGGGTTAAAGTGAGGGGGAACGGGGTGGAACTGAGTTCCACCACCTCTAATGGTGAGGTGGAACATTTTAACCCCCACATTGGCCCTGCACAGTAATTCTCACAGAAAAGCATTCTAGTTTGTAGGAGGATGCCAAAAACCCTATCACTGGCCCCGTCTCTGCCTAATGGGGGGAGGGGGTGTAATTAGGTGGCATAAAGAAATGAGTTCCCCCACCTCTGCATGACCACTTTATGCCCTGGTGGGCAGTATTACACCGTATAAACTGTCTAATCCCCTCTAATGTTTAGACAAATTGTACGTTATGCTAGGACCAATGTTTTCAGGCACTACCTGTTTGGTTGACTTCTTCTAGGAAGAATAGATGAAGGGGCAGTAGCAGTTCTTCTGTTTTTCAGAGGACACAGGCCTGTAACGAGAGACGAGTTATCTCTACAGGAATTCTCAAACGAAGGGGCTGAGAGATGCTTGTGAGCTGTCTCATACTAGAGGAAGATAGAATGCAATTGTATTATTGAAAGGTCCAAGATAGCATTGTCTGACCACAAAGCTGGAATACTTCTGTTCTAAATCCAGCCAAAATCCCGGGAGAATTTGCCGGGATTTCAACCGTGCTATAGAGCAGGGCTGTTCCCGGGTTCAACCCCGAGAGCTGCGTCATCTGCACCCGCCGTCTGACCTGTCATCGGTGCCTGACGCCTGTGTGGATCACCGGCCTGAACCTAGGACCAACAACCCAGAGTGAGTACTGTTCACCGGCCTCCGCCGCCTTCCCAGCTCTTGACCGCCTCTTGCCTCCTCCCCGCCTCCTTTCCACACCAGAAAATGCAGGGACTTTTCTGGTGTGAAAGGGGCCAACCTGGTAATAACCCGGCATGATCCCTGGGCCGAATTTCTGGGTCGGTCCCTGCATTTTCTGGTGTGAAAACGGTATAAATCTAACCCTCATTACTAGTGCCTAACCTCCCATTCCTGCTGCCTAAACCTACACCCCCCACCCCCTCCCAGCCCTTACCAGCTCACATGATAACGTTCCGCACATACTTCACGTTTAGCATCCCAGCGCTCAGGATTCCAACACCGGCATCCTAATGGATGTCGGGATTTCGGCGCAGGTCTCCCGACGGTAGTTGGTATAGTGAACTCCGGCACCCTGATTGCCGAGATGCTGGGCATCCCCCCCCCCTCCCTCCCTACAACAGCTTTTTAATCAGAGCTGAAGTCTATAATGTTTCTAGGCACTATCACCTTCTTTGCTCTCAAATGTTTCCTTTACTTCAAAACCAAACATAGCACACAGTCCATTAACTTTCATTTTCTATTGATGGGGGTATACTGGTATCAAGACGCATCAGCATGCATTATCGGGACTGCAAGAGGGCTTGTACCAATATGTAGTGTTTACTCAACAATGCGAACCTCTTGTATAAATGGACTTTTCCTTTGTGGTTTACAATTGTTAACATTTCCATCCAATTCAAGCTAAAAAAAACAAAATTTGCTTTAAGTAAGATCCTCAGGTCTTATTCATAATGTAGTTCAAAATTGTAAAAGATTTTTTGGTACTTGTGTAGTTTCACAGCAGCAGCCTAAGCTACGTTGTCAGCGTAGCCCAACGGCTGCCTAGCGTAGTCAGTGTAGTGTCCCCGCAACAGCTCTGCGTAGTCAGCGTAGTGTCCCCGTCAGGCAGCTAGTCACCGTACTATCCCCACGATCTGCAACTCTGTCCCCGGCAAGCCTAGTGAGCGCCTCTCGCACAGCGCCGGTAACCGCCAGATCCCCTGTGCTGGAGGACGCCGGCGGAGAGGCACTCCATCTGCACGAGCGTCTCAGTAATTCTTGCTGCAGGGTGTGGCAACCCTGCCCATGTCCGCTTCAGGGAGACAGGGTTAAGGGTTCGGTAGCATGTGTGTCTTGTGCACAAGTGGGGGTGTGGGTGCAAGTGCGTCTCATGCACAATAAAGGAAGCATTTACCAGTGCCTCCTTTTCAAACCCCCACTATCCACACCAGCCCGAAGCATGGCGAGCAGACGCGTTAAGCGCCCTCCCTATCTGTTCATATCTGTTGATTTTATAAAGTGTGGCTAGTGGACACAGATTACTTGACGCGTATTTCGCGTCCCCTCGCGGGGTTTGCTGTGCTTGCCATGCTTCGGTGCGCTCGCCGCACTTTAGGAAGTCAACTCCAACGTGGATAGTGAAAGTATGAACAGGTCCGGAGGACGCATAACGCGTCCCCTCACCATGCTTCGGGCTGACGTGGATCATGGGGGCGTTTAAAGAAAACAATCTGACTACGCTAACTATGTAAGCTCTGGCTACCCGCGAATGTACTGACTACGCTGGCTGCAGGACGCTGATTCTGACAGGGACGCTGACTAAGCTGGCCACGGGAACACTACGCTGATTCTGACAGGGACGCTACGCTGACTACGTAACTGCCGCCATGAAACTACACAAGTAAAGTACCTCAACTATAGAGCTGATTCAAAGTCGCGCACTCTACCAATATTAGCGCAGTTTTATGATGATTTCAGTATTGCGCGTATGTCCCACTTTTAGTGGGTGCTCCTGGGAGGCAACGGTTGTTTAGGCAAATGCTGATGTGACACAAGACACAGAGAAACTGCACACGTTTCAATGGTGCATGGATTGTGCGTCTTTTGATTTCCACAGGCACAAGACACTGCAAGTGGGCATGTCTGTATTGAAGAAACCGGCTGTGGCATTACAATAAATGCACAAAGGTGGCTGCAGCAAAACGTGTGGCCGCATCTGCAAATCAGAATCAGGCCTGCATTGGTTCTTACATTTGAAGATGAATACGTTATTAATATTTTTGTTTTTTTCAATTATCTTGAAATCTTTTTCACTGAAGCCAATGGATGACTCAGAAGTCACTAAACGATCCGTCATTGGCATGCCCACATACTCTAAAGCAGCATCAATGAATGAAGCCAGTGAGTACTTTAGCAAATTCCTTCTCAAATGGACAAAACCATATGCACTGCAGGTGGGGCAGATGTAACGTGTGCAGAGAGAATTCAATTTGGGTGGGGTTTTACTTCAAAGTGAGATCTGTATTGCAATTTAAAAATAAAACAGCCAGTATTTTCCTTGCACAGAGAAAAAATAACCCACCCAAATCTAATTCTCTCTGCACATGTTACATCTGCCCCACCTGTAGTGCACATGCTTTTGTTCATTTAAGAAGAAATTTGTCTCTGCAAGTGAAACAAAATAAGGTCCCAGGTGTGGTATAGAAGATTTACAGCAGGCCTGGACAACCTGTGGCTTTCCAGCTCTTTTGAAACTACACATATCCCATCATGACTTTCAACAGTTTTAGCATTCCCTTATAGCAAAACTGTGGCAAGGCATGCTGGGAAGGTAGACAGTCATTAAGTCAATTTATAATAGGTCAACAGGTAAAAGGTCGTCTGGGTCAAAAGGTTGACATTGCAGTGGTTGACCCATCAGATGGCTAAATTTATGGGCCACCACTCTACAGATGCGATTCCCAAGTTGATATTTTCTGTTTCTTTAATGCATAAATGCATTAACTGTGTGAATATTTAGTAAATGTTTTTTAACCATCATTCACTTATGCATGGTAAATAGCGAAGTGGGAGAAGACCTGAGGAAATAATACAGCATATACTGTAGGACAGTGGTGGCTAACCTTGACACTCCAGCTGTTGTTGAACTACACATCCCACTACACATCCCAGCATGCTCTGCTACAGTTTTAGCATGGCCAAATAGCAAAACTGTAGCAGTGCATGCTGGGATGTGAAGTTCAACATCAGCTGGAGTGTCAAGGTTAGCCATCACTGATATAGGAAGTATGATAAAAAAAAAATGTTTATTGCATAAGTAATATCTGTGAGTTTATTTGAAATGAGAAAAAAAAATGTTTGACTTTAATTCCAAATCCTTCCATTTAGAAGTTAAATGTTCCATACGTTTCATGTAATGTTTGTCTCTTTGACATACAGAGTGTGTTGTATTTTAAAGCCACAGGCATATCTGGTTATTTTAATATGCAGCTAAGCAGCAGTTGGCGCCTGTTGGCATACCGTATTCTGGGCACAGAAGTCATGTAATGTGAGAAAGTGGGGTGACCTCACTGCTTAAAATGGTGCATTTGTCAATGGTTAGATCCGCTTTAGTTGCCATTATTTGTCTGATATTGAAACGGGAGAACAACCTGCAGCCAATCTGATCACTGACATACTCACAGCAGCACAGAGTGTGCTGTTTTAAAAATGTTAAAATAAATTGATAAAGCAGTATTATGTGATGGATGTTCCACGTGGCTGAGAGAGTGCAATAATGATGATGGGCTTAGATGCATTAAGCATCAAAAGTGATAAAATGGAGAGTGATAAACAGCCAGCCAATCAGCTCCCATCTGCTATGTCACAGACTGTGTTTGAAAAATGTGTTTAGGAGGAAGAAGGGAAAGACTCTCTTTGTTGGGGCACTCTTATTTGAAAAAAATTACAAAAATTTGTAAATAATCCCATGGATTTGTACAAGACAAGAACTACAAGGAAAACCCAATCACAATCTGATGGTTAGGATAATTAGTGACACACTATTTTAACCTTATATGTATGGATTCATTTTGAGTTAAAAGGATTTCTTTATTCGTAAACTTTTAAAAATAAGCACTAGACATTGACGAACAAAACAATACATATAACAAAGAATTTTTCAGAGTGAGCACTCCGGTATGGAAAACAATGAAAGGTATACTATTCAAAATTCAACAGACCCTACCACACATCGTGATGAGTATGTTCAGGAATAATTTCCAAAACGTGTTCATGACAGCATAGACACTAAAGGACAGTTTGTGGATATATTAAACAGACACTTTGGTACTTGTGTATTATCACGGCGCCCACTGCTCTATTAGTGTACAGGGCTATTCTGAGTAGGGACTGATGTGTACAATGCGTTGCGATGCAATTAAAAATCGTGTCGCATTGTACAACATTCTACAGCATTGTATACAGGATGCGATGCGATGAGATAAAAAAATTGTAAAGGACCCATCACATTCTATACCATGGAATTACATAAAAATGCCATTTAGGGTGGCCCCCCACTATCCACTCCCCCCCCCCCCCCCCCACTATCCACATCCCCCCCACTATCCACATAATCCCGAAGAGTGGGAGCGGAGGCAGAACGCGTCCTCCAAATTTTTTCATACCCCCACTATCCACGTCAGCGTGGGGTTGATTTTATATAGTGTGGCGAGCGCAGCGAACCACCGAGCCCGAAGCGTGGCGAGCCCCAGGGGGGGACGCGGTATACGTGTGAAGTAATCCGCGTCCCCTCGCGGGGCACGCTACACTCGCCACGCTTCGGGCTCGGTGGCTCGCTGCGCTCGCCACACTATATTTAGTCAACTCCACGCCGAAGTGGATAGTGGGGGTATGAAAAAAAGTCGGACAACGCGTTCCGATGCCGCTCGCCACGCTTGGGATTACGTGGATAGTGGTGGGGGGGACGTGGATAGTGGGGAGCCACCCTAAATGACATTTTTGTCATTTAGTGGTATAGACCATTAAAAAGATAGGGTGCGATATAAAATCGCATTGTCTGGCATACATGCGATGCACTGTGATGCACTGCGATGTGATGCGATTTCACTACGCTTCTGTACGTAGAAAATCCGTGATAATACACAAGTACCGACACTTCAACACATTCGCTGGTTAACCCAAAATAAATGGTTATTTTTTACATAGTCATTGCAATAGGCCTATACATGTCTATCCAGTCTTGAATACATAATGATACATATCGGATACGTTGTTGAATGGCCCAGCAATAACACTGTAACAGTAATTTGTCTGTTTAGGTTCAGGTTGGTCTGTCCAATCTTTATCTAGTCAAATTTGCTGCTAAATCGCACAGGCTAAGTATACGTTCCAAATCTCACTATTCAAAAGAATTTCTCACTTATTCAATAAGATAATCTGAAAGGTACTGGAATTAAAGTGTACAATAGCGGTTTAATTACACAAAGTTTAGAAAACAGCGATTGGTTGGTTTTAAGGGAAAAGACTGTCTCCTCCCCCAGGGAGAGAGTGAGTGTGAGGAGAAAATATGTAAGAAGAAAATAAGAAAAGGGAGATGAAAGAAGAAGAAAAAGAAAAGAAAAAGTGGAGAAAAGGAGAGAATTTCCCCGTAGGTGACAGTTCTCCAACTTTATATACCTATAGTATATCTGGAAGAATGATTTCTCGCAGTGAGGTCTCCCTCGTTGCTTCGTCACACTCCAGTATACCAGCTGCCACTCAAAGAGCGGTGGGCCTTCAAGGTATTGTGGGAAGTCAACCTGTACTCCCTGATTGTACCCTCAGGGACCGCTGCTGGCCAGCTTTATATACCTACGACAAGGTTGGGGTACACTAATTTTCCTCAGTGGGGTCACCCCTCTGTTTACTCAGGTGACCTGGGTTTGGTCAGCTTCCCTCAGCATATGGTAATGCTGGTGGGCCTAGAGGTATTGCGGGTGAGCGAGCCCCGATTGTTGAGGGTACAGGGAGAGAGGAAAAAAGGAATGGTGGAAAACTGCTGTCCTTATGGGTGGGGTATGTTCCCCTGGAAAGAGGAGACAGTAAATACCTCCGATTTCACCTCGGGGATCAAGTCCTTGATCTCAGCCGGGTGTGCCGCTGTGAGTGAGAAAGCAATCCCTGAGGTCCGTGCCGCTCTGTAGTAGCGTGTCCCCAGAGCCGCCGTCAATCAGCGTCTCTTCAGTGTACTCCGGAGCCGCTACAAGTCAGCGTGTCGGCAGGGAGTTCTCTGCGGCATATACAGGTTTGTAGCAGGCGGAGGCACTTGTAAATGATCAAGTGTCTCCTTAGCGCTGTAAATCAGCGTTCTGACAGCACAGACGATCGTTTCGCCTTGGGGCTTTTTCAATGTGTCTGAGCTGCAGCTTCAGGCCTCAACATAAAAGTAGGCCCATTATCATGGCAGCATGAGGATCACCAGGCAGACATCAGCTGGCCACATGATTGGCCATAGCTATTACACGTACATTTCTATTTTCACACATTTATTTTTATTTTTTTATAATTTTTACAGAAATCCACAAAGTGCCAGAAATCGTAAGCAAATTCTGAATTTGTCTAAAAAAAGTCTCACCCTATTACATTTGGCTGTATTGTGTGCTGTAATATAGATCCTGCCCTCTCCCTTTATTGAGTCACCAGCATCAATGCAGTGGTGCCGCCCCCATACATGTGCTTGTCATCGATATTAGTGCTCACCGCTATTAGTGCACATTTGGACAGGCCCTATACTTGGTAGGATGGATCCGTCTTACATCAGCTTAGTCTTTGAGTATGGTCACCATTCAAATGTTGTCAATTCCATCAGTGTTGTCAATGGGCCCGAATCAGATCTGAACACAGGGCTTGGGGACAGTAACCCTTTCTGGGGCACAGACTATCCCCCGACATTGGGAGCAGCCTCCATCTCCCCATGGCCATCGCAGCACAGAGTACGTCCTGGCTTACTCAGCCTTGCAAACAGAGAGAAAAACCATTTGATAGTGCACAAAACCATTCGATGGTGCACTTGTGCGGGGTAGAGTAGGATGGCGTTTACCTGATCGGTGAACTCTGAAAACCCTCAGCCCAGTGATCAGGTATGGCCCCATGTGCAAATACCCCACTCTCTCTGCACATGTTACATCTGCCCCCCTGCAGTGCACATGGTTTTGTCCATCTAAGAAGGAATTTGCCAGAAGGAGTGAACCAGAGGCCCTTAGACACAGTAATTTGGCAATCGGCAATGGTAAGCTATTTGATTGTTTATTTAATTATTTTTTTATGTACAGTATAAGTAAATCAATTAAATAACTGTATAGTGGCAAAGCATACACCCTCAGCCATTTGAGGGGTGACCCATGTATATACCATATTATCACACACTCTTAAGTAACCAGAATATAAATAAAGACTCAGAGACATGGATTTGTCAGAATAAAAGGTGGAATTTATTTAAAACACATTAATAATATTCAAATATGTTTAAATAAACTAAAGTTTGGTGGCAAAGGGGCCTATTCAGGAAGCAGTGAGAAGAGTGGAGAAGTGAGCCAGAGGAGATGTTACCCATGGCAACCACTTACACTTCTCCCCTCTTTTCACACCTTCATGAATAGCTCACAAATAATTAAAACTTAAGAAAATGGATGATGTGCTAAAAAAAATAATCTTTTGTTTAATTGAATGCCAATTAGCCAAATTAAGACAAGCTGCAGTGCCAATCAGAAGCAATATAAAGACACATGAGGGGAAAGGATGTTGGGGGATAGCAAGGATAACACAATTAAAACTCGGCAAGAGGTGAAACCAAAATCCTGCTGAGGGACTGAGCAATTTGAATTGTTGCCAATTAGCCAATGTCAGTGAGCCAAATTAAGTCCGTCAGTTCAGGTAAAAGATAAAATCCCTCAAGACTTCTGCTGACAACAGCAGCAAGTAGCTAATCCCCAAGTAGGGTAGACAGGGGGAGACAAGACAACAAGGACACAACCAGATACAACAGTACTTACGTCCTCGGATTGTGCCCCTGGATGTTTGGGGGCAAAGATGTTCTCGATTTCCTCTAAAGATGACGCTGGGAAAATCTGCTCAGGTCGAAGCATCTGGAGCGGCACAGGGGGCAGATGCTGTTAATGTCCAGCCACTGTGCCAGACATGAGACGTGGAAAACATGCCTGCAGGATGTGACCGCCACTTCCTCTCCAATCCGAAACTGGAAGATGCAGATGGTGCAGGACTCTACAGCGCCTCCTCCTGTAAAGGTGCATCTCCTGTAGGATGGAAGGCGGGCAAGGATGACTGCTGGTCTTCGTGCTCCCGAGGATGGTACTGCCAATGCTGGTGGTCCTGAGGACGGTACTGCTGCTGGTGGTCCTCCTGATGATGAGTCTGCTGCTGATTGGGCTGCTGCAGATGGTACACCAGAAAATGGTCTGCGGCGTCCTGACCGTAGCCAGGAGGGGTTCGGATATGGCCCAGTTCCAAATAACTGGGCCAATTCCCTCCATCTCATTAATGGTGTTAAAATGCACCAAAGGTGCACAAAAAAAAAGAAAAGGAAACACAGATGTTATTGTGTACTGATCTCTATGATCACTGATCTCTATGATCACTGATCTCTTGTAAATAGTAAATGTGTAAAAAACTCACTCTGGGGAGGTCTTTTTTTCTTGCGCTCTCCTCTGCCTCTGCTCAAGAAATGCCAGTGAGAGGCCAGCAGATTGAGGTTTTATACCCGGCATGTGGCATGCGGGCGGCAGTTGGAAATGGCAGTTGGTCTATCTGCCTCATACCCCACATCATATTCCCACTAATATTACACAGTAACACATTTGGGGAATCAGTGGGAAGTGACATATTAGTGCTCAGGAGTCACCACAAAAAGAACAGGGTGGTCTGGGGTGTCTAATGAAGCCATCTCAGTTCTGCTGCTGGGCTCAGTGATTTTATCTGCCATTGCTGCTGCCATCTCTGCTCCTTCTCTGATGATTTCTGTTCATATACATGTTAGTCGGTGTGGATCCTAAAACATATTTCTCAGAGGAACAGCAGTATATGTATTAGAATATATATTGGGGGGGGGGACCACAACAGTGTATTATTTACATTTATTACAAAAAAACTATTTGACACCAAAAAAAATCAGCCCGGTGCCCACCACCCTGGGGCACCGGCTGACCAGTCAGGGGGCTAATGCTTTGGCCTGGGGAGTTTGTATAAAAAGTCTCCCCCGGCTGTGGCATTACCCTGCCGGGCCTGGTGCTGCTTGTCAAAATACGGGGGACTCCTATTCATTCTGTCCCTGTATTATGGGAACCAGGACTGATCCTGGTGCTGGTTTTTAGAAATCCTGGGGTACCCCACTTTTTTTGTCCCGGAGAGGGCAGCCAAAAAGTAGGGAACCCTAGCATTGGCATTGTATACAAATCTGAATCAGGCTGTTGGACTTTTGGAAGTAGACTTAATACCTGAGTCAAATGTAAAGTAAACTGACTGCTCACATACAATAATGAGACCATTTAGTGTGTCCAAACATTTTTTTATTCTATCAAAGAAAAACAATGGGAGTGTGGGTGGGTCTATGAGATGTCATGTAGCTCAATGCTCCTCGTAATGTTTTGGTTGGCCGGGATATCTTTATGGAGCATCTTGGGACCTGCTGGGCCCCTGGCAGGCACCTGCTGTAGGTTGGTTTGTGAAAAATCCACCTTTGCATCCCGCCACTTACCCCATTAACACTAATTGCATGTGCACGGTGTTAAAAGATGCAATTAGTATCGCAAAGGACAACTTTTTTCGATCAGTTGGATGTTGCAATTACTTGTTTCAGCCTGGAGAGTCCCTCTGTGACACAATCTGGGGGAGAAAACACCATAATAGCAGAGTACGTAGCTCTACTATTTTGGTGTCTTATGTGGAATGTGATCTGGCTATTAAACACTAGGATACTGCTGATCACATTGATATGTAGCACTTGTATATCTGTGTGCAACGGAGTCTGTATATGTAACCATGGAACTTGTTACGTTTAAAAAAAAAAATACTGATTCAGACATGGCACAGTCTCCTGGTGCATCCAAGTCACATCACATTGCAAATATGCTGCATTACGGTTAATAATATGTGAAGAAGATGCTAGCAAAGTTGCATGTGGCCTAGCAAGCCAAAAGGGGCTATTTGGGTGTCTTCGGCAATAATGTATGAGGACACACCTGTAGTAACATTTAAAAAGAAAGTGAAAAACAGAAAGAAGCCCAGACAGTGTTTTTTTGGGGGGAATCGCCATAACTTATTGTGACATACGATCCCAGTGAAATAGGGGCAATCACCTGCCAGGAGATGCCTCCACAGTTCCCATGGCACTCTTCTTGCTTCCCATGTATGTGACAGATCTGTGGATAGGTGATATAAGCTATCGGTACTTGTGTAGTTTCACGGCGCCAGCGCGCGCACAGTCTGTGTTTGAAACTTGGCAGCTTGCCAGACTCTGTGTTTAACTGTGCGCATTCCGCTCTAGCTGTTCTCAGCGCAGCGTGTGCCTGCTTTACATATGTAATCTACATTATCAGCGTATCGCTGGGCAGCACCAGCGTGCGCTGACAGGCACACCGCTAACGTACGGGGCTTCTAAACTAGACACCCTGGCACACGCTAAAATTTAGACGCTAAAGCGTCTAAATCCAGACTCCCTGGAAACCGCTAAGAAGGGGGCATCCACATAGGGGTGCACTGTGCAAAACACTCTTAAACCTGTTCACAATGACACTAGTCGACGTAACAGCTGTCAACCTTGTTAATTCCACTATCCACGCCACCCCGAAGCGTGGCGAGGGGATGCGGTACGCGTCCGACCGACCTTTTCATACCCCCACTATCCACGTCGGCGTGGAGTTGATTTTATAAAGTGTGGCGAGCGCAGCGTGCCACGGAGCCCGAAGCATGGCGAGCGCAGCGAGCCCTGCGTATTACTTCACAGGTATACGCGTCCCCTCGCGGGGCTCGCTGCGCTCGCCACGCTTCGGGCTCGCTGCGCTCGCCACACTTTATAACTTCAACTCTACGCCGACGTGGATATTGGGGGTATGAAAAGGTCGGTCGGACACGGACACTATCCTGCGCTTCGGGGTGGCGTGGATAGTGGAATTAACAAGGTCGACAGCTGTGCCGGGGTGTCCAGTTTACATGCCTCCGTTGTCAGCGGTGTGCAGGACTGTCTATTTCACTGTGGAACTACAAGTACCACAGTGACCTGTCAGCTCTGGGCAGCGCTACGCTGATAACGTAGATTTCATATGTAAAGCAGGCACGCGTTGCGCTGAGAACAGCAAGAGCGGCACACGCACAATTAAACACAGAGTCTGGCAAGCTGCCAAGTTTCAAACACAGACTGTGCGCACGGTGGCGCCGTGAAACAAGTACCAAGCTTACTCTATAAATCCCCCCTGTTAGCAGGAGACTGTGAGGAATAGAGATAGAGATGATAGAGAGCGCTAATTTAATTCCACCACCTTTTTTTTTTTTTCATCAAAAGGTCATCAAAATGACAAATGGATGTTGATACATTCATATGATAACAAAATATTTTTTATTAAAAGCACATAAAATTTGTATACAATATCTGTTTGTATTGTTCATTACTGTTGTTATTGACAAATGATGTATTCAAAACCCTACGCGTTTCATCTAAAAAGACTTCTTCAGGGGTTAGCATATGAAGCATATGTAGAAGAATGCATGAAAGATTACAATGGATCCTTTTATAACTGGTTCTTAAAGTAAAGTTCTTAATGTATTTCCAGTGTAATCCAATATTGAAGGGTGTCTCATTCTTCTTTTAGGAGAAAGTATTTTGTATGGATTCTATACCAGATATAGGGGGAAATTTACTGAGATGGGAATTAGACTTTATATGTGATGTTTCCATGGGCAACAATCAGATCTACTATCTATCAGCTGATAGTTAACCATTTTCTCCCAAATGCGGGAAAATTTATAAATATTATTGTTTTGTATACATTTGTTAAATAAAACTACTTTAACCAATTTGTCTGACTGACTAGTGTCTATTTTTCAGCATTTGGGAGCAAATGGTTAACTATCATTCTGTGCCAGATTTTTTGGTTCCACCAGAAAGATCGGACAGATAAATCTTTAGGTGTGTACCCAGCTTTAGACATGCGCCAAGTTTGCCTTTATGATACTGTACTTAACACTGTGGATAACAGCTGCTTAGCCCATTGATCATTTGTATTTCTTTATTGTAGCCAACGGAAAACAATGTGTTTTTGAAAAACAGAGTTTAGCCTTCAATCAACATGTCCACCCATCTGCACAAGGAGTTTTCTCAGTTGCACCCAATGCAACATATTGGACCTTCGAAAGTGGACATCAAAAGTTCTCCTTCTGCTATAATGTCTTCGGTTGAGTATTGTGGAAATCAGAGCATGATGCCTGTAGACCAAAGTCCAGTGTACATTCCTTCTTCATACATGGAAAACAGACACGACTACTCATCTATAGCATTTTGCAGCCCGCCTCTAATAAATTATAATGTTCCAGGAAATTCTAGTGATTCTGAAACTTCTGTTATGCGACAGACTATGAGTCCAAATTTATTGTGGACTGCACCAGACCATATGTCTCCCGTGACTTTACATTGCCAATCCTCGTTGTTGTACGCAGAGCAACCAAGGAGTCCATGGTTTGAGGCCAAACCAGAAGAACACATGTTGCCAATGCACAGGTGAGAAAGCCGTGGTTTTTTATTACTGTACTTAGCATACTTATCCTGCCACTTGTTCAGCTCAGTGGAGATACTGTATGTACATCTATTTATAGTAGATGCGGAAAAAGACGTTCATTAACTGTTCCACCAATGAGAAACAATACACTAAACCACAGCTAAGAACAGATCCTCTCACTCACTAGATATGAACACAATGGTGGAAAGATTACAGAAACCTACAACATTATATAACGGTCACCATTTCTATATAAAGTCCTAATTTTTGTCCTTTACTAACAAGAAGTATTGCCAACAATAAGTCGTATCAGATAGGTAATGCCATCTATAGCCTATGGCAGGGGTGGCCCAACCTCGAGATCTACCAACAGTTTGTGTTTCTCAGGCAACCTGTGGATCTATAGTAGGAATGAATGATCGCGAGGAACGGTTTGGTCACCCGCTGGCATATGGACTACATTTTGCATAGTTCCCTGAGAGGTGTCTAGTAGAATCACTCTCAATGTCCCCTAGGGCACGCACATGTGCAGAAGGACTCCTGGGTTACTCCTAGGTTATAATGATGGTGAAATAAATAGTCATAAATTGGTTTAAAATGTCTAATTTCTAAATCATCTGGAATTCAAGGAAACACACTTTAGAATGTAAGTATATATTTTTTATGGAGTATTTCCATGTAAGATTATAATATTCAAGTGTAAGTGTATACTTAAATGACCTCGTTTTAATGCTGCAATTGTAGACTCCACCAAGGTATGTCTTTTATTCATATTATTAGCAGACATTGAAAAAAAAATATTTCTGATCTGTTGGTTCCTGTTTTCGTTTTCGGGGCTGTGAAGGAACAGATGATGCGTTGAGACAATTTAACATTTAACTAACTTGCCGTTTTAGGCAATGCCAAATAAAGATCAACTCCTTGGGTGAAATGTAATAGGATAACAGATTCAGAAAGTGAGAGATTTGGTAAGAAATCTCTAGTTTTTTTTAAAGCGGCAATCA
Source organism: Crinia signifera (assembly GCF_055691185.1). Classification (NCBI taxonomy): domain Eukaryota; kingdom Metazoa; phylum Chordata; class Amphibia; order Anura; family Myobatrachidae; genus Crinia; species Crinia signifera. The sequence continues at coordinate 35,309,451 of NC_139228.1, read as the reverse complement.
TTTACACTGCAAAATCAAACTGTTTTTCAATATACCCTGGTGACATATTAAACAAAAAGGGGGACAGCTCCTGGAGAGCCTCTGCCGTTGATCTCTACACTGGCAGTATAAGCTATGATGAAGTGACTCTTTGCAAGCAGAGAGTTGCATTAACTTGTACCCAGCATCCAGCTGTAGTTGTGTCCAGGGAGTGGTGTGTGCAAGTCTTTCCAGACAGCCTGCGGCTGAAGACCCCAACATGGTCATCGGCACTGCCACCACCAGCATAAGGGTCTCCTTTTTTGATGGAAACAGGCAGAACACAATGAAGGAAGTTGGAGTGCCCCATTCCTGGTAGGTGCCTGGAGGCAACCACTGCCATTGTCTCCAGTAGCTCTGCCATCATATATTTTTTTTTTTCCAACACCTCAAACATCTTAAACCGTTTTTAGAATATTTTGAAATGCTTAATAAGGTTTTTATTTATTGATATCAGTCTTATTGAACAAGGGAGTACATTTTCTTTGACTGATTAAAATCTATTTTTATTGCATTAGTTGCAATAGTGTTTTATTTTTTTATATTTATTATCACAAGACCAGCGTGTCTTAGTTATTTTCTTCTACATACAGCAATGAGATATTTAAACTATTCCCTCAGCAGCTGATTTGAGTCTTGGCAGCATGTAGCCAAGGTTTAAGGAATATTTTTATTACAGGTCTAACCAATATGAGGAATATTTGGAGGTCATGGTTAGCCTGGCTCCAACTCAGAAAAAAAAGTAATAAAATAAAAAAGTAAAACTTTATATGTGTGAAGCTGACTCCGTTTAGTGCCCACCTCCCTTTCAGTAGATAACTTAGTAGCCACCCTTAGCTTACTTGAATACAGTCACTTAAAACTAAGGAGGAACTACCATTGGTGCAGCCCTTTCACCCTCTTCCTAAAGATGTAGCGCGGCTCATTCATCCTACCTATGGTGGTTGTCCTGCCAGCTCGCCATGGCGGCTCAAGGCGTCACAATACATTTTAACAGCTTGGCGATTGGCGGATGTGTTACCGGATGAGTGCAATACCAGTGATCATCCACCAGATGTCACTTTTTGAAATCTTCACTTCATTAGAGGAGTGTGTGGGGCTCCAGGGCAGTGAGTCCCACCAGGCATTTTTCCTGTACCCCTGTGGGCCGATCCAACCCTGCCTGACCGCTACGTTCAACCAACCTCTTCTCTGCTATCTCACTGAGCAGGATGTCTGCCCCCTCCCTTTCTGGGACAGACCTGTGGATGTCTTTCTTCTTACTTCTACCCCTTGTTATTTTAAACCAGGCATGGCCAAACTATGGACTCCAGCCATTGGGAAACTACATTTCCCATCATGCCTTGCTATTAGGGAATGCTAAAACTATGGCAAGGCATGCTGGGATGTGTAGTTTCACAACAGCTGGAGGGCTATAGTTTGGCCATAGTTGTTTAAAAAGCTCAGTGCTTCTATTGTGATTAGGGATGCCAATTTTTTCAATCCCGGGATAGGCCTCCCTAAAAAAGAAATAGTCCATGCCCACCCCGCACATTTACTTACAAGGTTGGTGCGGGAGGGCGGATCCGGAGGGTCCGGGATTCCCCGGCAGTGAGGCCGGAAGCTGTACAGTGGCAGTGCGGGGGTGCGGCCAGTGGGTTGCGCATCGTGACCTCTGACGGGATGGGCACAGCTGGGCAGCGTCTGAGCGGGTGCTCAGACGCTGCCCAGCATTGGACTGCGCATAGGCAGGAAAATCCCAAAATCCTGGGATTCAAATCCAGGCAATTTTGTTGCCAAATCCCGAGTTCCCCCCGATCCCGGATTTGGCTACCCTAATTGCGATTCATACATTGTAGTTGTTTTGTTTTCAGACCATCGTGCCATCTCTGGCCTGTACTTAAGCAATAACCATGCACTGCACCTAGATTGGCAAGATGAGTTAATATGTTCTGAACTTTGGACTGTAGAAAACCCTGGTGTGTTATAGGCAGCTGCTGTGCTTAAAGCCGTCGTCACTTGACAGACAAGAAAGGACTTTCCAGATACAAAAATAAAGGTACTACGCTATTGAAGTAATGAGAAAATGGGTATATTGTATCTTAGAAGCAGGATGTTGTTTCATTGTCATTCTATCAGAAAAGCAATTGTGGATATTTATAGAAGATAGAATAGGGCTCTGCCATAAGGGTACTTTGTTCCCCTCTAACCTTACTTCTCTTGCAGGGAAGTCATGAAGAGGAAATCTATAGGAGGCGAATGTACAAATCACATTGGAAGTAGTCCCGGCTCTAAAAGGGACACTCACTTCTGTGCCGTCTGCAGTGACTATGCTTCTGGCTACCACTATGGTGTCTGGTCCTGTGAGGGCTGTAAAGCTTTTTTCAAGAGGAGCATCCAAGGTTTGTTCATTTCTTCTTTGCATTCATATAAGTCTTCAGTGCTTAGGATGAATTTGGATATTCCCAGGGCCAGCTATACTATTTGGAAGCTGCATAGGGCACCAGGATCTTGGGGGGGCACTATCGTGTTAATCAAAATGAAGGATATCTGTGAGGGAGACATCTGTTGTGGCTTTGTTAAAAGCAGAGAGAAAGTCGCATTCATTTTTGAATTTTATACAAGAGAATGTCCTTGCTTAAACTTTTTATCTGCTCTTGTGAAGTACTGTCCATCAGTGGATTATAAATAAAGGGTACTTGTTTCCTAGCACGGCCACAATCGCGTCCATCGTGTACCTTAAAGTTAAGGTACACGATGGACGTGATGGACCTAATTTCCTTTGAAATCAGGTCCATTTTGCTGGCAAAGACAAAATCGGGGGCATCGCGTCGGTCGCGTGCATTAACATGGCCCCCGACGCGATGGACACGATTTTGCCATAGGCTTCAATGAATACAAAAGGAGATGTTTCACACACAGCGCTCAATGTAAAACCATAGGAATAAGATTGAATATCACCATATAATTCCCACTGATTTCCTTGGTGGAAAGCTCAATCAGGGTAGACTTGATACCTAAAATAACATCCACCTGGCCTCACAATTTATTGTGGGCAGGTAGAAAGATAGAGAGCAAATATAGTGCAGATTATCCTTTTAATAAAAATACTTTTATTTTTAGTCCGCACTTACTCAGTGAAGACTTTTTAAACAGCGTAGGATATCAAAACCCAGGCCAGGCAGCTCACAGTCAGATGAATACAGCCTCTCAAGGCTAACAGCCAGGTGGTGTGATTCGATCGGGTAATTGTAAATACCTATAAAGATATCCACCAAATCTCACAATTCATGTGAGTCGGTGGAATAAAATACAATATAGTGCAAATTATCTTTTGATTAAAAAAGACATTTAATATAAGTCCACACTTACACAATGTAGACTAATAAAAGGCATAAGGAGTGTAACCAAGGCAAAGCAGCTACAGATCAGATGGTAAGAAACGAAACACACGCAGGTCCATATACCCGTCCGGAGCTTGGGGGATGGCACCACAGTTCGTTCGTCGGATCGTGAGTAGAAGCTTCTTCCTGGCGGGGTCCTTGTCCAGACACTCAGGCTTCAATGTTAAAATATTTTTAACATTGAAATCGGGAGCATCGCGTCGGTCTTGTGCCATTATAATGGCACAAGATGAGATGGACTTGATTAAGTCCATTTTACATAGGAAACAATGTGAAATGGGCCAATATGACCCATTTCACATTGTATATGGCCCCGTCATGGTTAAAAAGTTACGCAACCCCATTGTGAGCGTCATCCCATGATTGACGCCAACCCGAAGCGTGGCGAGCGCAGCGGTGCGCGTCCTCCGACCATTTCATACCCCTACTATCCACGTCGGCGTGGAGTTGAGAATATAAAGTGTGGCGAGTGCAGCGAGCCACCGAGCCCGAAGCGTGGCGAGCAGACGCGTATACCTGTGAAGTTATACGCGTCCCCTCGCGGGGCTCGCTGCGCTCGCCACGCTTCGGGCTCGGTGGCTCGCTGCACTCGCCACACTTTATATTCTCAACTCCACGCCAACGTGGATAGTAAGGGTTTGAAAAGGTTGGAGGACGCGCACCGCCGCCCCTCGCAGGCTCGCTGCGCTCGCCACGCTTCGGGTTGGCGTCAATCGATGCGACCGACGCGATTTTTCCGACACAATCACCCCGATACAAATCGGTGTGGCCGTGCTAGGAAACAAGTACCAAATAAAGCTTGTTTTCATGCTTAATTCTTAAACTTTAAACTAACCCTTAACCCTTTGAGTGCCACATCTCTGAGAGAGATATTCAAAATAACCGCAAAAAAAAAAAAAATGCCAGCGTCGCTCAGGTTTATTATATAAATTCAGGGATACGTGGAGGACGGCCCGGCTCCCTGTTCCTCCTGATTCCTGGCAGTGACGAATGCAGAAGGCCTTGTGGACGTCATGACGCTGACACCACCCACCCATGCTTCTAATGTGATGGATCTGGCCGCTGGTGGGCGGAGAACGGGGACTCGAGGAAAGAGGTGTTGAGCCTGTGGCCGTGGCGCAAGGAATCAGGGGGAGCAGCCTGTGGTGTCCGGATATTATACAGGGGGAGCAGCCTGTGGTGTCCTGGTATTATGCAGGGGGAGCAGCCTGTAGTGTCCTGGTATTATGGGGGGGGGGGCAGCCTGTGGTGTCCTAATATTATGCAGAGGGAGCAGCCTGTGGTGTCCTGGTTATTATGCGGGGGGAGCAGCCTGTGGTGTCCTGGTTATTATGCAGGGGGAGCAGCCTGTGGTGTCCTGGTTATTATGCAGAGGGGGAGCAGCCTGTAGTATCCTGGTATTATGCAGTGGGAGCAGCCTGTGGTGTCCTGGTTATTATGCAGGGGGTGCAGCCTGTGTTGTCCTGGTTATTATGCAGGGCGTGCAGCCTGTAGTGTCCTGGTTATTATGCAGGGTGTGCAGCCTGTGGTGTCCTGGTATTATGCAGGGGGAGCAGCCTGTGGTGTCCTGGTTATTATGCAGGGTGTGCAGCCTGTGGTGTCCTGGTTATTATGCAGGGCGTGAAGCCTGTAGTGTCCTGGTTATTATGCAGGGGGAGCAGCCTGTGGTGTCCTGGTTATGATGCAGGGAGAGCAGCCTGTGGTGTTGTGGTTATTATGCAGGACGTGCAGCCTGTGGTGTCCTGGTTATTATGCAGGGCATGCAGCCTGTGGTGTCCTGGTTATTATGCAGGGCATGCAGCCTCTGGTGTCCTGGTTATTATGCAGGGGGAGCAGCCTGTGGTGTCCTGGTTATTATGCAGGGGAGCAGCCTGTGGTGTACTGGTTATTATGCAGGGCATGTAGCCTGTGGTGTCCTGGTTATTATGCAGGGCGTGCAGCCTGTGGTGTCCTGGTTATTATGCAGGGGAGCAGCCTGTTGTGTACTGGTTATTATGCAGGGCATGTAGCCTGTGGTGTCCTGTTATTATGCAGGGCGTGCAGCCTGTGGTGTCCTGGTTATTGTGCAGGGCGTGAAGACTGTAGTGTCCTGGTTATTATGCAGGGTGTGCAGCCTGTGGTGTCCTGGTTATTATGCAGGGCATGCAGCTTCTGGTGTCCTGGTTATTATGCAGGGGGTGCAGCCTCTGGTGTCCTGGTTATTAGGCAGGGGAGCAGCCTGTGGTGTATTATTTTTATTATTATTATTATTATTATTATTATTATTATTATTATTGTTATCCCTTGACCCTGAGAAACATTATGACCATGGTGAGGACTGGGAGCGCAATGTGTCGAAGGCCTTTGGAACTTGAATGCAAATTTGATCACAGCAGTTCGTATGGATACTTTTATGCCCCTTTCAGACCGCACTAAAAAAATGGTATTTTGCCGATTTTTTTACCGTTTTAAAACGGCAATCTGTGCGGTCTGAAAGGTGCAGGAAGGGTTTGGGGGTACACACCGCGCAAAGGTGCACTCTGAAAGTGATTTTACCGTTTCCAAAAAAAAACGTTTTTTTTTGCCGTCCGAACGGGTCTGAAACGGTATTTAGGACCCCGCACTAACCCCCCCCCCCCCCCCCTCCTAGGCAGCTTGGTACAAGGAAGCCGCCCCCCCCATACCTGGACAGCCATCCAGGCGGCATGCCTCGCTGTGGACACTGGACAGGGGAGCCGGATTAGATGCTGCAGCAGGGCAGACGAGACCCCGGTCCGGGGGTGATGATACGGCATACTTGCCTACTTTTGAAAACTAGTTTCAGGGAGATTATAGTTGGAAGTAGTTTTTCACAGTGCCCCATTGAGGAGGCGTGTCATGCTCCACCCAAAGGGCGTATCTAGTTCCATATATGGAGAGATTGTGAAAAGAGATTGTGAACATGGCACCTAGAAGCGTGGGTGTGTACTGCTACATCTGAGAGGAATCTTTTAAAATGACTTATATCCAAATGTAGATGAGCCCCACAGCAGTTAGTAAGAGCTACTATACTTGGTAATGTGCTGGGAAATGGTACTGGTGATTCAATGTAAATGTATCTATCTCTCATTACTTTTTCCCAAAAAAATGTAACAGTGTAATGTGGGCTAGGTGAAATGAGGGAGATTGCTAGACTAATGAGGGAGAGAGGGAGATTGCTGCTATTTCAGGGAGTCTCCTGCAGAATGCAGGAGGGGAGGTAACTATGTGATATGGGCTGCAGGGAGCAGGCACTCCTCCAGTCTCCCCAGTGTCACACTGTGCAGGGTCCCTTCAGGAAATGTGAAATGAGCGGCGGGGTCCCTAGGGCGGATGGGAACTAGCGTCGCAGGGACCCCATCGCTTATTTCACATTCCCGGAAGGGACCCTGCGCTGTGTGGCACTGGGGAGACTGGAGGAGTGCCTGCCCCCTGCAGCCCGTATCATCACCCCCGGACCGGGGTCTCGTCTCCCCTGCTGCAGCATCTGATCCCGGCTCCCCTGCCCACAGAGAGGGCTGCTGTAATATACCGTAATATACCGTTTAAGAGATGCGGTGTGAAAGGGGTTTTACCTGGCAGACCCGTTTTTGGAAACGTTTTCAAATACAGGGTCAAAGCCAGTTATGCGGTCTGAAAGCAGCATTAGAGTGAATACTGTTGGTATAGTTTTGTAGGTGCCTTTATATTGGTGGCAATAAGGAATTATAGATAGCCAGGATGTATGAACAAAAACCATGTCAGGGTCACTAGAAAATTCCCCTTTAGGGTAACATCAGAATGCAATTGGTAAATATACTTGGCAAATGAACCAGATACTGTAACTGCAGGTATTCTGGATAGCACTGTGGAGATCAGGAGTCCAAGTAGCAGATCCAGCTGGATGATAAGGTGACCAGAGGTACAGGAAATTGCCATGGGGATTCTGACACAATGATCTGGCACAGAAAGTACTGTGGATCAGGTTAATATCAGACAAGAGTGAAGCGCATATCGGCTGGGTTAGGTAGTAAGCACAGACTGCAGGATCACAGATATTACTGGCTGGGACAGTGCAGAGTAGTACCACCGGAGAGAGCAGCACCACTGGTGGGTCAGTGGTACTGCAGTGGATCATGACATGCTCAGAGAAGTGAAGGGGTCGCTAATGTGATCTGTTTACTTCTTCGGGAGCTGTATGCACTACTGCGGATACATGGTCTGCAAACCACACATGTGCAAGTGGAAAGTGCCTGGGTGGGATCCTATGACTCCCTCTCGCGATAACGCTTATGCTCTGACTGTAGGCTACATCGGCTGTAGATAGTGTAACCTACCAGGGACAAGCTCCAGAATGTATTGTATATAGCCCCCCCCCCCCCATATATCTCCCTAATTACTAATTGTTCATATTACTGGCATCTACAGGCGTTATATATGGTGAACTGGGTCACAAGTGGATCCCTGGTAGCCTGGTTTATGACATTCAGTGACAGCAGTGTCCAATAATAAGTCCAAATCCAATTTAAAGACTGTAGTGGGATCTTTGTATAAATGTTGATATGCGTCTTGATCAAGAAGTTGTCAATTGATCTCTATGATGTAATCTGCAGCATTTCGAACTACAATACCACCACCCTTGTCAATGGGTCAGATGGTCATTTGTTTATCTTGACCAAGGGCCTTGAGGGCTCTCCATTCAGCTGCGGAAAAGTTAGACTTCTTTGGGGAGCTGGATAGAATTGCTTAAGAAGTGTCTTGCTCTACTAATCTGCAGTGGGTCCTGATGGAAATGTTTGATGATCTTGGGTCAAATTTAGATGAGGGGGGAAGAAGTGTCACATTTTGCAGCAACTTGTCCTTGTTCTGAAAAAATTCTCAAAGCCCCAACTGTCTGTTGAGTTCAAATTGTTCGACTTTTACTTGAAAAGGGTCATGTTTGGCTGTGAGTATAAAATAAAGATTTTTGGATAGTACCTGTTCCTCCATGTTTGATAAATGATGAAAAGAGAGATTGAAGATCAATTCCTTTACTGGCACTTCTGAAAGGGTCGTGATCTGATGCCGTGTTCTATTTGTTCTGGCTCCCACAATGGGTGTACCGTTGGGTCCAATGGCTGAGGTCCATACGCCTAAAGGGGGTTGACTATGGCTGAGCTGTGAATTATCAATGTCCCTGGCTGACAGCTGCTCACCCTTGGACAATTCTGTATTCAGGCCTGTACGGTTGGAATGGGAAAATGGCCTTTTCTTAAAGGGACATGATGGTCTGTCGCCTTCGGTAAGCCATGGATACAGGAGGTGTTTCTCTGAATCATTGTTGATCTGAACTTTGTTTATTGTGCTTGTAGGTAATAAGATCTTTTATATATTTATTTAATTGCATCATCGGCTTGTCCTTCCAGCTGTTAGTGCTGTCACTAGTCAAGTTGGCTTTGTGTGAAGATTCAAATAAAACAGTGGTTCTCAAACTTGGTCCTCCGGACCCCACACCGTTCACGTTTTCCGGGTCACCCAACAGTTTGCAGCTGAAGTTAGATTTAGGCACTAGTGGGAGAACTTTAATGTTAGACTGTGGGGGGGGGGGGGGGGTTTTAGGGTTAGGCATTTACAGGGGGTTTGGGTCAGAATGCGGGGCACGGGGATTAGGATTAAGTACGAGGGGGAGGGTTGGTATCCATGGTGATTTTCATCTATGGGCTGCAGGACTGCAGCCCTCCCAGGTAAAATCTGCCACTGTGCTATACTGAGTGAAGCCAGATGCGGTGTGTGAGACTGCACTGGCTTCACAGTGACCTATTGACAGTCTGAGCTGCCAGTCACCCAAAGCAGTCCCATTGGGAGGTGTTCTCTATCTCCGGGATGCCTCTGTGGGGCTGCTACGGCTGCAGCCCATAGAATCCATGGTCTGCACATGCCTGTTTTCTGCTGTGTACAGGTGCCGAGGCCGGGATTTAGCTCCTATGGGCTGCCCATTGAAACTGGGGGCCAGTGCATGTGCAGTACTGGGGACCCCGTGGGGGCAGCAGCAGAAGTGACCAGCAGCAGCGGTGACCAGCGGAAGGTGAGCGTGGCATCCCACCCAGCGACAGCCCCCCTCTTACATGGAGGTAGGATTAGGCTGCTGCAAGGAAGGGTAGAGAGAGAGGGTAAGGACCATTACGGAGCCCCTGTCCAGATTCGGTCTTTTGACATATATCATGTGTATGCACTAGATTAGATAGATTATAGAGATCATCATCTCACCCCCTCTCCCCACCTAGAAGTCACTACCCTTCCCCAGTCTTACCCCACTTTCAAGTTTCAACTCATCTCTCAACCTCAGTCCCCACATACAGTCCCCCACTGTATCCTGCTACCCTCTCCTCCAACTTATTAAAGTACTGTATGCTCCTTCCTTTCACAGGATGTGGCATGAACCCTTATCCACTCATCGTCTCTCGTCTAGATTACTGCAGTCTTCTCGCACATACTGTGCCTCTCCTCCCATCTGGCAATTACCCAACACTCCCCCGCTCAGACCTTTATCTGTGTTGCGCACCACCTATGGAAATTTGGCGGTATATTCTCTTCGTTTTCCACAACTAAAGGACACACCAGAATTAATTATTTCTCAGATCTATTTATACAGCTGGCAAAAACGAAATGTATGATTACAGTACAGAATGGAATTTCCTGTAACAATGAAGCAAAGCTGCCAACCCTCCGCATTGTAGCAAGCATCCAGGAGACTGAATAACGTTATTCACATTCAATTGCATCACATTAGCCTCACCCATGTCTACACTACTGCGAGTAGCAGGATTGAACAGTAGGGGCGGAGCCACAATGTTGTGTATCCCCTCCCTACTGTAAAATGCTGCACACTGCAGGGCCTGCCTTACAATGCTCCAGGCCTCCATGTAAAATAGACACGTCCTCATGACCAGCCTCCAGCTGGACACATAATTGGTTAAGGGGTCCAGGTGGACAGTCGGTATTCCGACGGTCATTAGTCAGACATTGGAATCCAACTGGTAAATGCACGACAGCCGGGAACCTGACTTAGAGGCTATTCTCCATCGTGGGGCCCACTACCCCCATAGAGGGAAAATAGAACCTTAGGTGAACGCAGCAAGCCCCCGACAACCACAAGTGGCTTTGTAGCACTCACCCCGTCGGGAGTCCCAGCAGTCGGGATTCCGGTGTTGGACTAGTGACTGTTGGAACCTGTCTGAGCGTCATACCAAACCCGGTTATAAGTCGAGAGTATTACAATTATATTTCTTTTTACCCACAAAATAATTCCATTTTTACATATTTAAGGAGACATTGTGGCCGATATGGTAAAGGTCCCCATCCACTAGTGTGAGGTATCGCATTTGAACCTTGCAAGCGATAGCCCACCAACTCACCTGGCAGCTCCCAGGCAGCTAGACCTCATACGATACATCGTATGCGGTCCTTTTACATATACGATATATCATATGCGATCCCTGTCATGGCTGCAGGATCAGCTAAATCCTTGTGGCAGCCATGACAGTCTCCGGATTTGATCCGATATGCACAGGATTGCGCATCGGATTGGAATCGGAGGTAAAAAAAAAATACAATGTGACACATTTTGCACGAGTTCTGTGTTGACAACGTGCGAAAAAGGGCCATTTAACACTAGTGGATGGGGCCTTAAAGGTTTAAATCATGCTGAAATGGCTCAGGTCACACACACACAGAGCTCCTTGTCTGTTTATAATAGGCCATTGACCATTTTCAGACTTAGGGTGTGATGTTCTAACAAACAACACCTATTTTTGCCCCCCTCTGCCGGCTACCTCATGGATACAAATAGCATATGCTCTAACATATGTGGTTAGTAATGCAAAGGACAGCACTTGTGATAAAAACTGTCCCTGGACTTCCGGGTCTGAGACCCAGGAGTCCCTCTGCGCATCCATTGAGAGGCGGCGCCGGCTGTGGTGCATGCTGGGAGTGATCTGTGACAGATCCCTCACACAGCGCTGCGAAGAGAAGCCCAAAAGGTGGTGATTCCCTCCGCAGAGTCCGGGCATATTAGAGCATGCGAAAATGCAGTAAAAACCCTGATAACTGGGTTATTACCGCATTTTTGCTTTAGAGCATCTGTACACTGCAGATGACCGGCATCGGGACCAGTGCATGTCCAGTCACATAGGAAGTCACAGTGAAGCCAGTGCAGTGTCACAGACTGCATCTGGCTTCACTTAAGAGAACACAGTGTTGTATTTTACCTGGGAGAGTCCTGCAACCTATAGGTAAACACCGCCACTGGTTGAATTAAAGTTGGTAGGGATATAAAGCCAGAACCCTGCACATTTTGCCTATTTTTTGTGAAAATGTCTCCACAGCTGTGTTCACCAGAGATATATATATATAATATGAGATTGTGTGAGCTCCTATGCTCTGACCAATCAGAGGGCTCCCATACATTTTTATGACAATGCTCGCAAGTTACTTGCCATCAGCAAAAAGATCCCTATGAGAGGAGGTCATGTCACATGGTTTTTAGATGCTCCATGCATTAATTGACCCTTCCCAAAGCATATACTGTAAGTAAGCAAACAATATGGACTGAGGGTGTTTGGGAGTGTTTACTTATTAAAGGATTTTTTTCTACAGTGTGTGTACTGTATGTATTGTACAATTGTTTCGCAGGTGCACTACAGGTGCCAGAGGCACCTGTCTGCAAGAGCATGCTGACACTTGTGGTATCACAGTTCAAAACCTGCTTATTAATAAATGTGGAATTTCTATATAGGGTAAAATAGGTATTGCACGTTCTATTTTATGTTGTTTCTCTGCAGAATTGCAGCGTTATTTAGCTCCGTAAAACATTTCCTCCCCTAGTTCTAAGCTGCAATCTTATCCTCTGTGTGATAGCGTTACATTAATAACAATACAAATTATATCTGAATGGTTATTGTTATATGTGCAACATGATGTTTGAATGAAGTGTTAATGTCTCTTAGTGCTAATCCGTTTAAAATGTTTTAACCCTTTGCAGTCCAAATTTTTATTTTATTTTGCAATTCAAGCCGTCTGGCTTAAATGTTTAAATTGTGATTTTTTTTTTATTTTTTATTAAAAAATGGTCTACATGGAATGTTGAATGATGTTAAAGTTCTTATTTTAAAGTGGCTTGCCATTTGATCTGCTATTAGGGCTAGGGCTGTTGAGCCTGACTAGACTTACCTGAAAGGGATAATGACATCATCACATGTGAACTGACATCACTAAGTGCATGCCTTGATTATTACCATATTGTTGTAACAGCGATAGATTTTGACATACTAGGCATATTGAATAGTGTTGGTTATTAAGCTTCATATTTGGCAAGATTGTCAGTGATATTGTTTATTAAATTACAGGGCACAATGATTACATCTGTCCAGCCACAAACCAGTGCACTATAGATAAAAACAGACGCAAGAGCTGCCAAGCGTGCCGACTGCGCAAGTGTTTTGAAGTGGGGATGATGAAATGTGGTAAGAATACCCCACTCTCCTGTACGTTGTGTGCCTCTTTATCTCTCCCGCACAAAATGGCATTTTCTACAAAGTTGTTGTGAAACTACAATTCCCAGCATGCCTTGCAACAGATTTTCTATTAGGGAATGCTAAAACTGTGGCAAGGCATGCTGGGATGTGTAGTTTCACAACAGCTGGAGACCAACGGGTTGGCCAGGCCTGCTGTAAATGATGAAGTTCTGTCAGAAACATATTCCACTATTAAGATGTAGGTGTGTAGTTAATTTTAAGTGTATACAGATGTGTCCTTACTCACAGTAGCTTTGCTGAAATCATGATAAAGACCCATATATCTGTCTTGGGCCACAAATGGAAAATAAAACAGTGGCACGGCATATAATAGGCCATTTTCAAAACTGCAATTCACAGCACGACCACAGGGTGGTCATAGAGCACTAATCTGCTCAGTCTGTGAGTTCAATACTGTGAACTTTGTGAAATGTTTGGATGCAGAGTTGAATAAATGAAGCATTTTAAATTATAAAAATGTATGTATTTTTCAATTTTACATTATTATTTTTTGTGGGCTCTTTTTAATGTGCTTTAAAAGTTCTTTCATTTTCACTATAGGCACTCTTTTAATTTAGAGATAATACATTTGTTCACTTGCAGGCACTGCACCAGGTCTGAATGGGAGAACTCAGATTGGTCAGGGATCCCCTGCTCTGACCAATTACAGCACTCCTATTCATATTGATGTGAGTGTCCGATACCGAGCTGTCAGTACTATCAAGCTCCATATGGGAGAGTATTGCAGCGTTTAACATAATTTATTTTCCCCTCCAAAATGAATGTTTCACCTCAGGGCCTTTGGAATTGGTAAATAAAAGATGGCTGAAAATAGTTTGCATGCATTAAAGTACTGTGCATTAAAATGTTGTATGTGTCTTTATTTTCATTTTTTCTTGGCGAACCACAAGACCCAGCTGGGCCTGGTGTCAGGGTAAGCTCACACTTGTGGTTGGCAAGTAGGTCCTGGCAACCAGGTTTGACAACAGGAGCATGCTGGAACTTATAATTGCTTGTGTATTGTAAAATTCTCCCTAAACTTTAAGTTCTAGCCAATGAGGGGCATGCTGAAGAATGAGAACCGTGATCTCACACAGCCAATGAGACTTGTTGGCATAAAGAATTATACCTCATTTTATAGTTTTTTGTTGTTTTTTTTGTACATGAGAGCCACAGAATTTCTCTGTGAGGAGCTCATTGTATGGTGAAGTAGATGGACCCTTACTTTACACCCAAATGGGCAGCCAGATCCTCCTCGAATCAAATCTATGACACATTGGTTAGCCAGGCTTCACAGTGACAGGGGCCTTGGCAATGTGTGCTCCATCAGTCAGCGCCAGTAGAAGTGGGGTGATCTGAGGAGGGTGCAGTCGAAGCTCGTCCAACATCTTGGAAGGACAATAAGGAGATGTAAGTGTGTTGTTACTGTATACACTGTGTACAGTATGTAATGTTTATTATTAATATGTACATCATATAGCATATACTGTAAAGTACACACTCTACTGCCCCAGAGCAGTAATATAGTTTTTGCATGCAATATATTTATTTTATATATATTACCTGTGTTCATTACATCTAACATCACTGTGTGGCGGCGAAGGAGTCCTTTGGTGAAGATGGCTTTTTTGGGCCAAGAAAAGCCATACTCATTGTATTCAACGTTTTGCAAAAACCCACGCAGAGTCCCTTAAACGGTGAGGCTCGTTTTGATTACAAAGAAAAGAGAGCCAGTGGGCGCCTTCTGTACACTAAAAAGATTTAATCGATATACACATAGATACAATACACAAAACACAGATTACATATGACGAATAGTATGCATGCATGCAAACAGAATAAAAATGTATATTCTGTATAGAGATATTCTAAAAATTGAGAAAAATAATAAAAATGAAAAAATGGATATAAAAACTGAACTGTAGCAAATATTTACCAAGTCCTGATTGGATGGTGTAGGGGCCAATATTTATAGTCCCATCACGGGTTCAGACCTCTCCAGAGTTATAATAGGAAGAGCTGTATAATAATGTGCAGAACGAGACGGGTTAATCACCTCTTGCCGCTCACTATTTGGATGCCTGATAGTTGTTAGTGGCACCTGTGTTGTAAATAGCACTTATTCACGCAAGAGTGACACTTCATATCTTGTGTTAGACAGGGCTGAATAGTTGTCACTACAGCATCCCCTGGTTTTACCTTTCCACTGGAAATAGGCTTGCGCCTCAGTTGTAATCCGCCGGCGTCTGCCGTACCACCTCTGTTGCCGGCGTCTGCCGCGCCGCCTCTGTTGTTTGCGGTCGGCTGGGGTGATGTGTATCACAGTGGTTGAAGGTACCCACTTGCGGGGATCAGGTCCTTGTAGGGCAGCGTGATTAGAGACCCGGAAACAGGCTTGCGCCTCAGTTGGTAAATTACCGGCGTCTATCGTGCCGCTTCTATTGTCGGCGTCTGCCGCACCGCTTCTGATGTCTGCGGACGGCTGCAGTGGTCAGTGTCACAGTAGTGGAAGATACCCTCTTGCGAGGATCAGGTCCTTTATAAGTGAACGTGACTTGGAGGCCGTAGGTTAGTGTCGGTCAAAAAGCACAGCGGCAGTGATGTGCCCGTCGGGTCCTAGGCTGCAGTGTTCAGTAAGTGACTCCTCAAGAAAACTAGTTTCGCCACGCTCAGGTGGCTTTTTCAATTCAGGAATGAGGAGTTCCATGCTGGGGGCTGTTCTTATACCTGTTGGCTAATTGTCTGCAGGTGTATAGCTCGTTAACATTGTCCATGCTGTTGTACTAACTTTGCTACAGAAAGTAGCAATGGTATGCCATGATCGTAATACAATAAAGTCATATAACTTTAAGAAGAATTTTAACATAATCAAAATCCATACATATTATTATACTGACAGACTAGTACAGTAATTCATTTTATTAAGTAAGCATTCCTATTTTTAGTTATCAACATACAATCGCACCCTCATGCGTGTGGGTGCACTTCATCAGTTTATAGTGATCGATTTATAAAATACGTGCACCCATAATGATGCACTAGTATGTTACCACCTAGTGTAGTCTTTTTAGATATTTATTTATATTTTATTTTTATTTTTGCACCCTCAGGCATATGGGCACGGTTGATTTGTTAGGAATCACCACAGGTTGCTATTAAATGGCTTGTGCTGCAAATGGTATATAAGTACCTTTATTCTTTATTATTTATTATACATATATATGAGCATGATCTAATATTTTATTGGACTCATCTTACGTTACTTCTAGTAGGGAGACTTCTAATTCAGGAATTGGCAATTTAAGCCGGACCTATTTCTGTCGACATAGCAGGAGTGGACACGGGGATTCAGTGTCGACATCCATATAGTAGCACTAATTCTTAATCTAGGGATTAATACTCTGTGTCTAATACATCAGAGCAATTACTATCTTTGGGAGAAGGAAAGAATAAATGGGAATCTACAGGATTTAAACACTTTAAACAATTTAAAGGTATACATATCTCTATTTTCTACAGAGTTATAGACATTGGTTTTCAGCAGATGTTAGATATAGAGTGTGATACCACATTAACCGTGAGATCACTTAGGGAGTAGCATATCCCGGACGTGTATTTATCACAAATACACATCTAGTTGTTATATACACATCGGAATGAATGTAATGGATCAGGAAATACCCGAGAGTATACAAATTATGATTATAGTGCAAGTATCCGAGAAGGGGGGGGGGAAGGGGGGGGGGGAAGGGGGGGGGGGGGGGAAATAACCCGAGTAAAGGAAGAGAAGGGAAAAAGAGGGAGCAAAGTCCAATGCACAGTTGATCTAGGAGTCTATCGTGGATCCGATAGTGGTTGATAGTACAAGGATTGGGGGCATGGAGATACTGCGATTTTAAATAAATTCGAGATCTATAGTTTCATTTAAACCATGCGGTTTTAGTGTTTGTAACTTCAAAATCCAGGCTGCTTCCTGTCGGCACAGGTTCCTGAATCGATCTCCTCCCCGACTAGTTGTGGCTATATGTTCCAGGCCTACCACTTTTAAACTTGAAGGGTCACTAGCGTGAGCCTCCGCAAAGTGTCGGGGGACACTATGGTTTGTACATTTCTTTAGGATGTTCCTCCTATGTTCTAAAACTCTGACCTTGAGAGGTCTAATGGTGCGACCTACATAATACATATTGCATGAGCAGGTAAGTAAATAAATTACGTAGTTGGTGGTGCAATTTATAAATGATTCTATATTAAACGTTTTTTCTAGATTTGAGGATGTGACTTTCTGTGTCTTATTGATTACATGTTTACAGGTTATGCATTGTGTGTGATTACATCTGTGAAATCCTACTATTTTGGGGCCTGTGATTGTGCTTTGTACTCCTACCTTCCCAGTATCTGATTTGAAGAAACTGGGTGCTAGTATGTTTTTAAGGTTTCGTGCTCGTTTGAAGATGATAGTGGGTTCTTTTTCTAGATTACTCATGAGGATTGGATCTGTGCTGAGTAGTCTGTAATTCTTTTTAATTATATTAGATATCTTGTTAGCCGCCACATTGAATTTTGAAATAAAACATACCTTACCAATCTTATTGTCCTTCCTTTTACCACTATCTCTCTGCTTGTATTTTTTATCAATTGTTGTCCTCCTATCTAAATTGCCAGCATACTCCAGGGCCTCATCCAATATGGCCTGAGGATACTCTCTACCTTTAAATTCCTCCAACAATTGATTGGTCTGTTCCAGGAATTTCGTGTCAGACGTACAATTACGCCGGATTCTATGTAGTTGGCTCTTTGGCACATTGTTGAGCCAACTTTTTTTGTGGTTACTTGTATATGGTATAAAGCTACATACGTCAACTGGTTTCTTGTAGCCAGCAACTGCCAGTGTTCCCTCTACCACCTCCACCGTTACGTCAAGAAAACTTAAATGTGTAGGATGGTGAGTGCATGTGAAGTATAAACCATACGTGTTATTATTTAAGTGCATAACAAAATCATTAATAGAATCAGTGCTCCCGTGCCAAATAAAGAACAGGTCATCGATATAGCGACAATATAGGACCAGGTTCGTCGCCCAGTCCCCATTCCAGATATACTGGTCCTCAAATTGACCCATGTAGATGTTAGCAAAGCTGGGCGCGAACCTGGTCCCCATCGCTGTACCGAGGACCTGTTGATAGTGACAGTGATCAAAAAGAAAGTGATTATGAGACAGAATAAATTTAATAGAAGCTAGAATAAATTCTCGGCTCCCCTCTGAGATCCCCATATCTCTCCTGAGTGTTTCCTCCACTGCCAGGATCCCATTATGGTGGGGGATGTTCGTATATAATGCCTGGACATCGCATGTCACCAGTTGGTACTCATGCTATACCCTCCACCATTTGGATAAAGTGGGTAGTGTCCTTGATATGGGATCTCAGAGAGGAGGCGTGTGGCTGTAGGTAACTATCAATAAACTGTGACAGGTTAGAAGTAAGACCCCCAATACCAGAAATTATAGGTCGTCCTGGTGGATTGTGTAGTGTTTTGTGAATTTTAGGTAAGTGATAGAAAATTGGGGTGACGGGGTGGAGGGGGTAGAGGAACCAAAATTCGTCTTTTGAGATGACATTCTCAGTTACCGCGCTTTCCAGGAGGATTCTCAGTTCCTCCTGGTATTGCATCATGGGATTACTTTTGAGAATTTTATAAAATTTACTGTCCGCCAGTTGACGCTTAGCCTCTCCTACATAATCCTTTGTGTCCTGGATGACCACACCCCCTCCCTTGTCTGCCGCCTTGATGACAAGGGAGGGGTCCTCGGCCAATTGTTTAAGTGTTTTTCTTTCCTCACTTGACATATTAAAGAGGCCCTGGTTTACTTTTGTCTCACACAATTTCTGGAACTCTTCTAAAGTACTCCTATAGAAGGTGTCAATGGCACTAGTTTTGTGGTGTAAGGGAAAGAATTGTGACTTCTTTTTAAATATTTTGCGATTCACATCAAAAATTTGCATGGTCTCGCCGTTAGTACCCTCCCCCATACTCTCCAGGAGTAGTTCGTCCAGCATTTCTACTCCTATGTTATCAGTGTAATCCAGACAGATATCTGTGATTACTTCAGGGTTGGTTTGAGGTGTGGTTGCAAAGAACCTCTGCCTACATAGTGCCCTAACGAATCTGTTGAGCTCTATGAAGAGCTCAAAAAAATTTGGTGTAGTGGTAGGGGCGAATTTCATACCCCTGGAGAGTATGGCTTCCTCAGTAGTAGTTAATTGTTTGGATGATAGATTGAAAATACCTACGGGTTCTACTTGAATCTTTGGTTTTTGTTTCCTCTTTCCTCCCCTCCTCCCTCTAGGTCTGAATCCCTTGCTCTTTTTGGGGTTCTTGATAATGCCTGGTAACGGTTTGGGTGTTGGTAATAATTCTCCGGGGTTTCGGGGGTAGAGTGTCACTCTTGCGTGAATAAGTGCTATTTACAACACAGGTGCCACTAACAACTATCAGGCATCCAAATAGTGAGCGGCAAGAGGTGATTAACCCGTCTCGTTCTGCACATTATTATACAGCTCTTCCTATTATAACTCTGGAGAGGTCTGAACCCGTGATGGGACTATAAATATTGGCCCCTACACCATCCAATCAGGACTTGGTAAATATTTGCTGCAGTTCAGTTTTTATATCCATTTTTTCATTTTTATTATTTTTCTCAATTTTTAGAATATCTCTATACAGAATATACATTTTTATTCTGTTTGCATGCATGCATACTATTCGTCATATGTAATCTGTGTTTTGTGTATTGTATCTATGTGTATATCGATTAAATCTTTTAATGTACAGAAGGCGCCCACTGGCTCTCTTTTCTTTGTAAGCACTCTTGTTAGGGCGGCATCCCTATACCAGAGGGCAGCATTCTGTACCACACAGCACACGTGCCCCTAGCGCTCAAGAAAACCCCAAAGGCTCGTTTTGATGGCCGCACTCGTCGTCTCCACCTTGCTGAAACGGCGAGGAAAGGGGACGGCGATGAATACTCTGATGACGAGCTATCGGCACTAGTCGCCATATAGCTCGCCATCGGCATTGAATATACCCCTAACTGTATATAGAGGTGCAAAAAAAGGTATGCTACACTCATTCACTTACACCCACTCTAAAGCTAGTATCTATATAATTGTTGGGCTGCTGACCTGCCTAGTGCCTGTACAGGTATGTAAGCAGGAGCATTAGACAGTGAATATTAATGGTTGGATTAGGAGTTTGCATTTTATAAGCAACTCAGTGATCGGATAATCGCTCCAAGGATCTTAGGTGTCAATTATGGGAATCAACCAACATCCCCTTAAAATTGAGCGCAGTGTTTTTATTCAAAATAGACCATTTCAAAATAGAAAGTGAAACTGTAGATTTTTAGTTCCATTCTTAGGGCGAATTGATTTCTATTTGAAGTTCAAAACCTGTTCAATCACAATGATTAGAAGCAAAAATCAACTATTGTCAGGGCCGGAATAAAGCAGGGGCAAAAGGGGTCAGTACCCCTAAGCCCCCCTCTAGCTAGGGGCCCCCTGTGGTTGGCATGTATTTAAAAAAAAAAAAATATATATATATATATATATATATATTTTTTTTTTAGCTAACGGTTTTGTGCATGGGAGTGGGGTAGTGCTGCAGCTTCACCTATCTGCCAATGTGACAATGATTAATGGTGCTGAGCATGGGGTGCCAAGGCACACTGACTGCACAATTGTGCAGTGCATTACTGGGAGTTGACGAAGTCCCATGACACTTTGCACAAGAGGGCAGAGGCTGAGAGGTGTGCTGAGCTCTGATTGATGGAGCCCATCACATGCTTCTCAGGCCCATGGAGGACAGCAGCAGCAGCCTAGTCATGGGAGGGTTTTTAATCAGAGGCAGCACTGTGACTGTGAGGTCTCCTACAGTCCTACAGAGTAAGGAGCAAAGGGACAAACACAGGCTTTTCATGTGGTATGTATGTGTGTGTGTGTGTGTGTGTGTATATATATATATATATATATATCTCCCCCCTGCAGTTACCCACTGACCAAGTTTATACTGCCTTTACTGTTTTGACAGTGTAATATTCTCCCATGCAGTTTGTGGCCAGTAATGTCAAGTGCAAGGGGGCCCCCCTGTTTAAAGTGCCCCGGGCCCCCCGAAGGCTTAATCTGGCACTGACTATTGCTATAACAATGCAACATTATTGGCCATAACATGTCACATGGTATTCGAGTGATAGGTCGCAAGTGTCTAGATAGACAGTCATTAGGACCACAGTGGTGAAATTTGTATTTGCTAATTGTCTTAGGAAGAAGCGAAGGCAGAGCATGAAAAATATAGGGCATACTTGCCTACTCTCCTGGATCCTGCGGGAGCCTCCAAATTTACCAGGTTGCCCCTTGCAGCCCTGGAAAAGCGGCCACCCCTCCCCCTCCTTTATTCCGCCCATTCCGAGTGAAGTGGCCAGAATGGAGAGTTATAAATGGGTAATTTATAGTGGATATGGGGGCGTGGCCTACTGATGTGATTTTATGGTAATTGCATCATTCAAATTCATTTAAATATGCACAAAAAAAACACAACAATTATTTATAAGGGGTAAGGCCTAATGACACAACTTATCAGGCTCGCTCCCAAAACAGTCTACTGTACCTGCTTCTTCCAGAGAGTCGCTTTACAAAGGCGTTTAGTATGATAGGGAGGCTGTCAGGAGAAGGTAGAGACCTAAGAATAGGGAGTATGACAGAAGGAGGAGAGGGTGGGGAGAAATCGGAGCGGGGAGATCAGGGACTATGATAGGAGGATAGGGAGCATGAAAGGAGGAAGTGTATAGGAGAGAATAGGGGGTATGACAGGAGAAGGCAGAGACGGGGATAGGGAGCAGGACAGGAGATAGAGAGGGGGGATAGGGAGTATGACAGGAGGAAGCGGAGACAGGAGAATAGGGCGTATGCTAGGAGGATAGGGACTATGACAGGAGGCAAAGAGGGGAAGATAGGGAGCATGACAGGAGAAGGTGGAGACATGGGCATAGGGAGCAGGACAAAGCGTATAGGGGAGGTTAGGAAGTATGACAGGAGGATAGGGAGTATGACCGTATGAAGCGGCGAGGATAGGGACTATGACAGGTAAAAAGGGGAGGATAGGGAGCATGACAGGAGAAAGTGAAGAGGGGAGGTTAGTGGGTATGACAGGAGAACACAGAGATAGAAGAATAGGGAGTATGACAGGAGGAAACGGAGAAGGGTGGATAGGGAGTATGACAGGATAGGGAGCATGACAGGAGAAAGTGGAGAGGGAAGGATAGGGACTATGACAGGGGAAGGCAGAGACAGGATGATAGGGAGCATGACAGGATTAAGCATATAGGGGAGAATAGGGAGTATGAAAGGAGGATAGGGACTATGACAGGAGGCAAAGATGGGATGATAGGAAGCATGAGAGTAGAAGACTGAGACAGGAGGATAGAGAGCAGGACAGGAGAAAGCGTATAGGGAAGAATAGGAAGTATGACAGGAGGAAGCAGAGAGGGGGAAATAATGGGGAGGATGACAGGAGGAAGCGGAGAGGGGAGGATAGGGAGCATGACAGGATGAAGGGTATTGGGGAGTATAGGGAGTATAACAAGAGGAAGCAGAGAAGGGAAGATAGGAAGCATGGCAGGAGAAACCAGAGATTGGATGATTGGGAGTAAGACGGGAGGAAGCGGGAAGGCTGGGACAGGGGGTACTGTATGACGGGAGAAATCAGAGAGAGGAAGATAGGGAGTATGACATGAGGAAGCAGAGAAGGGAATGTTGGATGTGGTTTAATAGATCTACAGCAAAGCGATAGACAAGTCAATAGGTTGACCCCAAATAGTCAAAATGCAAAAAGTCTACATGAAATCGGTACACTGCATAAAAGGTCAACATAAAAATGGTTGACTAGTGTTTTGGGTCATTTTGTGTGTTTGGGTATGTGAGGTTACACTATTAGTGGACGTGTACCCTCACAGGGACACTTGTGTTGACCATTGAAATTTGGAACCTGCCGACCTTAAGCGCTGTTTGCCTTTTACCTGTCAACTTTTTACCCATTGACCTTTTGCATGTTGACCATTTGGGGATGACCTATTGCAGGCCTGTCCAAACTATGGCCCTCCAGCTGTTGTGAAACTACAAGTCCCATCATGCCTTGCCACAGTTTTACTATTAGGGAATGCTAAAACTATGGCAAGGCATGCTGGGATGTGTAGTTTCACAACAGCTGGGGGGCCACAGTTTGGACATGCCTGACTGTCTTACATTTTACTAGATCTATCAAATAATTACCTCTAAAAACACGTTACTCGTTAATTAAGGTAGCTTACACATACATCATTTACTTCATACAGTTATTTTACATTACTCAAATAATTAAGTGTATGTTCTGTTTGTTTTTCAAAACAATTTAATTTAAAAAAGCTTTGTTTGTTTCATGCAGTGTTTAAGAGACACCCTCTGGCAACCATCCAATCACGGAGAGCAGAAGACAGGTAATAAATGTTCTTTTTAAATAAACTGGTAAAATTAGATTAGAGTGTTTTATTACTTTAAATTTGCATTAAAGTACACACTGCACCCACAGCCAACAATGCCACATCAGCCAGCCAGCAGTTGCCCCTGCAGAAAGTGATGCTGATGTAACAAGCAGGTGTACCAAATCTGCAGGTACAAATCCTATAAGATATAATGTACAAAATCAGTATCTAACATTTTCCAACTATTCCATTCATTTAAACTCAGCAAGAAAAGGTTGAAGCGAATGCATAAAGTTAATTACCTACTACCTTTATGAAAACAAATAGTGCAATATACATCAATGAGGTAATGAATGTTTTCACATTATGCAAGACATCATTTGTGTTCATTTTTTTCCTACATCTTTCCATAAATATTAACCTTCAAAGGTTACATTTTGGGGTACACCGTACTTATGTAGTAGCCAGGCGCCCGCTAAGCAATTTGCTTAGTGGGCTATTCTGCGTAACAAAATTGCATCGCATGGGCCTTTTTATGGGCCGTGTGATGCGATGCGGTTTTCTATGTAATTTAATCACTGCTCTCTTGGCCCCGGCGGATCACATTTTATGCGATTTCTATAGGGTGCGATGCCATTACATTAGCTATACACTTGAATGACATACAATGAGATTTTAGGTACCCCCCACTATCCACGTCACCCCAAAGCATGGTGAGTGCAGCAGAACATATCCTCCCGACCTTTTCATACCCCCACTATCCACGTTGGCGTGGAGTTGATTTTATATAGTCTGGCGAGGTCAGTGAGCCACCGAGCCCGAAGCGTGGCGAGCGGATGCGGAATACATGTAAATTAATCCACGGGGATCGCTGTGCTCGCCACACTATATAAAGTCAACTCCACTCTGACGTGGATAGTGGGGGAATGAAAAGGTCGGGAGAATGCGTTCCGCTGCCCCTCGCTGGGCTCGCTGCGCTTGCCACGCTTCGGGGTGGCGTGGATAGTGGGGTGGGTGCCTAAAACCTCATTGTATGTGATACAAGTGTATAGCTAATGTAATGGCATCGAACCCTATAAAATCGCATGCGATTTTGCAGGAGGTGCGATGCGATCCGCCGGTGCCAAGAGAGCAGTGAAGAAATTACATTAAAAAAAATCACATCGCATCGCACGTCCCATAAAACGGCCGATGCGATGCGACACGATTTCCCTAAGCTAGCGTATGTATGCTAATTGGGCGCCCGGCTACTACATAAGTACCCATTTTTGTATACCGTAGAGAAGCATACAGCGTTGCACAGCCTTGGGTAGCAAATACAACAGCCAGAGGTGTGGGTGTACAGTTTATTTTTATTTTTTATTTTTTTCGGAATCCTATTGAGGTTTCAGCCAGTTGCACATGGTTTAGGATAGAAGTGGATATTGACCACTTGTACTTTGGTTGTATGTATACTGTATATGTATGCTACTATGTATGTATGTATGTATGTATGCTGCATGTATGTATGCTATGTGTGTTTTATGCATGCTGTATGTATGTAAAATCACATTAGGGTTGAGTTAATTAAATGATTTAACAAATATAGCAAGCTAATTTATAAATAGATTTAATTTAGTAAATTATGTTCTAAAAATACAATTGGCCCTTGGCAGAAAAATGATTCTCTACCCCCTGGTTTAGAACTTTAAACAGACCTTTTTGAAATGTGTCTATTCATTTCAGGGCGGTTTTGAAATCGACTGATAGTAAATGATCATTTTGTAGGGAAAAAAATATTGGTTAATGCCGTATTTCAGTTCCATTTCAATCTAAAGTCTATTTTCTGCCAATTTTAAGTCGATGAAGTTAATTTCGGCTTTAGTAAATACCTCATTTTGAAAAACAATTGAAAATAGACTCAAAATGTCCAAAAAAAACAAAATCCACTGTCAGTAAATATATAACCCATAGTGTTTATCTGCAAACAGTATACCTAGCTCTGTTTTCTCCCTTTCACTGTATAGATCATTGTACGTTCTATTTGTTAAATAGAAAAAGGCGTATTTAGTGAAATAATAGCATCCAGTGTGATTTTGCAGTG
Organism: Crinia signifera; assembly: GCF_055691185.1. NCBI lineage: Eukaryota > Metazoa > Chordata > Amphibia > Anura > Myobatrachidae > Crinia > Crinia signifera. Next base: position 35,283,930 of record NC_139228.1, on the reverse strand, counting down.
TAAATGACTGCCGCTTTAAAAAACCTGGAGATTTCTTACCAAATCTCTCACTTTCTGATTCTCTCATCCAGGGCTTAAAGTGGTCCTGGAGAGGTGGTGGAACTCCATTCCCCTAACACCGACCCCCCTCCTCATTAGGCAGAGCACAGACCAGTGCCAGGGAATTTGTGCCCTACCTCCCAAAATGGGATAATGGTCCCACAAGGAGGGACAATCAAGTAGCACAATCATATACACATTACACCGCATGAAGTGCTCTTGATTCCTATTAAATCACACCGTAGTGCCCCTTATACACATAATGTCGACAGTTGTGCTTCACTCCAGAAGCTCACTCTCCATGTCCCTCAGCAGCTCTATGCCCTGTGTCCCTCCAGCAGCTTCCCCACCTCTGTGTCCCTTCAGCCCCCTTTCACCTTGTCTACAGCATGCACAGAGCCTGCTCCTCTTAGTAGCTCTTCTTCATTTCAGCGGCGGTGATGGCATGACATCATATGCGCCGTGCCAGAAGAAGAAGGAGAAGGTGCTGGGACAGACTTTTCGGTACTTCTTTACTTTCACGGCGCCAGCATGGCGCCGTGCTACTTCCGGCTTCTACGCTCGCCACAAACTATGTAAAATAAAGGAACTTAACGCCATGCCAACATGGATAGTTCATACCTCCACTATCCATGTTGGCATGGAGTTGATTTTAAATAGCGTGGCGAGCGTAGCGCGCCACCGAGCCCGCAAGGGGACTCAGACGCACGGCGCCATGCTGGCGCCGTGAAAGTAAAGAAGTACCGACTTTTCTGTTGGAATTACTGTTCGGGGCTGTGGTAGAGGTGGAACTCAGTTCTCCCTACCATTAGAGGTGGTGGAACTCCGTTCCATCCAGTTCCCCCTCACTTTAACCCCTGCTCTCATCCTATTAAATTTCACCCATTGTCTTAATATGACGGGTTAATGTGGTCTCTGGTACTATCAGTCCATTAATGGTGAATATTGGTAGTTCTATGCACAAGTATACCCAGAATAAAGGATACAGCAGACCAATACAAGGGGTCTATACATGCTTAATGATACTAACAGGACATAGGTTGTAACAGGAGTATATACACTCATTGAAAGTGACACAGATTGTTGTTGCTTTATATGTGTACAACTAGTCATACACATAACAATATACCCCTTTATAATATGTGCAGATATAGAGCCCACAACTAAAGGCCCATACACACTTGCCAATTTTCAGCGCAAAATTGCTCAAAACGGGCGTTGTGCTGAAAATTGACCAGTGTGTATTCCTCAGAGATGGACGGCGCTCCCGCATCATTGCTAGCAAACTCGGCCGTCCGCTACCAGCAAGTCTACCGATGATGGCTGTGTTTTCAGCCATCATCGGTAGGTGTGTACGGCTACCGGGTTGAAAGATGACAGACTTTCAGCCCGGCAGACCACCCTGCTCCCAGAGCCTGCTCCAAATGGAGCTTACTCACCATGACACCGCCCGCGCTGGCATAGGCCAGCAATGTATACAGTACATTACTGGTACCACCCTCTGCCCACCAATGATTATTAGCCAGTAGTATATATACATTGCTGTATAGGCCAGCAATGTATATATTACTATTACCACTGCCCACCAATGTATATTATTTATGGAGGTAACATATACATGGCTGGCGCAAGCAAGCCATGTATACATTACCGTTGCCACTGGCCAAATTTTTTTATTTTGTTATGGCGATACATTGCTGAAGACGGTGAATGGATTACTTCTACGTGCACGGCTGCAAATAAAATCATAGCCATACACAATCAGAGACAGTACACTTATCACACAGGGAACACATACCCGCCAAGCTGCACAGTGCCTAGGCAGCCATCCGCGGTGCCACTGGTCATTGCAGCAGCCAGGTAGGTAACAGTATGAGCAAAGACAGCACAGTTGTAGCCGGGACAGTACAGTTATCACACAGGAGACATGGGATACATATTGCTGAGTGCTCAGTTCCTAGGCAGCCACTTGCAGCACCATCTTGAAGGCGTCATCAGGCCATCCTCGTGTAGGGAGAGCCAGCGTGGGTAGCACAGGCAACGGCCCACTGGTGGTGCGGGGTTTACCTGATTGCTGGGCTCCGAATATATGCAGCCCAGCGATTACTTCTGAATCAGGCCCCAAGAACAGAAAATGCACTGAATACAAAGGCCGCTGTTACCACCCTTGGAATTTAAACCCAGCACATTCTGTAAATACTCTTTTATATGAAAGATTTTCAGCAAAGTCTTTCGCCTCCTGAACATCTCTTGCTCTTTGGGGGAAATAGCTCAGTGTGTACGCACTACTTTGATGAAAGATGAGAGATTTTGGCAAAGACTTTTGAAATGAAAATCTTCTAGTGAGTATGGGCCTATAAGTATCTCCTATATAGAGGAATAATTCAGCAACTACTGTAGTTGATATTGTGAAACAACGTATGTGCAACAATTGTTGCCAATTCATTTAACACAGAGACAGAAGTGTCCGAGGGAATTGAAGACTATTAATATACAAAAGTGAAACACAACATTATATAAATTTTTGTTACACTCCAGTTATACAGTAGCAGGCAGATGAAAATAGTCTAGCACAATTTAAAGACATCATCATTATTAATAATCCTCTTAATAATTTTGCTGGGAAGCAATTATATCACATTGAAATATAATAAGCTGAGACCATAGGAGTGATGTATTAGTCTAAATAAGAGATCAGCACAACTGAACGCCCACGCCCGCAAACTTTGTAATCAGATCCCCATTGTGTTTGTTCCACTTGTTTGTTGTGTGTTCTTTTATACTTTGCATTTTTTAACACTAGACCAGTGGTTCCCAAACTGTGTGCCGTGGCTCCCAGGAGTGCCTCGGGACACATGCAGGGGTGCCCTGGGTTGATGGTCCAGAACCAACTCAAATTATTAATGGTTAATTATTTATGAGCAAAACCAGTGCTGGTGGCTGCCAACCATAACATGTGTACAAACAGAAGAAAATCCTGCCCGTTATCACATAACAATCTTTATTAACCCTTTGCAGTCCAATTTTTTTTGCCAATTCAAACAGTCTGGTGTCAATGTTTAAATTAATTGTAATTTTTATTTATTAAAAAATGGTCTACATTGACTGTTGAATGATGTTAATGTTTTTATTTTAAAGTGATTCACCACTGGATCTGCTATTAGTGCTAGGGCTGTTGAACCTGACTATATGTTGATACATAGGGCCTTATTCTAGTTCACTCTTTCTGACAAAATCCTTCTTAGATGGACAAAACCATGTGCACTGCAGGGGGGCAGATGTAAATGTGCAGAGAGAATTAGATTTGGGTGAGTTATTTTATTTTTGTGCAGGGTAAATACTGGCTGCTTTATTTTTACACTGCAATTTAGATCTCACTTTGAAGAAAAACTCCACCCAAATCTAATTCTCTCTGCACAAGTAACATCTGCCCCACCTGCAGTGTACATGGTTTTGTTTTGTCCATCTAAGAAGGATTTTGTCAGAAAGAGTGAACTAGAATAAGGCCCATAATGCCTAGCATTGCAAAGCGGTGATGGAGTGTCCCCCCCCCCCCCCCCCCACGATACCTGTGATGTGGTGTGCGGGGGGTCTCCACGTCCCCGGCTCAGCGGCTGTCCCTAGCGCCTCGTCCTCACCCTACAGACAGAAGGACATTCGGCTGTTACATACTGCTAGGGGGAGAAGGAGTTTGATGGAGGATGGGGAGGGGGTAGGCATCTGCGGCGGCCAGCGATAGAAGCCCATAGGCTTCAATAGGGTATCGCCACCCAAAGGTGGCGATACACCGCCCTGCAAAGATGCGGCGACCGGGTATAAATGCAGTAAAACCCCTGAAAACAAGGGGTTTACCATATTTTTCCCTTAGTAAATCCCGCCCTAAGAGTTATATTTGGTTTTCACAGCTCCTGCCAAAGGACTCTGGCATCCCCAGGCTTTGGAGGCTGAGCCAGGCTTGACAGACCGATCAGGAGGAGAATGATGGAAAAGGTAAGATTAGTTTGTTCTGTCATCATTGTGATTTAATATTGCCAGTATACAGTATAAACTGAATTTAACAAATGACTGTGATAGATTATAATAAGATGACAATAAGAATACACAGTAGCTCACTCCAAGACTTGATACTATTCCCCCTAATAAACCTTTTACTTATATATATTATACAGAATATAGTAACCTGGGGGAAAAAAAGGATAAAGCACCCATGGGTTTATGAGCTAACTATTAAAATAAACCTATTATATGCAATCAGTTTCTCATAAAAACAGAAAGCTTAAACTGCCCACACACGGTAAGATTTTTTTAAACGATATGGCCGTTTTCAACCAATCGGACAACCAATCGTTTACCAACTGTCCATATGTGGGCATGATCACGATCCCACCAGGCATTCATCTAGCTTGCTGACCGTTTCATTCATGCAGAAAGATAATGGCCAGTTGTGAATGAGGCCCAAAACAATATCTTGCCTACGGCCCCAACATGGCAGCAATTTATATTCCTCCAGATTTATCATTTGTATGAAACTTTGTATCAAGTACTGTAGAAAGACCTATTTGCTTTTCACAGATCGAACATCTGCAGGTCTACATGCAGAGGCCCCGCTGGCTCAGTTGGTTGAGCACCAGGAAGTGGAAGAAGATAATGATGATTCTCTGATACTTACCATTGATGAGTCCCTTCCTCCTCATGACCAGTCCCATCTTGTGTTGCCCATTCTTTCATCCTATGTCCAGCCCCATCTTTTCCAGTCTTCTCTTGCTTCCCACCCCCTTCCTCCTCAGAGGGACCAGTCACATTTTTTTCCGTACCCACCAAGTCCATGTTCCCAAAAGCCAATTCACGGACGAAAACTTTAGCCTATATATTCAAATCAGAGCTGCTTACCCTCCCGGAACGGCTGGGAGGTTCCCGAAAATCAGGTCCACCTCCCGGCCCCCCAGAAAGGTGAGCAACCCTCACGAATACCAGCGCCCACCCCGCAAACCGCGTTAATTTCCTGGGGAGGGGGAGAGGTAAAAATGAAAATCATGTAATTTAGCCACGCCCCTTCTTTGAAGACCCACAAATCACGGGATTCGCCATACTGGGGGGGGCGGGCTTGATACCATCTACAGCAGGCCCCGACCCCCGAAGTGCTGCTGACAGTCTCCTCTCCGGGCTTCTCTCTCGGGTTTAAGGATATACATTTTTGAGTCCAGTTGGGAAACTTTTTTCTAAAAAAAATGTTCTTTGCATGTCTGGGCTTGTTTCATTAGACTGTTGGAGGCGAATGTCGGAGCTATAGATTAAATATATTTTTTTTTACAGAATCACTATTGTATCTGAATTGTCTTTTCACTAATGGTACTATAATCAAGTAATATTAATTTTCGACTCACTACCTGTTAAGGGAATTCCATAGGGTGGGAGCAGCCTGAAGTAAGTCCTGCAATTGTGAATGGGAGCGAGTAAGTAGTATGGATGCAGATCCTGTGTAGAGCGGAGAGGTCTGGAGGGGATGTTTTTTGAGATAGGCGAAGAGATCGTCTCGTGATCCTTCTGGTTTGTACCTAGCATAAGATATGGATGTATTTTGCATATGTTTTATAGACGCATGTAACATAGTGGTTCTCAAACTGTGTGCCATGAGACCCTGGGGTGCCTCGGGACACGTGCAGGGGTGCCTTGGGTTGGTGTTCAAGGACCAATGGAAATTGTTTATGGTCATTGTTCTAGGCAAAACCAGTTCTGATGGCTGTTACTCATAAATTATGTGGACAGAACAGAAGTGAATCGTGTTGCACTCCAGATCACTATCCTAATGGTGACATTAGAAACACAATATACTTACTTTAATATTTTTTCTAATTTTATCAATAAGTAACTTTTAGCCCAGGATTGCCTTAAATCGGTGATTCAAAAGTGTTTGGGAACCAATGATGTAACAGGATTTAGAGACCGATTGAATGGAAGGAACAAAGGACAGTTCAGAGTCAAGGATGACCCCTAGGCAGCGAGCTTGTGGAGTAGGATTGATGTGTATAGTAAAATTCTCTCCTTGGTTGAGCACACTACACTTCTTCTCAATGGCTGAAGTCAGAGTTTCTCCAGAGCAGTTGAGCTGTGAATTTGGAAAATGAAAACCATCCAGCTAAAACACCAAATGACGGGCAGATTGGTAATTCGTGTGTACAGTTTCCTCAATCGCCATACATTTGTGTGTTCCGAGTCTGTATCTAAAAATGCCTGTAGTTCACCAAGGAAACAAAAAAAAAACACTAATAAAGATATTTACATAAATTACTGTTGGACAACTTTCATTAAGCACTTGCGCTATTTTTAAGGTTGTAAAAGATTTCATTATTATGGGAAAAAAAAGTCAAACACCATAATACCCTTAAAGGGAAACTGGTTAAGCTCAATACCATACATTGACATTGCCATGAATATGAGTGCTGTGATTGGTCAGAGCAGGGGGAGCTTTGTCCAATCTGAGTGATTCAATTCTAGGGCAATGCCTGTAAATTCACAATACTGTCTGTGTATTATTTCCTAATTAAAAAAATATACACTGTAAATGAGATAACTTGCCCAGAAAGAGGAGCCTGCAAAAAAAATAATAGTAAATTAAAAAGTAAAACTCAAAATTGCTTTTTTTTTTGCTGCAGTGTTTTAAATAATACTGGGGCAGATGTACCAAGCCTTGGAGAGTTAAAAAGTGGAGAGAGAAACTAACAACCAACCAGTTCCTAACGGTAATTTTTCAAACACAGCCTGTAACATGTTAGGAGCTGACTGGCTAGTACGTTATCTCTCTCCACTTTTTCTAAGGCTTAATACATCTCCTGTGTGATATTTTCTGTCCATTTCACCCTGTGCCGTACTACTGTAATGTGTATTGAACTGTGGCGCTCTTTATTTGTACTCTATTCTTGTTATTTATTCAATGAGTTTTGTCTCCCTGTACTGTTCCTTTGTACGGCGCTGCAAAACACTTGTGGCGCCTTTATAAATAAAATTATAATACAAATTATAATAATACTCCATATAGTAGTGGAGATGAAGTAAAGTCTAATAACAACGCCACCTTTCTTCTGAATAACTGTATTGTTTTGCCAAAGAATAGCTATTGGCTGGCAAAATGGAGCACACTGTCTTGTGCCTCTCTATTGAATATGTATTGCACTGTGAGCAAAGCGAAGGACACATCTGTAAACTACTGGGATTAGTGTAAGGTGACGGGGGCAAATGGTGTAGGCCTCTATCTATTATTTTAAATAAAGACTGTAACCCTACTACAGCTTTGGTCACATTGTACAATTGTGACATTCTGATGTTTGAACAAGATGTCTCTGAAAAGAGGAAGTTTCATTATGGCAACCCTGAATACCATCGTAAAGATGGCGTCACCAGGAACAGGTATGGGGTCACCTATTGTATGCAAGCCCACCCTCTGCCCCTTAATTATACCTGGCTAGTGTGTCTTTATATATTTACACAAAGATCAGGACCAAAACTCCTAAAGTGAGGTTGGGAATGGCTGTTGAAGATGCCCACATCTTCCACTTTTTGTGTCCAAGTGTCATGGTAACCGCAATTGTGTTTGTGCTTTGTATGATCAGTAAGACTATTCTAAGTTCCAGTTGTTTTCAGGAACTAGACGTGAACGTTGTGGCTACCGGATCATACGTCACCGGCGTCACTCAGAGGATCAAATGCACTGCCTTGGAAAAAACAAAAAGATCATTGAAACTATCGGACGAGTGAAAGAAGTTCTTCCCAGCTCCATTGGGCCGGAACAGTTTGTTTTGTCATTAGTTGAAGCCGAACCACCAAATGTTTTATTAATGAACAGTACCTGTAAGCCTTTTACTGAAGCATCTATGATGATGTCACTAACGAAGCTGGCGGACAAGGAACTGGTGCACATGATAGCGTGGGCTAAGAAGATCCCAGGTACGAACTAGACCAGGATAGATGAATGTTTGTGCTGCAAATTCTGCGAAAGTTATTTCTGTATAGAAAACCATTTGTTTTTGTACATCTCTTGTATTTGTTTTCAAGGTGTCTATTCATGAAATGGGGCATTTCAGGGCGTAAACTGGGCGGTGATAGGACTGTATGTATCCATATTGACTTGTAAGAGTGCCATGGGCGTGTTACGGGCATCCATCAAAAGCGCTCTGCAGTTCTGAATCCAGGGAAGGGAAGCCTATCTCTTGCCATGGGGCTGGGGCATGTGCCGTTAAGACTGTGGTCGCTGGCATAAAATGAATGGGTGGCACTGGTTACGCTTGCACCTGCATGAGACCCCGCATTAATTGGATGGATACTCTAATTTGCTCATTTTGATATAATACTGGCCATCTTGAATTAGAGCGGGACGAATGGCGTGAGCAGAGGCAGATTTAGACCTCATGGGACCCTAGACGAGACCAGTTTGGGGCCGCCCCTCCCAATCCCAGAACACTATATATTTGCTGCTGATTGCAGGTGGCATCGATAGAGTACCTTGGCGCGTGAAGTCTGCTGATAATTGCGCAGCTGTGTAAACATCGGCATTGCATTCAAATCTGAATCAGGCCTAGGTCTTTTGGAAGTAGGCTTAATATTTTGTCATATTTAAAGTAAACTGAGTGACCGCTTTACTTCACAAACAGTTTTTTTATCCTATCAGAGAACATCGAAGGGAGTGTGGGCCGGTCCATGTGATGTCATAATGGCATGCCATAGCCGCACAATACTCCTGTGGCAACATTCTGGATGGCCAGAATATTATGGGGCATGGTGACGTCATTGTGGCTCCACTCCTGCCATACAGTGCCATAAGTGGGCGGCCGAGTAGGGGCGTCTGAGGGAGTGGGAGTCTTGCTCACCTTTGTGGGCCACACAATTTGCAGGAGCTTCCTGGCCATTCTGGAAAGTTAGGCAAGTATAATGAGTTCACATTTGTGAAACAAAAATAAAACTTTTTTTTTTTTTTACAGGATTTGTTGAGTTGAGTCTATATGATCAAGTTCGCCTGCTGGAGAGCTGCTGGCTAGAAGTATTAATGATGGGACTAATGTGGCGGTCCATCGATCAGCCTGGCAAGCTGATCTTTGCCCCAGATCTTTCTCTTGACCGGTGAGTTATAACTCATGACTCCCAGAATAAAATATCAAAATAGTGTTGTAGTTAAAAATATAAAAAGGATAGGCTAACACAATAGATGCAGCCATTTTGTGGGCAAAACCAGTATGCACTGCATATACTCTCCCTATGGAGGGGGAATAATTACTGTATAAAGAGTGCTCTACATTGTTATAATGTGCTAGAACAACTTTTTAGAAGTTATTCAACATGTCCACTTCTGATTCTAAAAGTAAATGAGTCAGAAAATGATTTCTCGCTAGGCAGAACAATTAGAGAAGGTGTGAAATTTTCATGGCACTTCAGAGTTGTCAAGAACCCAAGAATAAGGAACATTTCTTTAATAGTGCTAATGATGAGTCTTCTCACTACTTAAGACTCTCCACAATTTCATTTTTCTCAGATTGCTGGGTATTACAATTAGAAACTGTTTTATTTTTAATATATATATTTTTTCTTTTATTGAAAGTGGACTGTAGGTAACTGCTGCATGTCCTCTGTGTCCCAAACCATTCTCTCCCACTTTCTTCCTCAAAACTTCGCTTCACATCCTTAAGACTTCTCATGTGCTTCACCTCGCTTATGGGACTCATCAACTTCTCCTCTCAGTCTTCCTCTTAGCGACATATCCTTACAATTCTTCGATGTGTTTATTTGCTCCTGCCACTGAATGGAAAAGAATACTATTTGAAATGTACAGATATACCATACCCTCCAATATGACCCATTCCATTAGGTACAAAATGCTCTGTTTCTGGACTTCCCTGCCAGTGGCAGTTGCAAAATTGGGGCTGCAGCACTGTCTAATATTCAAAAAAGGGGAGCCAAGCCTAATGCCACTCCAATATCACTGTCCTGGACACACTGACAGTTGATGTGACCCTCCTTTTTGAGTTTTGGACTGTGCTGGAGTCCAACCTCTGTAACTGCCACTGGCAGGGAAGTCCAGGAACAGAGCGTTTTGTACCTAATGGAATAGGTCATGTTGGAGGGTCTGATATAGCCGCGCTCATTGTTGCCGAAGCACCATGTGCGGCAAGTTAAACCAGTTATGCTGAGCGCCAGTAAATGCTTTTCAATGGACCATAACCTTCCACCATATTTTAATTTACCCTTAATAACAATTACATGTGTATTTATCCACACAGTCAAGCTCTAAAAATGTTCAGTTTTCGGCGCTTGATAAATAGCACAATCCAGTTTCAGTAATAAATGTGCACTCGCGGTAAATTGACTGAAGTGTGAGTTTTTATAAGTGGTAAATGTTGCTCATAGCAACCAATCAGACTCTTATCTATGCAAAACTAAGGCAAGGCATGCTGGGATGTGTAATTCATCAACAGCTGGAGGGCCACTTATTGCCCACCTCTGCTGTAGAAGATGCAAGATAAATACATAGAATCACATTGGCTACTACATCTCTTGTTTGTAAAAACTCACACTTTGGTTTCTTGCCGGTTCGACCCAGTAATTAGTGCAATGTGAAAGGGTTACCGGGTCCCACAAAGGGTAGCAACACAGCAATACGAACCTGTAAAAAAGAAGGGCTCTTACCGGTTCGTTGCTATGCAGTGTGAATGGGTTAAACGAGTCGAGCGACCTGTTTCCCTTCACACTATGGTGGAGGCAGTGCTCGGAGCAGCGCCAGCTCTAAGCACTGCCTCCTCCCCTGTCCCCAATGACGCGCTGACTCACCACCGCACCCCCAAATGACATCAATAATGCCTGTTCGCTGAGGGGATATGAATATCCCAAAATGCAGGGTCGCGCCGGGACTGGACCGTTTCAAAGTCCCGGTGTACCCTGCATTTTGTGATGTGAAAGCAGTATTAGTCACACAATACACGGTCTACATAAAATAACATCTAAAAGTGTTTTTTGTCTTTTCTATGTCCAAATAACAAAGACTTTAAACATATTTGAACCATAGGAATATGTACAAGCCAGCTCATTATTATTATTATTAGTCCTAATTTGCTCCAATTATACCTCATCGGCACTTCAGAATATATTCCAATTTCCCTTAAATGACTTGCAGATGATTATCTGTTTGGTCTCTTTAGTTATACAATGGTTTCCTTATTTGAACCGTTCTGTGATTGGGAATTATGTAAAATATCCTTCATTTTCAGTGTTGTGTTAACAAGCCGGTCAATGTGGATTTAGCAGATGTTGTTTCAGTAAAGTCATCTCCATAAGAGGGAACATTTGGGACACCACGGCGCATGTTTATTGATTTATAATAATGTCTTTGTATGAACCTTTCCTAAAAATACTGGAATTATGCTAAATTAAAATTCAAGATGAATAAATAGACAGAGTAGAATATACAGGTAACGATGTTTGGTACTACGTCTACCACAAAATAAATTCCATCTGTCACAGTTGGGAGATTAAAATCTATTGTTGCTATGGGTTACAACAAGGTTTCTTTTGCACCAGTTTTCATAAATTTCCATCAATGTTTTTTTTAAAGATGTTATTTTGGTGATTTGATAATTAGAAGGCAGATTCTTTAGTTCTGAGCCTTTGTATTGTGCGTATAATTCAACTTTCGCGCTGTGGCCTCTTTGGAACATTGTGGTCTAATTTGGGTTTGCTATATGTTGTTTAAAATTACATGAAATCTAACATGTAGTCTAGCGCAGGCTTTCCTGGTTCAGCGGGTCTGTTAGCACCAGCACTGACTTCCAGCATGGGTTCCAGTAGTGAGTTTCACTACCCCCTAACTCTCCACCGCCACAGATGAACCCTTTCCCTAGTGTCTAATGTGACCTCCCCACCTGCAGCTTAACCCTATCCCTCCAGTACCGCAGCCCATCACTTCTCCCAGTACCTAACCGTGACCTCCTCTACTGCAGCTTAACCCTATCCCTCTAGTACCGCAACCCAACACTTCTCCTAGTACATAACCATGACCTCCTCTACTGCAGCTTAACCCTATCCCTCCAGTACCGCAGCCCATCACTTCTCCCAGTACCTAACCATGACCACCTCTGCTGCAGCTTAATAACATTATATAAAAACAAAGCAAGAAAAAACTAAAACTAAATTTAAAATCCTTGTCTAAAATAACACTGCTCCTCTAACCATGACCTCCTCTACTGCAGCAGCCCATCACTTCTCCCAGTATCTAACCATGTCCTCCTCTACTGCCGCAGCCCATCACTTCTCCCAGTATCTAACCATGACCTCCTTTCCTGCAGCTTAACCCTGTCCCTCCACTGCCGCAGCCCATCACTTCTCCCAGTACAGTAGCTAACTACGTAATAATCTCCACATCCCTGACTCCCGCCCTCAGCAGCAGGTCCCAACCTCTATGTAATAATCTCCACATCCCTGACTCCCGCCCTCAGCAGCAGGTCCCTACCTCTACGTAATAAAGCTCCATAGCCCTGCCTCCACCCTCAGCAGCAGCAGGTCCCTACCTCTACGTAATAATCTCCACCTCCCTGACTCCACCAACAGTAGCAGGTCCCTACCACTATGTAATAAATCTCCACATCCCTGACTTTACCAACAGCAGCAGGTGCCTACCTCTATGTAATAATCTCCACATCCCTGACTCCCGCCTTCAGCAGCAGGTGCCTACCTCTATGTAATAATCTCCACATCCCTGACTCCCGCCTTCAGCAGCAGGTCCCTACCTCTATGTAATAATCTCCACATCCCTATCTCCCGCTCTCAGCAGCAGGTCCCTACCTCTATGTAATATTCTCCACATCCCTATCTCCCGCCCTCAGCAGCAGGTCCCTACCTCTATGTAATATTCTCCACATCCCTGACTCCGCCCTCATGAAATGTGCAGTCTGGACGGCTTGTGGCAGGGTCTAGATGCTGCCACCACAATAGCAAGTTGCCATCTTCATACTCTGTACAGTCACATGAATAAAACATAATTTATGTATTTACAGAGATGAAGGTAAATGTGTGGAGGGTATTCTAGAAATCTTTGACATGCTGCTAGCTACTACGTCAAGATTCCGAGATTTAAAGCTGCAACACAGAGAATATCTATGCCTGAAAGCTATGATCCTGCTCAATTCCAGTGAGTATTTGCAATAGACAGTCTTCATCCAACTTACTTTTACGTTTTAAGATACTTTTTCGATATAGTAGTAGTACGTTTATTTATATGGCGCCGCAAAGTGTCCGCAGCGCCGTACATAGCAAACAAAAAACAAATGACAAGGTAACGTACAGGGTGTGTTGAAAAATACAGTATAAATAGGGGTATAGCTGGTAGAAATAAAATCAGCATCAGTTCAGAAGTAGGTGTCAAAATTGTCGAGGAGACTGAAGATGAAGTAGAGGAAGGGAAGAACAGGACAGGAGGACAGGTGAGGTAAAGAGGTAGGGTGAGTACGTGAGGAAGGAGGACCCTACTCATAAGAGTTAACATACTAAAAATAGGTGGGTGGACGAACGAAAAACAACAGGATAAGTAGGAACGGAGGGGAACGGAGGCAGGATAGAGGTTAGGAGGAGGGATAGGCTAGTCGAAAAAAGTGGGTTTTAAGGGAGCGCTTGAAGGAGGTAAGGGAATCAGAAAGCCTGATGGGTGGCGGGAGGTTGTTCCAGTGCAGGGGGGCAGCGCGAGAGAAGTCTTGGACACGGGAGTGGGAGGAGGTGATTAGGTGAGAGGTCAGTCGGCGGTCAGCGATGGAGCGAAGAGGACGGGAGGGAGTGTGGATAGAGATCAGTGAAGAGAGGTAAGGAGTGGTGGACGAGGAGAGAGCCTTGTAGAGCGGCGGGAGAAGAAGATGAGCCTAGCAGCAGCGTTAAGAATGGTTTGGAGAGGTGCGAGGCGGGTGAGAGGTAGCCCAGAGAGAAGGATGTTGCAGTAGTCAAGGCGGGAGATGACAAGAGAGTGAATGAGAATTTTGGTCGCGTCAGTGGAGAGGAATGGTCTGATGCCTGAGATGTTGCGTAGGTGAAAGCGGCAAGACTGTGAGAGAGCACGAATGTGGGGGGTGAAAGAGAGGGAGGAGTCAATGATGACACAGAGGCAGCGCGTTTGGTCGGTGGAGGTGATCTCGGTTTCACCAATGCTGATGGAGATAGTGGGAGAAGAGGGGATGTTCGGGGGATGGAAGATTAGAAGTTCAGTTTTAGCCATGTTTAGTTTCAGGAAGCGTTGGGTCATCCAGGCTGAGATGGCCGTGAGGCATTCGGAGACCTTGGACAGGAGTGATGGGGATAGGTCGGGGGAGGAGAGATAGATTAGGGTATCATCAGCATAAAGGGGGTAATGAAAACCATAGGAGCTGATGAGGGTGCCCAGAGAGGTGGTGTAGAGGGAGAAGAGGAGAGGGCCAAGGACTGACCCTTGGGGAACACCGACTGGCTGCGGGGTAGTAGGAGAGGAGGAGCTCGGAGTGGAGACGGAGAAGGAACGATCGGAGAGGTATGAGGTGAACCAGGAGAAGACCGTGCCAGTGATGCCAAAGGAGCGGAGGGTGTTGAGCAGGAGAGGGTGGTCAACAGTGTCAAAGGCAGCCGACAGATCAAGCTGGATGAGGATAGAGAAGAGGCCTTTGGATCTAGCCGATAGTAAATTGTTAGTGACTTTGGTCAGGGCAGTTTCAGTGGAATGTAAAGGGCGGAACCCGGATTCGAGGGGGGTCTAGAATGGAGTTAGCAGTAAGGTGGCTTAGGAGACGATTATAGGTCAGACGTTCTAGGAGCTTGGAGGCAAAAGGGAGGAGGGAGATGGGCCTGTAGTTGGATGGAGAGTTGGGGTCCAGATTTGTTTTTTTGAGAATTGGAGAGACAAGAGCGTGTTTGAAGGAGGAAGGGAAGATCCCAGAGGATAGTGAAAGATTAAAGAGGTGAGCCAGGTGAGAGCAGACTGACGGACTGAGACGACGGATAATATTGGAGGGGATAGGATCGAGCGGGCAGGTGGAGGGAGAAGCGGATTGAAGGATAGAGTGGACTTCAGCAGCAGCGGTGGGGTAAAATGAGGACAGGGGTTGGAAGGAGGGGAGTGGAGATGTAGGAGGGGAGGAGGGAGAGGGTGAGGTCATGGCAGCAGTGATGGCAGTCCTGAGAGATATAGTTCAAGATCAGCCTGTATATGGACAGCCACAGCCATTTAAGACTCCCCAGAACCCTAGGCAAAATGTCAACCTCTTGCCCCCACCCCCCACCCCACTCCACCCAACACTGCCACCAATACTTACTTTCCAGACCCTCAAGTGAAAGTGTGGAGGTGGCGCCTTAGAAGTTCCACTGCTGTCACCTACATTAAGTACAACAAGGAGATCTTTCTCATGGTCATCCTTAATCTTGTGATAGGCAGGCCCTGCAGGGGCCCCACCCCCCAATCCTGGCCCCCAAGACATATAACCTCCTCCCAGTCCCCAGTGTATTAAAATACCCACCATGATAAGGTAAGTATCCCCATGATAAGTGACATAATGACTAAGCTTTCAAAATTGTGGCCTAGAAAAGGGTCAAGAACACAGTCTACTACTTAAATGGAATAGGGTCAAAACCAGTGCCCTTGGGGTGATGTGATCCCGAGTGTGTGTGTGTGTCCCATTGTGTAGATGCATAATACAAATAACCTCATGTTCTCTAATATGTCATTGTGTGCCGTGTCACCTATAACCCACAGGCATGTTTCCACTAACAAGCTCACAGGAGGAGTCAGACAGCAGCAGGAAGCTGCACCACCTCTTAAACACCGTCACGGACGGACTGGTCTGGGTCATTGCCAAGAGTGGGATCCCTTTCCGCCAACAATCAACACGATTGGCAAATCTATTAATGCTTCTTTCTCATGTCAGACATGCCAGGTATGACTAGCTGCTACCTTTCCCAGCATACACTACAGCAATGCAGAATAAATGTTTTGAATTTATATTTTTTTTAAATTTATATTAAATGAAGTAAACTGCGCCTATCGATCATCCTTACATACCTCCCAACATGAGCCGTTATGGGTCATAGAGTTGACAATAATTAGGTTGAGAGTCAACAGGTCAACATAAGTTTATGGACATTATTTGGTGCATATGTTTACATAAGTCGTCATGGACACCGTACAAGTGTACCGCTTTGCTTGCCATGTTTCGGTCAAGGTGACTCACTGCGCTCAGCAGACTAATATAATCCCCCACGATGCCCACTTGGATTGTAAAGAATGAAAAAACACCTTTTTTTAAAAGGAAAAAAAAAAAGTGAAAAACGAATGAAGACCTTTTTCTTTTTGCACTTTTGACCATATCGTCTTAATGCATGTCTAACTTTTTCAAGTGTCAACCTACTTACTGTCAAACTATCGTCCACATCCCACATGACCTCTCTCAGTAGGGACAATGGGGAAGATGTATTAAAGCTGGTAAAGTGAAAGGTGATAACTTGCAAGCTGTGCTTGAAAATGGCAGTTAGGAGCTGATTGGCTGGTGCGTTATCATCTTCCTCATTACCACCACTTTAGCAGGCTTAATACATCTTACCCAATATGCTCTGTTCCCTCTTCCTTTTGATTGCTGTCACCGGTGTTAAAACACCTTAACCCAGTGGTTCCCAAACTTTCTGAATCATGGCACCCTAAGAATTTTTTTCACGGCACCCCTAGGCCAAAAGTTTTTTACTGAGAATTTCAGAAAAAAAATATATTAAGTTAAATAAGTTGCGATTAAATTTTATCCCTAGGTCCAGTTATATGGTGAGGAACATGATTCACTGTTTACCCAAATATTTAATTATTGGAAGCCGCAAGCACTGATTTTGCCTATTTCATTGACCATAAATAATTTGAATTGGTTCTGGACCACCAACCTGAGGCACCCCTGCAAGTGCTCCGAGGCACCTGAGGGAGCCTAGGCGCACAGTTTTGGGACCACTGCCTTAACCTATTAATTAACTAGTTCAACACGGCTGATGGCATCATAAATGAAGAGAGAAGTCCAGGAGCAGAGCATTTTGTCCCTCCTGAAATGGGCCACGTTGGGAGGTATGAGGTCCTCCGGGTCAGTTATGTGCTGGTGTACAGTTGTGCTTCTGATTGCCGACATGTTATGATTGGCAGCCATCAGCACCAGTTCTGCCTATCACTTTGAGTATAAATAATTTTATTTGGTCCTTGACCACCAACCTGAAGCACCCATGCAAGAGTCTTGCGGCCCTATAGGATGTCTAGGCACACTGCTTGGGAACCACAGCACTAGAGCAACGCACTACTGCATTTTAAAACAATCTATCCATCGCCAAATAATACCTGCCCGACATTCTGCCAGCCGCAGCCTGCTCTGGACAGGTTTGCATTCTCAGTTGTGCACTGCCCAGCGAATCGTGAAGCATGGACTTAAAAATCAGTGAAACCAGTGCAGCTCTGGCCATGTACAGTACAAACGTGCAGCATTCTTTGTCCTATAGTATATCAGTTTTATTGTATTATTACTAAGCAGACATTCACAGACACTCTAATGGTGTCCATACACTTATGCAATATTACATACAATCATTTGATTTTTGACCACATCTGTTCTCTAAATCGAATGATTGTATGCACATTTTGTGTACCATGTGACACCGCGGGCCCATTGGTCAACTCTCACATTGATAGATAATATGCCCTGCACATAATATCTATCGAATTGCACAAGGCGACAGGCCACAGGCGATCGCTCGAATGCAATCAGCGGATGGAGGGAGCACTTCTGATTGGTTTGGGGGCCGGAGGGGGTGCTGGCGGTGGAGTAGCGTAGCGCTGTGAAGGAGCACTGAAGTTGGCGGTGGTCAGCAGCTGCAGAATTTTGAAAAAAAAAAGGTACTTGTGTATTATCACGGCGCCCATCGCATCGCAGACCATAAGGCATGCGATGGTATGCGATGCAATGTCCCGCGATGTTCCCCAATGTCATACAATGTTAAAATTGTATGGCATTGTATATGGCATACAATGCGATGCGATTATAAATGGTATAAGCACCCTAATGGGTGCTAACAATGTTAAATGCACCCCCCCCCGCCACCCCTAGTATGAACGTGAACCCGAGGCATGGCGAGCGGCGGCGGTACGCGTCCTCTGACCTTTTCATACCCCCACTATCCACGTCGGCGTGGAGTTGTACTTGTATAGTGTGGCGCGCGCAGCGTGCCACCGGGCCCGAAGCGTGGCGGGCGAAGCGCATTACTTCACAGGTATACGTGTCCCCTCGCTGCGCTCGCCACGCTATATAAAATCAACTCCATGCCGCCGTGGATAGTGGGGGTATGAAAAGGTCGGAGGACACTGCGCTTGCCACGCTTTGGGTTCACGTTCATACTGGGGTGTGGCGTGGGGGTGCATTTAAAATTGTAAGCACCCTTTAGGGTGCTTAAAAGTACCCATTAGGGTGCTTATACAATTTAAAATCGTATAGGGGCTTACATCGCATCGCATTGGGTGTATGGCATGCGATGCGATAAAAAATTGTGCGACTTAACCTGGGGGGCACTGTGATAATACACAAGTACCAAAAAAAAAAGTAAAACACTGGGCAGCCCTCTGATTGGCCGCCCAGTGTTTTAAACCGTTTTTGTCAAATGCTGCTGCTGACCCCCGCCGCCTTCAGCGCGCCTTCACAGGGTTACGCTACTCCGCCGCCAACGCTCCTTCCGGCACCCTCTCCCCAAACCCATCAGCGCTCCTTCATAACGATACGCTACCCTGCCACCCGCCCTCTTCCAACGCCCGATGTGGCGTCACAGATGGCATGCGACATCGGGTGCTGGAAGAACCCACTTTAGGCTCCATAAGTAGCAATCCGATCGCATAAGTGTCTGGGCACCATATGGGTTTATTTACTGAAATGGGCGTTCTATTGAAGATGGGATGTTGCTTCTTATTTAGCACCTTCTAGACCAGTGGTTCTCAACCTCGGTTCTCAGGACCCCCCAATAGTGCACGTTTTCCAGGTCACCCGGAAGGTGCACAGGTGCACGCATTATTCACTGACACATTTTAAAAGATCACAGGTGGAACTTATTATTTCACCTGTGATTCTGTGTGGAGCCCTGGAAAACGTGCACCGAGGACCGAGGTTGAGAACCACTGTTCTAGAAGATGATAGCTAAAATCTGATTGGTTGCCCATAGCAAAATTCTTAACTTTATTAGAACTCCCATCTTCGTAAATACCCCTTAATTTCTTAGTTTCTGCAGCAGCTGTGACTAAGGAATTCTGCATGGAAATATATAAGCCGTTGAACAGTTTTAGATTAACGTTAAGATGGGGACTTATCAAGCCGTTCTACTGAGTGGACAAGAGGAGAAGTTGCCCGTAGCAACCATCAGCTTTGAGGCAGTACATTTTATAAAATGGTAGGTAGAAGCTGATTGGGTGCTATAAGCAACTTCTTCTCTTGTCCAGTTTTCCACTCTTTCCACTACATCGCTTGAAACATCTCCCCCCTTGTCACGTGGCAAATAAAAAATATTTTCAGCATCTGTTTTTGGAATTTCCCAAATTTGATTTCAGCAACAAGGGGATGGAGCATCTGCTGAGCATGAAGTGCAAAAACGTGGTGCCCGTGTACGACCTGCTGCTGGAGATGCTGAATGCGCATACCCTGCGTGATCACAGGAAGCCAATGGCCGCTGCCGCTTACACCACCAAGACTCAGAATGAGGTCAGAGATGTGGCCACTCAGCCACCGCAGTGATGCACCGGAAACTGGTGAGACGGAAATATGGGACTGACCAAATCCTGAATACGTTTACAAGCCGGGTCCCATAAGAGACTTATTCTGCTTTCTGGGCAAACTCAATCTTTGTTCTAAGATGCAAACGGAAGTTATTTGATTACAATCAAATTGGGAATGTACTTTGTATAGTGACTATGAGATGATAAAACATTCTATTTAGGAATTCTCAGGTGAACTTGCTCAATTTGCATGCATGCTACAGTGTATATATTTCATTGGCAAACCCAAGCCTTAGATACGTCTTTATAGTATGTTGTGCGGTTAAGGTGCAGATAGTGGCTCAAGCTGTTATTATGATGGGAGTAGTTATACATTGAGGATGTCTACTGAACGGCTAGACCAATAATGGATGGATCTGGAGCTCCGGAAGTATAGGGCTAATGAAAGGGCAGCTGCAAAAAGAGTATAAACACTGGTGGTTTTTGTAACCCAGCTCCACTATAGTAGTTTTATATAAAGTACAGCAACGTTTCTTGCAGAGGGACTGACACTACATGGGGGTATATTCAATGTGGGAGGGGTGCAAGTTGCTGATAGCGAGTTGGAAACGGCGAGTGCGTCTCCCTTTTGCAGTGAACCTCGCCATTCCGGGGAATCCTCGCTGCCCTGACGGCGAGGACTTCCCTGGAACATAGAATATGGCAAGCGGGCTGGACGGCGAGGATGGCTTTTCCTCTCTAAAAAAAGCCATCCTCGCCGTGAACATTGAATACCGCCCAGACAGTATTACAGCATAACGGCCTACTCTGACAGTAATGTTCGGGAGACTCCGGACTAGACAACCCTGATGTTGAGTTCCGCTGTGAATTGGTGCCGTTGTGAATCTTCCTCTGCCTGTTTTAGGCCTCAAATCGTAGCTCCACTAGGAGCTCCCAAAAGAGTCACTCAAAGTCAGCAGCTATGGGCCGAAGTCAGGTTCACTCGCTAAGCACTGGTCATTCACTGCTTAGCGAGCGGGTTAATGCCGGCCAAATGAATGCTCGCCCCACATATATATACGTGGCGGCATGTGAATGGATGTGTACTCTCACACATCCAATCGCATGCAAGCGTATGGCTAAAAAAATCAATCGGTGGTTGCTGACCATCTAATGATTTTTTTAGGTGTTCGCAAATAAGTCACTTTACTTTAGACTGACTTTTGTTTGGCTTGTAAATGGCTGAGAACGGTACGGGAGCGGACGTCAGACGCATGCCTGTGTAGGCTTTGACACAGGAAATGCTGGGCATCCCCATGCCAGACCCCCCCCCTATCCACCCCCCTCTGTGGGGGCAACTGTGATAGTCACTGATAGCGACCCTGCATATGTGTATATTCACCGATACGCATGTGCAGTGCTGCGTCATTGGTCCCCGGAGCAAATATGCTGGTGACCAAGCCAACGTGAATCAGGCTCTTGATGTGCATTTGTCACATATATACAGTAGATGCATACTTAGCACATAACCTGCAGAAGACATGGGAACCGATGACATCACTATGGCACTTCATGGCTGATATTTTTGATCTTCTTGTTCATTGATAGGTTGCTATTTTTGATGCCACAAATGAGCTACTTTAATTATGGTTAAAATAAGCAGATACACTGAATACAGTATTGTCCATTCTCATTAAGTTAAATTAAACTTCACTTATTATTTCTCCAGATATTAGACTTACTGCACCCTGGGCTTCTAGCAACATTTTTGGACCATTTTATCAGTATTTGTCCACAACAGTCATGCCTACACACTATACCAAAAACAGGCTAATCACCCGGTTATTAGCAAATTGGCCCAATAATTGCATAGTTTGTAACAGGGGGAGGGGGGTATTTTAGTTGTTTACGCATCATTGTAGTGCCCTATAGTAGCATTCAGCGCTTCAAGAGGCAAGTATCTCTACATTATCTGTTGATTTTTTGTGCATCATTGTATTGCTCTAGTTCTGGGATAGCCAACTCCAGTCCTAGAGAGCTACCAACAGTACACGTTTTCCAGGTCTCCTCACAGAATCACAAGTGAAGTAATTAGCTCCACCTGTGGATCATTTATAATGTAGTAATGAGTGCACCTGTGCAGCAGCTAGGTTGTCTGGAAAATGTGAACTGTTGGTAGCTCTCGAGGACTGGAGTTGGCTACCACTGCTCTAGTTCATTCTTATGCCTCATAGCTCCCACAATTCATATTATGCCACATGGTAGTGTCATGATAATACAAAATGGCACATTGTAGTGATAACAACACACAGTATGCCTGACAGTGACACCTGTACATATTATGGTACATCAAAGTTACCACAGTTTATGTTATGTCACAGTGTAATTACCCTACTTCATATTATGCCATATTGTTCACTTTACAAAGCCTGTAATGTAGAAGCCTATTGTCTGACAGGGACATTTCCTACTGAATAGATCAGCGGTGCCTACGAGGGTGAAGTGATAGATCACTAATAACAGTGTGGAGCTTTATTGAGAGGGTTAGATGGCTAATTGCTTAGCAGATAATTTTGGGAACTTGGTAGACAACTATATGACCTGGTTCTAGGCCCCTATGCATCCAGGCCCCATAACAATGGCACTGTTTACACCTACTTAAGTTATGACCAAGGATAACATGATGTATTAATAATATAGAATGCAAAAGTTATTTTTTGCCCTCCCTCTAAAACCAAAGTAACAAATAATGATTAGACTTAAAAAGAGAAAAACAAACACTCCAAATAGGTTTCAGAAGCTTTAGGTAAAGTGCATTTTCTCGTTCAGCCTCTGCCAACTAGTTAAAGAACAATGTATATGTTAAGATATTACATATATGTGGAGACCGATCGCACTAATTTGAATTAGATGAACTTTTGAGATGATTAAATTTCAGATCCTACAGAATTAGTGGCCAACATCTATTTGATGGATTTCTTTTTTTTAGAAGGGATTTTTCATAAAATGAATGTTTTCTTCTACCTACGGGAACTGGTAAACTGATTTTTATTTATAAATCAGATTAAGATTTCAGGTTCAAAATATAATTTATATATGAGTACATTGTACTGTAAAAGAAAAATGTTTTACCTCCCCACCACAGGCGGATCACTACCGCTACAACTAGCATTTACTCAGACCTACTCTACCGTGAAATCAGGCCCAGAATTAGGTAAATCATGTGTGGCTGACTATATTACCAGTGGGCAGTCCTGACACAAAAAAGAGTCTTCTTCATCCTTTAATAGGATTAAGTGAGCCAGAGTGGTCGGACTTAATCCAATGCTAATCTCCTACTGTATTGTTCTATGTTTTGCAGCTGAGAACAATAGGCCTTGGCTCGCCATGGCTATCCAGAGAGAGCTATCTGAAGATGGCTCCATCTGTAATTCCTCCCAGATACCCCACGGCTTAATTCAGCCCTAACTATTGCTCTATCCTGTATTTTTTGAAAGTGAGAAAATATATATTTTCAGAATATAAAGGGAAAGCATAGAAACCCACCGACACCGATCTCGGTACTTATGTATTATCTGGGCTCCCATGTTAAATGCACCCCAGCGAGCCACCGTGCCCGAAGCGTGGCAAGCAGACACGGTCTCATAAGAAAAACGGGAGCCCAGATATTACATAAGTACCCCGATCTCAATATACAAATAAATCAGTAAACAAATAATTCAAGAATTAAATATTTGGTGTACATACACTGCAAACCCTCAACAGTAACCAAAATGATATGCAATAGAGTTAAGCTGTTTTTCTTTTAGATTTCCAAATAGAACCGTCTGATCAGCTTAGTTTTAGGGCTCATTTTGCCTTCAGTACAGAAATTGTACAAAAAAAAAAAACATTCAAAATTGTAAGTGGTTTAAAATATATTTTTTTTCTAAATTCAGTGGTGAGAGAAAATCTCAACAAAGCTAGTTGATTGCTTAAGATATTTCTTATTCCTTTTCTTAAGAAGTACAGTAGCAGACTCGAATCGCCCAAATGCGGTGGCATGAAGCGAATAACTTTAGGACTTTCAGCGGCTGTATTTCCTCCCACCAGCAGGCGGCTGCTTGGCTAAACAATCAGGCGGCATTATGCTTAGCTTTTAGCAGACTACAGTTTACTGTGAATGACATTTAAAAACAATACATCTTATTTTAGACTTTTTTTGTATTGACCACCTAAAGGAGCTGTGATAAATCTACCTCTGCTTCAAAGAACAACTGTTTGATTTGGCTGCTTTTTGGGGGAATATGGGGAATATAGAGAAGACTGTCATTTTTTTTGTATTGCTTTTTTTGTCATTTTTGGTAAATGTGCCTTTCTTCCTTAAATATGACTTTCTCAATGTTTTCATTTCAAACATTGGTGCAGGTAATTTGAATTAGTGTGTAAATGTGTTGTGTAAATGAATTAAAAGCTTGTGTAAAGGAATTAAACATTTTTTTTTTGTATGAAATTGTCTTTTACCTTTAAATCAAACAAGAAAAACTATTAGGCCAGAAAATGTCATGATAGATATTTTTGGCATATATATATATTGTATGTGGAATATTAGATTTTCTTCCAGTAGCTGTATATGGTACTCTTTACATAGAAGGGCGCCCACGATTTTGATCGTGGGCATCGTTAGTAAAAAATTGCGGCCATCGCGTGCACTAAAAAATCGCATGCAATGCGACCGACGTGATGCCCGCGATTTCCCATAGGGAACAATGTTAAATGTCCCAATTTTCCTGTTCAATGTCTCAATTGACCTGATTTTTCCATAGGAAACAATGTTAAATGGCCCAGAGAGGCCAAATAGGCACCCTGAAGTGTGAAATGGCCCCCACAATTGTTAACGCCACCCCACGATCAACGTGAACCCGAAGTGTGGCGAGCGGCGGCGGTACGCGTCCTACGACCTTTTCATACCCCCACTATCCACGTCGGCGTGGAGTTGAGAATAGAAAGTGTGGCGAGCGCAGCGAGCCACCGAGCCCGAAGCGTGGCGAGCGGACGCGGACAGCTGTGAAGCCCGCGAGGGGACCCGTATACCTGTGAAGGTGTCCGCATCCCCTCGCTGCGCTCGCCACGCTTCGGGCTCGGTGGCTCGATGCGCTCGCCACACTTTCTATTCTCAACCCCATGCCGACGTGGATAGTGGGGGTATAAAAAGGTCGTAGGACGCGTACTGCCGCCGCTCGCCACGCTTTGGGTTGACGTTGATCGTGGGGTGGCGTTAACAATTGTGGGGGCCATTTCACACTTCAGGGTGCCTATTTAGCCTCTGTGGGCCATTTAACATTGTTTCCTATGGAAAAATCGGGTCAATTGAGACATTGAACAGGAAAATCGGGTCAATTGGGACATTTAACATTGTTCCCTATGGGAAATCGCGGGCATCGCGTCGGTCGCATCGCATGCGATTTTTTAGTGCACACAATGGCCGCCCTTCTAGGTAAAGAGTACCCTGTATATATATCATGATTATGGTGTTTGCAGAAGCCAAAAAGGGGTTATTAATGGTTGAAACAAAAACTGTAAGAATTTACTATGAGCTCTAGGCCAAAGCATTCGATACTAGGCCAACAATTTGTTGTTAAACTATGATGTTTGCATTTTATGATCCACATATTTGTGGAATCTGACGCTTAACTAACTTCACTTTTTTACTAATCAATAGGGAAGGGAATCGCGCAATGAACCATTGGTTCTATTGTAGCTTCACTAGTGACTGGATGGTATGATGAAACAATATTGATGTTAATCACTATTGATGTTGGATGGCTGCATTCCAAGCATCTGGTCATTGCCAGGAATGGTCCAGTTGGGTGTGAAGCATGCCCGACAGGACAATCCAGCAATGGTCCCTGGGAGAGCATCATTTTCGGGACACACTAAATGATGTGCCCGATATATTGGTCCAATCCACCAGGTCGGATGACAATATTGGTTATGTTTTCAGCAATATTCTTAGGGTATTCTTCATCCGGCACCAAGGTAGTCAGTACTCTGAATTGTAATATATTAAATAAGGTAAAATATATCAGCACTAGATGCCAACATGCCCCAAAAGGTGAGTTCTAGAGTAAAATAGTTATTCAGTTTAGCATGAGGTAACTATTGTACAGGATGATTCAAGTCGCAGTACACCCTTTTGTTTAAAAAACTATGCAGTGAACGGGAAAACTAAATACTCCAGTAAGGTATGGGTGAGGTGGGCGGTCTATCTTTTAGCGTATGCTCCTACCTTACTGGAGTATTCCGTTTTCCCATTTCCTGCACAGTTTTTGAAACAAAAGGGTTTACGGAGACTTTTGAATCACTCTGTACAACACATCACAGCCATATATTTTGTAAAGAAACTGTGGAGCACACTGTTAGTGACTTCATGTACACCAGACCTATTCAATAACATTAGAGTCTAGTCACATGCTTCGATTGGGTATGGTATGTTTACATTTCATCGCAGTGCCGTAGGGACCACATACCTTATGACTTGCAGCTGCTCCAGCATGACTTCCGGATCCCACTGATCATGTGACTGTCACTTCAGGGTCCTCCAGCAATCCAGTAAGTTTCCATTTCTATCCTTAACAGTCAGTATTATTGGTAGGGATGGACATGCATTGACATTCTATCCTCTATGACCACCCCCTCACTGTTTCCCTTGATTGTGCTTCCATGTGGGTGGGAGACACGGTCACACTCCTATGCCGACTTCCTCATATATATATTATTGATGTTCAATGTCCGATGTTAGAGTTTAGCTATGCTGAATTGTTGCAGTATTTACTAAGGGACAAAGAACAGTATTGGATAGTATTGTTTAAAGGATCATTATATAGAGCATATTGGTGTTAATCTACACAAAGAAAATAATAAGGAAACCTGATTATTACATCCAACATATACTATAATATTGGCTGCATTTAGTACCAGCAGGAAGACAGAGTAAGGCATGTCCAAACTGTAGCACTACAGCTGTTGTGAAACTACACATCCCAGCATGCCTTGCCATAGTTTTAGCATTCCCTAATAACAAAACTGTGGCAAGGCATGATGGGACTTGTAGTTTCACAACAGCTGGAGGGCCATCATTTGGACATGCTTGCTCTAAGGAATTTGTCAGTATGTGTAGATAAATGTTGCCATTTACATTGGATTTTGCCCACAGTAAACATGGCTGGTCTATTAAGTGCATTACCCTTTATTTAGAAATCTAGGTGAATACGAGGTCTGTAGTCGTGGAAATGGAGAAGAGGCCTACTAATGTAGTGTTAAGGTGCGTACACACGGGGCAATATGATCTCTGGCAATATATTGCTAGCAATATATTGCTCAGCAATCATATTGCCCTGTGTCCCGTTTTCATCTGCGACCAGAGATGGTCGCACATGAAAATTTAAACACTGCTGGGTGAAGAGGCAGGGGATGTCGCTGGTCGGAGGAGCATGTTCCTCCGACCAGCGACCATTCAGGGGCTGAAAACGGGAGCGTGCGCCCTGCGATTTATCGCTGGTGCACACTCCAATCACTGGCAATATGGTCGCTCAGCGACCATATTCCCAGCGATTTCAGCCCCTATCGCCCCCGTGTGTACACAGCATTATAGTTGATACACACATATAAAGTACTCATGCTTCCTATTATTTTGGGTTAAAAAACAGATTACTAACTGGACCACCAAACCGATATACTGGGGTGAGCCACTGCCCATAAAGAATAGAGATGTGTTTTTAATGCTTTTGTGTATAGAATTTTTTGGGGGTATTCAATCTGAATTCCGGCTGTCGAATTCTATGTTCTTAGTGTCGGAAAGTCTGTGGACAGTGAAAGTGGCTACAGTTTTAGGAAAAACGGCAGTGAATTAGCCAATCCACGGGCAGATCTGACACCCTTTAATGTTGTCGTTATCAACAGCAGTATTGAATAGGTGAGTGCTATTTCCCTTGTCGGGAATTAATTCACAGATTGAATGCCCCCCTTGATCTGTGTAGGACTAAGCTTAAGCTTTCTCCACAAAATATATGTATGATACTACATAATCAACTTACTGCAAGGCAATAGTGCTGGCTTGTAGCAGTGCCCATGGCTAGTAAATTACTGCACCTATAGTGATTGTCTGTTTTCATCTTCAAGGGGCCAAAGAGAAATCCATGGGGTACTTGTTTCCTATCTGGGCGCCCGCTAAGTTAGTTGCGCACCATGCTATTCTCCGTATAAAAATCGGATCGCATCGCATCGGATACCACAAATACACATACACGATATTGAACGATGCGATGCGATCCAATTCGATTTCCCATAGGAAACAATGTTAAATGGATCAATTTACCCAAATCAGCATAGGGAAGAATGGTAAATGGGCCAGAAACCCCCAAAAAAACCACAGAGCAGTGGAATGTCCCCCCAAAAGTAGTTGACGCCACCCCGCCATCAACGTGAACCTGAAGCGTGGCGAGCGCAGCGAGCCCGCGTGGGGCGGCGGTACGCGTCCTCCGACCTTTTCATGCCCTACTATCCACTAGGGTGTGGAGTGAGAATAGAATAGTGTGGCGAGCCCCGCGAGGGGACGCGGATACCTTCACAGGTAAACGCGTCCCTTCGCGGGCTTCCCAGGTGTCCGCGTCGCCATGGACACCTGGGAAGCCCGCGAAGGGACGCGTTTACCTGTGAAGGTATCCGCTGCGCTCGCCATGCTTCGGGCTCGGTGGCTCGCCACACTATTCTATTCTCACTCCACGCCCTAGTGGATAGTAGGGCATGAAAAGGTCGGAGGACGCGTACCGACGCCCCTCGCGGGCTCGCTGCGCTCGCCACGCTTCGGGTTCACGTTGATGGCGGGGTGGCGTCAACTACTTTTGGGGGGACATTTCAATGTTCAGGGGTGTTTTTGGCCCATTTACTATTGTTCCTATGATAATTTGGCTAAATTGAGCCATTTCACATTGTTTCCTATGGGAAATCGAATCTGATCGCATCGCATCGTATACCATCGTACATCATCGAGTACCGAATCCGATGCAATGCGATCCGATTTCATTACGGTGCCGTACGTAGAAAACCTGGGCGCCCAGATAGGAAACAAGTACCATCCATGGTACTGTAGGTAGGACCTTCTGCTCTTACTGCAGCCACTGAGAATGTGTTAAGGTGCCCATACACATTGCGATTTTGTGTGCTGTGCGATTTTGCCTCTTCTATGCGATGCAATGTTTAATTTGTACTGTGCTATGCAATGCTTGCCTTAAGTATAAAGTCATCTAATGGACACTAGGTACATCGCATCGCACAGTACTACAAAAGTGATGCGATGAAGCACAAAAAGTACTGCCTGCACATACTTTTTGTGCTATACAATATTGTACCCGCATCGCATCCCCGCAGGTACACGGTGTGATTATAAGCACATGCAGTGGCGTAACTAGATACATGTGGGCCCCATAGCAAAAGTTTGTAAGGGCCCTTATTTATCACCTAATGCTGAAAAATGTGTACAGCACATGATACTTTGACAGGCAAAGTGGGCCCATCTCAGCTCTGGGCCCCATAGCAGCTGCACCCCCTGCACCAATGGTAGTTACGCCCTTGAGCACATGCGATGTGTTTTGAACTTTAAAAGTTCAAAATGCATGCGATTATTGCAACGTGTATGGGCACTTTTAGGGCGAGATTCTCTATCACAGAAATGCGGTAAAAACTCCGTTATCGGGGTTTTTACCGCATTTCTGTATTTTCTAACCCCCCTTCGCAGTGTCACCGCTGCGGAGGGAATCGCCAGAAAAAGCTGGCGGTTCCCTGCAGAAGCCTATGGGCTTCTTACCGCAGCGGTGTGTGAGGGATCCGTCACTGATCCCTCCCAGCATGCCCTGCGGCCGGAGCGTCGGTCTGCGCATGCACAGACGGACTCCCGGGTCATAGACCCGGAAGTCCAGCAACGGCGCCACATCGCAGGGACAGCTCTTATCGCAAGAGCTGTCCCTTGCGTTAATGACCGCATATTTTAGAGAATATGCGGTCATTAGAAATGCGAATGCCGGCGAAACTGGCCTGTGGATTTTAGAGAATCCCGCCCTTAGACCTTAGATTGTGCCCATAACTCTGGTTTAACATGTGTTAGCTATAATATTACTGTGGGAGGAAATGGGCTTCAATTGAATATCTCAGGGCTTTAACGTTTTATGTGGTAATCACCAAAGCTACTTTAATATGCTGCTAAAGTGTGTTTTTTCTGAATCCTATTAGATCGTAATGGTGAGAAATGCACTATTTTTCCATTTGATTTTGCTTATAGAAGCAAAATTGAATCGAAATCAAATGTTTTTTTTTCCACATTTGATGCACATTCGATATCCAGTGTAGTGTAAATTGAATAGAAAAATAGCCTGGGCAAGTAACACTACATAGTCCAAATCGAATACGTTTTGCTTGTGTTCAATCCCAATTGAATCGCAAGCAAAATTGCACCGTGTGTACCCACTATAGGTGAGATGTATTAAGTCATGGAGAGCGATAAACCTCCAACCAATCAACTCCTACCTATTCTTTTTCAAACACAGCCAGTGACATGACAGTTAGGAGCTGGTTGTTTATCACTTTTCAAGCTTAGTAGATCTGGACTTTTAAGTGTTATGGTATGAGCGTTCTAGTATTATTCCTTTCAATAGCTTTAATTAACATCCCAAAGTGGCTTTTCTGCCTTGTTACTTTAATGTGGTTTCTTTAGAAGTTCTACAATGTCCTTACGGCTACAAAGCAGCTTACATGTAAAACATAGATTAAACTATAAAATGACAAAGTAGAAAGATCATCAGCCATTTATTGAATTCATATCCCATAAACACATTTACCTTTTTTCCCTGTGGGATCTGCGCAGAATATATTAGAATCAATGTTAGATACAGCTTGAAACATTAATGACCTTCAATCCAATACTTTTCAGTGCTTCATGATTTGAAAATGGTTTACAAAAAAGAACATAAAAAAACTTTTCAAAAGTATCTAACTGTACAAAACTGAAATGAACCCAGAAATTTGTAGAAAATGAATTTTACGTCTGTACAACATCTAATTCCTCTGAATATAGACGGATCTTAAAATTTTGAGATATCTGCGAATTTACATATTGATTACGATTAAAATTTCAAATAAATAACAAAAAACCCAGAGAAGAACCACATCCATGCTATAATAATAAAAAAGAACCCGCCTGTCACATAAAAATAGGAGAGGAAACACAATATTCCTTAATCTAAAAGAATTTACCATGGCTATACCTTTATGAACCATCACCGATTACACTGTGCGACAGTTACTACGGGCATGTGGAGGGGCATGAGCTTCCAGCTTTCCCTTTCATGAAGCAGCGCAGAGGTCCAGGGTCAGGCCATCCGCCAGCTTTGAAGCCAGGGGAAAACCAAACCACCAAGTTGAACTGAAAGATGATTGTGCACTACACAGCTCACGTCATTTGGTGAGTCGCTCAAGACTAAATATAACATATAGGAATGTGATTTAGTTGGGGGTGGCGGAAATGCACACATCGTAATTATGTTGGTGGCGGGCCGTTAGTATATCTCAGCATTGGGTAAAACGATCGGGCAAAATTGTTCGTTTGGGCACAGCTGAAGTCTTCCTCCGAGAAGGGGATCATGCAGGCGCAAAGTAGTAGCAGGAGGAGGAGGAGCTGCAGAGGAAGAGCGGCTCGCAGCACTCTGTAGAACAATGACCGCTTCTTAGTCACCTCCTTCACTGAGCCGGACTCTTCTTTCGTCCTGTAAAATACATAAGTATAGGCCAAATTAGACAAAAAATATAACCAATGAACAACATATTGTCAAAATTATTAAAATGACCCCCTAGATGTACCTGTCTATTAGGTATTTGTGTATTATCACGGCGCCCACGATGTTGATCGTAGCACATCGCATGCGATATAGCGGCATGCGATGCGATTTTTAATTGTACAAGCACCCCGATTGGTGCATACAATGTTAAATGCCCCCAGAATGTTAAATGACCCCCCATTGTCAACGCCACCCCCACTATCAACACCAACCCGAAGCGTGGCGAGCGGCGGCAGTACGCGTCCTCAGACCTTTTCATACCCCCACTATCCACGTCGGCGTGGAGTTGATGTTAGATAGTGTGACTTTACATGTATTCCGCGTC
This sequence comes from Crinia signifera, assembly GCF_055691185.1. Lineage (NCBI taxonomy): Eukaryota > Metazoa > Chordata > Amphibia > Anura > Myobatrachidae > Crinia > Crinia signifera. The sequence goes on along the minus strand of NC_139228.1, from coordinate 35,251,964 downwards.
CGCTCGCCACGCTTCGGGCTCGGTGGCTCGCCACACTATCTAAAATCAACTCCACGCTGACGTGGATAGTGGGGGTATGAAAAGGTCAAAGGATGCGGGCTCGCTGCGCTCACCACGCTTCGGGTTGTCGTTGATAGTGGGGGTCGCGTTGACAATGGGGGGCATTTAACATTGTATGCATCCATCAGGGTGCTTGTACAATTAAAAATTGCATGTGATCGCATCGCATGCCATTTGCTGACATGCGATGTGATATTTAATTGTACATTTTGCCTTTTTCACACGAAAATCGCATCCCATTGCATACCCTTTTTAGTGGTATGCGATGCGATGGGCGCCGTGATAATACACAAGTACCGTATATTATAATTTGTTTGGATGGAGCCAAATTCAGGCCCCATGGATATGCAGGTTCCCTATGCAAACGGCTTTGGTAACTTGCATGGTTGCTGAGCTGCGGCAGCATGCAAGGGGATGTGTGTTAGTTACACATCCCCCGCATGTTGTGTGTGTGTGTGTGTGTGGGGGGTGTGGACTCTCTAGCGCTCGGTAAGCTGCAATTTACGGAGTCAACCAGAATCATAAGCTTTGTGACTATCTGACTGGTAAAGTGACTGCCTCCACGGCTTTACTGGGCTGATTATCTCTTAAATCAGCCCTGCAGTAGCTAATTTATGCATTTGTCTTTCCCATTCTGAGCGGGACACATGATGCACGCCCGAAACGACAGATCTAGCCATGTTATGTCTGGGTACAGACTGGAGCCATATTCGCCACATATATCTTTCGGTTGAATTACAGTAGAACACATATCGGTCAGTGTGTATGCCCAATATGTGAATAGGTGGGGTCGCTATCCAGGCAATAATACTAGAGACCTGGCTGCATGTAATCGCAGCCACAAAGAGGAGAAAACATTAGATGTTGCTCACCATGGAATGATTTCTCCAGCCTTCAATCTGAAAAGTGCAGGCTTACTTTTCAGATGGCCGCTGTTACTGTGAATTCGGGGCGGACGCTGACGCCAGCCGCCCACCACAAACAGCCATTGCCATGCCCGTGACCGCAACGGAGCTCCCAGAGGTTTTATGGGGACATCCATAAAATGCCAGGCGTTCCCTTGCTTCCGCTCCCTTCTCTCCCCTTATGGAGTGAATGGCTTGGTGAGAGCGAAATTCGTTCTTGTCCCTCTGCCCGTCATACAAAGTTCTGGCGTGTACCCAGGACCTGATAAGTCAGTGCCCAGTGTGTAACCAAGCGTAAGCTATGTGCGCGGGGAGGAGAAGCCGGTTCCTGACGGATCTGTTGCACCCATGGGGCTGGTGCGAGTGCAGATCATGTTGCCAGCGTAAAATATATGGTTTACACTTGTTCACCCACAAACCCCGGCTCCGCATTGCCTGTCTGCAACTACAGCCACTTTGCATATGACTCAGACCCTAAATGCAGCTATAGGACAGGGACTTTATCACACATAGATGTGCATATATTAGTTCATGCTTTACGGGGTGTGAAGAAAAAAGCTAAATATGAAGCTTGTATTATCCTCGTATGGAACATGGCCAAGAATAATTCTAGCTTGGCCTCAAAGCAGTGTTTTGGGTTTCTGACCAATTAAATCTGTCTGTCAGTCACACATAAGAACCCTTGGCCCCCGTGAATGAATGTATATGCATATAATGTAACATACCTGGTGGAATCACTGACTGCTGCACCAGCGTGGGCCTGTAAGGAGGAAAACACAGCTCTATTAATGTGGACAGATTTTTTCCCCCTTTTCATAAATAATTAATAAATATCTTTATTAGGAGTTTATGTGACACACATTATGCAGATCTTTCTTGCGAATATCTTAAGGTACCCATCCACTAGTGTGAGGTATACGTTATACCTTGCATGCGATACCCTGCCAACTCACCCAGTAGCTTGACTGCATATGACACATCATATGCGGTCTTTTTGCATACAATGTATCATATGCAATCCCACTGAAACCTGCAGGATCCGATAGATCCTTGCGGCAGCCACGTCCATCTCCAACTCAGATATGGTGCGCACGGGACCGTGCATTGGACCGGCATCAGAGGCAAAACACATGCAATTTAACACTTTTTGTCCGATATCTCGACCTGATGCATCGAAATCTGATTAAAAAAAGGGCCCAAATCGCACCTTTAGTCTTTCAAATTTCCTGTCCAAGTGGAGCTTGCACTCTATGGGGTGTATTCAATGTGGGCAGTGAGCCGCTGATATAGCTATATGGCGAGCAGTGCCGATAGCTCACCATCAGAGTATTCAACGGCCTCCCATTCCCTAGCCGTTTCCACTTCGCCTGTTCTCTGAGGCGAGGTGGAAATGGCGGGACTCACCACAAAATGCAGCACCCAGCGAGGGTGTGTGACGGCAAGGATGGCTTCCTCGCCATACAAACACCCTCTCTGGCAGCATTGAATATACCCAGAGCTATTTTTCAGCAGGCTCCAGCAGGAACTGAGGCCCTTATTCTAGTTCACTTTTTCTGACAAAATATTTCTTAGATGGACAAAACCATGTGCACTGCAGGTGAGGCAGGTGTAAAACCCCACCCAAATCTAATTATCTCTGCACAAGTAACACCTGCCTCACCTGCAGTGCACATGGTTTTGTCCATCTAAGAAATATTTTGTCAGAAAAAGTAAACTAGAATAAGGGCCTCAGTTCCTGCTGGAGCCTGCTGAAAAATAGCCCTGAATATACCCCTATATGGTCTATCACATAGATTTTCACAAAAAAGTGTGTATTTGTGTCTGTGTGACACGCACAAAAATAGAGGTAATGCCTTGACCAGATATAAAATGCATGACCTCAGGTATGTGAGGCAGAAATGCTAACTACTCCACCAACCATGCTGGTCTATAATACCATAGAGTGTTTACATACCTGACTCTGAGTGGATGCAGAAATGAGAGAATCCACCTCATCCGTTGTGGAAATGTCCTGAGAAGTTTGGGAGAACACACATTTTATTCAATCGAAAATGTCAGAACTGGGATCATTCGACCAATTCATTGTTTTGGGGCAAATTTACTAAGATGGGAGTTCATTTTCACAAAGGATGTTGCTATGGGCAACCAATCAGATGCTAGCTATTATCTTCTAGAAGGTGCTAAATAAATAAGTCGATTGATTGGTTGCCCATAGCAACATCCCACGTGAAATAGAAGTCCCATCTTAGTAAATTTCCACATCAATATACACATTGTGTTTGCCATATACAGCTGTGCAGGAAGTTCTAATAAGCAGGGACCTTCTGTTCCTTTGTACAGGTCTGAAATGGTTATAAGCTATTATACTACTAACATTATGGGCGAGATGTATTAACATATGCGGCTAGCATCGCGGTGCGTTGCCGGAGGCCCCCCGCGATACCTGTGAGTTGGTGTGCGGGGGGGGTCTCCATTACCTCCTGGGCTCTGCGGCAGTACCCGCCGTCTCCTCCTCCCCCCTGCAGCCGGAAAGACATCCCCGGCTGTGACATGCTGCTGGGGGAGGAGGAGCAGCACAGAAAACTGGGAGGGGGGTTGGAGTCTGCGGCGGGTGGCAATAGAAGCCCATAGGCTTTTATAGGGTATTGCCACCCAAAGGTGCCGATACCCTGCCCTGCGATGATGTGGCGGGCAGGTATTGGTACATTTGGAAATGCGGTAAAACAAGGGTTTTACCGCATCTTCGTCTTAGTACATCCCGCCCTATAAGATTCCCTTCCCTGCTAAATGGAAAAATGCTGATAAACATGTTCCTGGGATTATTAGGCAATGAATGTGTGGAAACAATAAAATAAATTACATAATGTGTAAATGCAGTGGAAGAGATCTGCAAAGATAAACCGGGCTAATAGGATAGACCTGGGCGAGTCAATTAGCTGCAGTAAATTACTACGGCTAATTGGATACCGCCTTAAGAGTTTATAAACTGTGCAATTGTACTTCTACATAATACATACTCTGACCGCTACAACATGTGCCTGCTACTCACCAGGGCCTGCTGAACTGTATGTAAGTCTTGTGACACATCTTTCAGAACCTGTCTCATCTTTGTTCCAATGACATGGGTCCTCTCATCCACCTCAATGTATCCAACCTCTGCTGCACTGTACAACAGGTAACTAGACAGGTCCTGCAGCGCGTCCACTTGCAGCTGCCTCTCCAACAACTCTCCTCTCAGTTGCTAAGCAGACCAATAAAACCAGGTTTAGCTACATATCGGAATTCTCATGATCTAACATTGAACGTCACTTATGAAAAAAACCTCACAGATGACGAATGTTATTATAATTTCACTGTCTTATCTGCATAGAACAAAGGTCATTTACAATATGACAGGTCACTATGTGTAACATTAATAAATGCGGCCCCCAAATTAGGCCATTGCTCATAATGTATTAAAATTGGGGTCCCCAAGTTCCCCAGTCCTGAAAAGACATGGTGCAGCTGCGGGGACGAGACCTTGATTCAAAGTGGATCTTTTTCAAGACATCATAGAAGGAGTAGGAATCATATCATCAAAGGGTCCAGATTATGAGATACAGTGTCAATAGGTCTACCCAAAAAGGTCGACATGCAATAGGTTGATAGGGTTACAAAAAAATTTGTCAGGGTCAAAATGTCAACATGAAAAAAGGTAGACACATGATAAGGTATCCATGTAGGTCGGACAGCACACTCCTCATTAATATCCAACTGCCAGGGTGCCACAAACCAGAAAGTCCCAAACTGTATTCAGACGCTTCCACAGAATATTCATATAGAAATAATGGGTGCACTCACCAGACTTCATCCAAAATGCAGGTGTTTTTATTTACATACCACAGCCGATATTCTCAGGTGACAGTGGGCATGGTCAACGTTTCGGTCTTCATTTTGGATGAAGTCTGGTGAGTGCACCCATTATTTCTATATGGATACACATGATAAGGTAGATATGATTTTCCCACCTTTTTTGTGTCAATGTCGACAACTGTCATCATGGACCCCCAATTAGTGTAGTGTACCCTGGTATGGCTTGAATGGCTCTCCATGCTTCAAGCTCGGTTCCTCACTCTGTTTGGCGCACTATTATATTCTCCCTCTTTGCCGACATAGATGGTAAAGTAATACCATGTCAGTATAGTAAAATAAAAAATGTAAAACTCATGTTGACCTTGTCATGTGTCTACTTATTTTAATGTCAACCTTTTGACCCTCTATCGAGACACTGTAGAATAGATCTATTGTCCTGCACCAACCACCATGCATTTTGAATGACAGTTATGTGATTTAAACTGGTCCATTTCTCTACAAGTCACAGCATTCTGCTCTGCATAAATCCCTATGAGGCCATTGCAGCAGTATACAATGTATGTGATTTAACCTGCTATATAAGACACTATAACTGATAATCTGTATTTTTGCCCTTGGCATAACAAATGCTGTATTATTACTGTGTTTCTAGTCTTTATAGTACCTTTTTGAAGCTGTGTTCAGTGAGGCATACTAAATAGTAGTAAATGTTTTGGCTAGTGTAGATGTTACACAGGCCTTGATTAGCTGCGCATGTGACCTCAGCTGTAGTCTCTCTTAATTGGACCTGCTATATATGGGCCTAATGGAGGCAGTCCTCTGCCGTGGCAGTTCTTTGACTGAGAAATCTACTAAGTGGGAAATATACAAAGTGGATTGACTTATACAGAACAGTTATATAACAGTTGGAAAACATTGGACAACATCTAACAAGGTAAATACAATACTTACTCCTCACTTCCACAAACAATCTCCCCTTTACCTGGTCACCAACAGACAAACTATCACATCATGTTTACCACAATGCTACTTCTCATTTCATTACATGGCATACTTACCAAACCACGTTTTAACGTGGGAAAACATAGTCATAACTACGAGCGTTAGACCTGCGTTACACGAAGGAAAACTGAAGGCAAACTACTACAAATCAACAAAAACACACATGGACTGCATTGATACCTCAAGAGTATGTAATTCATCGCCAATATGCTCTCTTTATTTCTGTGTTATGCAAACTCTTGTATGATTTGAAAAGTTCGGATTTAATGAATTGTTTGTAATTGTTAGTACTTGTTTGGTGAAGTTGTTCAGTGAAGCATAGTTTAGTGTTGCATTCTGCCTGATGTCTACTCAAACACAGTGCAAATTATCTCCTTTGACCATTTGGCCGTTAGTGTTCAGGTGTAGCCTGACCTGAACAGACTCACTATATTCTTAGAATTAGTGACCTGCAGCTTTTCGGAACAGTCAAAAATAAAAACAGACATTGAACAACATCATCAAACAGGTAATTTCAACTTTAGAGTTCGATTTTGTACGGTATGAACATGGCTAGGAATAACAGGTGCACAGGCAAAATTTTGAAAACTATGTGTGCAAACGCTAGAAGCCTAGGAGACAAAATTCCAGATCTAATTGCAATAATGACAAGGGATGACCTAGACATTGTGGCTATCACAGAGACATGGTGGAATGAGAACCATGGCTGGAACGTAGCTATACCGGGATACAATTTATTTAGGAAGGACAGAATGGGAAGAATCAGAGGAGGGGGAGCAATGTATGTAAAGAAAAACATAAATGCTACTTTAATGCAAAACATTGAAGAAAAAACTGAAGCCCTTTGGGTGACCATAGAAATGGGGGAGAAGGACATTATTCGTACTGGGGTCATCTATAGGCCACCAGGCCAGGGGCAGGATTTGGACACGAGCCTATTGCTTGATGTCACTAAAATGGCTTTAAAGGGAGAAGTCATAATCATGGGAGACTTTAATCTACCTGATGTGAATTGGGAGGAGTCTTTTGCAAGATCATCTACAAGTGGCAAATTTCTAAATCCCTACAGGGAGCCTCTCTCAAGCAATTGGTGAAGGAGCCTACTCGCAAAGACTCAATATTAGATTTAATACTCACAAATGGTGACAGGATATCAGACAGATATGTGGGTGAGAACCTGGGATCCAGGGATCATCAAGCAGTATGGTTTAGTATCAAGGCAGGATCCAACTCCAGTCACACAAAAACTAAGGTGTTGGATTTTAGGAAGGCTGACTTTGCAAAAATGGGGAGATCTTTAAGCGACTCATTAGCGGATTGGATGAACTTGAAAGGAGTGCAGGAGAGGTGGAGAAAATTAAAAAGTGCTATACTAAAGGCAACGGACCTTTGTATCAAAAGGGTTAAGAAAAGTACCAGGAAAAGGAAGCCAGTGTGGTTTACAAAAGAGGTATCAACGGTGTAAAAGCAAAAAAGATGGCCTTTAGGACATACAAGCAGACTCAAAATAATAATGACGGGGCGTGGCCTGGCAGCCATTAGAGCAGGACGTGGCTCCGTACTCTCCCAGCAAAAAGCAAGCTGAAAGCCCCTTTCCAGGCTCCCAAAGTCCACAGCAGCCGGCTGCACAGCTTCCTAGAGACCCCCAGAGGCGAGCGGAGTTACCGGCGGGCGGCAGCGGAGTCGGGGCGGCCGTTTACGGCCGCTCGCGGATTGCGGCCTACCCGATCCCCGGAAGCCGCGGCCTAAATTTCCTCAGCAAGCCGCGCTGCGGGCTCCATAGCGGACGTCCGCCGCGAAACAGCGCACAGGGACGCCAGCACTCACCCCCAGCCCAGACAACCACCCGGAGACCCCCCCAGTGCCACACACAAGGTCTGTGCCTGTCCCCACCCGCATAAAACCCCGCTATTAACCCCAGCTCCTGGCCTTCTGAGCGGCGGCCATCTTGGAGGTGGCAGAGCTAATCACCTCTGCACACAGACAGCTCTGTGGGCTGAACAGCTAAGCAGCAGCGCTGTTTTCTGCCCTTATCTACAAGATAACTACCTGTCTCCCTCCCTCTGCCCTATTGAGTGTGGAGGGTACCTCTTTGGCAGAGAAACAACCAGCTACCTCAAGACTATTAACCAGCCCTCCTGCAATTCCCAGCACAGAGGTCAAAAAGCAGTACTACAAGAAGCTGATCCCCCACCCCACTCTCAAATATCTGGCAATATTATTATAACACCAGAACCTGCATTGGGCCCGCATTGCGTCCCCCTTTGCTCCGACAGACAGCGCCGCCCACAGCGCAGACCATAGCGTGGCAAAATAACAGCTACCCATCAACATACTGAAGAGCAGACGCAATTTATACACCCCGCCCAGAGCTCCGCGAAGTGGGTGGGGGGCCCACCTGCGGCCTGGAAAATACAGCCCCACAGCAGAAACCGGAGATGATGACCTCACTCCACACTGACCCGTCCTCCCCCTTGGGATGATTTGCCCAAAGACCTACTGATGCCAGGCCAATGAGGGAACGCGGCCGGGACTTCGCCACGCTACTCTTTTACTACTTTTAGCTACCAACCTGGCGGCCCCATGACCGCCTAGATGTGAACTGCCTTCTCACCAGCATGGTCAAGTCTGGTAAAAAGAAAGGAAGCACCCCGAAACCAAAAGCGAATCCGACTCAGGGAGATCTGAGACCCTTTTTACTCTCTGCCATACCGAGTGACTCTGAAACTAACACCCCCCCAAGCCCACTTCTCAACTGCTCCTCTATACCTCCTTCCCCCAAGGCAATGGAACAACCCCCCTCCCCCACCCAAGGGGAACCCACTCTCAAGGAACTCATGGCGTACATGAAAACCTTACCCACCGAACAATATATACAAAACATCATGCGTAAGGAGTTGGCAACGATCAAGCAAGATGTAACTCAACTAACTGAAAGAGTGGATGTCCTCGAGGACCATCAGGAGTCTGCTGACACATTCACAAAATCCCTCTGCGAAGTCATCGCAGCCCAAACACTCGAAATCAAATCCCTCAGAACACGGGTCCTAGACCTGGACAACAGAGGCCGTCGTAATAACATCAGAGTAAGAGGCATCCCTGAAGATGTCCCCCCGGCAAACCTCATAGATGTCTTAAGTAAGATCTTCAACGAGATCCTGGGGAAAGACTCTTCAAATACTATCACCTTTGATCGAGCACACCGAGCGCTCAAACCAAGAGGTCTCTCTGCAGACCGTCCAAGAGACGTTATATGCCGCCTGCACTATTTCTCTCAAAAGGAAGAGATAATGAATAAAGCGAGGAGATTAGACGGGCTTACTTTCAACAACGAACCCATTGCCCTATACCAAGATCTTTCCTGGCACACCCTCCAGCAGCGGAAAACTCTCAAACCCATTACCGACGAGCTACGAAAACGCCAACTAAAATACAGATGGGGATTCCCCTTTCAACTACAAGTAGCATTGTCGGGGAAAACCTACTCCCTACAATCTCCCTCAGATCTCCCAACCTTCTGCTCTGGCCTCGGCCTTCCCCCCATGAAGATTCCGGATTGGGAATTTAACCCACCAGACTTGACCCCTCCCCAGCTGAACAAAAATGGAACACCATGGCAAACTACTCGAGACTCTAGCAAGAAATCCTCCCGGGCTCAGGCCTGCATCCAGAACATTCCCGCCAAAGACCCATCACCTTCTGGGTCGACATGATCATCTACTAGACTCCAGCGATCCATGGACTTCCCGGGTGTCGACGGTCGGGTGAGACAAACCCTTTCACCTGCTCACCAAAAAAAAAAAAAAAAAACCCCCGTCTAACGACGCCCCTACTACATATTAGTGAGACAGATTGGTCTCCGCAGTTCTTTATTTGTTCCTTTATAACAAAGTTTAAATGTTTTTTCTTAGTATTAAGTTAAGGTTGGTTCGACTAATACTGTATTTATCTTCTTGAAGTATACTATGCAACACTCTCAATGTGGCGCCCCAGGTGGCGTTCCCTAGTTACCCCCATACCCCGCACTTGGCCTACTTGGCCCAATGAGACACCGAATGTACAATACAACTGGTAGTCTCATGGCGGGTTGTTATATATTATCGATGTTTATTTTTCTTGTACTTTTTAACCCTTTGTTTCCCCCCATCCCACCCTCATATACTCTTGTCCCCTCAGTCCAAGCCGAACGTCCTTCTGCTAAACCAAACCCAACCCAGGATGTCAAGTCCAAGTAAACTTAAAATTGTCTCATTCAACGCTAGAGGTCTGAACATCCCCGAAAAAAGATCTCAATTACTGAATATGCTTTGGTCGGAGAGGGTGGATGTAGCCCTGATACAAGAAACTCACTTTAAAGGATCCATACGTCCTCCCTCCCTGACCAATTATAGATTCCCCTTAGCATACTACTCAAACAATCCTGACAGCAAAACGAAAGGGGTAGCTGTTATATTCTCACGATCCCTACAAGTTACGGAGATCAAGACCCATAAAATAGATCCAGGTAGAATACTGGTAGTCACTTGCACGATCTTCTCCAATCCCTACACATTCATAGCCCTCTATGCCCCAAACAGCAATCAACCTGCATTTCTTAGCTCCCACTTACCAAAATTGGAACCTCTATATAAGGGAACTGTTATTTTAGGAGGCGATCTCAATTGGACCATGGACCCACCGGTAGACACCTCCCCCCCCTCTCCTAGATTTTCAATACGCAAACATAAACAAGTAAGGAAGCTATTACACAACTCACAACTAGCTGACTCGTGGAGAGTTTTAAACCCTAATGGCCGCGACTATACCTTTTTCTCCCATCCGCACCAAACTTACTCCCGACTAGACTACCTATTTATTAGCCACAGACACCTCCCACAGATAGTCCAAGCCGATGTCGGAACGATCCACCTATCAGACCACGCCCCAGTTTTCCTGACCCTAGCGACTTCCTACCGCAACCCAGCCCAATGGTCTTGGCGTCTTAATGAATTTCTCCTTCAAGACAAATATTGCAAATCCGAACTAGATAAAACTTTAGCTGATTACTTCTCTATCAACGAGACAGATGAGGTCTCCAAAACGACCCTCTGGGAAGCGCATAAATGCGTAATGCGAGGTAAACTGATCCAACTAGGCTCATATATGAAAAAATCTAGAACAAAAGCTGTAGAATCACTACTACAAAAAATCCACCTCCTAGAAACTCGCCACAAATCCTCTCTAGCATCCGGTGATCTCCTAGACCTAGCTGAAGCCCGCGACCAACTGAAAAAATTACTCAACCTTAAAACTCAAGCATCCATACGAAAATGTAAATACAGATACTACCAGTGGGGCAACAAGCCCGGACGCCTACTGGCTCAGGCTCTTAGGGCCCAGAAAACAGCCTCCTTTATTTCAAACATAAAAAACAAATCAGGTGCACTCTGCTTTAAAACACCGGAAATTGCAGCCTGTTTTAAAGAATATTATTCAGCACTATACAACCTCACAGACCCATCCTCAACAACAAACCCTATCCCAAACCTAATTAACTCTAAACGATACCTAGAAAAGGTCGCATATCCCACACTCCCCTCGGCAGCTAGAACCTCCCTAGACGAGCCCTTCACGACACTGGAGGTAGACCGTGCCATAGCCTCTTTGCCTTCGGGCAAGAGCCCCGGCCCGGACGGATTCCCGGCTACATACTACAAAACCTTCAAAGAAGTCCTTACCCCAAAAATGGTCCAAGTCTTTAACTCCATAACAGCTACACATTACTTCCCCCCCCAATCCCTAGAAGCTCAAATCACGGTAATCCCAAAACAAGGAAAAGATCCCTCTATCTGCCCCAGCTACAGACCTATATCCCTGCTCAATGTAGATCTAAAACTATATGCAAAATTACTGGCCACTAGACTGAACGAATTTCTCCCCATGCTAATACACAATGACCAAGTCGGCTTCGTACCCGGCCGCGAGGCAAAAGACAACACTACAAAAATAATCTCTTTAATTCACCTAGCCTCCAAGAGCCAAATTCCTACCATTTTACTGTCAACCGATGCCGAAAAGGCTTTCGACAGGGTCAACTGGGACTTCATGAGGGCAGTGCTGGAACACATTGGGTTAGGGCAGGTGACACTCCACAGAATATTGGCTCTTTACTCACAACCCACTGCCAGAGTTAAAGTAAACGGATCCCTATCAGACACTTTTTCCATTAGCAATGGTACAAGACAGGGTTGCCCACTTTCCCCCCTCATCTTTGTCTTATGTATCGAAGCCCTCGCAAGGGCAATTAGGGAAAATAACCAAATTACAGGCCTACAAGTAGACGATACCAATTACAAACTAGCCCTATTCGCAGATGATGTCCTGACAATCCTCACAAATCCCTCCCAATCACTCCCACATTTCATGCAGGAACTGAACACTTTTAGCGCCCTTTCCAACTTTAAAGTGAACACCACTAAATCATATGCCCTGAACATTTCCGCACCTCCCAAAGAAATAAATGCCCTAAAAGCCCTCTATCCATTTATCTGGAAAAACTCCCATATCACATACCTGGGGGTTCAACTCCCTAGAGATCTCTCACAACTATTCACCCTAAACTTCCACCCCATCCTCAAAGCTATCAAAAAGGATTTTTGCAGATGGCAATACAACACAATCTCATGGTTGGGTCGAATTGGTGTGGTCAAAATGAACACACTCCCTCGCCTACTGTATCTCCTTCAAGCACTCCCGATTAAGCTCCCAGACTCCTGGTTTCAGACCATACAATCCCTGATCCAACAGTTCATCTGGGCTCGCAAAACCCCTAGGATTAGCAAATCCACCCTGACGCGGCCAACCGCTCAGGGTGGATTCCAACTTCCGGATATTAGAAAATATCACCAAGCCATCATGCTGAGTAGGGTCCTAGATTGGACAAGAAGTAGGGAGCTCAAACAATGGGTGGTTCTGGAGGGACTATATGTTCAACAATACCCTGAAATATTCCCCTGGCTCCCATCCCTTCCCAAACTCCCACATCAACACCCGACCATCTCCCCTACATTGACGGCATGGAAGCTCTTACGCAAGAAATCGATGATTTCCTCAGACATAGGCCCCCTCACATCCTTCCTAGGGAACCCAGCTTTCACACCAGGCATCACTCTCTCCCACTACAAACCGTGGGCCCTGGAAGGCCTCTTCAGGCTAGGCCAACTAACACAAAACTCGGTGGTGTTGCAATTCTCCGACATCCGAAAAAAATGGGATATCCCACAATCAGACTTCTGGAAATATCTCCAGGTTAGGCATTTCCTCCACACAAAGAACACACTAAAACAGGCCTCTAGAGAACTATCCCCCTTCGAGAGACTTTGTATCTCCCCTGCCCACCCTAAACGTATAATATCTTCCCTATACCAAATCCTACAACAACATGCTCCTCAGGAAACCATGCCCTTTCTCAAGAAGTGGGAAAAAGACCTTGATATCAAAATCTCAGAGAGGGAATGGGAGGTTATCTTCATGAAAACCCATACAAGCTCCATATGCACTCAAGTCAAAGAAACCCAATATAAAGTTCTGATGAGATGGTACAGATACCCATCCCTTCTCCACACAATATCCCCGTCAAACTCCCCTACCTGCTGGAGGTGTCGGAAAGATTTAGGCACCATGGTGCATATATGGTGGTCATGCCCTCTAATTCAACCATTCTGGAGGGAGGTAATCTCTGTGTCATCGGACATTACACTTACTCCTACCCCCTCCAACCCCTCCTTCTGGTTGCTAAACCACTCAACTATACCGCTTTCCTCACATAAAAAATCCATACTAAGGCACTTAAGCAACGCAGCCCGCGCAGTAATCCCTGCTCTCTGGAAGTCCCAGAATCCACCCACTCGTCTTGCCTGGTTTTCAAGGATAGACTACTACATGAACATGGAGGACTTGCTCCTCAGCTCTAAAGATAGGATGTCAGAATTCACGGCCATTTGGCTTCCATGGTTAAACTACAAATCTTCTAACCTATACAAAGACTATGTAGTGGCCCATGGAAGACCCAATCAATCTTCTCTCCCATCACTTTGCAATTCTACGACTAATTAAAAGATACGACTAAGGATTAGACAACCCCCCCCCTCCTCACACTCAACTCTAGAAACCCTCCAATCCTGAACCCCCCCCCCCCTCCTTTTATCCTTCCCTGATTAGAAGATTATTTATGTATGTTATGCTGTTATATTTGAGATTGCAATATCGTAACGATTACTGTAAATGTAATGCCAACATCTGTAACCTAAATCATTCGCAAAGATACATGTTATTACTTCTCTAATTTCTGTACTTGAATACTTTAACTCAATAAAAACAGAATTTAAAAAAAAAAAATAATAATGACAAAGAAGTGTATCTTGCCAGACGCAAAGAGGCTAAGAAAGTGATCAGGCGTGCCAAGGCACAAGCTGAGGAGAAAATGGCTCAGTCGGTAGATAAAGGAAACAAAACTTTTTTTAAGTATATAAGTGAAAGGAGAAAATCAAATGGAGGAATAATAAGACTGCGGACAGACACTGAGAATTTGGTGAAGGGAGACAAGGCAATTGCAGATCATCAAAATAAATACTTTTGCTCTGTATTCACTATAGAAGGAGAAGGGAAGGGACCACAGTTAAGTTGCAAAGACATTCATATAAATAAGGTAGATGGAGGTACATTTACTAGGGAGAAAGTCCTAACAGAACTTTCAAGACTGAAAGTGGATAAATCAATGGGGCCAGACGGAGTGCATCCAAGGATACTAAAAGAACTAAAAGATGTGTTGGTAGCGCCATTAACAGATTTATTCAACCAGTCACTAGATACAGGTGCAGTTCCAGAGGACTGGAGAAAAGCAAATGTAGTTCCACTGCACAAAAGTGGAAGCAAAGAAGAAGCAAGTAACTACAGACCAGTGAGCCTTACATCAGTAGTAGGGAAAATAATGGAAACACTATTAAAAGAAAGAATAGTGGAATATCTTAAATTAAACAACTTACAGGATCCAAAACAGCATGGTTTTACTGCAGGGACATCATGCCAAACAAGTCTCATTGACTTTTTTTTTTGGACTCCGTGACCAAAATTCCAGATGAAGGGGGGGCTGTAGATGTGGCATATCTAGACTTTAGTAAGGCATTTGACACTGTCCCACATTGCAGGCTGCTAAATAAACTTGAAAGTGTGGGATTGGATTATAAAACAATTAAATGGATAAGAACCTGGTTGCAGGATAGGAAACAGACAGTTGTCGTAAATGGAGTGCATTCTATGGAGGGACATGTTACCAGTGGAGTACCCCAGGGATCTGTACTTGGACCAGTGCTCTTTAATATCTTTGTTAGTGACATTGCAAATGGTATTGAAGGGAAAGTATGCCTTTTTGCAGATGATACAAAGATATGCAACAGAGTAGACACACCAGGAGGGGTAAATCAAATGACTGATGATCTAAGTAAACTTGAGAATTGGTCAAAAGAATGGCAACTACAGTTTGATGCTACAAAATGCAAAATGATGCACTTGGGACTCAAAAACCCAAAGGCTCAATATAGTATCAAGGGTACTATAATGGAAACTACTGAGGAGGAAAGAGATCTAGGAGTCACTATTTCAAGTGACTTAAAGGCAGGGAGGCAATGTAACAAAGCAATGAGGAAGGCTAGTCAGATGCTTGGTTGCATAGGGAGAGGAATCAGTAGCAGAAAAAAAGACGTAAGAATGCCACTTTATAGGTCATTGGTACGACCTCATCTGGAATACTGTGTCCAGTTCTGGAGGCCATATCTTCAGAAGGATATAAATACATTGGAGAGTGTACAAAGAAGGGCAACTAAAATGGTTCATGGCCTACATCACAAAACTTACCTGGATAGACTAAAAGATCTCAACATGTATAGTTTGGAGCAGAGAAGGGAAAGGGGGGACATGATAGAAATCTTCAAATATATCAAGGGTTTTAACCCCTTCCCGACATTTGACGTACATTTACGTCATGGCCGGGAGGTACTTCCCGACACATGGCATAAATGTACGTCATGAGTTTAAACTGTCACTGCGTCTCGAGACGCAGTGACAGAGGGACGATGTCTGCTGTCCCTGACAGCAGACATGTCCCTGCATGCCCAGGGGGGGCTGCGATGTCGCCCCCCCGTCGGCGATCGCTGTGATTGGCTGTTCAGTGTGAACAGCCATTCACAGCGTTTTCCTGTGTTACCAGCGAATCGGACGCTCGGTAACACAGGTGTCAATCACCGCCGGGCGTCAGGGGGCATGAGGGGGTCATCGGTGACGATGACACCTCACCCCACCCTCACCCCACCTGCCCCCAAGGCTGTGATTGGTCCGTGGGACCCACGGACCAATCACAGCCAAGGCGCGACATTTAAACTGACGGTGACTGCGCTGCAGACGCCATTCCGGTCTGGAATAGCGTGCAGAACGGTCACCGTGCCTGCCTGCCGTGAATACCGACCTGATCCTTGCTAATACTTACCTGATCCTTGCAAATACCTTACCTGATCACCTTATCACTGCTTGTAGCGTGCTGGACGCTTCCTGGATCTGACTTCCTGAGACTTCCTGCTGCTGCTGCAGTGTGATAGAGAGATAGAGAGATAGAGAGAGATAGA
This sequence comes from Crinia signifera, assembly GCF_055691185.1. NCBI lineage: Eukaryota > Metazoa > Chordata > Amphibia > Anura > Myobatrachidae > Crinia > Crinia signifera. The sequence continues at coordinate 35,235,490 of NC_139228.1, read as the reverse complement.
GAGATAGTGACAGAGAGAGCTATATTTTGTGTCTGCTACCCCCCCTTTTTGGGGGTGCAGGGGTTTTCTATATATATATATAACTGTCAGTGCTGCTGCTGCAGTGTCATACAGTGATAGATAGTGATAGATAGTGATAGATAGTGAGAGGTAGAGAGATAGAGAGATTTGTGTCTGCTACCCCCCCTTTTTGGGGGTGCAGGGGTTTTATTTTATATATATAACTGTCAGTGCTGCTGCTGCAGTGTCATAGAGTGATAGATAGTGATAGATAGATAGTGAGAGATAGAGAGATAGAGAGATAGTGATAGAGAGTGCTATATTTTGTGTCTGCTACCCCCCCTTTTTGGGGGTGCAGTTTTTTTTTATACATATAACTGTCAGTGCTGCTGCTGCAGTGTCCTAGAGTGATAGATAGTGAGAGATAGTGAGAGATAGTGAGAGATAGAGAGATAGAGAGAGATAGTGACAGAGAGTGATAGAGAGTGTATATTTTGTGTCTGCTACCCCCCCTTTTGTGCTGATCAGTATATCTGTGCTGATCAGCAACTTTTTGGGGGCGCAGAGGTTTTTTTTTAATATATATACCTGTCAGTTGCTGCCAGTTGCACTGTCAGTTGCACCAAAGGTTGTGCACCTGCTGTCCCTCACTGGTAATCAGTGTCGCATCACTGATCACCTTTTTTTTTTTTTGTGAGTGCTGTGGGGTCTTTTTTTAATTTTTTTTTTACACACACTGATTTTGTGGGTGTCCTGTGGCCACTGTGCGCCGATCAGTGACGTACATCACTGATCAGCTTTTTCGGCACAGGGTTGATCAATTTTTTTTTTTTTTTTTTTTTATCAGATTCCTGTTGCCTTTGAGCGCTGTTCAGTGACAGACGTTACTGACCAACATCTGTGCTCAATTTTTGGCGCAGGACCTTTTTTTTTTTTTTTTAACCCCTTCAATTTTTTATTTTTAACCCCTTCATTTTTTTTTTTTTTTATTGGTATAAAGTATTTTTTTTTTTCTGCACCACATACACACTACATACCCCCCGGATTGAAATAAAGTTTGTACCCCCCCCTACACTATACACGTGTTGAAACATTTTCACTACCAGTAACACAAAAATAAAAATGGCATCCCAAATGTCCTCCCAAATGTCCTCCCAAATGTCCTCCCAGTCATCCAGGAGAATGTATTCAGTGGAGGAGGCATATGCCATGCTTGCCTCTGACTCTGACACAGGCAGTGATGCAAGCGGGGAATTTGAAGGATTCGTCTTAAGCTCCTCTTCCTCCTCTGGTGATGAGGGACCCCCTCAAAGACGCCCCCGTAGATCAGCTGAGATTCCCCCCCCAATAATTGATCTAGTATGGACCCCACCACCAGACAATTTTGAGCCCCAGGTTCCTGAGTTTTTGGCCATGCCAGGAATCCAATTTGATTCCACAGGTCTCAGAGAAATTGACTTTTTCAAATTATTTTTCTCTGATGATTTTAAAAATTTAATGGTGGACCAAACTAATTTATATGCCCAGCAGTTTATTGCTCAAAACCCCACGTCATCATTTGCTAGGTGGACCCCTGTAGATGCAGTAGAGATGATGACGTTTTGGGGTCTGGTGTTTCATATGGGCATAGTAAAAAAGCCAGAAATTAGGCAATATTGGAGTACAGATGTTCTGTACAGTACTCCATTTTACCGTATGGCCATGCCCCGGACTCGATTTGAGACAATTCTTAAATTTATACATTACACCGATAATGCACAGTGCCCACCCAGAGATGATCCCACCTTTGACCGGCTATTCAAAGTCAGGCCGGTCATTGATCATTTCAGTGCCAAATTTGAAGAGGTGTACATCCCTGAAAAATTTATTTGTATCGACGAGTCCCTTATACATTTTAAAGGAAGGGTTAAATTCCGCCAGTACCTTCCCAGTAAGAGGGCAAGGTATGGCATAAAAATGTATAAACTGTGTGAAAGCACCTCAGGGTACACCCACAGGTTTAGGGTTTATGAAGGGAAGGATTCAAGAATTCAACCGCCAGAATGCCCCCCCCTCCCTCGTAGGTGTTAGTGGGAAAATTGTCTGGGATTTAGTGCACCCCTTCCTGGATAAAGGTTATCACCTCTATGTGGATAACTTTTACACTAGCATCCCCCTGTTTAAGGCCCTTGGTTCAAGAGGTACAGCAGCTTGCGGTACTGTGCGCAAGAACCAAAGAGGCCTCCCAAAAACGCACATTGCCCAAGTAATGAGAAGGGGTGAAAGCAGGGGAATATGCAACGAAAATATGTTGTTGGTCAAATATAAGGACAAGAGGGATGTCCTTATACTGACAACAATTCACGGAGACAGTACCACCTCCGTCCCTGTACGAGGTACCAGTACCCACACCTCCAAACCTAATTGTATCCTGGATTACAATAGGTACATGGGCGGAGTGGATCTTTCAGATCAGGTACTGAAGCCGTACAGTGCCCTGCGGAAAACAAAAATCTGGTACAAGAAGGTGGCCGTGTATATCATCCAGATGGCACTGTATAACGCTTACGTGCTATTCCGTTCTACCGGCCAGAGGGGGACATTTATGCACTTTCAAGAGGAAGTCATAAAGGGCCTAATATTTGGGAACCAGCAGGCAGAGGGCCCCAGTACTTCTAGTACTGGCCCCCGTATTGTACCAGGGCAGCATTTTCCTGATGAAATCCCCTCCACTGGAAAAAAGGGCAGGACACAAAAAAGGTGCAAAGTTTGCTATAAAAAGGGAATAAGAAAGCAAACTATTTTCCAGTGTGACACTTGCCCCGACAAACCCGGCCTATGTATAAAGGAGTGTTTTAAAATATACCACACATCTATGGAATATTAGGTTCATAATTTCACCGTGCTTCGGGGGTCTTGCTAATGCCACATAGCACCCACCATTCATTCCACCAGAATCTGAGCCGCAAAATCCAAAAATCACTCCTTCCCTTCTGAGTCCTGCCATGCACCCAACTGGTATTTTTTGGTCACATGTGAGGCATTGCCGTACTCGGGAGAAATTGGGGCACAGATTTTGGGGTGCTTTGTCTCCTTCATTCCTTGTGAAAATGAAAAATTTTGAGCCAGAACTGCATTTTTGTGTAAAAAAATGTAATTTTTCATGTTCACTGCCCAGTTTTATCAAAATTGGTGAAACCCCTGGGGGTTTGAAATGTACACTATACCCCTAGATGAATTCCCTGAGGGGTGTAGTTTGCAAAATGGGGTCACTTGTGGGGGGGTTCCACTGTATTGGTGCTTTGGGGGTCTTGCTAATGCGACATAGCACCCACCATCATTCCACCAGAATTTGTGCTGCAAAATCCAAATATCACTCCTTCCCTTCTGAGTCCTGCCACTTTTTGGTCACACATGAGGCATTGCCGTACTCGGGAGAAATTGGGGCACAGATTTTGGGGTGCTTTGTCTCCTTCATTCCTTCTGAAAATGAAAAATTTTGAGCCAGAACTGCATTTTTGTGTAAAAAAAATGTAATTTTTCATTTTCACTGCCCACTTGTATCAAAATTGGTGAAACCCCTGGGGGTTTGAAATGTACACTATACCCCTAGATGAATTCCCTGAGGGGTGTAGTTTGCAAAATGGGGTGACTTGTGGGGGGGTTCCACTGTATTGGTGCAACATAGCACCCACCATTCATTCCACCAGAATCTGAGCTGCAAAATCCAAAAATCACTCCTTCCCTTTTGAGTCCTGCCATGCACCCAACTGGTATTTTTTGGTCACATGTGAGGCATTGCCGTACTCGGGAGAAATTGGGGCACAGATTTTGGGGTGCTTTTTCTCCTTCATACCTTCTGAAAATGAAAAATTTTGAGCCAGAACTGCATTTTTGTGTAAAAAATGTAATTTTTCATGTTCACTGCCCACTTGTATCAAAATTGGTGAAACCCCTGGGGGTTTGAAATGTACACTATACCCCTAGATGAATTCCCTGAGGGGTGTAGTTTGCAAAATGGGGTCACTTTTGGGGGGGTTCCACTGTATTGGTGCTTGGGGGGTCTTGCTAATGCGACATAGCACCCACCAAAATTCCACCAGAATCTGAGCTGCAAAATCCAAAAATCACTCCTTCCCTTTTGAGTCCTGCCATGCACCCAACTGGTATTTTTTGGTCACATGTGAGGCATTGCCGTACTCGGGAGAAATTGGGGCACAGATTTTGGGGTGCTTTTTCTCCTTCATACCTTCTGAAAATGAAAAATTTTGAGCCAGAACTGCATTTTTGTGTAAAAAATGTAATTTTTCATGTTCACTGCCCACTTGTATCAAAATTGGTGAAACCCCTGGGGGTTTGAAATGTACACTATACCCCTAGATGAATTCCCTGAGGGGTGTAGTTTGCAAAATGGGGTCACTTGTGGGGGGGTTCCACTGTATTGGTGCTTGGGGGGTCTTGCTAATGCGACATAGCACCCACCAAAATTCCACCAGAATCTGAGCTGCAAAATCCAAAAATCACTCCTTCCCTTCTGAGTCCTGCCATGCACCCAAATGGTATTTTTTGGTCACATGTGAGGCATTGCCGTACTCGGGAGAAATTGGGGCACAGATTTTGGGGTGCTTTGTCTCCTTCATACCTTCTGAAAATGAAAAATTTTGAGCCAGAACTGCATTTTTGTGTAAAAAAATGTAATTTTTCATTTTCACTGCCCACTTGTATCAAAATTGGTGAAACCCCTGGGGGTTTGAAATGTACACTATACCCCTAGATGAATTCCCTGAGGGGTGTACTTTGCAAAATGGGGTGACTTGTGGGGGGGTTCCACTGTATTGGTGCAACATAGCACCCACCATTCATTCCACCAAAATCTGTGCTGCAAAATCCAAAAATCACTCCTTCCGTTCTGAGTCCTGCCATGCACCCAACTGGTATTTTTTGGTCACATGTGAGGCATTGCCGTACTCGGGAGAAATTGGGGCACAGATTTTGGGGTGCTTTTTCTCCTTCATACCTTCTGAAAATGAAAAATTTTGAGCCAGAACTGCATTTTTGTGTAAAAAAATGTAATTTTTCATTTTCACTGCCCACTTGTATCAAAATTGGTGAAACCCCTGGGGGTTTGAAATGTACACTATACCCCTAGATGAATTCCCTGAGGGGTGTAGTTTTCAAAATGGGGTGACTTGTGGGGGGGTTCCACTGTATTGGTGCTTGGGGGGTCTTGCTAATGCGACATAGCACCCACCAAAATTCCACCAGAATCTGAGCTGCAAAATCCAAAAATCACTCCTTCCGTTCTGAGTCCTGCCATGCACCCAACTGGTATTTTTTGGTCACATGTGAGGCATTGCCGTACTCGGGAGAAATTGGGGCACAGATTTTGGGGTGCTTTTTCTCCTTCATACCTTCTGAAAATGAAAAATTTCGAGCCAGAACTGCATTTTTGTGTAAAAAATGTAATTTTTCATTTTCACTGCCCACTTGTATCAAAATTGGTGAAACCCCTGGGGGTTTGAAATGTACACTATACCCCTAGATGAATTCCCTGAGGGGTGTAGTTTTCAAAATGGGGTGACTTGTGGGGGGGTTCCACTGTATTGGTGCTTGGGGGGTCTTGCTAATGCGACATAGCACCCACCAAAATTCCACCAGAATCTGAGCCGCAAAATCCAAAAATCACTCCTTCCGTTCTGAGTCCTGCCATGCACCCAACTGGTATTTTTTGGTCACATGTGAGGCATTTCCGTACTCGGGAGAAATTGGGGCACATATTTTGGGGTGCTTTTTCTCCTTCATACCTTCTGAAAATGAAAAATTTTGAGCCAGAACTGCATTTTTGTGTAAAAAAATGTAATTTTTCATTTTCACTGCCCACTTGTATCAAAATTGGTGAAACCCCTGGGGGTTTGAAATGTACACTATACCCCTAGATGAATTCCCTGAGGGGTGTACTTTGCAAAATGGGGTGACTTGTGGGGGGGTTCCACTGTATTGGTGCAACATAGCACCCACCATTCATTCCACCAGAATCTGTGCTGCAAAATCCAAAAATCACTCCTTCCCTTCTGAGTCCTGCCATGCACCCAACTGGTATTTTTTGGTCACATGTGAGGCATTGCCGTACTCGGGAGAAATTGGGGCACAGATTTTGGGGTGCTTTTTCTCCTTCATACCTTCTGAAAATGAAAAATTTTGAGCCAGAACTGCATTTTTGTGTAAAAAAATGTAATTTTTCATTTTCACTGCCCACTTGTATCAAAATTGGTGAAACCCCTGGGGGTTTGAAATGTACACTATACCCCTAGATGAATTCCCTGAGGGGTGTAGTTTTCAAAATGGGGTGACTTGTGGGGGGGTTCCACTGTATTGGTGCTTTGGGGGTCTTGCTAATGCGACATAGCACCCACCAAAATTCCACCAGAATCTGAGCTGCAAAATCCAAAAATCACTCCTTCCCTTCTGAGTCCTGCCATGCACCCAACTGGTATTTTTTGGTCACATGTGAGGCATTGCCGTACTCGGGAGAAATTGGGGCACAGATTTTGGGGTGCTTTGTCTCCTTCATACCTTCTGAAAATGACAAATTTGGAGCCAGAACTGTATTTTTGTGTAAAAAAAATAATTTTTCATTTTCACTGCCCAGTTGTACCACAATTGGTGAAACCCCTGGGGGTTTGAAATGTACACTATACCCCTAGATGAATTCCCTGAGGGGTGTAGTTTGCAAAATGGGGTCACTTGTGGGGGGGTTCCTAACTTTTAGCATCTTATGGTGCCTAGAAACCTACATGGTGCCTAAAAAATAATCTCATAAAAAGGAGGCTCCAAAATCAAGTAGGTGCTCCTTCTATTATGAAGCCTGTGGTTTGGTCACCGTGCACACTAGGGCCACATATAGGATATTTATGAAAACAAAAGAATTGGGGGAATCAATTTTCAGTCACATTTCTCTAGTAAAATGTACTGTGTTCCTTAGAAAAATGTATTAAAATTGCAAATCTGCAAAAAAAAAGAAATTTTGAAATTTCACCTACACTTTGTTTTAATTCCTGTGAAACACCTAAAGGGTTAACAAACTTCCAAAATGCTGTTTTGAATACTGTGAGGGGTGCAGTTTTTGAAATGGCATCATTTATGGGGGTGTCTCACATACAAGTCCCTCAAAGTCACATCAGAACTGAACTGGTCCCTAAAAAAATCAGTGTTTGAAATTTTCTTGAAAATTTGAGAATTTGCTATTCATATTGTAAGCCTCCTAGTGTCCCAAAAAATTAAAAGGAAGTTGAAATAATGATGTCAACATAAAGTAGACATATGGTCTATGTTAGTTATTCACTATTTTGAGTGGTAAGATTATTTGTCTCACAAGCAGAAAATTTAACATTTTGCAAATCGCTAAATTTTCCATTTTTTCACGATATTTTGGTATTTTTCACAAAAAAACACAGACTGTATCGACCCAAATTTACCACTAATTTGAAGTACAATGTGTCACGAAAAAACAATCTCAAAATCACTGGGATAAGTAAAAGCAAAAAAAAGTTATCCCCACTTAAGTGAGACATGTCAGATTTGAAAAAAAGGGCTCTGTCAGGAACGCAAAAACTGGCTCTGTCAGGAAGGGGTTAACATAGTACAGGTGGGAAATTTTCGTCAAAGGAAAACAAGTAATAAAACACGAGGACATGCACTGAAACTGGAGGGAGGTAGGTTCAGGGGAAATGTTAGAAAGAATTACTTCACAGAAAGGGTAGTGGATAAGTGGAATAGCCTCCCATCAGAGGTGGTAGAGGCTAAGACAGTAGAACAATTTAAACATGCTTGGGATAGGCATATGAATATCCTTACAAAGAAATAAGGATTAAAAAGGGTTGAGTTTACCTGAAGGGTAAAAAAGGGGCAGACTAGATGGGCCAAATGGTTCTTATCTGCCGTCAAATTCTATGTTTCTCTGACATGCAGCAGGGACCACTGGAATCACATCGGGTATTAGAGCTGGGAATGCTGGGAGCTAGGCACTTCTTAATAATAATTAGGGGATACTGGCTCCTCCCCTCTAAGACCCACAATCCCCCAGTGAGAAAATTGTGCCAGGGAGTTAGGTCACAGTTTTTTCTGCTCCTGCACATTTTTCTAGCTTTTGCTATATACATAGATTTTTACATCTTTCGCTTGATAGCAAGTGTGAATCCCTTCCCCACTTATTGAAAGGTGTGGGTCCGGGCATTCAGCGCCCCTGGAGTTCCAGGTCGTCAGTTAGGACCTCGCTAAAGGTACCTGCCTGCACGGTTTCCGTGCTCCTGCCGCCCCTCCATCAAAGGGGACGCCAGTCACGAAGGAGAAGCCTCCGGTGGTGAGTAAGGCGCTGAGCGCACTTTCCACACGCCGTCCCCTGCTTCTCCGTCTGCCGCGCTGTGCGCGGGTCTCTGCAGCGTTGTGAGGACGCCGCCATCTTGCAAACCGCGCGTACCTGTGTACTAGTCCCACGCGGCAGAACTAAGTGCCGGAGGCATTACATGCGGTGAGCGCTAGCAAGCGGGTGGCTCTGGGCGCTGTCAGGACTGCACAAGCTGGCTAGGTAGGAGGGAGAGGGGACACGCTGTTACACGGAGGCGGGCATGGCGCGGCCATTACGCAGATACACAGTAAGGCTGACTCTTTCCTGTTCACAGGTGACTGCAGCTTAGAGGGCTCTAAAAAAAAAAAAAAAAAAAAAAAAGGTTTTATTACTGACACAGTGTTTTGCGCTGTATTGGTCTTGGTGTAACAGGGCTCATTCTCCTCCAGGTCTCACAGAACCCTGAGGTTTCTGGCTTGTGAGAGGTGTATCTGTACTCAGTGTGTGTGTGTGTGCAAGATCCTGTATCGCACGCTGTTGTTGGACCGGGCGAGCAGGGATCATGACGGGCAAGTCCAAGGCCTCTCAGAAGGTTTTCGCTTGTACTGTCTGTACAGCAAAGTTTTCTCAATACACAGCTGAGGGCAATGCCACTGTTTGTCAGTCATGTTCAGGTGCTGAATCTGCATCACTGGCGGGGTCTCAGGCGCCCCAGTGGGCCTCAACCTTAGTGGGTACTATGTCAAAACTCACTTCTGAATTGGCGCTGGCTCGCAGAGCAGAGCCATCTTGGGCTACAGCCCTAGCAAGGTCTGTGGAGGGGTTAGCTAACTCCATGAACAGACCAGAGAGGCCTTCTGCATCCAGCAATAAGCGTCCTTATCAGGCTATTATTGTGGAGGATGATTTAGAGGAGGAACAGGATCCATTTCACGAAATGGAAGATGGTGAATGGGAAGAGGTTCAGGATGTCATTCCTGAGGGAGAGCCTACACCTTTAGGGATAGAGGCTCTTATTATGGCGGTAAAGGAGGTACTTCGTTTACCGGACGATCCCAGACCAGAGCCGCAGGAATTTGATCTGTTTGGTGGGGTTCAGAAAACATCAGTGGTCTTTCCCTGTCCAAATCAGGATCAGCTTGTGGCTGCATGGAAGAACCCGGACAAACGGTTTCAGATTCCCAAGCGTTTTCCTTCTCTGTATCCCTTTGAGCCAACCGCCCTAAGCAGGTGGGAGACTCCACCTCCTGTGGACACCTCAGTTTCCCGTCTGTCCAAGAAGACAACTCTGCCAGTCCCGGGGGCTTCGGCCTTGAAAGATCCCTCAGATAGAAAGATGGAGGCCACTCTCAAGGCCATTTATGTAGCAGCAGGGACTCAACTCAGACCGGCTATAGTTTCGGCCTGGGTAAATAGGGCAAATGTAAAATGGGCGGAGCTAATCATTGAAGGATTGGAGACAGGTATGCCCATGGATGAGATTCGCTGCTTAGCTGAACACGTTAAGGAGTCTGCTATGTTCTTAGGAGAGGCGGCTAAGGATGTATCCTTGATCTCTTCTAGAATCTCAGCAAGCGCCATTTCTGCACGGAGAGCCCTCTGGCTTCGCTCTTGGCAGGCGGACGCGGAATCTAAAAGAGCTGTGGAGGGTCTTCCCTTTTCCGGGGACATCCTTTTCGGACCTGAATTAGATAAGTGGATCTCACAGGCGACGGGAGGAAAGTCGGCAAAGAGGTTTCCAGTCGACCAGAGGTTCCAGAGCCAGAGCCCGACCTCAGACTGCACCAAGAGTCCAGGAACCTAAGCCCCAGCAGAAGCAGGTGGCATGACGGTTTACCAGCTTCCGTAAACAGTTTACCCGTAGGTGCCCGTCTGTTGGCCTTCGGAACCCAATGGTTCTCCCTTTCGGAGGATCCTTGGGTTCGCAGGGTAGTGTCAGAGGGGTACCGAATTCAGTTCGATTCCACTCCTCCGGTACGGTTCTTCACAACGGCTCTGCCAACATCTCAGGAAAAGAGAACGAGCCTGTTAGAGGCCATTCGGATTTTGCTGGAGGCTCAGGTCATCATGCCGGTCCCAGCAGCTCAGAGGAACACAGGGTTCTACTCAACCCTCTTTGTAGTCCCCAAGCCGGATGGGTCAGTCAGGCCCATTCTCAACCTGAAGCCTTTGAACCTATTAGTCTCGTATCAACCATTCAAGATGGAATCAATCCACTCAGTGATTTCTTCGTTGGAGCCAGGGGAGTACATGATATCATTGGATATCAAGGATGCTTACCTACACATCCCGATTTGGATCTCTCACCAGGCCTTTCTTCGTTTTGCCATCGGTCGGGATCATTTTCAGTTCAGGGCTCTGCCTTTCGGATTATCGTCAGCGCCCAGAGTATTCACCAAGACTCTATCAGTAGCCGTCGCATACCTCAGATGTCAGGGGGTGACAATAATCCCCTATCTGGACGATCTCCTAATCAAGGCTCCAACGAGGGAGTTACTGGAGAGTCAGGCGAGGTTAACTACTCAGACGCTCACCAGCCTGGGGTGGATAATGAATTTCAAGAAATCCTCTTAAGTTCCATCCAAGAGGATCTTGTTCCTAGGTCTTTGGCTAGACACGGAGTCTCTGAGGGTCTTCCTGCCAGAAGACAAGATCCAGGCTATCTTGCTCCTAGTTCAGAAGATCTTACTTCCACAGAGGATCAGCCTACATCTGTGTACCCAGCTGCTAGGGAAGATGGTGGCAGCCTTCCCAGCTCTAACGTGGGGACGTTTCCACTCAAGACCGTTTCAGTGGGATCTTCTCAGAAAGGGTGCGGGCTCGCACCTGAATCTGCACAAAAGGATCCACTTGTCGGCCGAGGCAAGACATTCTCTTCTGTGGTGGCGACACAGAAGGAACTTAATAGAGGGTCGTCGGTTTGCAGTCCAGGACTGGATTGTGTTGACAACGGACGCAAGTCTCCGCGGCTGGGGGGCCGTAGTGCTTCATCTCTGCCTCCAGGGCAGGTGGGACCTGCAGGAGAGTCGCTTGTCCATCAATGTGTTGGAGATCAGAGCCATATACAATGCTCTGTTGGAGGCTCAGGAGTTCCTTCAGGGTCAACACATAAAGATAAGGTCGGACAATGCCACGGCAGTCGCCTACGTGAACAGGCAGGGCGGCACGAGGAGCAGCATGGCCATGAAGGAGGTAAAGAAGGTTCTTCAGTGGGCAGAACGGTCAGGAGCAATTCTGCTGGCAGTGTTCCTTCCAGGTCGGGAAAATCTAGAGGCCGATTTCCTCAGCAGGGAGGACCTTCACCCAGGCGAGTGGTCTCTCAACCCCGAGGTGTTTCGGGAGCTCACCGACAGGTGGGGAGTTCCCGAGGTGGATCTGATGGCGTCTCAGAAGAATCACCAGCTACCAGCATACGTGGCACGTACAAGAGACCCTCAGGCCATAGCGGCAGACGCTCTGTCGACTCCGTGGGAGTTCAGTTTTGTCTACCTGTTCCCGCCACTTCCACTTCTGGGCCAGGTGCTCAAAAGGCTCAAGAGGGAACCAGTGCAAGCTATTCTGATAGCGCCCTGGTGGCCTCGCAGAACGTGGTTTTCAGACATCCAGATGTTACTGGCAGACGAGCCAGTTCGGTTGCCCCTCAGACCGGATCTTCTTCTGCAGGGACCCTTCTTCCATCAGAATCTGCCACAGCTACATTTGACGGCGTGGCTGTTGAGACCGAGGTCTTGCGGGAGAGGGGAATTCCAAGAGCTGTAATCCCTACGATGTTAAGAGCTCGAAAGCCCGCCTCAGCAGCGCATTATCACAGAATATGGCGCTCATATGCGGGTTGGTGCGAGTCTAAGGGCTGGCCATTCCGAGTATTCAAATTGTCCCGCCTTCTGTTGTTCTTACAGAAGGGGTTGGATGGGGGTCTGAGACTGGGTTCTCTTAAGGTCCAGGTTTCAGCCTTGTCTGTTCTCTTTCAGAAGAGATTGGCCCTCATTCCTGAGATACAGACATTTTTTCAAGGGGTGCTTCGAGTACAGCCTCCCTTCGTACCTCCCACAGCTCCTTGGGATCTGGACTTGGTACTAGCCTTCTTGAGGTCTGAGACCTTTGAGCCACTGAACAGGGTGGAACTGAAGTTCTTGTGCTGGAAGACAGTACTCTTGCTAGCCCTTGCCTCAGCTCGCCGGGTTTCGGAGCTGAGTGCTCTGTCCTGTAAGCCTCCGTATTTAATTTTCCACGAGGACAGAGCAGAACTGCGTACCCAGGCCGGGTTCCTTCCGAAGGTGGTATCCTCATACCACATTAACCAGCCTATCGTGGTTCCGGCCTTCCAGGGAGATTCGCCAGAACAATCCTCCTTGGACGTGGTCAGGGCGCTTCGGATTTACGTCAAGAGAACCAGGTCTATACGCAAATCGGATTCCTTATTTGTACTCTATGACGCCTTCCGCAGGGGGTGGCCTGCGTCAAAACAGACAATTGCACGATGGATCAAGTGGACAATCCGTAGTGCTTATCTTCATGCGGGACAGGTACCTCCTGTCTCCTTAACGGCACACTCTACCAGATCGGTGAGTACGTCGTGGGCCGCTGATAGAGGGGCCTCTATCTCTCAGCTTTGCAGAGCGGCCACTTGGTCGTCTCAGAACACGTTTGTTAAGTTTTACCAGTTCGATACTTTTGCAGCTTCGGCTTCAACTTTTGGTCGTCTGGTTCTACAGAATCCCCAGCACTCTCCCTCCCGGGGCTTGGTCTTTGGAACCTCCCCGATGTGATTCCAGTGGTCCCTGCTGCATGTCAGAGAAAAGAGGATTTTGGTACTTACCGGTAAATCCATTTCTCTGAGATCAGCAGGGACCACTGGACACCCGCCCGGCTGTTGGATTCTGCCTGTTGTGGTTGCTGTTGCAGCCCGGTCCGATACCTGCGTGTTGTATGTATGGTTTTGTTGTTTATGGTTTTTCTGTAACCCTTTCCTCTGGTGGGCCAATTTCCTCACTGGGGGATTGTGGGTCTTAGAGGGGAGGAGCCAGTATCCCCTAATTATTATTAAGAAGTGCCTAGCTCCCAGCATTCCCAGCTCTAATACCCGATGTGATTCCAGTGGTCCCTGCTGATCTCAGAGAAATGGATTTACCGGTAAGTACCAAAATCCTCTTTTCTATGTTTCTAACTTCAACCATCCGATAATCTCCCTGACACTCACCACTCTGTACACATTGCCTCTTCTATTATTCACTCCCCTCTTCTAAACACTCATGAGCTCTTTAATTACTTCTCTACTTGTACTTTCACATCCACTTCCCATCACCAATACAAAAAACTGCAAACATCCACCTATCTCTATCTCTCCTTTCTAATCTTATTAGCTGGTGACATATCACCAAACCTAGGCCCCAACCACCTGACCCACCCAGATTTAATGGCTTCTAAGCCTAGAAATTCAGCTAACCTCATAAATATCACATGCCTCCCACCACACACCAAACAACTTACATGTGCCCTATTGAATGCACGCTCTTTTTGCAATACATTAACATCCATCCATGACCTCTTCATCTCCCACAACTTCAATCTGATGGCAATTACAGAAACCTGGCTCACACAATCAGACACGGCCTCGCCTGCAGCACTGTCACATGGTGGTTTCCACTTCACTCACACCTCTAGGCCTGGTAACTGTAAAGGAGGTGGAGTTGGTATATTACTGTCACAAGACTTCACATACTCAGTTCTCCCACCAGTTCCTTCACTCACATTTACATCATTTGAAGTACACTCCATTAGGGTTTTTTCCCCTTTCTCTCTGCGTGTTGCTGCTATCTATCGCCCACCTGGCCTTCCCAAATCTAAATTTCGGGAAGATTTCTCTGCCTGGCTCCCCCATTTCTTATCCTCTGACATCTCCACTATCATCCTGGGTGACTTCAACATTGCTATTGACACTCCACCATCTCTGCATGCCTCCAAACTCCTCTCTCTAACCTCCTCTCTTGGCCTCTCCCAGTGGTCCGACGCCGCTACTCATGAGGAAGGCGGCGCAAAATGGACACTCTGGATATAGGGTTAATAAAAAACAATATAAATTTATTCACCAATAAGACATTTTTTACACTTTTAAAAAGTGAGAACACCGGCCGGTGGCAATTTTACATATACAATAAAAAATAATAATTTAATAAATCACATGTAAAACGAGCATTAACATTAGCACAATATTCCTCTTTATATTGTGCTTTTGCAATTTTATCGCACAACGAGATACTTTTTGGGAAATGGTTATCCACATTTCACCTAGCCTTCCATTCGAGAAATGCAGATATTGAAAAAGGAATTCTAGGAGCTTGGTTAAGCATGCATAGGGTTAATATAAGGATTAGTGGCAGTCCTTTGTGAGATAGTATTAATCCCAACCTGCAGAGGTTTTGCGACTCTCACAATTAGCACTCCAAATCAAGCAGGCAGCTGGTTTCCAGCTAGTTGTTTATAACTCAGTCATTTGAACCATACGCATAAGCCTTTAGATGTTAGTAGGCAGACTGGTGGCTGATTTCCAGCCAGGTGTTAGTGCTCAGTCATTAAGCCATACGTAAGCTTTTAGTTGTTAGTAAGCTTTGTTTAAGAAGGTGAAGAAAATAAAGTGTATACTTATGCTCCGTCGGTGGTGATTTTGTAATCCACAGTGAGGGAGTTCTTTTTCAGTTACCCACGCCGCGAGCGGGTCTCCGGCTGCTCTATTTTTCTGTCAGCCTTCTCAGAGACGCACAGCTCCGGCTTCCGGGTTCTCCCCAAACGGCGGTGTCTCACGTCAGCGTGGTGAGGGACTCCTGGATGACGCGTTTCCCCGCCTCTTAGATTCTCAGCGGCTTCATCAGATAACGTCAGGGTGTATTGACCCTGATATTTATCAGGGCATGCGCCGCCCATCAGGGCGTGTACTCTGTTGTTTTGTTCAATCAGCAGCTCGCTGGGTTATTTCTTTTGCACATGCGCTTTACTTCTTAAACCAAGCCTCGATTTGAAGTCCGTTTTTATTCCTTGTAGAAAATATTTTATTATCGGACCAAGGCTCAATCTTTCGTATATTTTTGCTATATTGTGAGATTTTTATACTTTATATCCATATCTTAACCATGTAAATTTATAACTCAACAATAAAAAGCAGATTTTGATCATTTTTTCTAATATGTATCTATATGTCGCCACTACTCATTAGTTCAATTCTGCCCCTAAAGCAGTTTACATATTTGACACAGATAATAAATGAAGAAGCTACAATATATATCTCTTGGATGCACACAGTAGAAGGTAGAGACAATAATGGAATTGGAATTAAATGGAAATAAATAAAAATATTTATATTAAATAAAATAAAATAAAATAAATAGAAATATAAAAATAAAATAAAAAATAAAAATAAAAATAAAAAGATTGAGCCTTGGTCCGATAATAAAATATTTTCTACAAGGAATAAAAACGGACTTCAAATCGAGGCTTGGTTTAAGAAGTAAAGCGCATGTGCAAAAGAAATAACCCAGCGAGCTGCTGATTGAACAAAACAACAGAGTACACGCCCTGATGGGCGGCGCATGCCCTGATAAATATCAGGGTCAATACACCCTGACGTTATCTGATGAAGCCGCTGAGAATCTAAGAGGCGGGGAAACGCGTCATCCAGGAGTCCCTCACCACGCTGACGTGAGACACCGCCGTTTGGGGAGAACCCGGAAGCCGGAGCTGTGCGTCTCTGAGAAGGCTGACAGAAAAATAGAGCAGCCGGAGACCCGCTCGCGGCGTGGGTAACTGAAAAAGAACTCCCTCACTGTGGATTACAAAATCACCACCGACGGAGCATAAGTATACACTTTATTTTCTTCACCTTCTTAAACAAAGCTTACTAACAACTAAAAGCTTACGTATGGCTTAATGACTGAGCACTAACACCTGGCTGGAAATCAGCCACCAGTCTGCCTACTAACATCTAAAGGCTTATGCGTATGGTTCAAATGACTGAGTTATAAACAACTAGCTGGAAACCAGCTGCCTGCTTGATTTGGAGTGCTAATTGTGAGAGTCGCAAAACCTCTGCAGGTTGGGATTAATACTATCTCACAAAGGACTGCCACTAATCCTTATATTAACCCTATGCATGCTTAACCAAGCTCCTAGAATTCCTTTTTCAATATCTGCATTTCTCGAATGGAAGGCTAGGTGAAATGTGGATAACCATTTCCCAAAAAGTATCTCGTTGTGCGATAAAATTGCAAAAGCACAATATAAAGAGGAATATTGTGCTAATGTTAATGCTCGTTTTACATGTGATTTATTAAATTATTATTTTTTATTGTATATGTAAAATTGCCACCGGCCGGTGTTCTCACTTTTTAAAAGTGTAAAAAATGTCTTATTGGTGAATAAATTTATATTGTTTTTTATTAACCCTATATCCAGAGTGTCCATTTTGCGCCGCCTACCTTGTATTTTATTGTTTTTCTTCTAAAGAGGGGTTGAGTATCCCCTCTAGACGGCAGCAGGGACTATTTATTTCCAGCGCTCGGCTATCAATACGTTTTTGTTTCATGAGGAAGGCCACTGCCTTGACCTCGTTTTCACCAGGCTGTGCTCAGTCTCTGATTTTATGAACACTCCCTTCCCTCTCTCTGATCACAATCTCATTACTCTCTCACTCTCCTCCATTACCTCAAGCTCACTGACACAGAAATCATGCAAGCCTACTCTAACCCGCAGAAATACTAATGCTATTCATTTGCCACAACTTTCAACCTCCCTGCAACAACAGCTCTCACTAATTTCTACATTTACCTCTCCTGACTCTGCTGTTTCCCACCTCTACCAGACTCTTGAAACAGCCCTTGATGAAGTGGCTCCAGCTACCCATTATACCCCACGTAGGCTTAGATGCCAACCGTGGCACTCCAACACAACAAGACAACTACGAAATCAGTCACGTAAAGTTGAACGCCAATGG
Organism: Crinia signifera; assembly: GCF_055691185.1. Lineage (NCBI taxonomy): Eukaryota > Metazoa > Chordata > Amphibia > Anura > Myobatrachidae > Crinia > Crinia signifera. Next base: position 35,218,184 of record NC_139228.1, on the reverse strand, counting down.
CGTAAATCTCGTAATATTACTGATTTCCTCACATATAAGACTAACTACCACTCCTACTGCAATGCTTTGGACACGGCCAAACAAACATACTACCAATCTCTCATCTCTTCTCATGCCACCAACCCTAGGCGACTTTTTAACACATTTAAGTCACTTCTGTACCCTCCCCCTCCTCCCCCACCGGCTACCATCAGTGCACAAGAACTTGCCTCCTACTTGAAGGACAAGATTGATAACATCCGAGATGAAATGGTATGCTCCACAACCTCTAACCCTCTTTCTGCCACACCTGAACCCTCTGGCACTTTCTCTTCGTTTGAGCCCACAAATGAAAAAGAAGTATCCGCACTCTTCTTATCCTCCTACTCTACTACCTCTCCTCTCGATCCTATACCTGCACAAGTCATTACAAATCTATCTCCTGTGCTTATTCCAACCTTAACTAAAATCTGCAATCTCTCTCTTGCTAATGGTACTTTTCCGTCTCTGCTCAAACATGCAGCGATTACTCCCATTCTGAAAAAACACAATTCTGACCCTAACTCTCTCTCTAACTATTGTCCTATCTCTCAGCTCCCATGCCTCTCCAAGCTACTCGAGAGACTTGTCTACTCTCGCCTAACAAACTTTCTTAACTCCAACACCCTATTAGACCCGCTTCAGTCAGGCTTTCGCTCTCAACACTCCACTGAGACAGCACTGTCTAAAGTGGTGAATGATCTGGTAACGGCTAAGTCTAAAGGCCATTACTCACTGCTTATTCTTCTAGATCTTTCGGCTGCGTTTGACACTGTGGATCACACTCTCCTTTTACAAACACTACACTCCCTAGGTCTTAATGATACAGCCCATTCCTGGTTCACATCTTACCTACCTGATCGCTCTTTCACTGCTCGCTTCTCTGACTCTACTTCCTCTTCACTACCTCTGTCAGTCGGAGTTCCGCAAGGCTCAGTCTTAGGTCCTCTGCTTTTCTCAATCTATACCTCCTCGCTTGGCAAACTAATCAGCTCCTTCGGATTTCAGTATCACTTATATGCGGATGATACTCAAATCTATCTATCAACCCCAGAGTTGTCACCAGTGGTTTTGGGCAGAGTCTCTGAATGTCTCTCTGCCATCTCACTTTGGATGTCTTCTCACCAACTCAAACTCAATATTTCCAAAACGGAATGACTTATATTCCCGCCAACTAAGAACAGTTACCATCCTGATATCTCCATCGCTGTTGACAACTCGACAATCTACCCTACCCCACAAGCTCGTTGCTTAGGGGTCACCCTCGACTCTGACCTGTCCTTTGTTCCCCACATTCAATCTGTCTCCAAATCATGTTACATGCATCTAAAAAAACATATCCAAAATACGAACGTATCTCACACAAGACACTACTAAATCTCTTATCCATGCACTCATTATATCCAGCATTGATTATTGCAAAAGTCTCCTAACTGGACTTCCCAAGAACAGACTCTCACCACTGCAATCCATTTTAAATGCTGCTGCTAGGCTGATCTTCCTTGCAAGACGCTCATCGTCTGCTGATCCGCTCTGCCAGTCCCTCCATTGGTTGCCTGTATATTACCGTATTCAATATAAAACACTTCTACTTGCATATAAAGCTATTAACCATACTGCACCAGCATATATCTCTGCACTTATCACACAATATCTCCCATCTCGACCACTCCGCTCTGCACAAGATTTGCGTCTCTCATCTGAGCGGATCACTAGCTCCCATTCACTATTACTCTCATCGGGCTGCTCCCATCCTATGGAATGTCCTTCCATGCACAATTAGACTCTCCGCTAGCCTCCAAACTTTCAAGCGTTCCCTGAAAACTCACCTCTTCAGGCAAGCCGATCATATTTAAGTTCTACATGCATAACCCTCTGAGGCACTTATGTATTATATAGCTTCCCTTCTGGACTTGTAACTTGTTGGGACTGCTATGCTATTACTGATGCCTGTCCTTGTGTTTCCCTCCTATATACCTAATAGATTGTAAGCCTGCAGCAGGGCCCTCTAACCACCAAGTCTGTCTGTTACCCAGTTTATTTTATCACTGTCTACTATTGTAAAGCGCAACGGAATCTGCTGCACTATATAAGAAACTGCAAATAAAAAAATAATAAATAACAGTATTACAGATTACAAACAAATACATACAGTAGTATAGTACAATGTGTCCAATTATGACGGGAAGAAATTGCATTCTGATATCCATACATCCGCATGTCAAAACGATTACTCAATCTGACTTCAACATATCTGCAATGTGGGAGGTCCTGGTAATCCCGCCCACTGCTGCCTTGATTAACCTATGCCATGCCAATGTCTAAAATAAGACAATAAGACGGGCCAACGGTCGGGAACCCTATGGTCAGTATACAAGAGGTTGAAATCCCAAATGTTTGACTGCCCGACAGGCAAAAATCTCAACCAACAGAGGCTATTCTCCCTCGTGAGTCCACAGACCTCATAGATGGAGAATGGAACATGTGGCAAGGGCAGCAATCCGGTATACGGACTGTCGGAATCCCGACCATCGGCCAGTCATACCACGCCCCGTAGGAACAAATCTCATGATCTGTGCCACACACTCAGTTATGCCAAATGGGTCATTTTTAAAACCTGCAGAGGGTACATAAGAGACCTGAACGCCAACATTAGTGCCCTTTGCAACCAGTATGCACTTGTAATACAAGATGTGAGTTTTCAGTTCCATGAAATAGGGCCACACTTCGGGGCACAATTAGAATTGCATATCACCAGGCCCAACTGTGTATCATTTATAGAAGCTGAGAAGCCAACAGACTTCCTACCTGAACAAACCGAATCACAGAGAATCACAGAGACGCGTGTGAGTCTTGGATCAGCAGCTCTGTCGGCACAGCAGAGGTTAACTCTACAGGTCTATATATAGCTGCAGCATGGGAGCAAATATAGAGTGGTATGCAGCCCCGCACTCTAACTTTATCCTGTGGAGAGGTCTGAATAGAGCAGAAGCTGCAATAATGTGACTCATCTCTGGTAGATCAGCAGCACAGGATTCCCCAAAACACACCAGAAAATAGCACTACTGCTAAACAGCAGTACTGTATGCAATATATACCTACTAGGAAGCCCGCTCCAAGCAAACTCTTCAAAAGCTATTCTGCTGCCTTGTGATTGCCTCTGTGTTTGTGCATGTGTGAGGGAGAAAGATGATTTATTGCAAATGCCAGGTCGCTCCTGGGCCGGAACTGGATCCAAACCCTGGGGTGTTCATAGTTACCTGTCCCTAAGCATAATTCAATTCCTTGTATTCTGCATGTTACATGCAAGTTGCACTATCTAAGCTTCCTATAATAAAGAGGAATATTTGAAACAGGACTGGTTCCTACTGTATGTCGAATGGCAGCTTCTGATTGGTGAATCACTTACAACACTGTTCCAGTTTGCAACAAGGCTGTGAAAAGAATCAGGGAGCCAGAAAAATGCGGTACCATCTCCTGGGAAGAGCTGCTAAGAGTCAGCTCAAATCAGCTGGAAATGCAGATCTAACAAGCTTCTTCTAGGTTAGCTAGTGGTTGGGTTTGGCAGACAAAACTTACCATATTGAGCTTAACCATAAATGTAAGAATCACCCATCTCACATACAGTACACTCTTCCATTGGTGGGAAAACACATGGGGGCTGAGACTTGTGGTGTTTAATGCGAGTGCTTAAGTCCACAGTTTACACAATAACATGAATCTCTGAACTTACCATTAGCTGCTTCTGACTCTCCTGCAAGGAATGAGGGTCTCCACTGCAATCTCTCAGCCGATATTTCAGTCTCCGATCCTCCGCCTCGGTCAGCCAGAGTAACAGCTGATGGCTCCGCTCTTGGAACTCCTACAAAAAGCAAGCTCTGTAAATAGTGTGCCACAATGTAGACCACTGTACTGGCACCTGTCTGAGGCTCTTCTGACTTGCATTCTTCAAATGATCATCTATACAGAGTTATGTTCATTAGGATGTCAGACCGGACTCAGGAATAACAGCCAATGATTGCATTATGTCACATGACATTTATCGGTGACTTGTTGGTTCAGTGCACAAAAAGGATGCCGCCAATGTGTACAATAAGTGATCCACCCACATCTGAATCTCCATGACGATAGATCCGGTTAACGCTCCTGGACTGACCTTGTGGTTAAAGCCCCAACAATATTTTTAATGATATCGTTGCCTCTTCGGAGCAATCTCATTTATATTATCGCTAAAGCCGTATACGCACTAGGCGTTTTTGCCCAGCGTGTAAGAGAAATGATGATGGAAATAATCGCTCAGTACATACAAACTAGGCAATTGTCACCCGTCCCAGTGATTTTCACAGGGGGTGAACCACTTTCCTTAGTACAAGACTATGTATGGCGGCGGCCATGATGCGGGAGGGTGCACTGGGGGATTTTGAGTTCAATAACTCAAATAACCAAAGGTGAGCTGTGTGTATGGGCCTTTAGTGTGTGTGTGCCCCATATTGTCACAGATGCACTCTCCTGCTGGTTGTTAATGATGTCCTTCATTGTGCTGCTTGTACATACGACAGAGGACATGGCTAACTAGGGCCACACTGCAGAATACAGTATGAGTGACTCATAGCAAGCATCATTATGCTAATCCTGGAGTTTATACCAGTTCTACGGAGACAAAGATAAAGAAAAAGCTAAAGTATCCAGCACACTATTTGCAAACGGACATAAGTCCAAAGTACTGGAATTGCTCCAGGCGACTCAGCCAATATGAAGCAAAACTGACAGGTTTATGAAGACATATCTGTAGCTTTATATATATTATAGTTTACATAAAGCATTGTGATCATGACATTGTCACCTATGGCAAGATATCGCCCAAAAACCGATGTTAAAAACACACACAAAAAAGAATACATATACTAACATAATGACTACAATACAGATGTGGGTGTCTGTGCCCAGAGTAGCCACAATCGGTGGGATACATAGCAGCCTCAGTAAGTAGTATAAAGATATTATCTGGCCCCACTATAATCCTGGGAGCTCTGCTGTGAGAGGACTGTTCCTCATTACAGGTAAGTGGGCCCTTCAACTTACCTCACACTGGAGCAGGTCACTCTGTAAGATCTCCCGCCACTTGTCTCGCTCATTACACACTTTGTCCCAGCGTGAATTCACCTTGTGGAGCCTGCTCAGAACATTCCTGCATTCTGTCTCATCCGCCGGTTGGAACTCTTTACTGCTCAGGTTTGCCGATAGAACCAGAGGTTTATAATGATCAAAGGCTTTTAAAGTGTCCTGGAAGAATTAGAGAAATATGTAAACAAATGAAGGAGTGGGTATGGATCATTTGGTCTAAAACAAGTTGGTCGACATGGGACTAGGTCGACACGAGTCTAGGTCAACAAGTCATTAGGTCAACACAAGCATTAGGTCGACATGGGCAAGGTCGACAGTCAAAAGGTCCTCATGGGGGGGTTTCCACTGTTTTTTTTTTACCCGAATGTCGACACAGTCAACATGTTCACAGGTTAAAGTGCACCGCTGCGCTCGCCATGCTTCGGGCACACTATTTTATTCTCCCACCACGCCCTAGTGGATGGTAGGACATGAAATACCTCCTGACGGCACATGTTATGTAGCACCGTGTCCCCTCACTAGGCTCGGCACACTATTTTATTCTTCCACCACGCTGTACTGGATGGTAGGGCATGATATACTACCTGTCAGCACATGTTGGCTCAAAAAACAGTGAAAAACCCCATATAAACCTTTTGACTGTCGACCTAGACCATGTCGACCTAATGCTTGTGTCGACCTAATGCTTGTGTCGACCTTGACCCATGTCGACCTAATGATGTTGACCCAATGCTTGTCGACCATCATGTTGTACACCAAACGACCGTATCTTGAAGGTGTATGATTAAATAAAAAAGTGTGCGGGATTCTTATACGGACAAGATGTTGGCAAGTTTGCAGTTGAATTTAAAGTGCAATGTTTGGGCAGTGGTGGGTTTTGCCTTACTAACCCATTACCACTTTGAATTTTACTAGAGTTTATATAGCTTAACAGAACACATAGCAATAATCAGAAGCAGCACCATAGGACTGCCTACCTTAAGTCTCTTAACTTTCTGTTCCAGATCTTGGATTGTAGATGCCAACCTCAGTTTTCTGGCATGGTCAAGGTCCTTTTCAGTTTTATCCAGCCAAAGCGTGATGTTATCCAAGTCACTGTTTAGCTGGTGCCACTGCTGCAGACTCTGCTTCATACGGAGCTCATTACTTAAGCTTTGTGCTTGAAGAATTTCCCAACGTTCGATAACCCCTGAGCAGAGATTTAAAGCACAATACTTTACATGCAAATACCTTGCAGAACAAAAAGACAATGCTGTATTGGTTACCGTGGAAACAAAAATACACTACACAAAATGAAAGTTGCTCAATCACTTTATAAGTGATGCCAGGTGCTATAAAAGGAGCGGTTATTGAAAAGAAGTGAAGTGTAGTGATCCTTATTATTACAGCTCTGTTATAGCGCTACAATGTATTACTAAGGTGTGATGGATTGGCCGCAGATACACTGTTGCAATGTTGTTATTGGGTCTCCGCTGCCTTATTTCCGTTACATTTACTGATGCATTTTCTTTTCATTTTTTGTTTTACCCACTGATTTGATGGCATAGTGTCTCTTATGGTGCCAATACACTAGGGCAATTGAGTGAGATTTGATATCGCGCTTGGATTTCACTTGAAGCTCCCAGTGCGATAAAATCGCATCTGAGCGGCTTTTACCCTCATTCGATTCGCATACAATCATGCAATAAAACGCATGCCCCATATGAACTGAAATCGGGTGATGTAATGAGGGCTGGGCTATCTGGGGGTATATAAACTGACAGATCACACATCGCATTGCGATAAATTGCATGTGTTTAAAACGGATTCAGTATTGAATCCCGGCGGTCGGGATCCCGGCGTCCGGAATCCCGACAGCCGAAATGCCGACAAGGGAGGGACGTGGATCGCCCCCCCTTGCAGGCTCGCTGCGCTCGCCACGCAGCGGGCCCGATGCCTCGCTACGCTCGGCACGCTATTTTATTCTCCCTCCAGGGGTGTCGTGGACACCCCAGGAGGGAGAAAGTGTCGGCATTTCGGCGGTCGGGATTCCGGCGTCGGGATTCTGAACGCCGGGATCCCGACCGCCGGGATCTTAACTGCATCCCGTTTAAAACCACATGCGATCACACATGCGATGCGATAATTATTATGTGCAGCACATATCTTGAGATGTGAGATTCGAACAGTGTGGCCGCGCATCACATCGGGGGACACATTCGATTTATCGGACCGATGAGGTCAAAATCCAATGATTGTATGCAATATCACCCTAGTGTATGGGCAGGGTTATTCTAAATTGTTTTATGTGCACTGTATATGTAAATTGCCTGGTAATGCCCCAGTGGCCCCCCCCGGATGAGCGGAGCGGGTGATGACGTCATCTCCCCTCTGGGCGGCGGCCTTGCACAAGGAGTCTCTCTCTCTCTCACTGGTTTATTATAAAGGTATGTTATTTTCCTGTAAGTCTGTATCCTGAGGAAAGTTGAATAAACTGAAACGTTGACTGCAGCAGTGGCGTCCTACACCTGAAATCTGTTCTCTAAAAGTCCAGTGAGTGCCACCTACTCCTGTTTTGCTATTTTGAACACTGCCTTGTGTTTGATAGAAGGCCCCATGGTTCTTCTCTACAGGAGGGACTGTACTTCTGTACACAGGGGGCTTGATTCAGATGTGGTTGGAGGTGCGGCACATGTGCAGTAGGTTTCCTACGTCATTGGACACAGTATGGCTGCAGTGTGTCGGTGAATGACCGTCTGCTGCTGTCTGAGGCAGGGAGCAGGCAGTGATGGACACTTTCTTGCAAAACAGAAGCAGGAGTGCCAAGGACAGCTCCTACAAAGAAGCCATTCCTGCGGCGGTCAGCTTGTGCATCAGTCACACAGAAGACCGATGGTGTCACTGATGACTTCATGCGGTGTTCTAGGATGCGGCACAGATCACTAATGCAGGCAGGAGGCGTCTACTTATATCAGACGTATCCTGCTTCCTCCATGTAAGCAGCTGTGATTACACGTCCAACCACATATCAATCAGATCCAGAAATTATCCACAACTCACAATCAACCTTATTTAATGTAATTAAGGCCCTTATTCTGGTTGGTGCGGATATTCCCGCTTGCGTACGGGCCGCCGATGTTTATCTTCTGCGCATGTGCAGAGGTCACTCTGCGCATGTGCAGGCGATTTCGCCGCAAGGATTCTCTATACGCCGCACAGGGGGCGTAGAGGGGCGTGAGGGGCTACTTATCCTCATTACCCTATGCATACGCCCCGCGTTTCATGGGCGTTCCCATGCAAACGCGGGGCGTATGCATGGTAATGAGGCCGTGACGCGTGGGTACAGGGCGGGCATCTGACATCGCCGGATGTCAGCTGCCCGCCCCCATACAAGATTTCACACGGACAAGTGTCCGTGTGGTCTTGTGTTGCGGGACCTGGTGGAGCGTGCGGCCCTGCATTCGATGTTCGGCGACCATCGAATGCAGGGGCTGCTCCCACCATGGAGGAGGCGTATCCCCGTCCAATTTCATGCGGATCGCCACATATCCGCGTACGGACGGCCGTGGCGATCCGTATGGAAGGCGGGGATTCGCCTGCACGGTCGGAGCCGCATATGCGGCTCCGGCCGCACCAACCAGAATAAGGGCCTAAGTGCTACATTTCTCTATACTAGCCCTACTTCCTCATTACGGCATATCTGAAAAAGAGTAGACTGCTTCAATTTTCCTCTTTTTGCCGTCATTAACATGCTGTAGGTGTTCTTTGTTGATGCCGCGCAATAGTTGCTTTACATTTACACCAGACAATCATACTGTTGGAGACTTGTTGAATATTATACCTGAATGTGTTTCTGGCCTATCCAATCTGGGAAGCCCCTTGTTCTCAATCTGCCCATTTATGGAACTTAATGTTCTATCATCTTTCTCCGCAGTACTGCTGGAAGAGGCCATCTGAACACTCTATAAATATAAATGACAGGATTACTTGATGAACCGCACAATTTTCAGATTCTGTACTTCCAATCAACAAATATACAACTTACAGAAGACTGATTTAATGAAGTGCCACCTCCCGTCGTAGCTGAAATGAATCCCTTAACCATTTCACTTTGTTCTGGAGAATGCCAAGATGGAGTTTGTAAGTCGGATTTTCCTTAAAAAAAAAAAAAAATTCAAAAAATTAACAATAATTCAGAAGGAATCTGGGAAGCGGTGGCATAGAGCACTGGTCAACTTTTTGTCTTGTAGGCATCACCATGCATCTCACAAACTTACCAACAGCAGCATTCAAAGGAAGAACAAGGACACAATGCCAAAATAAACATTATATGATATTTAAAAAGACAAAGCTGATGTAACAGGTTAGATCACTAGTATTTAACAAACAGTAGAACATAGGGATGTTCTTAAAACCCATGCAAACTCCAAAGAAACAAAGGTGATGGGTTAAAGCCAAGTCTTTTAAGGTTGGAAGTAGTAAATAATGGCTAAATCAACAACATTGTATACACAGAGAGTGAATCAGTGTGTATATTCATTGTCACAAAGAGAATAAATACATTCTCTTAGCAAGGCTGATCGAGAAGAGAAATAAGAAGAAAACAAATTCAATTTGTAATACAGGTTGAGTATCCCTTATCCAAAATGCTCGGGACCAGGAGAATTTTGGATAACGGATTATTCCGTATTTCGGAATATTTTAATATTTCAATGATTTATTTTGAAGTATCTTGCATTTATGCTGTATAAACACATAATATACACACAAATATATTTTATTACCACATAAAATGCGCACAAATATATTTTAATTGTTCAAAAAAACAAGGTTTCAAAACGTGAAACAAAATGTGTGTACTATCTCAGCACTGAATTTGAATGCCAAGCAATCATTGTCTTGCACATATATAGTGCCAGTTACATATCATGTCCCCAGTGATGCTGTTACAAATGTCCCCAGTGAGTTTTTAGCAAAAAAAAAAAAAAAAATTTCACTTTCTGGAATGTCCGTATTTCGGAATAATTCGGATAACGGATATTCGGATACGGGATACTCGACCTGTACTTTCATATCTCCCAAGCACATGACCAAACACCCTGACTATTGGATGAATATCCGGTTGGCCATAGTAGACGAGTTTGCCACAATGGACATCATGGAATGTGATTTGGGAAATATGGTGCGGACACAAAAGCAAGAGCGGAAACGGCGCAATGAGGGGCATGAGGGTGGAGTAAGCGTGCATCACAGCAATAGTGCCAGGTTGAGACACATGCACTGGGCAGGGGGCCTACCAGAAGATGCTTGGACAGTTTTTGTTGTCATTATGACATAGGCTTCAGGATTTTCAGGAATTTCTACATCTGAAAGAAAATAATTTAATTTGATTCCTCAAATGCAATGAGAAATAGAAAAATAAAAAAAATGTACAAAGGATTTTTAACAGCAATTCAGAAAAAAAAAACAGAAAATTGTGTGAAACTACGGTTAATCAATATTTAGATATTTACCTGACAGAGGATTATAGTAGGTTCCTCCTTCTTCGTTGTCATGCATAGAAGATCCACCAACATCTACAGTTGGATCCCATTCTAGGGGGATGGAATCCACGCTGACAGGAGTTTCACGACCAGATCTCTCATGTGGAAGGGTCGGGGGCATCAGGTGGCACAGAGACTGATGGGATGTCTCTACATCCGGCATTGTGGTATGCCATGAGGTATTTTGCATCTCTCTAGAATCTTCTCCATCCGTATCATTTTCAGACGTTTCTCTGTCTTCTTCTAATCTCTTTATAGTGATAACACAAAAATAAATCAAAATGACATCATACACACATAAATTTCCCTCACATACATTTTATATAACTATTTTTTATGGCAACATCGTTTCTCAAGACTTCATAAGAATTTAGTTTTAAATGTAAAATAAGAAATTGATGAAGCACAACCTGAGCTTAGCGTCATGGGTTCAACTAAACATGGTTCCTCACCTCTACTTTGGTTCCAAAAGATCAACTTATAAATGGCACAAAAGCCAGATAAATGCAGGTGTTCTATACTGTACTACCAGAACACACAATGACATTATTTTAAGACTAATGGGGGTATTCTGATACTCGGAACTATCAGCCAACACCTTTTCCAATTTGGCTCTTGGAAAAGCCAAATCTGCTTTCGCAGAAACGGGCACAAAATTTTTGAATTAGCTGCTGTTTTCTTTAAAAAAGAAGATTGCTCTATTCAATGTTCTTTTATTTCTGACCAAATGTGATATTAGATCTATTCTACGTGAAAACGGACGATATTTATGAGGATTGGAAAGATCGGTCAGAATTGACTGTAAAAACTTATCTGACTTAAGGAAAGAAAACCTTGTTCTACTCCATGCTATTCTTAGCATATTTATTTGAATTCCATCTACTGGTCTTCGCTTTACCCAGCAAATCTGCAATTTCATGGACCAATCTTACTTTCCATAAAGTTGTACATATATATGTGGAATTTCGGCAACGTCTACATTGAGCTATGACCTGATAGCAAGCCAGCAAACCCAGCTGAAACACAACAGGGCTTACCAAGTCTCTCGATGTCAGTCTCTCATGGAACCTATACACACGTCCAAAAACTTCTTGACAATATCTGTGAATCTCTTCAAGCTCATCCTCAATAACCACAGCATCCATAGCCTCGCTCTTCTGGATTAATTGCTCCCCAAAAACGATCAACTGGTCAATTTTGTTGGCGTTCAGTGTAATTTCTTGTTTGAAACCCTACAGAGACCAGAGAGAGGTGTTTTTATAACATGAAAGTAAAAAAAGGTCTTTAATAACATTCAGCTATGTCCCCCCATTGATATTTTTGTAAACACGAAAAGTACAAGTTAAAGCACCATTAGGCCGAAAATAGAATTTGCCTTATTTCCCAGACCTTCAAAGAATGAATGAAGGTATCAGACATTGTATTATGCCATTGCACAGGCAAGTACAAGCTGCTGTTTTTGATTATATGCCAATTTCTACAAAAGGAGGATAAATGAGGCTACCTGTCGTGTCCTTCAATGGCATGAGTGACAGGAAGTCTATTGTGTGAAGGGAAAAACAACCCTCTCCCCCCACCACAATTCTTTATTATACAGCAACAAAAGTTTGCTAAAATGTCACCCAGTGATGCAGGACAACTCCATACCAGTAGAAAAAACAAATAATATATATATATATATATATATATATATATATATATATATATATATATATATATACACACACACACACACACACACACCTTTATGGTATGTAATTATATATTATTCATTTAGTTTTTTTGGACTTAAGTCTTTATTGGGACGTAAGTCTTTATATATTTTGTAAAATTCTTGTATGTAGGTTCCTTTTATTTATTCAAAACACATCCTATAGCACATTCGGTTACCAGATTCACATTTATTGAGAGGAGGTACATCCAGCTTTATTGAGAGGAGGTATGTACCTATAAATATTCATTATTAAACCTTCTAGGAAAATCGTTTCTTTGACTAAAAGTTGTATAAAAATTATAGGGTAGTAGAGCTCCTATACACTACAAGGATAAAGAACATCAAAGATTATCAAAGATAATCAGAATAAACCAAAAAGGTATATTTAAATAATTATCCCTTTCCGTTTTTCGACCTCACCAACATTCCTATCTTTTTTTTCAATCTTTTTCTTCTTCACCATTTTCAATTTGCCTCAAAAAAAAATTCAACTCTATTTTTAAGAACTCAATGTCTCACATGAATTGATTTGTTGTAAATGAAGTCCATGTTCCATTTCTGTACATTGATATTAATGTTTATAGATGATAAACTGTTCCCCTGATGAAGTCTCTACAGACGAAACGCGTTGGTTAACATCACTTTTGGAACTTGTGGACATTTACATTTACTGTATAGGCGCTACATCACTATTGGGGAGTGTAAAAAGCACCCGCGATGTGCTGCCGATGGGTCCAATCCGACAGATTGAACCTGCAGCAGGTTCAATCTGTAGGGTCCGACATGATGCGCACAAGACTGCGCATCGTGTCAGATGAGGTGTCAAACGCATCCAATTTGGGCCAATTTCTCAGCCAGATCCATCTGGATCTGGCAAAATTGTCCCAAATCGGACAAGTGTAGAGTCAAGCAATTTGTATTTTCACTTTCAAGCTCATTGGTTAGGTGTGTGTGTGTCCCTACACCCACCCACGAGGAAGAAGCTGGGAGAACTACATCTCCCAGAAGTCCTCTCCCCTCCTAGCAGCCCCCTCTCCTGTGTTAAGATGGTGGGAAGCCGCGAAGACCACCAGAGGTGTAAGGATCTTTTTTTTTTCTCTTCCATATGACGCAGGGTTTTCAGCTTTTCTTTTTTATTGGAAATCACTGGTATTGGGAACACGCAAACCACGGTAAACCAAAATTGGGCAATTTTTTTTTTTTTTATTAAGTTACTACAAATAAATACACATGGAAAGAGCACAAGACAACAAAAGACTATGGGCTGATTTGCAGATATGACCACTAGTACTTACTACTAGTTGCTGCATTTTCTCCTCAATGTCGCTTTCTGAGAAATGTTCCACATTAGTGAGCTGCAAGTCCATCTCAGTCAGCCAGACCAGGATGCTGTCTCTGGTCCCCTCAAAGTCTTCTCTTTGGCTGGTAAAGTGCTGAAGACAAAAGAAACGATTAGCTGCTGAAGGAGAGAGGACAGATAAACCCCTTTCATATGCATAAAAGGGCACCTACAGTATATCATAATTCTATCATCTGAAAAAAAAAAAAAAACATTCAACGGACAAAATATTAAACTAGAGTATCAGACATGAATGAGTGAACGGAAATGTTTGATGAGTGACAGATTGCTGTAACGTTGTTCAGTTACAATTTCAGTGGCTAATGCAGACACCATTTATGGCATTGATCAATATCAGCCATGTCCAAACTATGGACCTCTGTTGTGAAACTACACATCCCAGCATGCCTTGCAATATTTTCAGCTTTAACTAATAGCAAAACTATGGCAAGGCATGATGGGACTTGTAGTTTCACAACAGCTGGAGGGCCATAGTTTGGACATGCCTGGTCTACATAATCTAGTCTTATGGGTATATTCATCTTTTGCTACGCAATAGTTGTGTGGGTACAGTGCTTAGCCTTTGTAGATTGCCCCTTAGCACATTGACAAATGTGCTGGGAACGGGTCATTGGATCGACCAACTTTAGGTCAACATATATTGGATCAACCAACGAAGGTCGACATCTGAAATAGGTAGACTAAGCTAAGGTCAACAGGTTTGGAAGTTCGACACAAGCATTAGGTCAACAATAGCAAGGTCGACAGTCAAAAGGTCAACATGAGTTTTTCATGTTTTTGCCCCGCATGTAGACACGGACACCGTCATGCTTTGGGCACACTATTATACACTCCCTGCACACCCTAGTGGATGGTGGGGCATGAGTAACTGACTGTCGGCACATGCCAGCTCATTAGAACGTGAAAAGTCATGTCAATCGTTTGTCTGTCGACCTTGCCATTGTCGACCTAATGCTTGTGTCGAACTTGGCCATGTCCACCTATTTCAGGTTTAAACATAAGGTCTGTCTACCTTCAGTGGTCGGCCCAATTTGAATTTACTATCTAAACTAAAAGTCAAACAAACTAAAAGCAAAATAATCATGGAATGATGAGAATGAAGTCAACACATTTTATTTTAGAACCACAGACACACACACACACACACACACACACACACACACACACACAGAGCTACTTCAACAAGTCACAAGAAGATCTAAGCAGCACATAAGTAAAAGCCTTTTCTAGAAGAGGAGTTTAGCACAAATTAGATAAATGGTGAAGGGCAGTCCCAGATATTAGCAGCTGACTTATTTGCCAAGTGTCAGCTGTAAAACCTGGCGCTATACATTGTGTTTATGTCCAATATTTATTAGGGCAATGCTTTTACTTACTAGAGCTGTAAAAGCATCGCCCTGTTAAATATCTGTCATACACACAATCAGCAGCAGTGAGTTTTACAACTTTATGTTTCGTATATAAACCTGAAGGTTTTACAGTGGCTGGTTTATCTTTCATGCCTCTGTATTAGTGTTTCTTATTCAAACTGTACCACACCACTGATGGTAGTAACATGCCAGCCCCATTGGCAGCTTTGATCTAGATCAGTGGTTCCCAACCTGGGGTACTCGTACCCCGGGGGTATGCTGCAGACTGGTTGGGGGGACTTGAAAATAAAATTGGTAATGCTGGAAGAAGAAGTCTCCTGATGGCGGAAGAAGTCTCCCATTGTTGTGGAGACTAACCACAGTGTGTCACTTCTGGTGTATCACTTCCATCTTCCCCACACTGACACGGGTGCTGGAAGCATGACATGCTCGCAGGGATGTCCACCCTCCCCTCGCACGCTGCGACCCCCGCATGGCTGCAAATGGATGTTTCGCAAAAACATCCATTCGCAGCCTTTGGGACGAGGACCACATAATTCGATGTTCGCCGACCATCGAATGATGTGGAAGGAGCACGCAAACCTAAGACAAGAAAAACCTCTCAGGTGCCTTAGGTGTCCGTGCACCCTGTGCGAGGACAGGGAGGGCAGCTGGCATCCGGTGATGTCAGCTGCCCGCTCGGCAGCCGCGTCACTGCATCATCACCATGGGAACGACCAGCGTTTGCATGGGAACACCCATGAAATGCTGGGCGTTCCAATAGGCGTGTTGATCCGCCGCCGCCCCCCTCACGCCCTCCACCCACACTGTGCCCGTTTGCATCCAGCGTCTGCACATGCGCAAAACATCGGTCCTCCGTGCGAACACGCAGAGGAACGATTCAACCAGAATAAGGTCCTTTGCCATTAGCAGATCCCATTACCTTATATATGAATTTCTCCGCGCATAACTAGAATTGTTAGCACATTTGGACCGGGCCATTGTTACCTTTAGTTTCAGGACATTGTATATTATTTATTTGTATCATTATCACCTTAATGTAAAAGCGCTGCATAATAGGTCTCCATAAAGAATAATAATGAACAAATCTGTCATACTATTACACTGTGACCTTGAAGATCGTATTTTGGTTAGAAATGAGCACGATAAGTGACAATGTGGGAGGCCCTGGTGTAGCCCCCAATGCAATGTGTCCCCAGGTGTCTGCAAATATCCAGCATTGCACAGTAACATAATGTTATGTGAACGCCCATCTAAGCAGGAGAGGATTTCCAGAGTCTTACAGAGATTACTGGCTTAGCCCATGCACCAAGTAGGGGCCATTTTATCAAGCATCCAATTAACCAACCATTATTTTTAGACTGTGGGAGGAAACCTACGCGAACGTGGGGAACATACAAACTCCATTCCGTGCCTCACCTTGAGCCTCCTCAGAACTGCAGCCACTCTCCTCTGCAGCTGGTCCCACCTCAGATTTCCCTCATGCACCATCTGCTTCAGCCTGCTGGCGGCGTCTGTGCGGTTCTCTCTGGCAAGTCTCCTGTACTGCTTATTGATCAGCTCTAGGTGAGTAAGACGCTCATGGATCTGTCTCTGGAAAGCCTGCAATAAATCATTCAGAGCAATTAATATGAAAAAGAAAATCTCAGTATCACACAGGTAAAACACGGCATGGAAATAAGTAGCAAATTACAGATGTAGACATGCACGGCTTTGCCGCGATGCGTCCTACTCGTGGCAATGCTGGTGCGTCTAGTGTGCCCGTGACTATAATTTGCTTGTGCGCGATAGGAATACACAGCTGCGCCTGATCGCAGCCCTGCTTATTAAGTCACACCATGCTATGGTATACACGGCACATCAGTATTGGGCAGTACGGACGGTGTAATGGTTAGCATTACTCCCTCACAGCACTGAGGTCATGGGTTCAAGTCCCACCATGGCCCTAACTGTGCGGATTTTGTATATTCTCCCCGCACTTGCGTGGGTTTCCTCTGGGTACTCCCATTTCCTTCCACAATCCCCCAAAATATACTGGTAGGCTAATTGGCTCCCAACAAATTAACCCTAGAATGTCTGTGTGTGCGTGTACATGTGGTAGGGAATATAGATTGTAAGCTCCACTGGGGCAGGGACTGATGTGACAATGTCAAATATTCTCTGTAAAGCGCTGCGGAATCTGTGTGCGCTATATAAGAAACTGTTAATAAAACAATTCAAATAATAATAATCAGTATTATTAACATAGTGCCAAGTACGAACTATGCCCAAGCATTTCCCTGGCCCCCGCTAAGCACATTATTATGTCTGATCATCTTCTGGATCAATATGATTAGAAGTAAGCAAAGTTGTTTTAACTTCACAAATACTTATGTACAGGACACATATACCTGGTGTTATGGAAAAAAACATCAAAAAGTGTCTGGGATGTGTGTCCCTAACTGCTGAGGTCATGGTCACATCCTCCTATGAGGTCAACATACTCAAAGCCCCCCTTTCCCTGACACAGCATGCCCACCCCGAATTAGCCTCATCTGAGGTAAAATATGTGAAGCTGGGGGCAGAGCTCACAGCATGGGGAGAATGAATCGGAATGACCTCTTTTGTACAGGACAATAGGAGAGAAAGGACCATATAAGAGAATAAGCTGAACTCGTGCAAGCAGACAGCCAAGAAAATCACCACACAACACACAGGCAAACCACTGTAACATGCAATGGTTAAATGCAGACCTCAAACTTCTTTTGCTCCTCTTTGGCTTTTGTATATAACACATCGGAAGAATCTGGGGAAGCTGCCATCGTTTCTGCATCTTTCAGCCACTCGTCAAATCTAGAGTAGTCCTCCAAGAACTTCTGCCAGAGACTCCAGGTTTCCTCAATCCTGCAAAACAGAAAAGTCATAAAAGTTTTATGATCATTTATGAGGTGCAGAAGCTACTTAGTGATGTCAGCACGTCTATGGTCGTGCTCTGCGTCTGATTGGCCGGTGAAAACCGGTGGCTCTGTGTGAGCAGATTTTGGCTGGGCAAAGGCATAAGTTATTTTGTTTTAGCCTGAAACAGCTTGAATGAGAACTTTAACAGTCAGATTTGGCCATTCAATGCTCACATCTCAGTCAAGTGATCTGATTGGTCAGGATGATTGTAAACTGAACCAATCGGCTGATGCCTAAGTTCACAGATTTTGAACATCAAATACAGCTCATGGTCCAATGGCCAGCGCTTACCGGATACGCCTCTCCATAGACATCGCACAGATGTTCCTCCACCGCTTATCGAGACTCCGGGTGGTCTGTTGTATGGAGTCACACTCTGTTTCATTGGCGCATGCATCAGTGTCATGCAACAGACGCTCACAAATATTTAACACTGAAGCAACACCGGGGCTGTGCAGCTCAATGTCCTTTTGAAGGTCCTGAAAGGAATATTGTAAACTTTAAAACCAAAGGACTACATAGGTTTAACCTTTAGTACAATATGTGTAGAATGATCATTAAAAATCCACAGACATGTGATATCACAAAAAACAGGCGCACAAAGTCCAGGAAAAAGCACTTGCATTACAGAGTAAATAAAGAAGCCTATATACAGATCCTTAAGGTACGCAATGTATACAACGAGTGGAGATACCATGCACAAAGAATCGCTTCCCTGTTTTAGTAATAACAGGAAAATTAAAACAACACCAAGCTGGATTCATTCAAAGGGACTTTCATACTGGTCTTGAAACTTTCTGCGTGGCAGGTGGCTTTTGTGTAGGAAGTTTTTTTTTTTTTAAATAAATTTTATTAATGAGATAGTAAGACATAAAGAAATAACAAAGAACAGGGTCCAAATGTGTACAGTCAACGCAATATTGAAAAACCTATGCAGAGGTTCCAAAAGCTGGACAATTATGTACAGTCAACACACTATAGAAGCATTAAAATGCTCCAACAGGGATCAGTTGAACCTTCTAATGCTCCGACTGCCTTCAGTCATCCTCTTCCTCTCACAAAAGGATTTAAAGGCTATGGAGCAGACAGACTTATGTTGGGTACACATTAGACAAACCTGGTTGATGGCCGAGTAAATATACAGCAGTTGTCCGCACACACTGAACAATATAGTACATGATGGTTATGGATTGTTAGGTCGACAGGGTCCTTAGGTCAACCGGCATAAGGTCGACAATGCAGAAGGTTGACAAGTAATTTTAGATTTTTTTTTAGGCGTCTAGATCTAGACGTCAAGTCCTGGACACTGTCTAAGTGTACGGTAGCCGCTCACTCTAGTGGATGGTAGGGCATGAACTACCGTCTGTTCTGGAACCACAGTGAGGAAAAATTAAAAAAAACCTGTGTCGACCTTCTGCATTGTTGACCTTCAGTCACTGTCGACCTTCTAGTGTCGACCTTTCTTGTGCCGATCTAACGACCGCATCCCTGCATGACCGCACAACAGATCGTTCATTAGCCACATTCATTGGAAAATGATAAAAGTGGAGAGAGAAACTACAATGAGTCAGCTACAAACTGTCATTATCCAAACACAGCTATCATCAGAATAAGCAAGGCGAGCAAAGAGCAACTGCAGGCTGCTTGTGTACCACACCATGTACACGCACATGGACTGAAGTTATGGGAGTGCCTGGATCTCGCAGTCTGCGGCATGGGCTTTCTAGGTAGCTACGCATAGTAAAGATCCATCCTGCGGTGGGGTCATGGGCGAGCAGTCAGGTGTCCTAATCTGATGTGTGCGTATGGAGAAGGGATGCCAATTTCATACCCATTTGCAACTACCATGGAGACCGCTGTAAGTGCCAAAACAGTGAGTGGTACAACCATAGGCATGAAGCAGTGTGCATGCAGTTCTAGCATAAGGTAGCAGATAGGCTTCCGCTTCGTGTCTGACTCAGAACCAGGCCCTACAAGTAATAGATCTGCACACTGCCCTGCTCTCACCATATACACAGCACTGCCCTGCTCTCACCATATACACAGCACTGCCCTGCTCTCACCATATACAGAGTACTGCCCTGCTCTCACCATATACACAGCACTGCCCTGCTCTCACCATATACACAGCACTGCCCTGCTCTCACCATATACAAAGCACTGCCCTGCTCTCACCATATACACAGCACTGCCCTGCTCTCACCATATACACAGCACTGCCCTGCTCTCACCATATACACAGCACTGCCCTGCTCTCACCATATACACAGCACTGCCCTGCTCTCACCATATACACAGCACTGCCCTGCTCTCACCATATACACAGCACTGCCCTGCTCTCACCATATACAGAGCACTGCCCTGCTCTCACCATATACAGAGCACTGCCCTGCTCTCACCATATACACAGCACTGCCCTGCTCTCACCATATACACAGCACTGCCCTGCTCTCACCATATACACAGCACTGCCCTGCTCTCACCATATACACAGCACTGCCCTGCTTTCACCATATACACAGCACTGCCCTGCTCTCACCATATACAGAGCACTGCCCTGCTCTCACCATATACAGAGCACTGCCCTGCTCTCACCATATATGTAATGTACTTCTTAGATAAGTATAATTTCAATAATGTACCACTTGTTTTGTCAATAGATTATTTTATGAAGGGTAATATATTTATATTAAGAGTAAGAGATAACAACATAAATATTATAACACTGTTACAATGCAAGAAATTGTACTCCAACACAACACAGGTTTTGTTATACTAGAATGAATCTACCTTCTCATTGGTTACCTCTGATGCCAGTATAACCTGAATTAAAAGGGTTAACCCACTATGCACAGTAAGGATGTACAGATACAAAGTCACACGTTAAATGCTTTCAGTTACTGTAACCATATTTATGAAACTGCTAAAATTTTCATAGTAGAACAATTAATGGTCCCTAAACACAGTACGGTGTTTCTGCAATAATCTTTGCATTCAAGTTTTCTTAAAAAGGTCCTCTAAGCGAATAAATAATAAGATTATAGAAATAGTCACGGTTTGTACGAATCCGATAAAACATTTCCTAAGTTTCCTAGACAGTGTAGTTAGTCTGTAGTTTTTCCGTTGCGTGCACGTTTGTAAGACTTCCGGTGGGGAAAAAAAGTCAGTTATACTCTTAGTAATTCAGCTGTATGCCAATCTGTTTACAGGTTAAAATAAATATCTCTGAACAAATCAGTTGCTGCTGGATAAACTTTAATGTGACTTCCCTTATACAATCCTCACTAATTGTAGAGCTGAGGTGATTAGTTCATAAAAGGTGCCTCTGTGGAGAACTGTCTTAATTCTTTATGCCAGGCACAAAGCTGTTTTCTGTCTTTGGCCAATATTACATACTTTGCTTCAGACACTAAATGTTATTTTCAATGAGGCACCGACTGTACTGTTCCTATAGAAGCAACTCTGGCTTTGAGAATATTGTACATATTTGTTTCCACTAAAGCTCAGTTCAGTATTTAATGTAGCTGTCTGGCACTGTGTAAAAACCTATGGCTTGCAGGTGATACCTTTTTCCTGACATCTGTGCAGGGTATCTACAGACTGCAGCTATGCCCGCATTCTCTCTTTATAAGGATATCCAGGTTTTACCTCATAACCTGCCTACTTTCACTGTCAGTTGCTGGAGGCCTTATGGTGCTGTCCATATTGCTCCTTCTGCCTCTGCCAGTCTCTGTACTACTCAAGGTGGATGCTGATATGGAAGACTACCTCACTCTCACTGCATGTCTTTCAGCGCTGGGGGCCCCAGATCACATCTTCCTGGGATGTGGCCCCACACAGCCTCCATTGGTGGTTACACATCTGCACCTATTCTCCCTGGTCTCATCATCACCTCAGACTGCCCTGCCCAACTGCTGCCCACTATAAACTGTCATCCTTTGACCCTGATCATGTGACCAGCTCCTGACCTCTGCAACAGTTGCAGAGGCTGCTGGGAATTGTCTACCTGAGAAATTAACAGACATGTGTGTAACAAAGCATCATGTCAGACATACAGTAAAACATCGCAGGAGCAGGGTATTACATATACACAGCACTGCCCTGCTCTCACCATATACAGAGCACTGCCCTGATCTCACCAGATACACAGCAGTTTGACCAACATCTCCGCCGGTATAGATAACTATATTGGCGGTGCCGCTAAAGCAGGGTTCAGGAAACTTTTTTACCCTAAAATATATTTAGATACACCAATGTTACCCCCTTGATTTGAAAGGAAGGAAATCATTGTAATACACACTGTAGCCCCATAAATTGATGATCTATCCTGCTAGTACGGTCCACAGCCTGGCAGCCATTGATGATGATGATGATTACCATGTATGGCTGTGTGTGGTACAAAACAGCCAAACAGCCATCATCATCAATGGGGGTATGGATCATTTGTTTGACCATAACTTGGTCGACAGCACTAGGTCGACATGGGACAAGGTCAACAGGACATGGGACAAGGTCTGACATATTGGTCTAACAAGCGTGTGACCCCCGATCTACGTGTGGTGTTTGGCCTAGAAGAGGCCCCTTTCTGTTTTTTTCCTGAGGTCAAAAACACCTAATGGAATAAAGAAGGAAATCCTACATCTAAAGGATAAAGAATATTTGCCCCAATAGGAAGCGCGGCCCCTACTACAGGATCAAGTGCACCGCTTTGTGCTCACCATGCTTTGGGCTCCATGCCTAGCTGCGCTCGGCACACTATTTTATTCTCCCACTACAGACTGCTCGCTGCCAAGATGGCGCAGCAACTAGCCCACTCTACTGAAGAAGTGGGCGGACTTGGAGGCGGGGCCGGGGACATCACACAGGGAAGCGAGTTATACACAAAGGCCTGACGCACTGCACTGTGTCAGGTCCTTGTACACTACAGTACTGTAACACACACACACACACACACACACACACACACACACAGCCGGCATGCATATGCAATGAAATAAAATTCCTGGGGGTAATGGACGGTCGCGCTGCCGAGACACAGCCGGGCATGCATATAGATTCATATGCATGCCCGGCTGTGTCTCGGCAGCACGACTGTCCATTACCCCCAGGAATTTTTACTCCATTTGGGGTAATTTACCCCTGTTCCCTAACCACTGCGCTAAAGCATAATTCATTAGATTCTTTTAACTAGCACTGCACGTTCTACTAAGTGAGCCATTAACAGACACGCCAGCAGAAAAAAAATGATTTTTTTTAAAGAGTATTAACTAGAAATATGTACTTGCCCTTTGTTCTTCCAGTTTCTTGTTAATCTCTTGGTCATGGCAGATGCTGTAGATAACGGGCTTAGATAACTCCGACTCAATGCGAGACAGCCAAGTGCGCAGGTTACTCATGTTCTTGTACAGCTGCTGGATGATCACCAGAGTCTCCTTCAGCTTCTTTACACTGTGCAGGTAGAACACAAGTACAAGTCAGAACCACTACAGCATGGCAAGCAGTACAAAGCGGGTGGCAGGCCTCGGTTCCCCCATGAGTGATGTAACAAGGCTCACGGCCACAAAGTGGGCTAATGAAACCAGAATGGTGCCCTGATGTACATAAGGTGACAAATGTAACATACCAGGAACCGGATCCTAGATGCACTTACCATAATGACGACAAAAAGAAAAAAATCACGAAAAGTGAAATTGCAAAAGTAAAACAAAAAAGTAAAAAAAAAAACAAAAAAAACCTCAGTAGGGATCATTCATTGGAGGGATCACTGTACGCAATAGTACAATCAACATCAGAAAACCCTTAGATTGAGTGTCAATTTATATTTTTAAGTTTGCCATATACTATTAATATCAACCACCCCCCACCCACAGGCTACTATACGACGTATATAATATAATAAGTAACAGTCCAGTGTATTCTGCAAGTTCTTTCCCCACAGGAGGAGACACCTGCTGAGGCTCGCATCTGATCCTGCATCGTTCAGGATCGCCCACATGCCCCTGCCCAGCGTTATTGAATAACTCTAGTAATGGGTAACACTGCAGTCAATCACAGGTACGTTAAACATTAACTCTTTATAATATAAAGGAACATACAATTACTGACTAATCAGAACTCTGCAGGGAAAGCAAACATTAATATAACAGCATACGTACTGAAATCAGATACCCACGGCTCACCTGTGCCCTGTGTACTGATGAGGCTTAGCATATATGCCCAAAGGTGGGGTAACAGCACGACAATATAGGACACAGATGTTGTGGCAGGGATGCCAAGAATGCCCACAACAGCAATACAAACAAGGAAGCAACCCACAGTCTCTGCCATTGTAGTCTAATTTCCACACTGAATGAAACCAATACTAACAAGGAGAGCCATACAGGAACGCCTGTGTGACTGTAGTGTACTGAGCAAGACAGGAGAAACATGCATTTCTGGGAGACAGCCCATGATGATAACCTGTATAAAAGACAAGAAGCATATGCAGATGTCTTACCATAAACGCAGAAGGGAATTATGTCCTTGGAATACACTGTATTAAAAGGTCTCCTGCATATTTCTCCAGCTGCCCCTAGCCCTGGCATGATCTGAGAGGATCCCAAATCATTCATGGTCATGAAAGAGAGAGGAATCACAGGCCTCATAACCTGCATCTCCTCTGACAGCCATTTATTCATAGGTCTGCACGGTGGAGTCTCGCTGGAAACCCATCCCCCTACACAGAGCTGGTCACAGGGTACGCGCTGACTAGGAAGACAGGGGTGGGCCACGTTGTATCAGTAGACATAACATCGCACTTACTGTCAGAATTCCTTACTATGAATCCCCCCAGGACTTCATTCAGCATCACTACATTTGCAGAGCGTCCTCAGGAAAAGGATACCCCTCCCCATCTTGTGGCCTACTTATTCATTGGCTTTGCAAAGTGTATTAAAAGATCTGCAGTCTCTGGCAAACACTATACCCACCTAGTCTCACATTGTAAGTGATGGGCTTTTGTGTGGTACATTGTTTAAATCGCCATTATAAGAACAAGGCACGTGGAAATCAATCACAGGCAATCAAAAGGAACATACAAAATCTAGAACCTTATTAAATAATACTCTTAACGGTTTACAAAAAACTTATATTGTGCAAAAAAAAAAGCGCAATTAATGTTGCAAACCAGAACTGTGCATATCAAATTTTCCTCCCAGCATGCTTTGCTGACAGGATAATTCCCTGCATGCTATTTTATGAATAGGTATGTAATATATTTATATGCACGTTCATTTTGTACTTTATAGCACCATGGTTTTTTGTATTTTTATTATGGTTGTTGTTATTATAATTATTTCTCGAACTAGTTTCTTATATTTAAAGTGCTCATTTGTTTGTTAATGGGATGGAGAACAATAAAAAAACAAAAACGGGAAGTGGCGACAATTTAATTATCGCCTAGAAACATAATAATAAAGAAAAGGGCAATAAAACAATCGTCTACAGCCAATAGGTCAGATTTAGGATTTACAGTTAGCGCAGAGCTAAATCATGTACTGATTAAGCCACAGGAACAGAGGAACTGGCCCCAAGGCTAATGCTCTATTGCCCCCTGCTCTCCGCTGAATGACATCTGGCAGAAGACACCTGCTGAGTGCTTGTACAAGAAATGTCACTTGGCTCAGAGCCCAATGCAGCTTTGTGGTACAAGTCCTTTAATCCGGGCCGTAAGCATGGGTGGTGGTGGGGGGGGAGTCACTTTTTCTCCCCTTTATCACTACAATGCTAAAATATTTAGTATTTCCAAGCAACAGCATACCACCAGTGATCCACAGCGGATCTTATATCCCCCACACTCAGAGTAGGGTACAGTATAGGCCAGTGATGGCTAACTTTTGCCCTGCATCAGTTTTAGCAAGGGCAAATAGTAAAACTGTGGCAGGGCATGCTGAGATGTGTAGTTCATCAGCAGCTGGAGTGTCAAGGTTAGCATCACTGGTATAGGCAGATGACCAAACACCAGTGCAATTGCAGTCTTTGCCACTATACACTACAGCTCCATCTATTGTTTTTGGCATGCCACTAATGCTGCTGTACAGGACTCAGATCGACAGTTATTAGGTCAAACACTATTGGCCGACATGAGTTTTTCAAAAAATGATTTTTTTTTTAGTTTTTTTTTTTTACTTTCCATACTAGCATCCATGTTTACTATGGTAGCATGCCCCAAGGGGACGTGGTAAACTAACTGGGGTTCCATGTACTACATGATTAACACTCCAAAAAACTAAACTGGTTTTCATGCGTCGAACATTTTCATGTCGACCTTTCCCCTTGTTTCAACATTTTTTTTCATGTTCACATTGTACATGTCGACCCAGACACTGGTCAACCCAAAAACCCGAACCCAGAATGTCTACACATAATAACATTTTACTACCTGGATATATAAAATAATAATAATACATCTGCAGCATTTATAAGTAAGAAACACACACAAAAACCCCCACACACCTACAGCAGTAGCCACGCTCATCGTTGCCGTGCCAATTGGCATGTCCGACTCATGCGGTGATTGGCGCAATCCCATTGTTATGCGTGTGCGTCTAATTTGCTCTGTGGCTCACACAAACGCACTGAGCAGCAATATCGCAGTGTGGAGTTTTTGGCCACAGGAGCAAATATGTTGCAACAAATGGGCGAGAGCGGTGGCGATGCGGCACGATGAGCGCGGCTACATCTGTATATCACATACACATTTATTGAAAGCGATGCACCATAAGCCCAATGACTGGAACACTGTCTGCATACGAACATGCCACAAGCTTCTCAAAGATGATGTTGGAATTCAGATACTCTGGGCCAAATGTAATAGGGTGAGAGTTTCAGAAAGTGAGAGATTTTGGGAGAGTTTTCCCATGTTTTTTTAAAGCAGCAATCAATTACACTGCAAAACCAGGTTGATTTTGCAGTGTAATTGATTGCTGCTTTAAAAAAACATGGAAAAACTCTCCCAAAATCTCTCACTTTCTGAAACTCTCACCCTATTACATTTGGCCCACTATGCGATTTGGACCCAATTTCACCTGATTCCAGAGGATCGGGCTGAGAAAACTGGTGAAATCGGCCCAAATACCATGCGTCTGACATCCAATCTGATGTCCCTTGTGCATCGGATCGGACCCGGAGATCATATGTGCTGCACGTTTGATCTCCTTGTCGGACCCTTCACGGTGACAGGGAGTGGGATCACATTGAATGTATCACATGTAATCCTGCCACTGGGGAGGGTCCCAGTCGGCTCAAGACGGAGAGGCGCTCCATCTGACAGACGCGCGTGCGTCTCACACGCACGTGTTTCGCAGTTTCCCGTCGGCGGGGGGACGGGAACCCTGTACGTCTCCGCTTCAGGGACAGGGCTGGGAGGGGGGGGGTTTGCGGCAAGGTGGCGGGGACCCGGGGCGACCCTCGGTGAGGCGGCGGGGACCCAGAGGGAGCCCCGTTGTAAGGGGACGTGCGCGCATCTAGAGCACGCGCGTCCCCTGGCGGGGGATGGCGGCTGGCAAATCTTCCGCCATCCCCTGCAAAGATGGCATGAGCTCCATCTGTATATGGGGGCCTTTAGGCCACTGTTTCACAACCTCAGTCCTCAAGGCAACAACAAACAGTCCAGGGTTTGAGGATATCCGTACTTGAGCACAGGTGGCTCATTTAGTATTTCAGCAAATGAAATTTCACCATTTGTGTTAAAGAGTCCTAAAAGAAAAAAAAAATCTAAACCTCAATTTCAAAGCATATATATTGCATTCACACACTGCAAGCAGACTTTTTGGGGGCTATTGTGTTTCTAGGAAGCAGTGACATCACT
Source organism: Crinia signifera (assembly GCF_055691185.1). NCBI lineage: Eukaryota > Metazoa > Chordata > Amphibia > Anura > Myobatrachidae > Crinia > Crinia signifera. The sequence continues at coordinate 35,190,292 of NC_139228.1, read as the reverse complement.
AAGTTCCTGTGAGTAGATTATCTCCGAAGTGTAACGGAGGGTCAAGGTCACTCTTTCATCAATTAGAATTTCCGTAACTTTATTTGAACTCCATTGTGTAACAATGGCCAATTCACTTTAATTGTATAATATAATACAATACAATGAATGAAGATATCTTTAAAGTGCTACTATTTCGCTTTAAAAAAATTTAATTTGTTTTCTCAAATCCCATTAACCCATGTAAACCAGCAAGAACATCTATGCACCCACATTTGGCTTTCTGTAACAGAAATGTAATTTTACCGCCTCGTTAACCATTATAATTCAGTAAAAGAGCAGATGTTTGTACTCAGCGATTTGTATGGGTGGATATTCTGCAACTCCAATCTCCCTTCTCCCCCCTCCCTTTGTCAGCATCAAGCTCCAGTCGGTAATCGGACTTGACAATTCTTTTCTGAATGGCACAAGCTCTTACACACGCACACAAGCCATGTGAGGAGGGTGCCATATGGCCAAGCCGAGTGCCTAAGCCCGCAGCCAGACTAAATGTGCTCACTGTCTCGGCTGGACTGATGCAAGTTATTTATATGTTGTGTTTAACTTCGAAGCCATCTAAATGCAGCATTACAAGCAATTACATTGGAACACAAAGGCGCACATACTAAATGACAGTAATTACATCAAGATATACTTCTGAAGAGTACTTTCCAGTTGCTAGACAGGATTTAACAGAGAACAACTGAAACTGTACACAAGGTCAGAAAATTACCAACATAAAGTGCAATTTCAGTACAGCCGACAGATACTTCCCTGCTAAAATAAAAAAAGAAATCAAATTATATATATATTTTATACAATTTAAAATTGTATAAGCACCCTAATGGGTGTTTTCAATGTTAAATGTGCCCCCTATAAGATAAATAATTGTATAAGCACCATAATGGGTGCTTACAATGTTAAAAGCACTCCCACGCCACCTGTACTATCAACGCCAACCCGAAGCGTGGCGAGCCAGCGAGAAGCGGTGGTACCCGTCCTCCGACCTTTTGATACCCCCACTATCCACGTCGGCGTGGAGTTTATATTATATAGTGTGGCGAGCGCAGCGTGCCACCGCGCCCGAAGTGTGGCGAGCGCGAGCCCCGCGAGGGGACGCGGAATACATGTAAAGTAATGTGCGTCCGCTCGCCACACTTCGGGCTCAGTGGCTCGCTGCTCTCGCCACACTATATAAAATCGATTCCACGCCGACGTGTATAGTGGGGGTATGAAAAGGTCGAAGGACGCGTACCGCCGCGCTTCGGGTTGGCGTTGATAGTGGGGGTGCATTTAGCATTGTAAGCACCCATTAGGGTGCTTATACAATTAAAAATCGTATAGGGGGGCCATTTACCATTGAAAAAACCTATTAGGGTCCTTATACAATTTAAAATCGCATCGCATGTGGGCATATGGCATGCGATGCGATACAATGCATACGATGCCATACGACTGAATATCGTGGGCGCCGTGGCTAGGAAACAAGTACCGTATATATATATATATATATATAATTTTTTTCTCTCAATCTATTCTTGCTCACTTATATTTCTCATTAAATGTATTAGTTCCATTTAGAATGGAACAAGTTAGAAGAAATATCTCATGCGAGAAAGCATTACTCTTCTTGCTCTTAATGACAGTTAAGGCGGAAGCAAGAGTAAAACTCCTAACTCTACCCATTTAGGCAGAACAATGCTGATCTGAAGGCACAGTCCCCAGTGGAAAAAGCAGGATCCGCATTGCAGTAAGGGGTATGGATCATTGCATAGACAGCAACTAGGTCGACACTACTAGGTCAACATGACTGAAGGTCAACATGGGGTTAGGCCAACAGGGTCATTAGGTCAACAGTCAAAAGGTTGACATGGGGCTTTCCCTTTCTTTTTCCTTTCCATTGACATTGACACTAAAAAAGTGCAACGCCGTGCTCAGCACGTTATTTAATTCTCCCACAATGTAAAACATTGGTAGGGCATGAAATACCACGTCAGCTCAAAAAAAAAATTAAAAAACCCATGTCCACCTTTTGACTGTCGACCTTCCCTATGTCGATCTACTGATCCTATCGACCTAACCACACGTCGACCTTGTGACCCTATCCCAGAGAAAGTCCGGGAGTCTGGGGGAGTGTCAACATCCCTGAAAAATTGGTCTTTTTATACTCTAGAATAGATACTGTATGGAATACAGTATTAATATTTAACAGTACAGATGGTCTATAGTATAGGCTGTTTTAAACATTTAAATAAGATAAGTGGTTCGGAGATGTTGAAACATCATAATAAATAAATACAAAAACATAATAGAACCAATACTGCACTTTCTCCTGGCAGCTGCTCTCTGATCCATTGTGATGTTTGAGGGCTCAGATCTACACATACAGTAAATGTGGTAGAAGAAGCTGGTACACTGGGCATGTGCAGCAGCTCTGCTCTGTCCCTTACACTGCATGATGTGGTGGCAGCTCTATTGATCATTTTATATATCTGTGCTATTGTTGTCATAATTTAATGCACTTGCCAAGAGGAGGGGATGTCCAGGCAACCAGAAACCCCCCCGCTTTTGCCTATGGTCCCTCCTTTGCATACGGCAGGGAGGTATATCCCCATCACCAGGGGTTAAAACGGGGAGGGGGACTGCGTTCCATCCAGAGACGGATTTAGACCTCATGGCACTCATCCATAACACTATATTTTGAAAGTACTTTAGTAATGGGGGAAAATCTTCACCATCGTGGTTCTGTCATGTGAGAGTAGGGGGCTGTTTTCCCTTAACATCGGGGCACTGGAGAAAAGGGACCCAACACTGAAGCACTAACTTTGATGCGACTGGCTGAGCAGTGTGAGGGAGCCAGCTCGCTGAGTGTGGTGACTGGCGGCTTGGAGATTCCTGAGATATGCCACTGACAGCGGCTGCATGAGTTACATCTGAGTGAGAGGAAAGTGCCAGAGAGCAGGTGTGGAGTTATGTCCAAACGAAGGACACGCAGTCCACCTATGGAAACAGATTTGTAGGGGCTATGGAGGTTTGTAAATTAGACCTGTTCACGGGCCCCGTGGGACCCACCTTGGTTGCCTTGTGGGAAATCAGGCCCTGGTTCCACCACCTGTAACGGTGATGTGGAACTAGTTTAAACTCCACTTGGCCCTGCACAGTAATTCTAACAGAAAAGCATGAGTTTGCAGGGGGTGCCGAAAACCCTACCTTTGGCCCTGGCTCGGTCTAATGGGGGGAGGGATTAAGGTGGAAGAGGAAAAGGAGTTCCACCACCTCCCCAGGTCCACTTTAAGCCCTGACCAACACGAATGCTCTGTATCACTGAACAAAGGCCTTTGGGTGCGGCTTGAAACTGCCATGGTGTGAGCCATTAGCAAACCCGACTTTATCTGCAATTCACAAGAAACTACATGGACCCAACTTACTAAGCACACAAGCAGATTGCTTTGGTTTTGCAATGCTGTGCCTAAAACATTGTAAGCTTGAGAGCAGGGCCCTCCTACCATTTTGACGCTCTGTTTTATCACTGTTTCCAAATGTAAAGCGCATCAGAATTTATTGCGCTATATAAGAAACTGTTAATAAATAAATAAATAAAATAAATAAATAGTGCATGCAGAGTATATCAAGGTGCAAGTTTGCAGAAGGTTTGTAGAGAGAAGGTGCACTGCCTCCTGCTTACTTCACCTCGTATGCCCGGGATAGCAGGAGTAGAGAGATGATTTATATCACTACCGCAGGTAACATTATTGCAAGCAAAAAGCATCATCTGCTTAGGAACAGTGTATTCAATGGAACATCCCTTTTTTTTCTCTGCAAAGGATCAGTCATATTTTCTTACCGTGAACCAATCACGTCAAATAGGTGCTTCCAGCGGTCATTAACTTTATTCAGCTTGTTTTCAATTTCAGTGGAACGGGCCATGTTGCTGGCAATGATGAGCTGGTCTCCAATTTGCTTCAAGTGGATCTTATTTTCGCTAAAGAGATTAATTTCTTCCATGCAGTCCTGGTGATGAAGATCAGCAAAAGTGTCAAGTCTAGGACTATAACGTTCAAAATGATAAATTCAGAGTAAATCTATAGAATACTATTCTCAGCGCTCAGTACTACTTCTCTTGAGTGGCATACTGTTACGTTATGGAATAAGATTACATTATCATCATATCTAGGTAACGGTCATATTATACATAGTGTGCAGTGATCTACGGTCCCCACACAAAAACAATAATTTGCATCTTTTATAAATAAAGAAAAACAGATACTACAAATTACAAAAACGAAAAGCACGGATTATGTAATGGTAAGCATTACTGCCTCACAGTGCTGAGGTCATGGGTTCCATTCCCACCATGACCCTTACTCCCGGTGCTTGCATGGGTTTCTTTCGGGTACTCCGGTTTCCTTCCACATTCAAAAAATATACTGGTAGGCTAATTGGTTCCTAACAAAATGAACCCTAGAATGTGTGTGCGGATGTACATGTGGTAGGGAATATAGATTGTAAGCTCCACTAGGACAGGGACTGATGTGAATATTCAAATAAATATTCTCTGTAAAAGTGCTGCAGAATATGTGTGCGCTATATAAATAACTGGCAATAATAAATAAAATACATAAAGTGATGTTGCCATAGCAACCAACTTACACAAATCAAGAGGCTACAAGAGTTTGTAGGTATTTTGTTTGTAAAATACCATATTACATTACATATTCTCCGTAACCTGTCCTGCCATTCTATTTGTAGTGTCTTTAGTATGAAACTTAAGAAATATCTGGACCTGAGAAATAAAACTAATTAAAACTAATTGTAGATGTGATGACACATCAAGACAAGGCCTTAGAACAGGACAGGCTTACCCTAAACATAACATAGAGCATAACAAGCCATATAACATGTAATACCGTAGACCTCCCACTGCAATATCACATCTCTATGGCTTACCTTCTGTAGTTTTTCGATCATCTCCTCAATGTTAACATCAGCAGTTTGCAATACTTTGCCTTCCATCTGGGTCAGCCAATCACACAACTCCTTGTTCTTATCATTAAATATGTTCCAGGCGTTGAGACGGTCTTCTATGTCTTGTTTCCGCAGATTGACCTACAACAGATTGGGCCAAACACAATTAGTGTACAACTTATTACACAAGTAATGAGCAGTACGGATGGTGTAATGGTTAGCATTACTTTCTCACAGCACTGAGGTCATGGGTTCCATTCTCACCATGGCCCTAACTGTGTGGAGTTTATATATTCTCCCTGTATGCGTGTGGTTTTCCTCCGGGTACTCCGGTTTCCTCCCACAATCGCAAAATATACTGGTAGGCTAATTGGCTGCCAACAAATTAACCCTAGAATGAATGTGTATATGTACATGTGGTAGGGAATATAGATTGTAAGCTCCACTGGGGCAGGGACTGATGTGAATGGGCAAATATTGGGGTAGATTCTCTAAAACGCTCCGCCCCCTTCGCAATTATAATTATCGCATATGTTCTAACATATGCGATAATTATAGCAAAGGACAGCTCTTGCGTTACGAGCTGTCCTTTGCGGTGAGAGTCGCCGGGTCCCAGCAGGTCCTGTCGGCTCCCCCCTCCCTCCCACACCCGGCGCTGATGCTGCTGCGCCGGGCTCTCCTCCTCCCTGCACCCAGAAGAGGATCAGTGCAGGGAGGAGGTCACAGGTCCGGGCAGCACAGCTCTGTGCTGCCTGGACACAGGTGAGGGGGCGATGCGGGGCGGCGGGGGTCCGTGCGGGGCGGCAGAAGCCCATAGGCTTCTATGGGGCATCCCCAAATTTTTCTGGCGATGCCCCCGCCGGGGGGATGCTTAGTGCATCCCAAAATGAAGTAAAAACCCAGATAACGGGGTTTTTACCGCATTTTTAGCTTAGAGAATCTCCCCCATTATCTGCAAAGAGCTACGGAATATGTGTGCACTATATAAGAAACAGCTAATAAATAGATGATTATAATAAAATATAAATTAAACCAACTTGAAAGATTGCCAAAAAAACTAAAATCATGACAGCAGATAACCATTCTAGCTACTCATCCTACTTAATGTATCTGTGGTCATGCACAGTCTGTTTAGATTCTATTCCATTCATTTACATTAAGCCTTATTCCATATGAATATCACTTTATTAATCCATAAGTATGCAATGTGTATATAGACCACAAATCATCCGCAGCTCGAGCCTGCATATCAGGGGCTGATTGGACATTCCCCTGGGGATAAAATTAACCCCTTCATCTGAAACTTGCCACATTCAAGGGTACCAATTATCTTACTAGCCACAAGACAGCAATTAAGAGCTGGCAAATAACGTTTTCACAATGCCTCTATTAGGGCCAGATGTATCAAGCTTCAAAAAGTGATAAAATGGAGAGTGATAAACAACCAGTCAAGAGAAAATCAGCCACAATGGCTCCTAAAGATATTCTTTATATGTTACAATTATTTCTCTGCCAGACATCAACCGTCCCACGCTACGTGTAAAACCGACATCTGAAATACAGCATCTCTCCCGCACAACTTCCAATATGGTGCAACTCTTGGTACATGCCCATGAGACTGATCTCCCTTTAGGACGTATGCCCAGTTGACATCTGCAAACGCCAAATTTATGAATGCAGAGAGATGTCAGACCCAAGTGAAGATGCCCAAAGTTGTACCATGGCATGAATACGTTTTTGCCCCCATCCTAATTTCTTCTATATTTGAGGATCTAAAACAATTAAGTGTGACAAATACGATTACAGAATTCAATGTAAGACCAAGACAACCTAAGTATAAACCAAAATAGAGTTTTTAAAAGATCATTTCACTTATTGAAGCTAAAAAGTTATCAAACATCAACGGTCCCGATGTTAAATATTAATGGCCCCTTAGGCACGTCCCCCCCCCCCCTTGTCGGAATCCCGACCGCCGGGATTTAGTACCAATCTCTGTTGAATGTAAACAGCACTAAAATATAATCATTCTAGTACAGTTGGCTATAAGGTCTCAACAAGAAATTCAACAGAAAATCCAGAAGAGATGAGAAAGTTATTTAATATAATCAGCCTGAAAAAAGATTTGCAAAGCCAATTCTAGACTCCGATAATCCTGCAACCCATAATAAGAGAGCTAGTATGTCCAAAGGGAGTGAATATTCCCAGGTATGGAAAGCCTACCAAATTTCCTCCAATAGCACACTGACCGCTCATCCAGGAAGTCACTCAAGAACACAGATAAACACCTAGGGTGAGATTTACTAAGCTTGAAAAGTGATAAAATAGAGAGTGATAACCAACCAGCTACTACCTGACATTTTTCAAACACAGCCTGTGAGATCACAGGTAGGAGCTGATTGGCTGGCTTTTTATCACTCTCCATTTTATCACTTTTCAGCCTTAGTACATCTGGCCCTTAAGGAGATGCAGGCCTTGCTCCCATCAGATAATGGGCCAGAGGCACTAAGCTTAAAAAGTGATTATGTGGAAAGTGATAAACAGCCAGCCAATCAGCTCCCACCTGCCATGTGCCTGTGCTTGAAAAATGACTGGCAGGAGCTGATTGGCTGGCTGTTTATCGCTCTCCATTTTATCACGTTTGAAGCTTAGTGCAGCTGGCCCAATGTCAGAATTCATGATTCAACCATAAGAAAGCAAAAATATCATCCATGGGTGAGTTGCAAGGCAAAAATCACCGGTAACCAAGAGGAAAATTAAGGCTGGTCTCCCATTTGACAAAAAAAGACCACATTGATAACCCCAAGCATTTTCCAGCTAATGTTCTGTGGACTGTAGACTAACATCTAGCCTACAGCTAGCAAATATCATTCCACAATTAGAACTTCATACCAACATTCAAACATGGTGGCGCATTGCTGCTCCAGGGCCTGGGAAATAGGGTCATTAGGTCGACAATCATTAGGTTGACGCATGAAAAAGGTGTACATACTGTACATTAGGTCGGCACCAGCAAAATGTCAACATGAGTTTTGCACTTTTTGTTGGCGTCTATGTCGACATGGACACTGTATAAATGTACCGTGTCACCTTTGGGCACGGTGCCTCGCTGCTTTCTGCACACTTTTTTATTCTCCCCTCTATGACAGAGGTTCCCGACACAGGGTACTTGAAAATAATATTGGTGATGGCCGAAGAAGACAACGTTGCGTCACTTACTGTTCAGTCTGCAGCGTCATCAAGGCCGACCAGCAATCCACGGAGAACTACCCGCGCTGCTATCAGGCATCAGCGTTTATCTGCCCTGCGCTGACACAGGTGGAGGAAGTAGCGGCATTAATCCTACAGGCCTTAGCGGTACCCAGGGACAGTGCACAGCCAGCAGCCAGACACGGAGAGACCCGATTCCTGACTGCACACTACTCCTCCGCTACTCCTTAGTATAAGGACACGCATACCGCTCACTTATACTCCGCTCAAAATGACTGTGGATATTTAAAATTGAGAGAAGAGGTACTCATAAATGAAAAGTCTAATCAAGGGGTACGGGAGAGAAAAAAGTTAAGGAACCACTGTTCTATGCCCACTGGGATGGTAAAGTATGAACAAAGTTGTTTTAAAAAAAAAATCATGAAAAACTTATGTCAACCTTTTCTCATGCCGATCTTGTAAACGAGACTACCTTTGTGCTGTGTCGACCCAATGACCCAGAGTGACAGTGTCAACTAATGACCACATACCCTGGGAAACTTACCATAGTTGTTGGCACGACCAATTTTACACTGTATAAGAAGATTTTGTGACAGAATGCCCAACCATTAGTCCATGAGATGAACCTCAAGTGCATTTGGGTTATGCAACTATCTAAATCACAAGAGAAAATCCACCTCTTACTTGCGCAGCAGGAACTAAATTCAAATATTGTAGTGGCTTAGCCAAAGTCCTGATTTGTATCCAGTTTAAAGGCTGTGCCAGGACCTTAAACAGGCAGTTCATGATCGCAATGTGGCCGAATGAAAGCAATTCTGCAAAGATTCCTCCACAGTGAAGTTAAAGTGATGTACTTTTATTAGATGTGGTTACAAATGGGGCTGGTGGCACGATCAGTTAATAAGTTTCGGTGAGGGGCTGTTTATTTTTCACATAATAAGTGATATAAATGTTGTACAACTTTCATTACAATAAATCAATTAAAACTGTATTATGTGTATTTGTTGGTCTGTGATTTAGTTTTGTCGGTACTTGTTTCCTAGAACGGCCACAATTGTTACTACTCGTGTACCTTAAGTTAAGGTACACGAGTAACGCGATGGACCCGATTTCCTTTGAAATCTGGTCCCATTTGCCGGCAAAGGCAAAATCGCGTTGATCTCGACGGTCGCGTGCATTAACATGGCACGCGACCGACGCGATGAACGCGATTTAGCCATAGGGTTCAATGTTAAAATATTTTTAACATTGCAATCGCGTTGATCGCATCGGTCTTGTGCCATTATAATGGCACAAGATGCGATGGACGCGATAAACCACATTTTACATAGGAAACAATGGGAAATGGCCCAATATGGGCCATTTCTCATTTTATATGCCCCCATCATGGGTATTAATTAATGTCCCCCCCATTGTGAACGGCACCCCACGATTGACGCTAACCCGAAGTGTGGCGAGCGTAGCGAGCCCGTGAGGGGCGGCGGTACGCGTCCTCCGACCTTATCATACCCCTACTATCCACGTCGGCGTGGAGTTGAGAATATAAAGTGTGGCGAGCGCAGCGAGTCACCGAGCCCGAAGCGTGGCGAGCGCAGCAAGCCCCGCGTATACTTGTGAAGTTATGCGCATGCGCTCGCCACGCTTCGGGCTCACCACTTTATATTCTCAACTCCACGCCGACGTGGAAAGTAGGGGTATGAAAAGGTCGGAGGACGCGTACCGCCGCCCCTCGCCACACTTCAGGTTGGCGTCAATCGTGGGGTGCCGTTCACAATGGGGGCATTTGAGCCATCAGGGGGGGTTAAAATTGGGGTCTGGGGACAATTTTACATTGATTTCAATGTAAAATAGGGTCCCAGGGACCCTATTCACATTTGAATCAATGTAAAAATCGGGAAATTTTTCCGACCTGATCAAAATCGGTGTGGCCGTGCTACGAAACAAGTACCGTTTTGTCTAAAAATCTAAAACAAATAAGTGCGTCAAATGTGCAAAATAAGAGAAACTGGAAGGGGCAAGAAGTTTTTCGCACCACTGCTAACACGTACTAGATGCCCAGACATACATGAGACTCCGGGGTAGATGTATGAAGCAGTGATAAGAGTGGAGAAGTGTGCTGGTCGATAAGTTGCCCATGGCAACCAGGCAGCGGCTACCTATAATTTTTTAGAATGTACTTTATAAATGTTACTTCAAAGCTGTGTGGCCAACAATTAGTCAATCAGTAGGGAATGTTTTCAGCCACAACTCGTTATACTAGCGGTTGCGTAATAGGCAATGAAACAGATGCAGGAATTTATACCATACGCCCTTCTGTAAGTTCCCTTAGGTTTTAAAATTAAGCAACTGCAGTAGGGCTACCAGGTTGTCACATCATTGACACGTAATGCCCCACAGGGGGCAGTACTTTCCGCGATTGTGTTGTCATGGCTGCTATTAAATGATGAGATTACCATTATTGCACAGTGGAAGGCCACGATGACACAAATCAATGTTGACCGCATTATCGTCTGGCTAATTGTTGGGTTGCGTCCAGCTCTAAGAGACCTCCAGAAGGCCGAAAGCGCAACCTGATTTTCTGGAGCCTCGTGGCTGTTCTGGGATAAGTAGAAATGCTGGAAAGAGGTGTGTACACACTGGACGATGCAGTGAACAATATAGGACATTTTAGCCCTTCTGAGCTACATCGTTCATATCGCCCAGGACGGGATTCTCTAATAACCCTGGCAGCACATCGCCGGCACTCGCAGTGTTAATAATCGCATATGCAGTAACATATGTGATTAAAAAGCGATGGCCGGCATTGTGCTGCGGGTCCCCCCTCCCTCCCTGAACCCTTACCCGGCGGTATGAGGGCTCAGTTTCCTCCTCCATGCACCCGGAAGCTGTGCAGGGAGGAGGAGTTCACTGGTCCGGGCAGCACAGTAACATATTTGACGATATTGCTTATGGGTGTGGTATGGGACTCCGACAGTCGGGATCCCGACAGTCATTATCCCGACTGGCCAGAGTCAGACAGCATGGCGAGTGCAAAAAAAGCCCCTTGCGGGCTCGCTGCGCTCAAAAACAAGATTTGTGCAATTTATCTGCGCTGATGCCCGGAGGCAGCCAGCACCAGTGCACGCGAGCGAGCCACCTATTCTATTCTCCCTCTATGGGGGTCGTGGACCCCCACGAGGGAAAATAGCGGGTGGCCGTCGGGCACCCGGCTGTCAGCGTTTTGACAGTCGGGATCCCGACGTCGGGTAAATGATTGTCGGGATCCCGACTGTCGGGAACCCGTCCGGCACCCATTGCTTTTAGTAGCCATTACTAGACACTTGTTGCTGTAGACTATTTGAGGGTTCTATGAATATACAGTATATAGATTATATGCATGAATAACAGTCTAGCAATACAGTATTGCTCTAATCATTTTTAAAAAGGTACCACTAAAACCCACCTGGTAATAACATTGCTTGCTATATGGCCTGCAATCTTCTATGCAGTCTTAAGAAACAGCTATAATATTAACATATGATTACAGGCAACACACAGAGATGACCAGCAGCCACTTTAAAAGTATCAGAAAGTATATTTCAGGGTTGTTTTCAATACCTGAAGTCAAAATTACCTCATGAATTGAGATATTTGTATTTTGTGGGTTAGCCGTGTGTGCATATGGCGAGTCGTCCTATAATACGCTTAGATTGACAGGACTTTTCAGCACATACATTAAAATACAAGTTAATCCATTTAACCAGCTTGCCCTAATTTACACAAAAGATCACCAGCAAAGGAAACAGGTCAAAATTGATAATTAAAACATGGCATTTACACATTTTACCATACAAAGGGCTCTGCTCAAAGACATAGCATATAAATGTCATGCTATTTTGATTTATTTTAATATGGGGGGGGGATCAAATTATTCCATTTGCTATTAAATTAGGATGCAAACAAGAAAGACAAAGCAAATACCATAAAACAGCACAACATAAAACACAACATAATAGCACAAAGACAAAACACTTACAACAGTAATGATATATAAATATCACATACATCAACTCATTATTCAGGCTGCAAAAGGACATAAAAAGGGAAATCTCACATTTAAGAACAGAAAAAGTTGCTTCAGTGTCATGCATTCCCTTATAACATGCTGGGCAGCAGAGAGGCCAGGACAGTGTAACATAAACATCCACAAGTTACTCACCCTGAGGCATAACTCTTCCCATTGCCTGTGCAAAGCCTCCACTTGATTTTTCAGAACCATCCCATCCTCTGCGATGATATATTGTGATAATTCGGTCTTCATGTTTTCCAGATCTCTCAAACTATCGCCCCATTCATCCAGCGCTTCCTGGAGCTCCTGCATTGGAACACAGGGGGACAATCCACACAGCTCAGCCCTGGCTTTTTTTGCAAACCTGTTTAATCTTGTGATTGGTGTGTGTGGGGGAGGGGTAGTAAGGAAGGCTGCTGGGTGCGTAAACCAGCACAATGGCTGTGAGACAATGCACAGCCTCACCAGTTGCATGTCCTTGCCATCTGCATCACAAGCAAAGCCAGCTGCAGGAGGCTGCTGAGCTGGTCTCAGCTGGCACTGAAGGTGTTAAGGCAAAAAAGTAGCAAGGACTACATAAAGCAATACATACTGTACTATGGCACAAGTGGTAGTAACTACACTCTCCTCACATCTAAACACTGCTTAAAGTTTACACTAGTTTGCAATAAATAGTATGTGCTGGGGACTTTCTACACTTGTTCTTACAGTGTATCTTTACTATTAGCAAAATCAGCATAATTGTTGCTTCACAGGTCTCAAGTGGAATACGGTCACCCTATTTAGGACGACATTCATTGGGTCGACCACTGAAGGTCGACATGGCTTATGTCGACACAGGAAATAGGTTGCCTTGGCAAACAGGTTTGGAAGGTAGACAAGCATTAGTTCGACAATAGCAAGGTTGACAGTCAAATTGTCGACATGAGTTTTTCATGTTTTTTTTTTGAGCCGACGTGTCGACAGGCAGTATTTCATGCATTACCATCCACTAAGGCATGTTGGGAGAATAAAAGCGCCGTGCCAGAAGCATGGTGAGCGCAGCGGTACACTTAGGCGGTGTCCATGTCGACTGACAACATTTAGGATAAAAAAAAAGTGACCCTTTTGACTGTCGGCCTAATGCTTGTGCCGACCTTTCAGCGCTGTCAACCATAGCCATGTCAACCTATTTTGTGTGACAACCTAAGCCATGTCCCCTTTCAGTGGTTGACCCAATGCATGTCGACCTAATATATGTTGACACAATGACCCATACCCGTCTCAGGTTTAATTCCCAGCAAGGTCATATATGTGTAGAGTTTATATGTTCTCCCATGTTTCAATGTGTTTTCTCTGGTTGCTATGGTTTCCTAACGGAATAAAAACATACTGGTAGTTGAAAGTGGTATGAATAGAAGGATAGACATCGTCTCCGTCGGCAGCCAATAGGTCGACACCAAAAGGTCAACTTGCAAAAGGTCGACATTGACAAAACATCGACACAAGTAAAAGGTCTACATGTCGACACATGAAAAGGCTGACATGAATATTTACATATTTTGTAAACTCCTGAGTATGTGGAGCGTGTACCTCGCATGGTTGCCATGCTTTTTTAAGTGTCGACCATTGACCATATTGACCTTATGCTTGTAACTACCTTTTGACAGTGCCAATCCAGTGCATGTCAACCTTTTGTCAACGGCGAACTTGTGCATGTCTCCCTTGTGGCATTGACCTACGTCACATAATTGGATTTTGTTATGTACAGTACATGTACAATCTGCTTTATTCCTCTGCAATCTCAGGACCTCTTCCAGCTCCATACGTTACAGTGGAGACTGGCTGGTCTAATACACCTTGTACTTCCATGTACAGGTATATACCTTAATGGGCTCCTTAGCTCTGTGTAGGTCCTCGTGGAGCGTTGGCAGTGGCTCGTCTACTCTCATTTTCAGTGTATGAAGAGCCTGTCTTCTGTCCTCAATCTTCTGTTCCAAATGCTCTCTCTTCTAAAGAAGGCAACAAATGAGACCATCGCCACATGTGTAGTATACCATATCAGTATGGAAAATGACTTCTTAGCACACATACAGGTACAATAGGTAAATGCAATGGGGGGTTTCCCCCTTCCTCACAACCTGGCCAGCGGCCAATACATGCAGTATAATGGGCAGGATGGAGCTGCTGCACATGCCCAGTGGTAGCAGGTTTTCCTACCAGGTCTGCTGTGTGTGCGCGTGCGCGTGTGTGTGTCTATGTGTGTGTATGCCTGTGGATGTGAGTGCTCACTCATCACACCAGAGAGGGGCTCTTGTAATTCCCCTTTCACAATGACAAATATTTCCCAGGTTATTGCACATAAACACGAAACAACCGGGGAAACTGGTCAGTGTGAAAGGGTCCCCAACGATTATCTCAGGATTAGCTTTCCGGTTTTTCAACCCAGGTCTTGCTTAGGGTTGGACCCAGAACGCTCGCGGGCAGTGTGAAAGAGTAACCCGGGTCGATGTGATGGACCCGTTCCCTGCACTGTAAAGGCGTAGCTGGGAGCTGCTGTCATATCCCAGCGCCACCCCAGCCCCGCCTCCCGATTAAGTCACCAGCCCAGCTTTATGCCGGGTCGGGCAGCAAGTGTGAAAGCGCACGAAAGCCGGGTCGCACCCGGGATTTTGTACCCGGCTTGCAAGCGCTTTCCAGTGTGAAAGGGGTATAAGTGGCTTACCGTGATCCCTGCATGTCTTATGTACTGTAATACATAAACTGTACATAATTTGGGGCAGACTACAGCTCATTACATGCTAATTATGCATCCTTCATGGTCTGGCTCCAATCACACTAAAATGAAACTTTTGGAAACATCCCTCCACAAATCCTGCATTATAGTAAATTGAACATACTATGAATTCAGGGGTATAGATCATTAGGTCTACCAGAGAATGGTCGACATGCAGAAAGATCCACATGGGTTTAGGTCGACATGGGTGTAGGTCGACACAGGCATTAGGTTGACATGGGGTTTTTCACTGTTTTTTCCCCGAATTTCAACACAGGACACAGTCAACATGGACACTGAACCGTAGCACCGTGTCCCCTCGCATGGCTCGCAGCACTCGCCATGCTGCTGTCACACTTTTATTCTCCCACCACGCCCTAGTGGATGGTAGGACATGAAATCCCGCCTGTCGGCAAATGTCGGCTAAAAAAAACAGTGAAAAACCCCATGTCGACCTTTTGACTGTCAACCTTGCCCATGTCGACATAATGCATGAGTCGACCTAATGACCTGTGTACCTAATGACCGTATCCCGGATTCAGCATGCCTTGGCTGTGGCTGTAGAAATGATGCTCACATTAGGACTGCCAGAATATCAGCTACTTCACACCAGAACCTGCAGCTAATAATGATGGAATGCATTCAAAAATCACACCCTAAAGCATCCTAGGTTAGGGTTTAGAACAGGAATGTCCTACCTGCTTCCCTCCAGCTGTTGTGAAACTACAAGTCCCATCATGCCTTGCCACAGTTTTGCTATTAGAGAATGCTAAAACTATGGCACGGCATGCTGGGATGTGTAGTTTCACGACAGCATGTTTGGAACCTTGCCACAATTCTTATACAGGAGAAAGTAAACCTCAGCCAGCTTCCAGTATTATCCAGCATTAGCCAGTGTCATTTACCTGAGCAATGTCATTAAAGTGGGTGACAATAGCATGTAACTGCAGTGCTGTGTTCTCCCATAGATCCTGAAGTTTGGTCAGATCCTGCTGAAGAACATCTTTGCATTCCGGTGTAGCGACTGTAAGTAGGTCTTTGCCATTGCTGATGGCTTTGTAGTAACTGGGCTGGAACCTCTTGAGCTGTTGCTCCTTGTCCTGGATAGAAAACAATTGCACATTAAGGGGGTAATATATGAACTTGTCTGAGGAGCGGAGAAGTTGCTCACGGCCACCAATCAAACATTAGCTAGTATTTATCATGTACATTCTGTAATATGATAAGAAGCAGCTTACTGGTTGCTATAGGCAACTTCTAATGCTAACGAAATACACAGCACCTTCCAAGACACTGCACATGGGGGGGGGTGATGATCACAGAAGGAACGTGTTACCTATAAACCTAGCAGCCTGTAGCATATGGGTTCCACCCAAGTACCAAGAAACAATGGGTCGAATTCAGACATGCTCACTACGCTGTGTATATTTGGAGCCTTGCAAACTGGTTAATGCCGCCTTGGCGAAGGCATGCCCCCCCCGCTCCCAAAATTCCCTCACCCTTTACACATCGGCTCGCATGTGTCCACACAGACGGAAAACCCTTTGATGGTTAATTGCCTTCTAATTATATTTCCTCTGGTCGCAGCCGAAAAGAAGCCCCATGATCATTCACACATTGGGGGTGATTCTAATGTACTCAGAAAGGGCCGAATTTGGTCCCGTTCCGATGTTTTGGGGACTGCACATGTGCAAGGTCTTTGATGCGGATGTGCAGCGTCCCTTTGCGAACGGCTTTGACGACTTGCATAGTCGCCGAGGCAGTTTGCAGGGATCAGGGTGGACCGGGGGCAGACAGCGACGGCATAGGTGACTATTTATGTTTTTGCTGGTGGGTGCTCAAGCCAAAAATATAGGGGAGTGGCTTCATGGGAAAGGGGCGTGGCCACAAAATAATACTGATTTATATTACGCAGCACATATGTCTCCAATATTCAAATGATGGCAACAGTGCCAAATACATAAATACCCCCACAGTGCCAAATACATAAATGCCCACACAGTGCCAAATACATAAATGCCCACACAGTACCTGTGCCAGCGACGAGGGAGGGGGGAGTGCAGTGGGACACGGGCGGGTGGGCCGCTGCTGAGCGGGTGGGTGCTCATGAATTTCCGTGGATGCCCGGGCCCTCAAGCACCCACAGAATCGGCACCTATGGGCACAGCATTTCATGAATGTCCCCATAAAAACGCTGGGCGTTCCCATGGGTACACGGGCGGGATGAGGTGTGCCAGGGGTGGGCGTCAGCCGCCCGCCTGATCTTTATCCCGGCGGCTGCGGATAAAAATCCACTGACTTTTTGCGAAGCCAGGAGAAACCATTCGATGCTCGGGACCATCGAATGAATTCTCCTGCAGCGGTGGCATGCGAGGGGGTGTGTCAGTTACACAACCCCTTGCATGGTAGTGATGGGGCTCAGCAGTGGGGGAGGAAGGGGGGGGGGGGTTCTCTGGCACTCTGTAAGCTGCGATCCTCGAATCAGCCCCATTATCTCGAAATCAAAACCTCCTGTCCCATTCCTACATTTCTTGTACATACTATGTTATTATAATACATGTAAATGAAACCTGCCTTGAAATGATACTGGAATTTCCCTGCGTTGAGCAGACTGTGACATTTCTGGCTGCGGACATTGGAAACGACATCTTGTAAGCCAAGCAAATATTTCCCAAGCCTTTGTTGTGAGACTCTGAATTGCCGCCATTGCTTCAGAAGGACGGTGATCTCCCTCTTCCTCTGCTGCACCAGCCGGATCACGCTCTGCCACTTCTCTTTTAAGGAGGTAAGCTTTAAAATGAACTCATTTCTGTGAAAAAACACATGATGTATACTCATTTTAATATTTATACTTATTTTAGACCCTGTGGGGCCCCTCAAACAAACCGGGCCCCATTATTTAG
This sequence comes from Crinia signifera, assembly GCF_055691185.1. Classification (NCBI taxonomy): domain Eukaryota; kingdom Metazoa; phylum Chordata; class Amphibia; order Anura; family Myobatrachidae; genus Crinia; species Crinia signifera. The sequence goes on along the minus strand of NC_139228.1, from coordinate 35,172,396 downwards.
CACCTGTCTTATTACCGTATATGGAAACACATGACATGGGGATGCATACAGGGTCTGGCAGCATTAGGAGGAGGGTTAAGCTGAAGGAGGGGTGTTAAGTTAGGCTGCGGGAGGTGGCAATAAGAGTTATGGAGCCCATAGACGGTCCGTTTTAGCCGGCTCCGTTTTGTACTATGCGATGCGCGCTCCCGCGCATCACATAGTACGGTACAAAAAGTATGTGCTGCACATACTTTTTGTACTAGGTACACATCGTATCGGATCGCAGTGCATGCACAAAGCATGCACAAGGCATGCGATCCGATACGAGGGGTACTTTAAAAGTACAAAACGGACCGGCAAAACGGACCGTGTATGGGGGGCTTTAGGCTGAGCCATGGAATTTAAATAGCTCCTAAAATCTCTGATATTTTGACCGTTGGCGCTGTTGACATCACGACCATTGGGATTGGGATTGCCGGGACTTTGCACCCAACCACATGACAATATATGGCACTTCAGCAGTGTATATAGGGACACATTATTGATTACAGGGTCCCACATGGTATTACATGTACAGTATATCAGGGCACAGGATATGAGAGAGATGCATATGAAACAGGACCCAATACCAGATATACATGCCATACCGAAACCATTGGTTGCGTCTCCCATTTTTACATACAGAAGCAGTAGGGGGACATATTATACTAACCGATGCTCCTCTTTCTCTGACTCCAAGACACTCAAAGCTTTGTTCACAAAAGAAGGTAAAATGTGTTCATTGATGGCAATCTCAGCGTGAAGTCTCTGCAAAATAAAACACCATCATTGTGCAGACAGATAACAGCAGCAATGTGGGACGTTGTGGCCCATTCGCCAGCAAATACGCCCGTCAGTACAGGAAATGCACACAAGCTGCCAGTAGCATTTTGCATCTTCCGGTAGGCGACAGATGGATGCACCTATGAGCTTGGTACCGCATGCAAACCTTATCTGTCCATTGGGATGGGATAGCGAATTGGTATAAGGTAGAGACTATCCAACTATCAAGGACACGACCTTTTGACTGTCAACCTTACCCATGTCGACCTAAGGCCTGATGACTTTCAGTGGTCAACACAATGCATATTGACCTTAATGGAGTAAATCTAAGGACTGTATACCGACTGATGATACAAGACGTCTAATGCAAAGCGACTACAATGCCGATGGGACCCCAAGCTGAGTCTGGTGCCCTGATTCTACTAACAAGTCAATAGTTCCCACAATCGCTGCATTTTCCCACTTGGGGTCATCATACCGTTTTGCAAGACCCCGTACCTCGTACACTTCCTGCTGCTTTCTCAGTTCTTCAAATGTCCCTGCGATTCCCACCGTCAAACTGTTCTCCATCTTCTCCAGACTCTGCATCCATGTTTCATAATTCTGGAAAAAGTTGTTTTTTTCTAGCTCAATCATCCGCTGTTCCCTGTTTTAAAGAAATTATTATTACTCATTAACTACAAAGTTATATCACATAGACTTTCATGACAGAATAGGGTTACCCGGCCATGTACTAAAGGTAAAGATTTTTTTCAGCTCTCTGTCTGACTGGTGGACAACAATTGTACAAGTTGCCCAAAACAACCAATAAGATTCTACCGTTTATTTTGTAGAATGTGCTTGATAAATTATATCTAGAAGCTGATTTAAAGTGGTTTAAAAAGTGACAGTTGGAGCTGATTATCACTTCTCCTCCCTTATCACTGCCACATACATCAACCCCTAAGTGCATGATGTAATGAAGTCCGAGTTCAGCACCTGTGTGGGATACCGGGAGAATTCCGTTTTTTTTTTTTCCAAGGGGCAATCATTGAATACAATGTGTAGAGGAAGGATGCGCAGGAAGGAGTTCACAGTGAACAAGCTTCTCTAAGCGAAACGTACGTCAAGTCAAGAAAACCACGTGACTGAGGTCTGCAGCTCAGCCGGCTAAGACTCTACTAGTGGCGTGGAAGGACTTGGAGCAGGACCTAGTCTCCGGCACCCGCCCAGGAAAAAGGACGGTATAGGACACTGGGACACGTGCATCGACACCGCCCAGGAGATCGGGCGCAGTGTAACAAGCTCCCCAAATATCCAGTTATTCCAAGAGGGAGATGGTATCATTAACAAAGGGGATCCACCCTGCTCCTTTATTTGCTTTTTTTCAGCAATTCTCATGGTCATGCAGAGATGGGACTTTTCATTGCAGCTACTTATTACCAAGCAATCAAAAGGGTAGAATCTTGCATTCTAGAAATGCTCATTTCTTGTTCCACATTAATCAGCCCCTGCAGATAGATTCAGCATTGGAGCTCCTAACTGCCACTATTCATTATGATGTATGAACGAAATAACTGATTGCAGATATTTTGTCAAGCATTTACAGGGGAAAGGTGATTTCTGACTTTGAAGCGTTTCTAATAGTATCACTCTAACTATCTGCTACATATATATGCAACATTGTAGCTCAGAAGGCACAGCCTATCATCCCTGTGAAAGGGGCTGTAAGTGCAGCTCAGCTATAGCAACAGAGTAGCATTACAGTAGAACGGCTATCAGTATATATGTATTATGTTTCTACATCATAATCGTTCCAATGCTATATAGTAGCCATTATATGTAGCAATTACCATACTGTACATCTACAAACAGCTGGCACACTAAAAAGTAAATCCCCCCCCCCCCTGACCAATACATTTGGGCAATTTACAAAGTGCTCATTTGAATTGTGGTGTTCTTCTGATTAGAAATAGTGATATACACCATTCAGACTATGCATGAATAATTACATTCCCTTTCCGGAGTGTGTATTGATGCAATGTTTCCTGACAACATTATCTGCAATATAAAAAGTAGATACCCACTGGCTGTAATCAAACATACGGTCCTACCACACTAACTACGCCCAAACTCATGCTGCACATGAAAGCTAAGAAGTGTTGGGCCGGGCTAGTACCAGAAGGGGAGACCTCAAGGGAATACCCAGGTACCGTATGTCTGTGCACGCACAGAAAATATCGCCTAAAGGGTTTATTGCATAAGTGTCTAACTGCATCCCATGGACAAAAGACAGGTGACCTATGATTTAAGCTACCATTATATAATCACTTCTGTTACATGGTGAATTATGATGGTATGAATAAAGGTCCTCCTATGTCAATACATTCATACCCCTTTCACACTGCAGCTCTTAACCTATATATTGTCGACAGGGCCGGTGCAAGGCACCGGAGCGCCCCAGGCGAGTCGGGGTGGGGGCGCCCCGGTGCCGGGGGGGGGGGGTTTGTACCTGTCCTTCGGCTGTGTATATAAAGCTTGCGACAGCGGGGGGTCCCTGCAGTCAAGAAATAACGAGCGCTATCCGCCTGGCTACGCGGAAGCGCTTCTGTTGTGAAAACACTGGCCGCACGGCGCACGCTGATTGGCTGAATCTCAGCCAATCAGCGTGCGGCCAGTGTTTCCACAACAGAAGCGCTTCTGCGTAGCCAGGTGGATAGCGCTTGTTATTTCTTGACTGCAAGGGGGGGGGGGGGGGAATGCCGCCCTCCAGTGACCGGCGCCCTAGGCAAATGCCTAGATTTGCCTAGTGGTGGCGCCGGCCCTGATTGTTGATTTTTTAGCCATTTAAAATGCTTAGAGCTGCAGTGTGAAAGCTCCAGTCTGCACTTACTGGTTACACATAACCGGTATTTGCAAACGCGTAAAAAGCAGAGTCCTACACTTTTTTATGCAGTGTGAACGGCTCTGAACGGTATTTAGGACTCAGGCAGCATAGACACTGAGACAGCGCAGTGCATATTTAATGAGCGGGTCCGCTCATTACATATTTGCAAATTTAATAATTAAAGGGCAATGATCCCTGTTAAGCCTTATTATCTGGAAGAAACACATATAGCAGGCAGGAGACTGTCATCCCAGGAGAAAGACATGGCTGATGCTAGAACGCTACACAGACTACATGCACTGGGTGTCAGTGTTGAGGAAAGGTCAAGATTTTGCTGTACACATTCTATGGGTGCCGGACGGGGTCCCGACAGTCGGGAACCCGACATGCATTTACCCGATGTCGGGATCCCGACTGTCAAAACACTGACAGCCGGGTTCCTGACGGCCACCTGCTATTTTCCCTCGTGGGGGTCCACGACGCCCATAAAGGGAGAATAGAATAGGTGGCGAGCGCAGCGTCCCCGCAAGGGGCTTTGTTGCGCTTGCCATGCTGTCTGAGTCCGGCCAGTTGGGATCCCGACTGTCGGACCATTATACACACCTCATGTTTCATTTGTATGTACTTCAGAAATGATTACATCATAACGTAGCCAGGCTTCACAAACCTACATTGTGTATGGGTGATATGAATAATCCCATGTATGTAAAATACTGACCGCTTGCATCATACTGCATCATCTGGTGTACTCTACCGTAAACCAGCCTCATGTATATTTTGTATTACAATAATAGTGGTTACATCCTCCATTGAGACTGTGGGGTAGATGTATGAAGCGGTGATAAGGGAGGAGAAGTGAGCCAGAGGAGAAGTGTCCCATGACAACCAATCAGCACTGAAGTAACATCTATAGTATAATATAAAATGATACAGAGCAGCCGATTGGTTGTCATAGGCCACTTCTCCACAGGCTCACTCCTCCTCCTTTATCACTGCTTCATACATCTACCCCTGTTGTAACGGAAGCTGCTAAGTCACAATGGAGACGGATGTTTCTTAGCAGAGGTGGCTAAGGACAGGAGAGGGCCAGTGTGCAGGCTCCGCGTAGGCTTGGTCTCGGTTATGGTATATATATGGTCGACCACTAATAGTTGACAGTGAGTAGGTTGACACCTAAGAATGGTCACACTAGGTTGATATTGTCAGTAGGTCGACACAAGCAAAAGATAGACATGAAAAGGGTCGACACAGGAATGTCGACCTAGTGTATTACAATCATTTGTAGGTGTCGACTTACTCACTGTCGACCATTAGTGGTCGACCTAGACATTGTGGACCTGCTGACTCTTGTCTCTGTCAGTACAGAAGACTCTAGCTTTGTGATAAGTGTGTACTGCACATGCATAGGTTTCAGGGTACATGGGGCCAGGTGCCATGTTTTCGGAGACTTCTCTATGGCGCATGTACAAATCACCAGGTAAATGGACGCCTCACAATTTTCACAAGTGCTATTTGCCGCTTTGAAGTGGTGATGGAAAGCATCGATGTTTTGGAACAAAAGGAACACATGTATTGCATGCTGACCATGCTGCAAGAATGCAAGACGCAACAAGCTTGTATCGGATTACATCCTTGATACTCCAGCTGTTGTTGAACTACACATCCCAGCATGCTCTGCTTCGGTTTTGCTAATTGGCCATGCTAAATCTGATGCAGAGCATGCTGGTATGTGTAGTTCAACAACAGCTGGAGTGTCAAGGTTAGCCATCAAGGGATTACATGCAGATAATGGGGACACTAACTTCACCCCTAAATAATGTGGAAGAAATGAGGCTACATTATAATATCCTGTGGAAATCTAATGCAATATGCAGTACAGCTGAAACGCTTAAGGCTATTACATGTAGTCTGATGCCGCAGTTGGTTGTGAAAAATGTCCCAAAATGGGAGTTCTTTTGAAGATTGGATGTTGCCGATAGCAACCAATCAGATTACATCTATTATCTGCTAGAAGGTGCTACATAAATAAGAAGTAGAACATCCCATCTCCAATAGAACTCCCATTGTAGTAAACATACCCCTTTGGAGGAAGGGCTAACAATTATTTGATGGACATGTCTGCCAGAAGCAGCAGTCAGTATTCAGCTGCATGTGAATAATAATTTTGTGTATTTTAGGGTATTGTAAAATTAGAGTATCTTTATATAAATTTACTATCACGTGATTTGAATATTAGTACAGTATTTACTTTATACAAGGTTAACATTTTCTTTATAAATTATGATGCTCACCTACAATCTTCTAGCGCTGTTGCTATGGTTTTAGTCCACATACGATTGAGGTTCTGTAGTGACATCTGGGTGCGGTCATCAAGGGGAAGCGTGAAAATCTCCTCATTCAAATGGTCAACATCATTGGTTAATTCGCTAAGTTCCAAAAGATGCTTCTATATAATCAAACACAAAGGGTCATTCTTTATTAATTACTACCCAGTCTCAACAACCATTACGCTGATTTATTAATTACATACCTTTATCACTTCAGACTTTTCCTCCTTTTCCTTTTCAGAAAGACAAACATGGCCGACCACATCAGCTGACAACTTCACATTTGACTGGAGTTTTTCTAGGTCACTTTTGAATGACTCAACCTCATTCTGGATGGACTAGAAAATGTATTTAAAGCATTAAACTCACATTTCCACAATTCTAAGTTTTCAGAGTTTTCTGCATATAATAATGTTGATGTTACTGAAAAAAACGATTTTCCCATTTTTGGATAGTTTTGTGAAGAAAAAAAAGCATTATTTGCCACTGTGCACAGCAACAGTAATGTAATATATATATATATATATAGGGTTTTTACTTTATGAATCACGATTAAAAAAGAAAAAAAATTAAAAAAATTTACATACATGCAATTGTACAATTATGAATAGTGTGGTATATTAGCCCAATTAAATTAAAAATGCTTTTATACTAATTTGAAGATTCACTATAAAAGTCATTGCTTCTTCTTGATTTAAGTTGCTGCTTAACTGGGCGTCCTCAGTCTCACAGAAGAATTGATGAAGGAGTAGGGAATAGGAATAGTGTGTATGTTTTAAGGTGAGCTCACCTGCCCCGATGTTCCCAATTATGCTGGGGGAACTGTGTACCTTGCCAGACAGCCCAGTTCTCCGTTAAAGGCACTCGACAGCTGGGCGGGCGCTGCAGATTGCCGGCACAGCGTGTGGTCCAATCCACCCTCTACTCTCCAGCCTCCCCGTGGCAGTAAGGTACAATGTATCCTGCAGCGCCGCACACAAATTGGGAGGACTCCCTCTCCTGCCCCAGGCAACCAAGCGGGACACAGCCGACAGGTGTCCAGCAGTTACAGGTACGATCTTGCGTCAGTGTCTGGGCAGGCAGTGTGGGTTCTGATTTCGCCGTAATGATATGCCTCACTTTGATAGTGTGTGGGCGTATGGGTGCTGATGCGGCGGTCGTGTCCTGGACTGGGGGGCAATGCCCTTGGGTGGATGATGAATGATTTGAATTTGCCGGCAATGGCAGATGGTGTCACAGTTTCGGGTTCTCCTCAAAGCTTCCTAAACGCGTTTCGCCACGTTCACGTGACTTTCTCAATAGGAGCGAAAACACAATGTGTTTAGGAAGCATTGAGGAGAACCCGAAACTGTGACATCGTCTGCCATTGCCGGCAAATTCAAAGTATTAATACCATCACGGTCCATAGTGCAATTGTTTTTTCCTTGATATTTACCATTGTATCTGGGCCCCCAAACAGAAGGGTCCCACCAATAGCTGCAGGGGACCGTAGATAGGTGGTTGCAATCCTGTGAAATACCGCGACAACCACCACTCACTTGTCATATTTAATATCAAGCGCCTTACATTGTATTTTTTTTACTTTTGTCTGTGGCCATTTGCATACTGAACCTTTCTATGTCTTAAGCTTCTGAAAATTATACAGTACCGTGAAAAGAAAGGTCAAATAGAAAAAGAACCGAGCTGAAAATAAACTTGCCAGTGTCCTACTAATGTATCATAATAATTATTGCCTAATTCAGAAAAAACGTACGTGTAAAGATCTCCACAACTTGTCACACACTGAATGGACTCTGATCAATACGGGAAAACTTTACATACAAAGCTTCTAAAGAACGCAGTGGTGTGGTAACCAAAAGCAACCAAATAGTTCAGCAACTGTGTAGGGCAGTGTAATAAATAAAAAACAACATATGGGGTACATCATGTATCACATTTTCAATGGAATACATACAAATGGAGCCGCTCTCATTAGAGCGGCTTCTTTCGATTCTATCACCATCCGTCAGGTACCGCCATCTGTCGGAATGGGGCCTGTGGCCCATTCATTCAGCGGCACAAAATTTGCCCCCTTCCCCGATGTTTGGGGTTTGCACATGTACGTTTATGCCATTGCTGTTAGTACAGCCTGCTTTGTGCCAGGTGCTGTTAGTACAGCCGGCTTTGTGCCAGGTGCTGTTAGTACAGCCGGCTTTGTGCCAGGTGCCGTTAGTACAGCCGGCTTTGTGCCAGGTGCCGTTAGGACAGCCGGCTTTGTGCCATTGCCATTAGTACAGCCGGCTTTGTGCCATTGCCGTTAGTACAGCCGGCTTTGTGCCATTGCCGTTAGTACAGTCGGCTTTGTGCCATTGCCGTTAGTACAGCCGGCTTTGTGCTATTGCCGTTAGTACAGCCGGCTTTGTGCCATTGCCGTTAGTACAGCCGGCTTTGTGCCAGTACTATATGCTAATGACACATAGGGTTATATAGATTATAATTATACTAGAATACCTTCAATTCAGTGGCTTTGGAAGAAACGCTTCTTTCTAAATGAGCAATCCTGTGTGACGTGTTTTGTCTCTCCGTATGAATGGCATCAGCAGCAGTGGGGTACTGCCGCATCACCTTGTCTGCCAGCTCGGAAACCTGCAGGTTGTGTGCCCTGAGTCCCTGCAGACTTTGTTCCAACACCTGTATGTAACAAAAACACCAATCTATCACATCCAGTAATTGAACACATACAGAGCACAATCTTTTTCCTGACCGACAACACAAACATACTTTCCAACAGCAGCATTGCTATTTACATTTACATTTCTCCACAGACGCTGCAGATTGAAATGCAAATGGTTCTGGAGTATATACTCGGCTATTCCACAAAGGCATTACGTAATATTATTGCAGGAGATGTATGAAGCAGGGAAAAGTGTGTAGAAATGAGCCAGACGAGAAGTTGCCCTTGGCAACCAATCTGCTACTACATCATTTCGTAGAATGCACTTGATAAATGTCCCCTCAAGTAATCCATAAATGTAAGCACTTCACTATATAGCATTAACATAATACCGCTAGCCGTCTCACTGTGCAGCCTAGCTGAGAGGCCAAGCACAGGGTCACTAGCCAAGCACAGGGTTACATGCCAAGCACAGGGTTACATGCCAAGCAAAGGGTTACTTATTTAACCAGTTAACTAATAAAAAAAAATTCTCCACAAAACCTCTCAGACATAATTTTTTAGTAATTATTTAATGAAGTTTGAAAAGTTTTTTTTTAAAGAATAAATGTAAATATCTTCAAATAAAAATGATGTAAAGTCTCCCATTATAAAAGAACTTAGCAGCCCCCCCACCCCTCCATTTGCAATAGACCCGCCAATGGTAATAAATCCTAACAATAACCCCCACATACCCTTAGCAGTAATAAAAATAATAAAATATCCTGCTTTATATCCCTCCCCTATAAAATACCGCGTTGTTTTGTCCTCCTCCCCTGTGATTTTTAGTTTAAGTCATTTTTATTTTAATTTGACTACCCCCCATTCTCCCCCCCTTGAGCCTCACATGGATTTATATTACCCCCCTTTACTGATCGTAGAAGACTTGTATACAAAGCACATCGGAGTGATCAGCAGCCCCCCCCCCCCCCCCATAGTTGTGCTGGAGGGGAAACTATGGGGGTTATTCAGATCATAATTCAATCCACCAGCCGATGTTTGGGGCTTGCACAGGCTCGGATATGCGCATGTGAAAACCCTGAAGCGAACGCCTTTGGGGAGTCACACACTCGCCGAAGCATTCGCTCCAGGATGTGAAGGCAGAGAGCAGGCAGGGGGTGGAAGCAAGGGCGGGCCCATAGAAACACTGGGCGTACCCCTGCGAACACAGGTGTGCCGATGCCTGCTTGGGGCATCAGCGCCGGCCCCGAATTTGGCCATTTCTGTCCAGAAATAAAAGTTAGTCTAGACTGTCTTTTATTAGCAAAGGGGAATGAAAAAAAATCATTCAATGGGGGAGTGACCATCAATCGATTTTCCTCCCGTGCGGCAGAGCGGAATTGTGCAGGCAAATGCCTCCGCTCACATGATATTGAGCAGATTCTACAATACGGCCGGCAGTGTTTACCGGAGATATATGCAGCCTAGTGAACAGGTCTGAATAAGCCCCTATGTTCCCCTGCTAGCACTCTGAGCTTCGGCACAAGCACTTCAGCGCGCTGCTTGCACTGCATACTGGGATGTCATTTTGGGAATGATGTTGGTGGTCAGAGACTGCAGCTGGCTGTGAGGGGTCAGTGTTCCTTTAGTGTCTCTCACCCTCGTGGATGGGCGCAGGCATTTGGGGAACAATAACTACCAGTAATGTGCACAGATTGCCTCTATTAACCGTGCATTTACTAATCAGAACCTCCCTAACAATCTGATATTTTGGGGATATGGATGTCGTACATCCCATACTGTAGAACACACAAGTCGGCCTTGTCAAGTCAGATTCATTTCCATCATGGGTATGAGAAGCTGTGTGACATCTGTGGGTTAATATCAGCACCCGGAGACAATGGGCACAAACAGCACGGCACAGATTAGAAATGATGATTGAAGCGAACGTCTGAGACTGGGATAACCTGGTCTAGATCTGCCAGCTGCCGAGTCTTAGATTAGACTGTAAACAAGGGACCGGTCTACAACCAGTAAATCAGCCAGTGTGTCCGAGCGGGGGACCAATGCCAGGAAATATTCCAGGGCCGCTACTTTTTCAATTTTAAGCTCTTAAAATATATCAATATGATAAAAAAACATTTTGTTGTAAAGGTATGCAGCGTGTGTGCAAGGTTACGCTGTACATATAATTCTTCTAAATATATATAGGCGACCCACATACAGTGTGCCAGTCAGCTTGGTCACACACCTAATGGGCAAATAGGGTGAGATTTATTACACTGGTGTTTGGGCCAAGCCGCCTGAACACTGCTGGCACTACTGACAGAACCCATAGGTGCGTTGCAGTCTTACCGACATATCCAATAATGACCCCACATGCTGCCCAATATCGCAGCTGCCAGGTTTGCAAGGACTACAGCCAGCAGTACAGATAGGTACAGACAAATCCTGCATTGCCGCAGTGTGCCACTGGTGTACAGTCATTAGATCAAGCGGTACTTATATGTTAGTTGGGCGCCCAATTAGCATATGGATGGTAACGTAGGAAAATCGCATCGCATCGCAACCCACAGTATTGCATCGCACCTCCTGCAAAATCGCATGCGATTTTATCGGGTGTGCGATGCCATTACATGAGGTATATAATAATATGATTGTATGTCCTAAAAATAGCTTTTACGCACCCCCCCCACCCCAAAGCGTGGCGAGCCCCGTGAGTGGCGGCGGAACGTGTCCTCCGACTTTTTCATTACCCCACTATCCACGTCGGCGTGGAGTTGATTTTATATAGTGTGGCGAGCGTAGCGAGCCACCGTGCCCGAAGCACGGCGAGCGCAGCGAGGGGACGCGGATTACTTTGCATGTATTACGTGTCCGCTCGCCACGCTTCGGGCTCGGTGGCTCGCCACACTATATAAAATCAAATCCACACCGACGTGGATAGCGGGGTAATGAAAAAGTCAGAGGACGCGTTCCGCCGCCACTGGCCACGCTTCGGGGAGGAGTGGATAGTGGGGGGGGGGGGGGGGGGGTGCGTTAAACCTATTTTTGGGACATACAATAATATTACTGTATACCTAATGTCATGGCATCGCACACCCTATAAAATGGCATGCGATTAAAATCGTATGCGATTAAAATCACATGCGATCGCATGCAATTTTGTGGCAGATGCGATGCCCAGGGCTGAGAGAGCAGTGAATAAATGACATCGGAAAATCGCATCGCACATCGCATGGCCCATGCGATGCGATTTCCCTACACAGATTAGCCCACTAAGCAAATTACTTAGTGGGCGCCCAACTAACATATAAGTACCGATCAAGCCATAGTAGGTAGATATGCATTAAGTTGACCAATGAAGGTCAAAATGGTTTAAGTCGACACATGAAATAGGTTGACCTAAGCATTAGGTCGACAGTTAAAAGGCGAGCACAACGAGCAGATCCGAGGTGACGAGGTACACTGTCTCTAAAGACGACACAGTCGACATGTACACCGTCAAACAAATGTGAAAACCTCACGTTGACCTTTTGACTGTCGATCAAAAGCTTGTGTTGACCTAAAAGCTGAGTTTTTCCTGAATGTCATCGTAGTCGACATGGACACTGCCTAAGTGTACCGCTGCACTCGCCATTCTTCCAGCACAGTGCTTTGCTGCACGTGCAACACTATATTATTCTCCCAACATGCTGTAGTGAATGGTAGTGCATGAAATACCACCTATCGACACATGTCGGCTAAAAAAGTGAAGACCTCATGTCAACCTTTTGACTGTAAAACTTTCCATTGTCAACCTAATGCTTGTCGACCTTCCAGCCATGTCAACCTATTTCACGTGTTGACCCAACATGTGTCGATCCAATGACCCATACAGGTAGGAAATGTAATAAAGCAATAAAGAAGGCAAGTCAGATGCTTGGTTGCATAGGGAGAGGTATCAGCAGTAGAAAGAAAGGGTACTCTTTACCTAGAAGGGCGCCCACGATTTTGATCGTGGGCATCGTAAGGGAAAAAAAATCGCGTCGGTCGCATCGCATGCGACCAAAAAATCGCATGCGATGCGACCGACGCGATGACCGCGATTTCCCATAGGGAACAATGTTAAATGGCCCACAGAGGCCAAATAGGCACCCTGAAGTGTGAAATGGCCCCCCCAATTGTTAACGCCACCCCACGATCAACGTCAACCCGAAGCGTGGCGAGCGCAGCGAGCCCGCGAGGGGCGGCGGTACGCATCCTACGACCTTTTCATACCCCCACTAGCCACGTCGGCGTGGAGTTGAGAATAGAAAGTGTGGCGAGCGCAGCGAGCCACCGAGCCCGAAGCGTGGCGAGCGGATGCAGACACCTTCACAGGTATACGCGTCCCCTCACGGGCTTCACAGGTGTCCGCGTCCCCTCGCTGCGCGGACACCTGTGAAGCTCGTGAGGGGACGCGTATACCTGTGAAGGTGTCTGCATCCGCTCGCCACGCTTCGGGCTCGGTGGGTCGCTGCGCTCGCCACACTTTCTATTCTCAACTCCACGCCGACGTGGATAGTGGGGGTATGAAAAGGTCGTAGGACGCGTACCGCTGCGCTCGCCACGCTTCGGGTTGACGTTGATCATGGGGTGGCGTTAACAATTGGGGGGGCCATTTCACACTTCAGGGTGCCTATTTGGCCTCTGTGGGCCATTTAACATTGTTCCCTATGGAAAATCGGGTCAATTGGGACATTTAATATTGTTCCCTATGGAAAATCGGGTCAATTGGGACATTTAACATTGTTCCCTATGGGAAATCGCGGTCATCGCGTCGGTCGCATCGCATGCGATTTTTTAGTGCATGCGATGCCCGCGATGGCCGCCCTTCTAGGTAAAGAGTACCAAAGAAAGAAGTAATAATGCCACTGTATCGGTCATTGGTACGACCACACCTAGAGTACTGTGTTCAGTTCTGGAGGCCATATCTTCAGAAGGATATAAATACATTAGATACTGTACAAAGAAGAGCAACTAAAATGGTGCATGGCCTACATCACAAAACGTACCAGGAAAGACTAAAAGATCTAAATATGTATACTTTGAAGCAGAGAAGGGAAAGGGGGGACATGGTAGAAACTTTCAAAAATATCAAGGGCTTTAACAAGGTACAGGTGGGAGACATTCTTCACAGGAAGAGGAGCAACAGAACACGAGGACATGCACTGACACTAGAGGGAGCAAGATTCAGGGGAAATGTGAGGAAGAATTACTTCACAGAGAGAGTAGTAGATAAGTGGAATAGCCTCCCATCAGAGGTGGTAGAGGCAAATACAGTAGTACAATTTAAACATGCTTGGGATAGGCATATTGATATCCTTACAAAGAAATAAGGATCAAATATGGTTTGAGGTAACATGTTTAAAAAGGGGCAGACAAGATGGGCCAAGTGGTTCTTATCTGCCCTCAAATTCTATGTTTCTATGTTTACCCGTGTCACTTCCCTACAAAAAAATTAGCATCCCAGGGGCACATTTTCATTTAATGCGTAGTTCCTCTGGCATCTCATGTAATATTAGTTTTCTGATTCATACAATCTATGCTATCCCACCACTGTCATCATTATCAACATCACTTACACCTACCCCGTGCTAGATGTAGAAGCAACAACTGAATTTAGCATTGACCCTTTGAGCGCCAAGTGAATTTGTCAAAATAGGTGAACAAATTGCCAAGCAAACATTTGTATTCATCATAATGACCTGCAATGTTTACCTTATATAGGAAATATCATCTTTACACAGCATTTTGTATTTGAATAAAGATAACAAATGTTCATACGCATGACTCAGAACAGGTAGTAATTCTGTCTGGATGCCCACAGAACGACAAAGCACCCATAATATTTAGATTCTGTGCCCTTCCCTACTTCGAACTGCATCTGCCCTGCAGTTAATATATGATTGGTAGATTATCATAGCCATGTGTAAAGGCTCATACACAGGTCTATGTGTATGAGCTAGGGATGACCATCGTTGCCATTGCCATTGATGGCAATAGTGCAAGAGACCATCGACTGTGACATATTATGCAATGGATGACCATCAATGTTTTACCTATCAATGGACATCTATTTTCTTTGACTGATTGTCCTTTGAGCCAATCAAAATATGGGGGTGAGGATTCAGGGGTGTTGGGGCGGAGCTATGCTCAGTGTCCCAGCCCCTTGGGGTGAAAAAAAAAATCTATTCATTTATGCTGGATATCGATGGAGGGAAACCATCTGGTTTTCCCCATCGAATGCAAAACTATGCTACTTCGACCATAAACCATCGATGACTGTGAATCCCACTTGTGCTCAGCAGGGAGCAGTTATCTACAGAGGGGTTCAGTTACAAGTCTGGATATCTGAATGAACTATGCTCACTCCTGGGCTGTCTTCCACTATAGGTCATGACTCTCCTGCTATGTGGGTGAAAAAAAAAACAACCCTGTATAGAGCATATCTTGTAATCAGAGCACTGAATTAGCTGCTCTCCTGGCTGGAGTCCCAAAAAAAAAAATCATCCACTTGTTCTTATGAAGGAATGATATTCAAACAGAACAACTTTATTCAGGGGTAAGACTTACAAAACATATATACTGTGGTATGCCCTGAATTAATCAATCAATGGACAAAAAGCGCCTCCACCTGTTGGGTTGATCCAGTGACTACTGCTATGGCCCCTGATGTTGGTCGACATTCAAAAGGTCAACACAAGCAAAAGGTGGTTATGGAAGAGGCTTACATACAAAAAGGTCAACTTGAGTTTTTCACTTACTTAATTTTATTTTTTGGGGGACTTTTTTTTTACTTTTTATCATTCACGTGGGTTCTGATTGCAACCAATATATTGTGCAGCAGTAGTGGAGTGAGGCACCATGCCTGAAGATCACAAGGGCACGCGCTACACTTATCGGCGGTCAATGTCGACAGGTGTCAACATTTACACCCAAAAACTTTTAAAAAACGGTCTACCTTTTTCAGGTCTTTACCTTTTTTAGGTTGATCTTTTGACACTGTTGACATTTAACATGTCAGCCTTTTGTCAATGTCGATCTTTTGCTTGTGTTGACCTATTGTCTACTTAGACACTGTAGATCTTTCCAGCCACACCTTGTTATTTAATGTATTAGTGCCACAGCTACTGTACCACTTGTTTCCACGTACAGTACTGTATATACGCTGCGAGCAGATGTTGTAGCATATACATCCAGTTGACTTCTCCTCTGTTTGCAGCAGAAAAGAAGCCCAGGACTTACTTTTCTGCTGCTCTGAATCAGGGGTCATGTGACATCATCAGCCCGCCCCGAGCAGGCCGGGGAACACCTGTATTCCCTGGGGCCTGCCCACTGTTTTGTTGGTACTTCAATGAAATTCCAGGCGTCCACCCCAGAACGCCCGGACAGATCCGTGAACGCTCCGGTGAGTAAAAATCTTGCCAAAGGCGTTCGCTGCGGCGGTTTTCCATATGCGCATTAGCAGCTAGTAAAAATCGATGTCATTCGCACACCACAGCTATTACAATGAGCAAATATGGTATTATGTCGGTAGATAATCTCTGAGACTTACATGCAGATCCCGGATCCTTTGCTGTAAAGTGTTTTGCGCCCGGTCTTCAGAGAGTTTAGCAGACATGAGCCGTTCACATGTGTCCTCCACTTGTTCCATGTGCGGTGCCAGCTCCTCACGTGAACCCGTGTAACTCTCCCACAGCTGCAATGAGAGGCCGACCGATCGCAACTGGCCAGAGAGTTCCTCACAAGCGGCATCCCACCTGTCATTGCACAAACAGCAGTACAGTGATAAAAAGGATTCCATCACCTGGGAACAGTGGCCACAACTATTTTGTTGCCTGAACCAAAATACAAAAGCAGAATGTTTCTCAGTGATGTCACAAGTTCCTACCCCAGCCGATTTGGTACGCACTAGACCAGTAATGGCTAACCTTGACACTCAAGCTGTTGTTGAACTACACTTCCCAGCATGCCCTGCATCAGTTTTAGCATGGCCGAATAGCAAAACCATAGCAGGGCATGCTGGGATGTGTAGTTCAACATCTGGAGTGTCAAGGTTAGCCATCACTGCACTAGACGATATGTCATCATCCAATGTGCAGAGAGTTAAGATGGCCATACACCTGAACGATCTCAGGCCTGTGTTCACATAGAACTAATAAAACAGCCAAATCTAACTCTCTCTGCCCATATTACATCTGCCCCACCTGCAGTGCAGGTAGGGCAGAGAGTGATTGTGCCTTTCCGAGTGAATCAGAATAACCCCCATAGTGAGGATTATCGATACAATGCATGGTCAGGCAGGATGGCTTGCGGTCGTAAGCACTTCGTATGTACTTTTAAAGCACATACGTTCACTCGTTCAATCGCTCTTATGACCTCCATGCAATATGTTTATGTAGAGTAGTAACAGCAAGCGCCCCATCTTTTATCTCAGCCCTGAGCCCCATCCATTGTAAAGACAGCAATGGATAGTAGATACAACACATGATGTAATTCCAGGAAGCACTGACCTGTCTCTGGAGTCCTTGCACGCCTCTCCTAGGATGGCCAGAACTGTGGGACTGCAGAGATCTCGTAAATGACTTATAGAGGTTCTAAGCTTGTCCCAGTTTTGTTCCCGTTGCTCCGCTTCCTCCTGGACCTCCTACAGGAATACAGTACTAGTGTTATAGGACATCTTTACTATGGATGCTTTGTGAGATACATTTCATCTACACAGGGGAAGCTCGCCTTTACATCTACTCCAATACAATCAGCATGGGACATGGTCACTAGGTCCAGTAAAGGTCACCAGGGCCTAGGTTGACACCTGAAATGGTCGATAGAGTGGGAATGTCGACACACGCATTAGGTCGACAATGGGAAGGTCAACAGTCAAAAAGGTCGACATGAGTTTTTCATGTTTTTTTTGATGACTTGTGCGGACAGGTGGTATTTCATACCCCACCATCCACTAGAGTGTGGCGGGAGAATATAATAGTGTGCTGGGTGCACTAATACGGTGCCCATATCAACTTACTGCATGGCGAAATTCAAGACCAAAAAAAAATATTTCAAAATCATTTAGACCTTTCCATTGTCGACCTAATGCATGTGTCAACCTTCCCACTTTAGCCATGTTGACCTATTGCATGCGTCGACATAAGCCCTGTGTCTTTAGTGGTTGATCTAATGTTTGTGGCCCTTCATTCAGTCGACCCTATGACCCATATCCATTATCATCATCCAGGAGATTTACTAAGCCTTGGAGCGTTATTGTGTGGAGAGAGATAAAGTACAAGGCACTCAGCTCCTAACTGTCATGTTACATGCTGCATTCAAAAAATGGCAGTTGATTGGTTAGTAGTTTCCCTCTATACACTTTATCACTCTCCAAGACTTAAAACATCTGCCCCATATCACTTCCCGCACCACGTATGCTTCCGTTGGGACTGATTTCACCAGAGAAGGTTTGTGATATCAGACAAACGTACAATTATTAAACTCATTTATGCATATAAACATATAAGTAGAGGTTTGCAGTTACCCACTGGCATTTCTATAATAGGTGTAAAGTGTGCACACAGGCCCTTAGGTCCCCGCGGCCCACACACCACATCCCATATAATTATACTTACCTCTTTCGGCCTATGGCTGGTTTCAGAAATCACTGGGAAAATTCTCACAATGGCCATTTTCCCAGTGATTTGTACATACACAGTAGAGATGTCCCCTGAAACAATGCACAGAAGCCATGTTTCTGGAGACCTGGGCATGCAGAATAGACTCTTGCATTGTGTACTGGGATTGTCTGGCTAGGTATATTCACATTGTATACCATTTTCTTTGTATGTCTTTTATCTATGTATTTTTTCACATATGTTTTACTTTTGGAACACCTGAACACTGAGTATCTGCTTGCACACACCATACACTCTATAATAACACACTCTGTAACACTTCATCTTCAAATTTACAGTAACCCATAAAAGTATCTAGGAGGGTACGACATTAAATATCAGAGATCTCCGATTTTATGATCGCAATAGATTTACCAAGTTTCGGCACCATCAATGGGGTTAGTCACTGCACCCCATGTGCTACTTATCGGAAGGTGGCTCTGTAGTTTTCCTCCCCAGCAATGGCCAATCGCACATGCATAGTCTGCACCAAAATAAGATAGTTGATGCAGTAATTTTACACATTACAGGGATGGGCTCCTTTCGGAGGCTCTGTCCCTGGATGTGCTTGTAGCTGAAATCAGGCAATCTCTCATGTAACATGTGCAGATAGTTAGATTTGGGTGGGGGGTGTACTTCAAACTGATATCAATATTGTAGTGTAAAAAGAAGCTAGTATTCTCCCTGCACAGAAACAATAAAACACCAAAATCTAACTCTCTCTGCACATGTTACATCTGCCCCACCTGCAGTGCATACGGTTTTGCCCATCAGAGAGTGATTGTGCCTTTGTGAATGAATCAGAATAACCCCCCATAATGCATGAACTCAGCGTGACACGGTAGCGCCGGGCAATTAAAATGATATGCAGCATGTCTACCGCTGTATCTGCATAGCAAATGAAAGTTCCAGTAAATTAGTGCATTCGCAGATTTTAATGTAAAAAGTAGCAAAAGAGACGCCCGGAGCAACGAGTGGTGCCAAAGCATGGAATGGCTAGAAGGGCTGTTTAAGGCGAAATGAGGCTCGATGTACGTGGACACATCTGTAAATGTGTTTTCTTTGCAATGTCAACAACCAGAGAAAATAACTTGCTATTCCTTGCACAAACATGTGATGTGTTACTTTATATATAGATAATATACAAGAACTGTACCTGCAGTCGCTTCAAGTGGTGCTTCAGGCAGTTCAAAGTGGGCGAGGGGTTTTTGCTTTGGTCAAGAACATACAGTGATTTGACAGTCATCCTCTCTATATGTTCATAGTTTTCACTGTAGGCTTTATAGTGTTGCAACACTGAGTGCATGGCGGTCATAAGCTCTTCAACCTGAAATTACAGATGTACAGATTAAACAGAAGTACTTTGATATTTAGGCTGGAAACGGATGCTACGGATTGTAAGTCTGATGTGTGCAGGGATATTGTACAACTACAGCTTTATCGACAACGTTCTTCGCTTCAGCAGACAATGTATACCTGTAAATGTGTGTTGTAACTGTTGCTGCTAACCCGCATATACACTCGCCAATACTCCATGAGCTATATATCGGCAGTGTTTCCCCCTGAACTCCAGAGCAAATGATATTCAATGATATCAGTGAACGATATTGTACAGTGACATCCTCGGGACCTGCTGAACATGGCGGGCATTGGCTATATACTGTAGTAGCCAAAAATGACCTGCATATTCAGTAAAAGGGGGTGGTGGAATGATATTGAGTTTATAAACTAGATGAGAATGTAAAATATATCATTCAGAAGGCCCTTCTGAGCAAGATCATGTACATTCTTGTCTAGTATGTATGTGGCTATAGTGCTGTCACCTAAATAAGTTTTAGGGGCATATGGAGAAAGATAAAGTACCAACCAATCAGCTCCAATCACTTATCAAACATAGACTGCAACATGGCAGTTAAGAGCTGATTGGATGGCACTTTGATAAGCACGGATCGCTCAGTGTGTGAACCCTCAGCGACTACAATGTCCCACACGGCGCCGTTGCCTGACTAGATTTATACTGCATGCAGTATCTAGTCATCACCAGTGTTCACTCACCAGAGAACACTGGCCATGACAGATCGCTCAGCACCCATCACCGGCGCATCGCTGTGTGCTGAGCGATCTGTGTTTAGCTGCATCGCTGAGCACAGACGCTGACTCACCCCCATGTGTACAGGGCATTAGTCTTAAAATCTAGAAGCACAAACCTGTTTGGCCACAGCGTCCCTCTTTCTCAGCAGGGAATGTGACGTCCGCAAACCTCCACTTGCAATGTTTTGGTCTTCTGTTGGATCTCTGCTAGTTTCCAATTCTCCAATCACATTGGACTTCGATTTGATTTGCTCTTCAAGCTCCTACCACAAATAATTCATTTTATTCTCACTTTTGCTACTTATTCACCATACTACACAAAGTTCTATAGGAAAGTGCAATGCAGCAGAGCTGGCCCAACCATTAGGCAAACCAAGAATTTTGCCTTGGGGCACATAACTCCCCTGATGGCACACCAGCCGCTGACATGAAGGAGAAGCGGACAGTGATGTATATATAAATAGAAAACCCCCCTTCTTCTAAATTATTGGCCACGCAAAACAGCTGATGGTTATAAATTGAGAAAAATAAATAAATAAATATAAGCACAGTAATATTGCAGCACATGTGGCCATGGTACATGCACAGTCCAAAAATAAGCAGTCATTTGGCTCAGGACTGCATGTGGGCTTGAATAAGGCCTTAAGTTGCTAAAAGCTTGCCATAGACCGGATTCAGACTCAATGTTGTCCCGATGTCTGTTGCTCTACGTGTGCGCTGATCTGTGTCCGCGATGACAGTCTCAGTGCCAACTAAGTCACATGAATGACTGGTATGCTGCGGATGTTTGGGAGCAGAAAACAAGTGGAGACAGTCAGTGGGGTTTATTCTAGTTCATTCTTTCTGACAAAATCCTTCTTAGATGGACAAAACCATGTGCACTGCAGGGGGGCAGATGTAACATGTGCAGAGAGAATTAGATTTGGGTGAGTTATTTTGTTTCTGTGCAGGGTAAATACTGGCTGCTTTATTTTACACTGCAATATAGATCTCACTTTGAAGAAAAACCCCACCCAAATCTAATTCTCTCTGCACAAGTTACATCTGCCCCACCCGCAGTGCACATGGTTTTGTCCATCTAAAAAGGATTTTGTCAGAAAGAATGAACTAGAATAACCCCCAGTGTTACAAAAAATGGGGGCGTGTCAGCATGGTTTTCTGGGCGTGCCCTGATCAGGGTCTGTCTGCCACACAGCTTCACTTGCACCGACGGAATGAAAACATTGCCCAGTACTTGTGTAGTTTCACGGCTCCGCCGCGCGCACAGTCTGTCTCAGAGACTTGGCAGCAGCTCTGTTTAAATGTTCGCGTGCCGCTCTAGCTCTGTCTGACTGTGCGCGTGCCGCTCTAGCTTTAAGCTACGTATTGTCAGCTTAAGTTATCAGCGTAGTGCCGGGCAGCAGCAGCAGCGCGCTGCCCAGGCGCTGACAGGTCACTGCGGTACTTGTAGTTCCACAGTGAAATAGGCAGCCCTGCGCACCGCTGACAACGGGGGCATGTAAAAGTGGACACCCCGGGCACACCGCTGACGTGGCGGGACTTCTAAACTACACACCCCGGCACACCGCTATCCCAGGGGGCGTCTCCCCCAAGTAGACGCTAAATTTAGATGCTAAAGCGTCTGAAACCCGGACTATCTGCAAGCCGCTAAGAAGGGGGGAGTCTGGATTTAGACAATAAAGCGTCTGAAACCCGACTACCTGCTAGCCGCTAAGAAGTGGTGGTGTCCCCCATGTAGACGCTAAAATTTTGACGCTAACCCGGACTATCTGCAAGCCGCTAAGAAGGGGGGTATCTGGATTTAGACGCTAAAGCATCTAAATTTAGTTGGGTCTAGGGGTACACTATTAAAAGCTGTCCACAATGACACTAGTCGACACAACAGCTGTCGACCTTGTAAATTCAACTATCCACGCCAACCCGAAGCGTGGCGAGCGCAGAGAGGCCCGCGAGGGGCGGCGGTACGCGTCCTATGACCTTTTCATACCCCCACTATCCACGTCCCCTGGAATCACTCTTTCGAGTCCGCTCGCCACGCTTAGGGCGTGAAGCCCGCGAGGGGACGCGTATACCTGTGAAGGTATGCGCGTCCCCTCGCGGTGGCTCGGTGCGCTCGCCACACTTTATAAAATCAACTCCACGCCGACGTGGATAGTGGTGGTATGAAAAGGTCGTAGGACGCGTACCGCCACCGCTCGCCACGCTTTGGGTTGGCGTGGATAGTGGAATTTACAAGGTCCACAGCTGTTGTGTCGACTAGTGTCATTGTGGACAGGTTTTAATAGTGTACCCCTAGACCCAACTAAATTTAGATGCTTTAGCGTCTAAATTTAGATGCCCCACCACCTTAGCGGCTTGCAGGGAGCCTAGATTCCGCCGCTTAAGCGTCTAAATCCAGAAACCCCGGCTTCTTAGCGGCTAGCAGGTAGTCGGGTTTCAGACGCTTTAGCGTCTAAATCCAGATACCCCCCTTCTTAGCGGCTAGCAGATAGTCCGGGTTTCAGAAGCTAAAGTGTCAAAATTTTAGAGTCTACATGGGGGACACCACCACTTCTTAGCGGCTAGCAGGTAGTCGGGTTTCAGATGCTTTATCGTCTAAATCCACACTCCCCCTTCTTAGCGGCTTGCAGATAGTCCGGGTTTCAGACGCTTTAGCGTCTAAATTTAGCATCCACATGTGGGACTCCCCCTTTGATAGCGGTGTGCCGGGGTGTGTAGTTTAGAGGCCCCGCCACATCAGCGGTGTGCCCGGGGTGTCCATTTTTACATGCCCCCCGTTGTCAGCGGTGCGCAGGGCTGCCTATTTCACTGTGGAACTACAAGTACCACAGAGACCTGTCAGCGCTTGGGCAGCGCGCTGCTTCTGCTGCCCGGCGCTACGCTGATAACGTAAGCTGACAATACATAGCTTACAGCTAGAGCGGCACACGCACAGTCAGACAGAGCTAGAGCAGCACACGCACAGTTAAACGGAGCTTCTGGCAGACTGCCAAGTTTCTGAGACAGACTGTGCGCGCGGCGGCGCCGTGAAACTACACAAGTACCCATTGCCCATTCTAAGGGTTACTCAGAGGAATATGCAGGATCGGATTTTCTAGGTGGAATTCAATTGTATTTCACAAGAATTTTAGCGTGCTATCCCCAGGGTTGGTCAGCTGAAATTCGCAAATGCGTGGCTAAAAACTGACCATAATGGGTGCAATATACGTAAAAAATAGATCAATAGAAAATCACCCTACGATCTCCAGTCTCTTTAGATGGGAGATCGGGTGCCATATAACAATTGAATACCACCCTTCATGTTTGTTTGTGCTAAAAGGGTCAGAGGATAGGCCTATGCGGACACACCTGTATACATGGACGGATCCTAGGGGTATATTTAATAAAGTCTGGTTAAAAAGCAAGAGTAATACACCTAACCTCAGACTTGTTTTGAAAGTATTACTATTGCCTTGGCAAAACCCAGCCCTCAAAGGAGGCTTTGAAAAGAACAGATATTAAGTAAAAGACCTCCTGTCAGTCTGTGCAGCTACAGGTGACTCCTGTCACGGTTACTTGTCCTGTGATAATCTACTGCAGAGTGCAGGTAATCGGGGTGGGGGGATGGGACTCCACATTAGAGACCACCTCACTTATCTTTGACACTTGGCTTGCACCACCTGAAACAACGCTTTCCTATTGAACCACAAGTGGATCAACCCCAATTTTCAGATTCCAAAAATGAATTGTGAGGATCAGCATTCCGAGTCTGTGCCTGCTGTTTACCCGACTGGTAAATTACCTAATGGGATCGCCAAAAGTGCAGATCATTTAACTATGCCTCTCTAATGTGGGTGTATATAGAACCTTTGTGCTTTTTGCAGTTGAGCCTCGGAAATAATTCATCCACATAATTGTTTTTCCCTGAAATTGCAGGACGTACATGAATTTCAAGTGGAGGATGATTCATCTGGGCATATTGAAGAGCGGTTCTCTATCAAATACGTCCAGAAATATTAGTAACCCAAATTGTTATATACAGAAATGATCTACAAAAACTCTGCATTGAAACAAAACTATTGCGGAAACAATATTTTTATACACGTTCAGTAAAATAAAGGAAGAATCCGTTAAATTCTTATTACTGCCATTTCTTAGTAGGCACTCTATAGTTGTCCCAGGCCACTAGGTGGCGCTCTTTTATTGTAGTGCATGGACAGTATATCTTCTTGTCTATGTAACGTAAGTAATTGATTACACATCTCCAAAATGTTAAATTAAAGGAGAAAAATAGACACTACTTGTAAATAGGACGTTTCCCTTTAAGCTCACAAATTGAACGTACACAAACACACACATAGGGTCTTGGAAGGTTCAGGTCTCCAAAGCTTTCAACTACTCATAATTTTGTTAGACAAACTTTTTGATAGGCTTGAGCTATTGTAGCACTTACCGTGCACTCTGCTAGGACGCTCTCGGCTGCTCTTATACTTGATGGTCTGTGCAATTTTGTCAGTCTTAGCTGTTGGGCATCAAACCAATTGCTCACCGTCTGTCTTCTGCTCTCTTGGTCAGAAATGCTCTCAAGGCTCTGCTCCAAGTGTTGAATCTGAAACAGGGAAGTGTTATAGTACCCTTCACAGAAACACACAAATTAGAACATTCCCGTTCTATTCTGTGACCATACGCAAGGCAGGAAATGTAAATGAGAACAAAGTGAGTAAGACGTCTATATACGTATTGCGCTTGTACCTCAACAAAACCTATAGCTAGCTTATGAACTAGAATAAAACCCACTGACACAATAAAGACACAGACACAGCTGCATTAGATTTAAAAGGTCAGTAGTTATTATATGGACTTACCCTTTTTCGTAAAGGGCTGGCAAGTAAGGCCAGCTCTAGTTAAGTCTAACAAATTGGTGGCACCAACTAAAACCATGGCGGCGACTGAAATGCCCCATCTAAACTAAGCATAACCCACGTTGGGCAAGTCTCACCACCCCTTATGCTTGCCTACCGTCCCGCATTCAGCAGGAGGCTCAAGACTTTTGCATGAGCCTCGCGTTGCCCTGCAAACCAACTCAAGCCTCCCGTTGCCTGACGAGCACAGAATGAAGGATGACTCAGAGGCGTCCTTAAAGCAAACAGCAGGTGTTGAACTTCTAAGACGCCACCTCCACACTTTCAGCTGAGGTTCTAGATGCGCAGATATAGCTGCAGCCACTGGCTGCGCTGCACTGCCGACGCGATATCTATGTGCACAACGTCACTCACAGACATATCGGGGGCACACGCCCACCGACCCACTAGCGATATATTTCCCAGTGTGTACCGAGTCTTAGATTACCATATTATCCCTTTAAACCAGAACATTTATGAATTACACAGGAGGCTGGCAGTGTAATTTATGAGTAACCTGTGTAATTCAGGAGTATCCTGGTGTAATCAGACAGTATGGTGCCCTAGGAGGAGAATACTTCATTGCAACAATCGTAGACGTGTGCTACACATTTGATTAGGGTTTAATAGGGTACTGTGAGTACTGAGTATTCTTTGTGACTTTTGCCAACACCCCTATTTTATGTTGCCTCATGTCACTGGTCCATCAATTTAATACATTTTATCATTTCTGATCGATACGGATGGTACTTGATTGTAATAGAGGCAAAAAACTGATAAATATACATAGCTAAATAGAAGGATGATTTAAATGTTGTAGATTAAAATCTAATTTTACTGTATATAATACATGCATAAGACCAATCAAACCTTTCTGTTGAGGTCTCCCTGCATCTGGCTCCACTGCAGGTTTAAGGAACCCAGTAATTCGGCAAGTTCTGCTCTATGGTACCGTTTGCTCTCCACATCACCAACACTAAGCTGCAGCAAAGACTGGTTGACAAAATCAACAATCCCCTGCGTGTGGCTCATTTCTTTCCGAGAGATCTGTCAAAAGAACCATGTGTATGTTACCTCAACCTACAGAAATCTATATACTCACGTTCAATGCTGTTAGGGTATGGGCGATAAATGGGAAGGGTGGTACAGATACGTACATTAGGGAGAATGGCTTACAGAGGCGGATTAGCCCACCGGGAAACCGGGCCGTGTCCCGGTGGGCCTGACCAGATTTCACTCTGGCTGGGCCGCTTACCTTCGTTAGAAGCTGCCGCAGCCCAGCCTGGTCACAAACGGCAGCATTGCCCAAAACAAATATGGCCACGGCATATATTAAATACACATATGTGGCGACCATATTTGTTTTGGGCAATGCTGCACAGTGTTTACATCCATCACTATGGCCTAAATAGTGCACCAGGGTGACTGTCCCGATGAATAAGGCACTTTCAGACCCACCTTATACTTCTGCAGAAGACCCCTGACCTCAGCTGCAGTGGGCGGAGCACTCTGCGTGGACTGCAGCTCTCTAGAGAGCTCTGCTGCTTTCATCCAGTCCATCAGTTCCTGAATTGCTTGAAGAGATGGGAGTTTCTCCATAAGAAGCTTCAAAGACAAGTCAAAGTTTAGTTTAAAGGAGTTTGTGAAAGGAACATTCAAGATGGAGATATTGCTTAGGATTAGTAAAAAAATTTGGTACGTGGGATACGGATGAAAAAAAAAAAAAAACCATTCATCTTGTCGGTGACAAAGATTTAACAAGGACTTCCTGTGCAGGATACCGTGGGAGATGTATGATGCGTCGTTATGGGGGGAGAAGCGGTTTCAGTGACCCCCCTGTCCTGCTATAATACATCTGCCCCTCGGTTCCTCAGGGGACCTTTGTTCATGGCTAGTTGGAGCAGGAAGGAACACCGAAAAAATGTATGTATGAGTGATCCTATTAGATAGTGGTGCTGATAATGTCAGGGGTGCTGTGCATTTACAGAATACCAGCCAAATCATACAAAGGAGAAGTGGTATTAGCGCACATTACATTCACCGATACCGCTTCTCCCCCATAACGATGTATCATACATCTCTCCCAGTGTCTAAGTTACAGTAATGTAGGTTTGGCTACTTGACATATAAAACATCTGATCTTACCTTTTGCAGCTTCTCTTGAATTGGAGGTAATGCAGCAATAAGCTCCGCCCACCTTTCCTCGAAGTTCCCCAAGCTCACTTTGAGGACTGCGGTGTCTGCTTCCTTCAGTCGGAGTAGCTGGGTGCCATTATTCAACACTGATGTCTTTAAAGAACATTTCTCATCCACATCATTTGTAAATTCCTTTAACACAATAAAAAAAAACTCAGGATTGGGAGATAATCACAGTATCTTCGATACCATATGGAGGGTGTGGGGCTAAATGATGTGAATCCCTTTACTTTGACCCCACCTCCTCCCAGTGGACCATATTGGCACAAACCAAGGAATAGAACATTAGAATAGCCTTATAACCTCCTAGAGAGATTTATGTTAAAGAAAGTGCACTTCGTTTTTCATGGAATTACTGCTTTTGTGCTAAATAATTGTTAGATGTTAATGAATTTTTATAAAAAGAAAGCAATTGCATCATAACAGGTACAGAGATGCCAAGAGTGAATTCAATTCCGGGTGCCTTTGGTGAATTTAGCAGATGCCAATGGCATTCCAGGGAATGCAAAGGATAATTAGCTATGTTGCGCTAACATGAATACTTTTGTAATTCTAGAAGATGATTGGGTGATACCTAACAATCTTTCCCTATGAATGTTTTTGAGCATTTTCCCTATGAATGTTTTTGAGCATTTTCCTTTCCAGTAAATTAATAATAATAAATAATGACCAATTATTGTCCCTCTCTAAGGGGGTTATTCTGGTTCACTCCTTCTGGCAAATTCCTTCATGCATGTGCACTGAAGGGGGGGGGGGGGGGGGGGGGCAGATGTAAAATGTGCAGAGAGAGTTAGATTTGGGTAGGTATTTTTTTTGTGCAGGGAAAATACTGACTGCTTTATTTTTACACTGCAATATAGATCTCACTTTGAAGAAAAACCCCACCCAAATCTAATTTTCTCAGTACAAGTAACATCTACCCCACCTGCAGTGGGGATAGAATGGATACAATTAATCAGCTTATAGTTCAGTACATTCTGAGCCCCATCTACATGTTGAAACAAATAAAAGGGTTACCTACTGTACCCTTTCACAAAAAAAAAAAAAAGAACTACCGTTACAAAACGTATACAGGAGATTGCACATAAACACCGCAATGTATTTAGTGTATTCGATTCTTGACAAGTGACATTCTAGTACTTAATGGTTGTTTGCTCACTCCCCATTATGGCTGCAACTCTACGAACCCTTTTCAATTTCTGAAAATGTGGTCAGAGTGTACGTGAATCCATTAACATGTGGCAGAGACTGGGTTTATATCTGGAACATCTCTGCCTGGTGTCACGCATGAATTGAAACAATCTGAGCGGTTCTGTTCTTCAATTTTCTATCATGACGACCGTCTTTGGCAGAACGGGGTCCAGAATATTAGCATTTGGTTTAGAAACAGAATAGGCTGAGTAAATCATGTCAGAAAAGCCCCAACAGAAATATTAGTTTGATGACTTCTGGCATTAATGTAGCCCTAATATTTGTACTGGATGTACAGATTGCTGAGCGAGAGTGAAGGGTTTAAACCTCTTACTGGCAGAGGCTTGGAAACCACTAGAGAGTTAACCACTGCGACCCACTGGGGCAGACAGGCTGCAGTCTGAGCAGCACTGTAGCAGAACAGTAGAGCTGGAGGGTGCTGTATAGCTCACAGACAATGCACAGGTCAACGGTGAATATGTTGACCCCAAAAGGTCGACATGAGTTTTTCACTTTTTTTTGGAGTCAACGTCAGCACCTAAACACGTGGATCCCCAATTAGTGCACTGGCTTCGCTTGCCATGCTTTTCATGTGTCAACAAAATGCCACGTCGACATATTGCTTGTTTCTACCTGTTGACCATGTAGGCTATATGTATGTCGACCCTCTCTGCACTCACAGCCCTGTCCTAATATCCCCCTCTCTGCACTCACAGCCCTGTCCTAATATCCCCCTCTCTGCACTCACAGCCATCTCCCAATACCCTCCTCTCTGCACTCACAGCCCTGTCCTAATACCCCCTTCTCTGCACTCACAGCCCTGTCCTAATACACCCCTCTCTGCACTCACAGCCCTGTCCTAATACCTCCCCCTTCTCTGCACTTACAGCCCTGTCCTAATACCCCCCTCTCTGCACTCACAGCCTTGTCCTAATACCCCCC
Organism: Crinia signifera; assembly: GCF_055691185.1. NCBI lineage: Eukaryota > Metazoa > Chordata > Amphibia > Anura > Myobatrachidae > Crinia > Crinia signifera. Next base: position 35,142,781 of record NC_139228.1, on the reverse strand, counting down.
TCTCTGCACTCACAGCCCTGTCCTAATACCCCCCCCCCCCTCAGCACTCACAGCCCTCTCCTAATACCCTCCTCTCTGCACTCACATCCCTGTGATAATAACCCCCCTCTCTGCACTCACAGCCCTGTCCTAATACCCCCCCCCCCCCACCCTCTACACTTACAGCCCTGTCCTAATACCCCCTTATCTGCACTTCGGCAACCTGGCCCGCAACACCCGATATAGCAGGTCATGTTGTCTTGCTGCCCGAGACTACTCCGTGTCCGTGCTGCTCCCTGCCCCCTCTCAGTGCTCCTGAAGCCGATGGGAAAACATATTCACTTACACAGGTTAGGGCCAGTGTTTTTTTTTTATTTATCTGATTGCTGTGGGGGCTGAATTACTATGGGAGACTATGTGTTCTATTACTATGGGGCAGTGTATGGTGGAATTACTAGGGAGGACAGTGTGGGTGGAGTTATTGTGGGAGGGGGGCAATATGCGGAATAACAGGCTGCAGACAGAGAAAATCCTTTTAGTACGTACAGAGAATCGGTATGTACAGGGACATTCTCTACATTTAGTGGTTAACTCCCTTTTCTCCACTAAGTAACTGTATCTGTCAGATTGAAATTACTGAGCCAAACATTTCTGGTAACAGCAACCAAAACTGTGCTAGAGTAAAAATATTTCATAATTTCTATTAGGCCAATTTGTGCAATCTCAAACATATATAAAATCACTAGTTCAATATTATGGTGTGTACACACGGTGAGATTCCCTTGCTATTCAACTTAAGATTTGAGTGTACAATTCATACAATCAGCATTAGATTTGCACTATATAGTCATTGCTGCTCTGTCTATCTCGGTTTTGATTTGTGCTGCCACGGGAGCGAGCATCGGGATCGCAAGGTAAAAGACCTGTGTGATCTGCATGCGATTTTGACTATATAGTCAAAAATCTAATGTCAAATCTCACCGTGTGTACACAGCATAAGTCTAAAGATCACATCCATCTGCAATTAATTTGGTCAATTCCCCAAGAATGTTGGCAAAATCTGGAAATTTTAAAATGTAGAATTTCTCCAATTAACTGATAGATTGCCGATCATCGAACAGAAGGAATTGTGGTAAGGACTTGCAGATGTATGGGGCCCCTAAAATGTTACTTTTCAGTCTAAGTTAAACATGAAGTATCTGCTTCTTACAAAGAACGTGGTAAGGTTCCTTTTGATGGTTTCCAGGTCCTGAGAGGCCTCCAGAGACTGCATCCTGTATCGTTCCAGCTTCTGGTGGGCAGATTCCAGCCATTCTGATAACGCAGCTGAATCCTTGTTATAACTGCGATAACAAACATCACAAATTAGCACAAATGTTCTCGAGAAATAAGTAAGTACAAAATGATGGTTTTGAAGCGCAGTCAATGTCGGATGACTAACACGCAGCTTTTCTGCGAAAATCGAAAAACCAGAAAACAGATTACAGCGGCAGCTTTTCAGGCTGACCTCAGATCATAAATTCTTTCCTTTTTATTAGCCAAACTTCTTAAAATATAAACAGAGATTACATTTTGCTAAATTCAAAAAGTTGAAAACATTTCCAAGAATCTGCTCCAGAATAACTATTTTAATTGAATAAGAATTTTCCAAAGACCTAAAAAGCTGAGTTTGAGTTTCTGGGACTCTTTGTGAACCGTCTGCAACCAGCAAGTCACATGGCTTCCCGAGTGATTGAGTTTCCCTTACCTGGCCAAATGGCTGACGAGAGACTCCAATCTGTGTAGTTCATGGTTGACATTCTTGGTTAACTGGGAACACTGTTGATCTATCATGTTAATACGGGCGTCTAGTTCTGGGCAGTTCGCTGCAATTTGCAGTCTTTTGCCGGCCACAATCATCTGGCACAGCGCGGATTCATTCTCATCAATGAGTTCTTTAATTTGCTGGAACGGTAAAGGCAAGTAACAATGTATTATATTTTAAGGTCAATGTGATTGAGGAGGGCTATCTCCAGCATTTATGGGGGCCCACAATTTTTAATGTGAACAGGAATACTATAAGCTGCAGCATATGGGCTCATTAGAATGTTCACAGCAGTACAGAGCATTTACAGGACACGAGGCATGACCCGTCCACTTATATGATTAGGTTAGTGGGGAGACAGCTGTATGGGACAAGGACAGTTGTCATGATGGGAAAAGATGGGATGGGGACAAGCCTCCACAGTGAAGGCCAGATACTGGAATCAGCTCAGTCATCCAGCAGAAATAACTACTGACGTGAGGCTCCCATCTTACGGACATGGGAAGACTGTGTAACAGGAGCTTGATCTGATATTTAAAGTCAGTGAATCAAATCAGGAATAGAAGTGATAACAATGATGGGTCTGCGAGTTCTATATTACTGGACAATTCATACAGCCCTGTGATTGATTTATTCATCTACTCTCTTGTTCTCAAACTCGGTCCTCAGGACCCCCACATGTTTTCCAGGTCACCCAACAGGTGCACTAATTACTGACTGACACATTTTAAAAGATCCACAGGTGGAGCCAATTATTTCACTTGGTTCTGTGAGGAAACCCTTCAAAACAAGCACTGTGTGGGGTCCACAGGACCGACTTTGAGAAGCTGTGATCTAGTCTATGCACGCATGGCTGGGTATGTGCACCAATGACCGGATTCGGGCACCAATGACCGGATACGTGCGGTTTAGCCCATGCGAGGTGCATGCATAACATTTGTAAAAAAAAAAAAAAAGGAAACCCATGGGACAGAAGCAACAGGCTCTTACGATTAACGATAAGTGAATTCAATGAATGTTCAGTGAAAGGACCCTGGTGACATTAGCAATCCACCACTTGCATACAGGGCTTGCCTATCTAAGCAGAATACTGGCATTTCAATGCAGAGTGATGTCACTTCCGTACTGCTTATATCATAGCAGTCAATGTGCACAATGCAGAGATCAATACGTAAAGGATTTCCTGCAGAATACAATGTTATGCTTTACACAGGAAGTAAAATAAGAGAAAAGGTCATTGATGTATATTCTGTATGGCTGTAGCGCACGTTATAGTTCCCTGCAGTAATAAGGGCAATCAGGTGACACATTTTCTGAATGGAGTCTTACATTCCCCTACAGTTCTATATTGTAATAGTCATACGAATACGACTGGCATAAGTCACACGGTCTGAAGTTACCTTATACTGATTAAGGCGTTCAATAACCCTGTCTTCCGATTCTTCCACCAAACTATTAGCAGGAACCATAGATTTAAGGGCTTCAAACTTCTTGCTGAGAAAATCGTATTGGGAGTCCAGCTCATTCCAATCCTGTTGGTATAAAAATAAATGACCTTAAGGTCCATACACTCAGGGCGTTTTATGCCCAGCGTGTATGGATAACGATTATGGGGAAATCGCTTGGATGAAAAAACGCTCAGTGCAGACACACTGAGCGGTTTTTCCAAGTTTTAGTGCTTTTCCATGGGGTGGACAGCTTTCCACTGCTATGGAAGGCCGTGCACTCCCTCGCTCATCTGCTAGTAATACAAGCAAATGAGCGGCCGGGCCAGCGATGATGCAGGAGCGCACATCACTGCCCATCACTGCCCCATACACACTAAGCGGCTTTTAAGCTGAAAGCCGCTAAAACAAGTAAACTGAGCCCAGTGTGTATGGGCCTTTTGTGAAGTTTTAAACACTTTGTAGATAATAACATTACAATATATATGTAGCCCCAATATTCCAAATCGCATTGTTAACAATTTAACAAATTTGATTTCTATTAGTATTCGGCAGCCTCACCACTATATTCCCTGAGGGATAGGGAACAAACCAAACACAATATTTTACCAAATAGTGGTATGGTGCCTAAGATTAAAATATAAATGTCCAAATACAATCTATGTGATCCACATCCAATGAAGTAAGGAGGAGAAATCTTCAAATATTTTGTTTATTAATCTTCAAAGGATTATCAAAAGTAAAACAGCATGTTGAAAAGGCCCAACGCGTTTCGTCTCACAGAGACTTCCTCAGGGGAATACAACAATCGTTATGGTTATGATATGTGAATAAAGTTGAACCCTATTTGGGTATTTTGACATCTGCGGATTTTTATACGGTGGGTGATTATTCCTTTGCCCTTATTCATTTAATTTGTCCATTTCGTGCAATATATTAGAAATTAAAAAGCAGTTTGCTGCCTAAAGTATTAGTTGATCAGGTATTTCTGTTAGCCTCCTCTATTAAGGGCTTAATATCTGAACCTATGCTGTAGAATCTGCTCTTTCAGTTTCTGCTGGCCTTCTCTGGAGGAACCAGAAGCATCGTTGGAGACCTTTTTTATCCTTACTACTGGATGGACATACTTTTATCTACAGCATAGGTTCAGATATTAAGCCCTTAATAGAGGAGGCTAACAAATACCTGATCAACTAACACTTTAGGCAGCAAACTGCTTTTCAATTTTTAATTTCTAATATATTGCAAGAAATAGACAAATTAAATTAATAGGGGCAAAGGAATCATCACCCCCCGTATAAGAATCAGTAGATGTCAAAATACCCAAATATGGTTCAACTTTATTCACATATCATAACCATAAAGATTGTTGTATTCCCCTGATGAAGTCTCTGTGAGACGAAATGCGTTGGCACTTTTTCTACGTGCTGTGTTACTCTTGATAAACCCTTGAAGACTAATAAACAAAATATTGGAAGATTTCTCCTCCTTACTTCATTGGATGTGGATCACATAGATTGTATTTGGACATTTATATTTTAATCTTAGGCGCCATACCACTATTGGGCAATTTATTTTGTTTTACAATAGCCAAAAGCCAGTATAGTCATATATTGGGTGGAGAGATTGATAAAAAAAAGGGCTGGTCTATTTACAAAGTAGGCTGGATTCATTAGATTATGGAAAGAACAAAATAGATGAACTCTGCCCCAATTACATTCATGCAAGCAGGCCAGTCATTTGTTTCGCTTCTTGTACCTTCAATACGCCCATCATATCAATACAATGGGCTTCTGCCTGTTCCCGCAGCAAATCAGCATCCCGCACCGCTGTCTGTATATTGTCCTTGCCAAGATCAGCACCGGGACTCTTCATAGTGAGAGTTTGTAGCAAGAGAATGTGACTATCCAGGATACTGAAAAACTTCTGTATTAGAAAAAGAGGAGGAGAGAAATCGTTTATTGTTCCCCGCTCCCATCTGGGTCAACAGTCAAAAATGTTTAGGCTTCCTTAACTTATAACATCCCATCTGGGATATTGTTAATGATTCAGTTCCCAAGTTTCAGGGATGGACTGGGGCTATAGACCTACCTTCTTTGCATGCATGGGAAAGGGGCGCGGTATTCTTCACTGGATGCGCCAAGAGCATTAAGCCATTGTCCTTTCAGGCATTTGCCAGAACAGGCAGATGGCCAGTCTGCCCCTAACAGGTTTCTAAAACTTAGGAAGTTTATAAAACTTTCTAAAGAGGACAAGTGGAGGTGTTTCACATACAATTACATCCTAGTTATCATTTATCTAGTACACCCTCCAAAATAATAACTAAAATCTGATTTGTCGACATGGACAACACTCAAATTGTCCTCAACATTGGCATGAACCTTTTCAAGTCCCACGTCTCGTCAGGCTCAACAGCCCTAGCGCTGGTAGCATATCCAATGGTGAGCCACTTTACAATAAGAACATTAACATCATTCAACATTAAATGTAGACCATTTTTGAATAAAAAAATGACAATTAATTTAAACATTTAAACCAAACTGTTAAAGTCAGGGGGAACGGGGTGGAACGTGGTGGAGTGGAGTTCCACCACCTGTAATGGTGAGGTGGAACATAACCTCCACCTTGGTCCTGCACAGTAATCCCTGCCTAATGGGGGGAGGGGGGGGGGGAGAGAGGGGGTAATAAGGGTGGCAGAGGGAAATTAGTTCCCCACCTTTCCAGGACCAGTTTAAGCCCTGATCAGTCCCTTATGTGAACATTCCTTCGGTAAACATTGCCCATTTTATGTGACTGAGATGCGTACATGTGTATTGCTAATAATGGGAATTTGCTTTGACATGCAATATCCTGTTATCTCCAGCACGATGTGTGCCAGGAACACTGTCTGATCATCAGGTTTCCAGTCAGATTGTTTCGAACCAAAATGGAATTATTGCACTTAGATTTCACTTGCAATATGTTGAACCATTTTGCAGACCTCCCAACATGACCCTCTCCAGAAGGGACATCACCTGTGCTGAAACACCTTTCTTATCAATGAACCTGTTTAAAACAGGTGATGGTAATCATGAATTAAGAGGGAAGTCCAGAAGCAGAGCACTGTGTTCCTCATGTTGGCAGGTATGCATTTTGCAACACGAAAACCCCATGGATATTACAGGCACTGCCTCCCTGCCGCAGTACATCTCTTTACATAAGAAATAGAGTAAACTGCTCTGTGGATAATCGTTCACCGCTTCCCATTAAAGTATTATATTAAAGGGTTTCCAGGGTCACTGTGACGGCACACAGATATCCGAGCAGGAATGCAGCTGGGTGCAGGGAATACACCACCCCAGAGAGCATTTTGTGCTTGACGGAATTCAGGTCACACTGTCTAATCCCAACAGTGAGCAGTGGTTGGAGATTATTCTCTGGAGAGGATAATGTCAGTAGTAACAGTACTGTAGTCTGTAGTGTGAGAAAACACAGCCTGCCAGGGGCATGACTTATGTGACTGGGTTTAGATGGGTTTAAGTGGCACCATGCCCCTATTATTTGTGGTGGCATGGTAAAAAGATTATTTTAATAAAATTTGCACTGTACAGTAAATCATGAGTCTGCTTAGGTGGGATTGCTAATTATAAAGCGCATTAATACAAAACTAGTGGTGCTTTAATATCGGTGCTGTACACTGCGGGTCTGTGTCAGAGATACGAGAAGATCAAAATGGGAGCTACTGTATTTACTCCTGGAATAAACCATGCTGCAATCTAGGGGGGCGGTTTTTTTTATTATTTTTTTTTTGCTACTCTCTACTTCTGCCTGTAGGGACCAAATACTGGGGCAGTTTTGCCTTTTCAGTGAAAATTCAAATGAAATTATGTCACGCCATTGCCAACTATAAAAAGCTCTGCAAATGTTAATGCTTTGAGTGCCAACGTCGCTGTGAGCGATCCTCAAAATATCCACTAAAAACGCCAGCGCCGCTCGCAGCGACTCTTCTTTTAGTATAAATTCAAATACAGCGGTCAATTAACTGAGGTTTAGTTAAGTATTGCACCCAAAAAATGAGCGGTTGCTGTGAGCGGCGCTGGCACTGTTATCTGATATTTTGGAGGATCCCTCACAGCAACTTTGGCACTCAAAGGGTTAAATCTGCCCCATGGTTTCACCAAGGTGCAAGTTGCTCCGGTACTTGTGTAGTTTCACGGCGCCAGCATGCTACTTCCGGGTTCTACGCTCGCCACAAACTATGTTAAATAAAGTAACTTAACTCCATGCCAACATGGATAGTCCATACCTCCACTATCCATGGGCATGGAGTTGATTTTAAATAGCGTGGCGAGCATAGCGAGGGGACTCAGACGCACGGCGCCATGAAAGTACACATGTACCGTTGCTCCTATATTTGCTTCTAACTTTACAGTCGAAGCTATGTATACGAAGATTAGCTAATTAATAACTAGCCTCTATCAGCAGGTTCCTGCTTAGGTTTATTAAAATCAAAACAAATTATTACTGGTGTTGATATGCACAGGAAAAGCATAGTCTGCCGCATTTTGTGGTGAGCCCCGCCATTTTGTTGACCACACTCGCCGTTTCCACCTCACTGAATGGAACCAGCGAGGTGGAAACGCTGGGTGAAGGGGAGGGCGATGAATGCTCTGATGGCGAGCTATCGGTACTGCTGCAAAGATAATGGTGTGGAGATTCCAATCATGGGATTCCGGTATTTCCCTTGACATCCGTAAATTTAATGCTAGGCAGTGCTGAGAGACCAGCTCAGGCACTGCCCGGCTTCTCCTGATCCCAGGCGCGCTGCTCTGTGGCTGAGGTCAGAGGTTGCGCTGCACAGCACACCTACCACTCCGCGCACACCTACTGTACTACACCTCCATACCGCCGCCGCTGGGTCTCCCGACCACCACTGCTCAGCTACTGTAAGTGATGCTGGTTTGGGGTGTGGGACAGAGGGAGAGGGGGGTGTGTTTAAAATTAGTCATTATATTGATAAACGCAATCCCAGGATTAGGCATTTTTCAATCTCGAATCCTTTTAATTGAAAAATTCCCCTGGGATTGGCATCCCAACTCCTGCAGCAGACATGTGTTCGTTAAGGTATAAAACAGGTAGAGGGGCACTGATTAGGTCATTTGCTAATGAAATGGCTTGCCGAGAAGGAGCTAACAGAGACTGAACAAGGATCAGGCTGCTCGTCAGAGATAGGAGAGTGAAAATCATTGCTAAACCCACTGTGTCATTTGTCATTAATGCATGGTAGAAAAACATTAATTGCAGGAAAGCACCTCACCCCTAAATCTGCAACCCAGGGACTGGAGAGTGCTAATCAGGGAGCTGTGGGAAAACAAGGATCCATTGCACACAAGTTCCAAAATGGCCACTAATGTGTTGGTTTTGACAGGAACACTTCATGGTGAGACCCATGCACTTCAATGTCCTCATAAACCTCTAATCACGAAGAGGAATGCAGCCCAGGCCATACAGTGGTGTAGGGGACGCAAAAACTGGTTACTGGAAAAATGATGGCTAGTGTTATGGAGTAACGAATCACGACTTCAATTTTAGATCAGATGGAGGTGCTTGGGTTTGGCGATGCCGGAGATTATAGTTCCTAAAGTAAAGCATGGAGGGAGTGGCGTTATGATGTGGGGCTGTTTCTGCTGGTTTGGCATGGGCCCACTAGTTGTAATACATGGTAACATGAACTCTGGGAAGTATAGCGATGTACTGGATAAAGCTGTACATTGTGGAAGCTCTATGGAAAAGATGAATATTTGACAATGCCCCCGGTCATGTGCCCAGGGCAACTCTGGACTGGTACACGGAAAGTTTGATAACGTGAATACGTTGGACTCTGCCCAGCTCAGAGATTTTAACACCATTGAAAATAATGATGTTTATGCCAAATAATTCTAAACCTATCAAGCACCAAAAGGCAATTCAGACAGCTGGCAGGTCAATTACAGTGACCGTGGGGGAGATGCTTCAAGCCTTGGGTAGAGATCATATAGGAGTTGCCCAATCAGCTCCGGTCTATCATTTATGTAGCACGGTCTATGAAATACAGTTACAAGAATTGGTTACTTTGGGCAACTCCCACTTCTTTCCAAGGATTGATACATCTCCCCCCTATGTTTATTCCATTTAATTACAAAGCTCAGGTAATAAAAAGGCAACTGCCCCTAGAGGGCAACCAAAGACATTACGGAACATAAAGGAATGTTATAGTGATATTACATTTGCCAATTACAGCACATCACTGCAGTTAGTTAGACATACCCTGTGGTCCCGTATATGGAAGATTAGGGTCTCTTTGCTCTGGCAGCGGTATCCTTTACTTCTTGCAAGCTTTTCTTTCCCCAGAGACAACATCTCCGATACCCCACGTAGCAGTGTATCCATCTGTGACTCAGTAACAGCTGCACTATAACACTCCATTTGTTTTGCTCGAAGAATTTGCCACGTCTCATCCAGGACATCCTAAAATGATACATATTATTACTGTTTCATTAGGAGAATTATGCAGAAAAGCATAGATGGGAAATACTTCAACACCAAGGACTACTGGTTACTAGACTTAAGGACCGTCTGACGGAAAGGCGGAAGCTTAGGCGAAGATGAACGGCTGAACACCCGAGAGCTCCCAAGCCCCCACAAAGGCAGCAAACAGCCAAAGCCATCAGCAGCAGCCCCAGGGGAGCAGGAGCCTTTTCTGTGGTGAGTATTTATGGGGCAGGACAAACCTGCCCTGGTAGGTTTGTCCTGCCCCAGAAAAACTCACTACTCAAGGGGTTAAGTGTCCACTTAAGGGAGTCTGTTTGTTGTGTTGTATTCAGTGCTGTCGAGAGGGGGGGGGGGGCTGGTACTTTTTGACATGGGCCTGTGTTCTGCGTCACCCTCCCCTGCTGCAGAAACCGGGCAGTGGGAGTAGAGTAGAGCCTCTATCCCCCGCTCAGCACATGCTGTTCAGTGCCATGTGTTGAGCGATCGAGAGAGGCAGCTGCAGCAGCCTGTGCTCCGGCACACGGCCCGCACCCCTGGAAATTCTTATTTTTATTTTTTTTTTACTTTTTTTACACAGGGGTGTGGCCACGTCCTCCAATTGTCAACTCCTCTTTTTGCCAGGGCTCAGTGGCGCTTTCAGCAGCCCTGGTTGAATTCAGAAAGTCATAGGCTTTCATACGACATCTCACAATGCATGAACGCAACAGAAATAACATGGACCCTTATAAAATGCACCCTTAAGGGCTCATCCGATTTAACCCATCTTCAAACTTAGATTGTGCCTTAAGATAATGTAATGTGCAATTAGATAAAGTGTTTGAGAGTTATCGTGGAACACCCATAAACACACACAAACATTGTTCAATTATACTTATGTAGAGGAGTAAAGATGTCCACCGGTTAGCAGCAAAGAGACAAAATGTCAGGATTGCGAATTATTACAAAAGTGTGGGATTTGGTGAAATCCATACTCGGGGTCTTCATCGTCACAGAGAAATGGGTTGCAGGTAACTCATTCTCAGGACCTCACTGGGATTCTCAGTAATACAAAGCATCCCTGTCGAGCATTTTGTATCCTCACCTCCAGTTTGTGGATTTCCTGATTGGAACCTATGGGGATTGACAGCTTATCTCCTCTCTCTTTCAGAGCTGATACTTGGCTTTCAAAGTTCTGCAGTTCCGTCTCGTACACAGCAGCTTCCTGAGGTAACAAGCACACATACATTAATTCAGTGACATTGTCTATCTTACAATAAGGTATATGTACACTTTTTCACATGGTCATAAACTTTCTATGTGGGCATTCACTCACCAGAGGCTGCAGAATGGAGGAGTGGATCAGTAATATACAGTATAATAAAAGGCTACCACTGCTATTCACCTCTATTGTGGCCACTAGATGGCGCCCAACTGAGCAATTTAGGCTAAATGTAACAGCCTCCAAGTTCGGTGGCCATGTGGGATACCGGCTGCACTGGGAGGTTTTTTTAAAGGGGCAGCCATTTGCAATGCAAAACAATGCCTTGTAAATGATGGCTGCTTTAAAAAAAATGGTTGAGGTAGGCCACCATTGCGCATGGTCACCGAACTCAGAAGCGATTACATGTGGCCGCATGTGTTACTCCGCTCACATGCAGATATTAGTCATGTTGTTCTGTCACTTTGGCGGGCTAGTACCTAGTAATAAACAGTGTCCGTTTTTACCTACGGGCTGCAGGCTTGCGACTGAACTGGCAGTCCGACTTGCCAATCAACCGCAATAAGGCAGTCCCATTGGGGAGGTGTTTTCTTCCCTCCAGGACTGCCAGTCCGAGCTGCTATAGGCAAAGAGCTTGCTTCCTGTAGGAAGCCACTCCCTGCCTTGCAGCCTAATGACTGTCACCAATGGACTGGAGTCAACAATGTAAAGAGGCACACCGATAGGTCTGTGAACACCAGGATCACCACTTTATCTGCTTAATAGGCATGGTAGTAACGCCAGGACTATTTCACCAGTGAGCTTGAGAGGAACAGAACACAAAGCAGCCAACGGGTATTGTTTCCAAAGTTTCTATTCTGCTGCAAGCGGGCAATGGGGGAGGTGATGGCATCAAAGGCTTGTTCTTCATGTCTGCTTAAGCCAGGGATGGGGAACCTTTGGCCCTCCAGCTGTTGTTGAACTACGCATCCCAGCATGCCCTGCTACAGTTTTGGTATTTGGCTATGTTAAAACTGTTGCAGGGCAAGCAAAGAATAGTCTGGGGAATGAAATTGTTTTTAGTTGCATGATAACATGAGAACATACCTCATATTACTTACACAGGCAGGAGGAGAACATAAAAAGACATGTCACCAAAACATGTACCTAGGCTGCACCAAACACACCCTATTGTCCTTTCTGTAATTCCCTGACCAGCTGTAGAAGAGTATTACCTGCATTCAGCCCAAATTACAATCCCACAATATATAAAATGTCTGTTTAATAAACATAGATAAATTGTTATCACCTGAAGAAGTTCAATTGCTTCGCACACGGTTCTCTTGCCCAAGAGTTGTATAAGATCTGTTTTCTTTTTCAGTAGGACATCGTATAACTGCCGGATGTCATTCTGCAGTTAAAAATAAAAAAAACGTTTTACATGGAGACCTGGAAGAAAAACCTGGCTCCCCAGCCAATAGTGCATTTTCCCCAGTCATTCAAGCGCTAATAATATATCTATACAATCAGAGCATATATAAATCACCATTCGAACAGTGGTGAATTCACAGGTATTCATGTGGTTGTACACCTAAAAACACACATATGCATTAAAAATATGATTTACTATTTTAATTTTCTAACACTTAGGGGGGTATTTAATCTCCGCCGATATTTCCGACAGGTTTACCCCTTCTTAAAACCCTGGTCGAATTGCCGGGTTGGCCGACCCAGGTTATAAACTTTGGTGCTTTCACACCGCACATCGACCCGGGCTGACACGTCAGCAACCCAGCAGTAACCCTGGTACGAGGTGCGGTGTGAAAGGGGTATAAGGTGCATAAAGCAGTGAAATAGAAAATGGTGCTAACAGAACCCTTGGTACATTTCTGCTGCTGCATATATCAACTGACTATATGTTACTATGGGCTCTATTTGAAGGTAAGACCTAGATACATTTATATAATGTGTTAGTAGTAGAAATGTTAGGGGCCCATCTAATGAAGTTCACCTGGACACGGTGGATGGGCCCACATATTTGCGCAAATGTGTGCTAAGAACTTCAGTTATGCTCCATGTTAATTGTAGAGTTAATTGTAAGAGTAAACATGTTATTGTAGATGGGTTGGGATCATTGGGTAGACAGCAAGATAGTCGACATGCATTAAGGTCGACATGACTGTACAGATGTAGCCTGTCTCATTCAGGCAGGGGCTTGCAAAACTATAGCCAGCTACCGCCAGCTCCTGCCAGGGGGCTTGTGCGCCCCGTGGCAACGGAGCTCCCTGTCTACATCCGCCGCCTCCCCCGCCACAGCTGACGGTCTCTCCTCGCCGCCCTGATCCCCCCCCCCCAACCCGTCTCCCTGAAGCAGACGGGCAGGGTGCCGCTGCCCAGCAGCCCAGAGACTGGGACGCTTGTGCGCATGAGACGCACGTGCGTACCAGTTCAATGGAGTCAGCGAAGGGCAAAGATGACAGGGGCTCCATCTGTAGGTCGCATTGGGTTAAGTCGACAGTGTCATTAGGTCGACAGTCAAAATGTTGAAATGGGGTTTTCACATTTTATTTGTTCCGAACTTCGACACAGCGGACATGGACACTGAAACGTAGCATCTTGTCCGCTCACCATGCTTCGTGCACTATTTTATTCACCCACCATGCCCTCGTGGATGATAGGGCATGAAATACCGCCTGTCGGCACATGTTGGCTTAAAAACAATTGTTGACAATTGTGTCAACCTAATGAGTGTGTCAACCTACAGTCATGTCGACCTTCCTGCATGTCGACCTAATGCTTGTAGACCTAGTGGCAAACACAATACACCTATTTGGGGTGAAATTAAACAGCCGTATAACACCCTTCTCAGTATAGTTGCTGAGTTAGGGCTACACAGAGGGCTCACCAATACTAAACTTTTCCAAAACTCAGATTATTCTGAATTTATAAATTCAAGCAGTCAGAGGTTTGGTCTCTTAGAGAAATGCGCTGAATGATTTAGCATTACCTGGTAGTTATTATGTTTTTCCAGTTCCGCTTCCATGTGCTTGGCTCTAGACTTCACAGTAATACGAGTCTGAATAAGCCAGTTCCTTATGTCACTGTAACACTGGGCTAAAACACCTGTGTGCTCACCCTCATGGGTAATAGGTTTTAAAAGAATGCCAGTTTTATACCCCATTTCTTCTGAGAGTGTATGTAAGTCGCCCGCCAGTTTCTAGAGGAAAAACAGAACGTTCAGTTAGTAATTTGCCTAATCTCTCTGGAAGGATATGAAGGCAAGCAGTACTCCTGGGACCAGCGATGTAATGGGGCTGCATGGTGGCCTCGTCCGGCTCTGTCCCCGAAACACATGATGTCACACCTAGGGGAAAGGACCGCTGGCTCTGGTACAGTATGTAGAGCACCAGTCGGAAAGTCCTAAGGACATCCCTGGCAGCTCCAAAGGCCCCTTGTGCACTCAGTGCAGCTCTGCTCTTCCAGACACCCTCCAAGCCACACGTGTCCTTGGGCAGTGATAGTTCTTCCCTGTATGACAGCAATGCTTGCACAGTAGGGCACACTTATGACTCCCACATGTATTTGAGAAGTGGGCATGAAATAGATCAGTGTTTCTCAACCTCGGTCCTCAGGACCCCCCCCAACAGTGCACGTTTTCCAGGTCACCCGGCAGGTGCAAAGGTGCACTCATTATTCACTGACATTTTAAAAGATGTCAGTTGGAGCAATTTATTTCACTTGTGATTCTGGAGACCTGGAAAACGTGCGCTGTTGGGGGGTCCTGAGGACCAAGGTTGAGAACCACTGGAATAGATGACCCAAATTACAAACTCAGGCCCTGCCTTTGCTGCACAAAAGCACAGTTGGCACCATTATGCAGTGGCAAGCAGGGCCCAATGTGTTTTCAAAGCATGTCATCTAACATTTGGCTTTTAGACCTATCACCAGTGATCTCACGATAGGTCCAGGAAATAGGCAATCATTTAATAATGTCTGCATAGTCACTCAACTGAACTGTGAGTTACTTATTTAGGATGGTTTAACCAGTTCACTGGCACCATCGCATGGAATGAGACCGCAGCCATCTACGTTTTCCCTGACATGGTCACATCCTAGGCCTCCGTGCCCTCCATCTCTGTATATTAAAAAATGCACTATTAAAGTCAAATGAAAAGAAAAAAAAGTAATTATCTTTTTTTGTCCGTTAATTGGTTACTGGAGCTGAAGGAAAACCCTATATTCCAGCAAATGTGAGGCAAAGATCTACTACCATTCTCTAATGTTGTAAAGCAAATACTGACTTATAACCACGGTCCATATACAGGCACCCACACACAGTGATAATGGGTAGGCCTTTTAGGATAGTTACTAGAAGCCAACAAACCAGCTCACCTCACACATGGCCAGCTCTGAAGAAGCCTCCTCTTTGGACAGGGCAGTCCTGTCCAGCATCTCCTCTATATTCTGCAGCCACTGGGAAACTGAACACAACCAGGCAAACAGAGCTCCATGCAGATTCCTTGCACTTTCCTAAAAAAAAAAATACAGATTGTAAAAAACGATAACACAAGAGAAACTGAAACCATCAAAGTCCTATAGGAAATGTAACATTCTTAGATAGTATTATTCCTAACTGTATATTCTTGCCCTGCACATTTTCGATCCGTTTTTCCCTCCACTCCAAAAGGACTGACTACTTGATCTCTCATCTCCTTAACCTTCGTCTACACAGAATAAAGATATTACCTCTGAAGAAATATCTCAATCCATCAAGAACCTTAAAACTTCTGCCCCTGATGGCCTCACTGTTCTCGGATACCAAAAAAAAAACCTGTAGGGCTTCTCGTGCCCATACTCATCGTCTTCTTCAACTCTTTCTTAGTTTGCTCTAATTTTGACCAGGACCAGAGATTATAGTTGTCCCAAAACATAGAGGGGATCCAGATTCTCTGAGAAGCTATGTTATAGACCTGTCACTTTATTAAAACTATTTGCCAAGATTCTAGCTAATTGACTGAATCGTGTCATCCCTTCTTTCATTTACCAAGGCCAGGTTGGATTTATACCTAATAAGTCCTCTGGAGAAGGGCAACCAGCTAACATTTGGCTAGTAAGTTGGACCTTCCCACTATTAGGGTGGTCTTGGGTACTGAAAAGGCCTTTGCCAGGGTTGGCTTGTCCTATATTTGGCACATTTTGAAGGCTGTGGGTATGGGAGGCTCATTCCATTATTGCGTTAGTGCCTATATTACCACCCTCAACTGTGGTCCTCGCCGATAGACTCAAGTCTTTTTGATTTAGCCCCAATGACGGCAGAAGCAGGGCTGCCCTTAATCACCCACGCTAATTTTTGTCCCTATGATGGAGACTCTCGCCGCTAGAATTTCTCAAGTTCCTGACATGAGTGGTGTAAAGGTTGATCCCCAAGAATGTAGAGTTTCTCTCTTATAGTAGTTGTATTCTCAGCTATAGGGTAGCAGCAGCTGTCTGAGCCCTGGCATCCAGGGCTTTGTACATTTTAAAATGAAACTCTAAATGGGGGTTTACAGCATTTTGGGATGCTCTAAATATCCCCCGCGACCCACCGCCACCGCGCACCGACCCCCCTCACCTGTGTTCGGGTAGCACTAGCACAGAGCTGTGCTGCCCGGACTTGTGACCTCCTCCTCCCTGCACTATGATCCTTTTTCCGGGTGAAGGGATGAGAAGAGCCAGCCCCCCCGCCGCAGCAGCACAGTGCCGGGTAAGGGAGGGAGGGGCTAGCCGCCGGGTCCCGATGGGACCTGCTGAATCACCGCATAGGACAGCTCTTAACGCAAGAGCTGTCCTTTGCCATAATTATCCCATATGTTAGAGCATATGCGATAATTATGTATGCAATGGGCGGCGAAGGGGGACGGACCTGGGGTACGGATGTTAGAACATCCCGCCCTCAGCCTGTAAAATGACAGATGCTCATTTGTTTGCACTTTATCTTTCTCAAGCTTTGCTAAATCTCCCCTACATATTTTTACCCCTTATAATAAAATTTCCTATTGATCACTGTCCTTATACAGCCTATGGGGTATATTCAATCGGAAAGTCCCAACAGCCGTGACCCTGGCTCGTTCTCACCGCGCTCAACAGCAAATCGGCAGATGGGATTCAATGTCCCGCCTGCCGAGTGCTGAAAAGGGTGCGTGGCCGCGAGAAAAGGACGTGGATCGGCGAGCTCAACAATCCACAGCCGCTCTAGACAAAATGAGCCAGACTACTTTTAAAGTCGGGCTCGTTTTGCCGAGATGCCTGTTCAATGCTGTCAGGAAAGACAGCATTGAATAACCACCCACCGCTATTTCCACTGTCGGAAATAAAGGTGGGGGAATGAATACCCCCTATGGCTCTAAAGTTGATTAGGCCCAATTTCATAATACTGACCCTGTGCCCAGACTAACAGCAATTTTGTCACTGTAGTATTTCTTCATAATGGTACCTTGGGAAATGGTATTCATACCTGAGTAAGGGGATCCATGGATTCTTCATCCAGAGCTTTAAGACGAGACAGAAAATGCTGTGATTCTTCTGTAAGTGGTGATGTTACTGTGCTCCCTGGCAATCTCAATAGAAAGCCGATCTTCATTTCCTTTGCAACCTAATATTTGAAGAAACAGAATATGATTATAAGCGAAGCATTTTTTCAGATGAAAACACCTTCAGGAATTATTCTTCATAAGCAAAAAGTTAAGGGTGAAAATCATTTTTAAGGCTTCTAGTTGTCTGTATTTAGTTCTGAGTTTATCAATCTATACAGTTTTCATATAGATGGCAGCATTTATATATATAAGTGGTGAGCCTCAGGAGGTGTAGTGGGGCACCTAGGCCAAAACTGATCTCTTATATCAGACATATCTCTAGTCAAATTATCACAAGACCAATACATAATAGGATGCTGGTGGATATATATACATAAATATACAAACACAAAGAGACAGCAGTGGCACCCCTTGTACCTTGCATAACACAGTGACAAGTAACAGAATAATCATAACAAGTCATTAAAACTCTATCGCAGTAATGGCTAACCTTAACACTCCAGCTGTTGTTGAACTACACATCCCAGCATGCCCTGCTACAGTTTTACTATTTGGCCATGTTAAAACTGATGCAGGGCATGCTGGTATGTGTAGTTCAACAAAAACTGGAGTGTCAAGGTTAGCCATCACTGCTCTATTTCCTGTGATTATCCCAACCTTACAGTACCTAAAATCTGCAATCTCTGTTCAAACATGCAGGGATTACTCCTATTCTGAAAAAAACACAATTCTGACCCTGACTCTCTCTAATTACCGTCCTATCTCTTAGCTCCCATGCCTCTCCAAGCTACTCGAGAGACTTGTCTGCTCTCACCTCACACACTTTCTGAACTCTCACAACCTATTAGACCCACTTCAGTCAGACTTTCATTCCCAACACTCCACTGAGACAACACTGACTAAAGTAGTGAATGATATGGTCACTGCTAAATGATTTCAGTATCACCTGTAAGCTGATGATACTCAAATCTATCAATCAACCCCAGAGACTCTGCCCAATCAGTGGACTCTGAATGCCTCTCTGCCATCTCATCCTGGATGTCTTCTCACCACCTCAAACTCAATATTTCCAAAACTGAATTCATTATATTCCCACCAGCCAAGAGCAGTTACCATCCTGATATCTTCTTAACTGTTGAAAACTCAACAATCTATCCTACTCCAAAGGCTTGCTGCCTAGGGGTCATCCTCGGTCCTTTGTTCCCCACATTCAATCTTTCTCCAAATCATGTTACAGATGTAGCCCCTGTCATCTATGGCTGGGGCTCGCCAAAGCCTCCCCTCGCCGGTGGACAGGGGCTACACTGAACTGGGACACGCGTCGCAATCCTCCGTTGGCAGGGTAGCGGCATCCTACGCATCGCCGCTTCAGGGAGACGGGCAGGGTTAGGGGCGGTGTGGGGGACTGGTGGCGGCGGGGACCCGGTGGAAGCTCCGTTGCCACGGGGCGTGCGAGCGTCTCGTGCGCCCCCATGGCGGGTGCCGGCAGCTGGCGAAAGAATTGCCAGCCCGTGCAAAGTTTAAGCCGGCTCCATCTGTACATGCATCTATAAAACATATCCAAAATATGACCCTATCTCACACAAGACATTACTTAATCTCTTATCCATGCACTCATTATATCCCGCATTGATTATTGCAATAGTCTCCTAACTGGTCTTCCCAAGAACAGACTCTCGTCTCTGCAATCCATTATAAATGCTGCAGCTAGGCTGATCTTCCTAGCAAGACGCTCATCATCTGCTGATCCGTTTTGCCATGCTTCTACTTGCATATAAAGCCATTAACCATACTGCACCAGCATATATCTATTTGCTTATCTCAAAATAGCTCCCAACTTGACCACTCCGCTCTGCACAAGATCTGCGTCTCTCTTCTGCACGGATCACTAGCTCCCAATCACTATTACAGGACATTCATTGGGCTGCTCCCACCCTATGGAATGCCCTTCCACGCACAATAAGACTCTCACATAACCCCCTGAGGCACTTATGTATTATATAGCTTCCCTTCTGGACTTGTAACTTGGTGGGACTGCTATGCTATTACTGGTGCCTGTCCTTGTGTTTCCCTCCTATGTCCCTATAGATTGTAAGCTTGCAGCAGGGCCCTCCTACCTCCAAGTCACTGTTACCCAGTTTGTTCTATCACTGTCTATTATTGTAAAGTGCAACGGAATCTGCTGCGCTATATAAGAAACTGTAAATAAATAAATAAATCAGCTCCTTCCCAGATCCATTGCAATGGCTGACCCCCCTGGTGTAATGCTATACAAGCAGTTTACCCTGGAAACACATTTGTTCAACTGGACCTATAAGTAATGGACCGCTCTGTAGACTGTACAGATCCAGTGTTTAAGGCTCATTATCTGTGCATAGCTCCTCTTTTCCGGTCACTCAGGTCAGCCGTGGTCCCCACACAAGAGCAAGTACAAGTCATTTTGACACGATGCGCCTACCTAGTTACAGAACACGCGCCTTGGTTTGGAGTGGAAAACTGCTGATCAGTCCCCAGGCTAAACTGGGCGTTTTACTCATATATAGGAATAATGTGCAGCATGGTGTATATATTTAATATATATTTAAAATACAGTATACTCTATTCTCTCGAATTACTGAGAGAACTGCACTTGGTAGCTGTATAAAGGCACAGTCTTATTTGTATTGGTCTATTGCTGATATTACATTATACAGAACGCAACAAGAAACGTCAGCTTCCCCACATGGTAACAGTCGCACATACAGCCTGAGGAACCACTTACTTCCGGCTCATCAGCATGTTTGCGGAACGCAGCCTTCGTCCTGTAGGATAGCTCCTTCTGAAGATATTGCCACTTGCTCCAGGTAATATCATCAATCACAGACAAAGGTGTTTTACCCAAATGCTTGGTAGGGGTTGATGCTGTCCCCTCGGCAGCAGGTCTGCAAAAACCAAACCAGCATGATAAACATTTGTACTTGATCTCTCTCCAAGGCTTGTTAAAACCTCCCCCCTCCACCCCCTCCCTGCAATGTGATAATGATTTTAAATGTATCCAGTTATAATATCATATTTAACATAGGTCCCAGGTACTAAAGTCTGAAAGTCCGAACCCCTCGCACCACAATAACCATTCCTGCTCACACTACTAGATGCAGAGAT
The DNA here is from genome assembly GCF_055691185.1 of Crinia signifera. NCBI lineage: Eukaryota > Metazoa > Chordata > Amphibia > Anura > Myobatrachidae > Crinia > Crinia signifera. Next base: position 35,122,153 of record NC_139228.1, on the reverse strand, counting down.
TTCCAGGCGCACTCGCATCCTGCATTATAACTGGATAATGATATAATGCGGCTTTATAAATGATTGGTGATTGGCTGCCTAGCTCACTCAATAACCTCCATCAGTGCTAGTAATAGTTATAGTGCAGGGTACAAGTACTTATGTCTTCAGCAGTCAGAATCTGATCACATGGTCCCTCTACGCAGCATCACTGGGATGAGGGAGGACTTTGAAGGGGAACCAAAGCAAAATTATAACAATTGAAACAAGGGCGCTTGGATTTTCTAGGGCCATGATTTTGCAATGTAAACAGCTGCTACCCCTAATGCTGCACCGCTGGCTCCTTCCTCTATGAAACACAATGTGACCCATAATCAACCAATGCAACGTGTGGTACCTGGATTGCTCCGGCGTGCTAATCTCTTCATTTGGTAACCGCTTCTCTGCTGGATATTTTACATTTGTAGTCTCTGTGCTAATAACCTAGAGGAAGAGAATAAGGAGATCAACGTGACGGGTTACTCTAACAACAATATTGTAGTTTAACAACTAGAGTTACGGTCAGAAGAACCAGAAAGGCCCAGGGTTCTGATTGTCATGGCGTTCCGATCCCGGATTGAATACCCCCCTAAGACTTGTCAGTTTTAAAAGCTTTAGTAAATCTAAACCGTAGAGATGAATGGAACATGCGAACCATGGGACAAACATAAATCCAGTTATTGAAAAAATGTATCAAAAAAATAAAATGTATTAAATTACAAACTAGACCTACCACTAAGGCCCAGTACACATGGGGCGATTTCAGCCATTATCGCCAGGGATATGGTCGCTGAGTGACCATATCCCAGTGTGTATGGGGCGACTGTTTATATATATATATATATATATATATATATATATATATATATATATAAATAAAAATTTTCCCAAATCCCACTTGCAAAATGATCTCCGAATCAGACCCTTTGTACAACAAAAACTGCTCTTTAGAGCACTATAGAAAACATATTTGAATGTTACAAGTAACAACAACTTACATCAGATTTATTATCAGGCCTGGCAGCTGTAAACGTTGATGGGGGCTGTGACTTCTCCACTTTCACTCCATTATGAGGCTATAAAACAGGTGTCCATGTTAGAGACATCCAGTGAACAAAGCATTGCTTCTCCTGTTCTAGGATTGTCATCATGTATATAATAAACCCTAGTGCTCCCCAACAGGTTCCGTTATGAGATAAAATTGCACATTCAATATATTGTACACTAATGTGTACCGGTCACCTGTGCGTCTCAGTGGAATAACAAATGAGTCTTAAATTGGGTCAGCAACATATATTCACGCTCCTATAAACACCGGTTTAAGGGAAGGAGGTTTCCAAATATTGGAGTTTACAGTGATTGTAGCCAGACCATGAAGGAAGCATAATTAGCATGTACCAATCTGTAGTCTGCCCCCCAAACACAGTGCAGTATATGTAATACAGTACACCAGGCATATGCAGGCCCAATGATCACGGTAAGCCAATTACCAGATTCTCTCTGTGTTGTAATGAGTGAACACACAGACACACACACGCGCGCGCGCGTGCGCACGTACGCACACACACACACACCACTCTGGTAGGAAACCCCGTTGCCACTGGGCATGTGCAGCAGCTCCAACCCACCCTTTCTACTACATGTAATGGCCGACCGGGCTGTGGGGAAGGGGGTTGCAGGACTTCTGCCTCCCCCCTATACAGCCTGCTCTACTGGTTCCTATCCTGCTCAGAATCCAGTTCAAGCTACTAACCTTCACCCACAAAGCCATAAACCCCCCCCCCCCCATACATTACATAAACTATCTCTGCACCCTCTAGCCCCATCCGTTTCTTCTCTGAACAGTGCCTTGCCCCCACACTGGTCGTTTCATCTTACGCTCACCTCTAAGTTTTTGCTGGACATGCCCCCATCCTCTGGAAATCACTCCCTTACCCAGTCAGCCATTTCTCCCTAGCTTTGAGGCGCCCTATCCATGTACATTTTATTTAGGTGCATCAGCCATTCTAATAACCCAACACCTCTTCTCTAACCCACTACTATATATTCTTACCTGTCCCCCTTCCACCTGTTCTTCCCTTTCTCTTAGCATGTGGGCCTTTATGTGCTGAGCCCTCCGCATTGCTGACCTTCCCTAGCATTACCTATGTCACCAGTACACCGCTCCCTCTGCTCCCGTTTGTCCTCCCAGTCAGTTACTTTGATTGGTTTGTTTGTTGGGTGGATGATCATTGAGCACTGAATGCTGCTGCCAGCCTCAGAGTGGTCCCACCCCAGCATCTGTCCTACCCTGCCTGTGATGTGTTGCTCGGAAATTTAAACTTGAGTTTTGATCTATCATTGTATATTGTATTTACTATATGTTTGGGTGCCTTACTATGGTGTACTATAAATACCTTGCACAGTGCTGCAAACACCTTGTAAAGCCTTAGAATAAAAGTTAATAATACATATTAATACCTGCAGCATTGCTTGCACATGTTGCAAACGGACTTTAAGAGCCTTCAACCTTAGCGTTAAGGACTCCGCCTCCTCTGACAGAGCGTCCTTTCCCTGGCTCCTGGAATTGTCGTCTTTTAGCAAGGAGTTAATTTTATTTTCTGTTTCTTGTAAAATATTCTGATAAAACAAAAACAAACAAAAACAATATTGTTATTTTCTCACATTGAGTTTTAGGTTAAACGTTCATGACATTTATGCTGGAAAAAGTGTAGTAACTCCTGGCAACCATATTATAAATGTAATTTTTGCTGGTTACAAACACTTTTCTGTGCATCAATCTTCACATGATTATTTAATACAGGGATTGGAACCCTTTGTCCCCCTAGATGTTTAACTACACACCCCAGAATGCCCTGCTACAGATTTGTTTTTTGGCCATGCATGCTAAAACGGTTGTAGGGCATGCTGGGATGTGTAGTTCAACAGCTGGAGGGCCAAAGGTTCCCTATCGCTGATGCAATAGATCCACTTTAATTCACAATGAACTTAAATAAACTATATAAAGTTATTTAACAACTATCAGAAATGTAATGGTGGAAATGTTTTACAAGTCATATTTTTCATTCTAATGTGGGACACTGAAAACAGGGAGATGGGGACAGGATCTGCAACCGGCACTACTGGGGACAGGATCTGCAACCGGCACTACTCTGGACAGGATCTGCAACCGGCACAACTGGGGATCTGATCTGTAACTGGCACTACTGGGGATCTGATCTGTAACTGGCACTACTGGGGATCTGATCCTGGCACTACTAGGGACAGGATCTATAACTGGCACTACTGTGGCCTGATCTGTAACTGGCACTAAGAGGCAGATGTATTAAGCCTTAACAAGAGATAAATGCAAGTGTGATAAGGAGAGATAAACGTCCAGCCAATCAGCTCCTTACTGACTTTTTTCAAACACAGCCTGTAACATGGCAGTTAGCAGGTGATTGGCTGGACGTTTATCTCTCCTTATCACCCTTGCATTTTTCTCTTGTTAAAGCTTAATACATCTGCCCCTAAATATGTGCAGTATACGGGGCAGATGTATTAAGCCTTAACACGAGATAAATGCAAGTGTGATAAGGAGAGGTAAACATCCAGCCAATCACCTGCTAACTGCCATGTTACAGGTTGTGTTTGAAAAAAGTCAGTAAGGAGCTGATTGGCTGGACGTTTATCTCTCTTTATCATCCTTGCATTTATCTCTTGTTATGGCTTAATACATCTGCCCCAATACATCTGCCCCAAAATGAGATAGTACACAAACTTTGTTTTATGTTTTGAAACCTTGTTTCATGCACAATTAAAATACATTTGTGCGTATTTCATGTGTTTGATGTGCTTATACAACATAAATGCATTTTGTGTTCCCACATGGGTCCCATCCTCACCAGACCACATTGAAATATAAAAATACCAAAAAACGGTATAATCCGTTAACCAAAATACTTCTGGTCCAGAGCATTCTGGAGAAGTGATACTTATAATACCTAGAATTATTAGGCCCTTTGTACAATTTTTGGAAGCCAATCTGACACTGGGAAACGCTCCCCAGAAACCGATCAATAAATGGGACTTAGGAAGCTGTAAGTCCTCCTACAACTGCAATTATTTGGGGTGAGAAGTGCAATCATTTTTGTAGACAGACCAAGTGGATGGTAACTTTTTGATCAAATCTATGTCATGCCCGTCATGCAGGCTCAAGGGATTGCCGATCTTAAAAAGTTATGGACAGACATAAGAGATTGGAGTATCTTGAAACCAGGCGACCATTGTCTATAGGCTACCAATAGGCTTGGCCTATCAATGTGCCATGTTACACAGTACAAGTCCAATCAATAGACTGAAGCTTTGCCTAGGGTGCCGAGAAACCTTACACCAGCCCTGCATGGAAGGAACCGTCAACAGGCCCGACGTACTAAGCTTGAAAGGTGATAAAATGGAGAGTGATAAAGTACCAACCAATCAGCTTCTAACGTGTCACAGTCTGGGTTTGAAAAATGACAGGTAGGTGTATTCGACATGCAAAACCAGACGCAGATCAGCACGCCCTGCCATAGTATTTACATGCCCTAATAGCACATGGCACGGCATGCTGGGATGTAAGACATTTTCTAGCTAGCACATGTTTTGGTTACTGTGAACTTTGCTTTTCATAGAATGTAAGTAAGAATAGGACAGATAACCGCTGTAAGCATTTGCAGTATAAATACCGGGCATGGTGCACTGGCTCATTTTTATGTTCCCAATGTACTACAAAGTTTTAATTCGCAAGGTTCCCTTTTAGGCCCTGACATTAGAGATCAGACTGTGACCTTTGACCGCTCTTCATCTTACCTGACAGTCTGTAAGCTGCTCTTCCAAGTTCTGCAACATAGCTGGGTCCTGTTTATGCTCTGCCAGTAATAGATTCACCTTCTGCAGCCAAAGCTCCACCTCTATTACCTTCCCCAGACAGTCACCTAGAATCATTTCAGGCCTCACGTCAGCCAGCGTTGTGCCGGCATCTTCCAGGTGTTCCTGCATGAAAAACCACAAGAGGTGCAGCACATGAGAGTTGCCCGGAGAATGCAAACAAGCATGAACTATTACAGGCAGCATAAGTAGAAACGTACACGTACATACAGAGGAACAGACTTATTCCCATGTGTAGAGGCAGAAGAAAACATCTCATGTGATCTAATGTCAACAGGCTCCCTGGCAGCTAATCTGCGTTTGCTCAGGCAATTTTTTTTTAGCACACAGAAAGCAAACTCAACCAGGTTTAACCGATTCACTGACACCTTATTAACAAGCACACACACTAGTACTAAAGTTCATATTAACGACACACAAACCCTGTTTTACCTATACGATTTGTCCAATGGTAATAGTTTGGCTGCTTCTACTAAAGTCAAAGTAAACTATAGAACAAGAGAACTTGGTGATCAGAGCATTGAATGAGCTCAAGAGCCCCGCAGAGGGCCTCATTCAGAGTCACACGCAGATGCGTCAATTGGCGGTCTCCTGTCTGCAATTTTTTGCAAATGCCCCCCCCAAACTCCTTCCCTTGTGGACACCCGTGTGGCTGCATGTGCATGGCCTGAGACACCCACTCTTAAGCTGCCCATACACTGATGCGATTTGGTCAGATTTCGGCCGATTGCGACTAATCGGCCCGTTAAATCGGACCAAATCGCCTCTACCTGACATGCAGTCGGTCCCGGCAACTGTAAGGGTATCGGGTGTCCGAACACTGCTGCGAGACGTCGCAGCAGTGTATGGGCACCTTTAGTGATACCCACCAGAGCCGTAAATAGCGGTGTGTCAAGGGGAAACGGTTATTTGGTCTACAGCAAGTTGGTCGACGTCATTAGGTAGACATTCTGATAGGTCAACATAGGTTTAGGTCGACACAAACATTAGGTCGACATGGGCAAAGTCGACAGTCAAAAGGTCGACATGGGGTTTTTCACTGTTTTTTTTTTTTAGCTAACAGGCCGTATTTCATGCCCTACCATCCACTAGGGCGTGAAGGGAGAATAAGATATTGCTCCATGTCCGAAGGGGAGGGGACGTGGTGCTACGTTTCAGTGTCCATGACGACATGTTGTCTAAAGAAAAAAACGGTGAAAAACCCCATGTCGACCTTTTGACTGCCGACTTTACTCATATCGACCTAATGATTGTGTCGACCTAATGACCTGTTGACCTAGACCCATGTCAACCTAATGGTGTTGGCCTAATGTCTCTCAACCAAATGATCCACACCAGTGTCAAGTGTGCCTTGCACACAGCACCGATCACCTGGGGACGGAACAAAGTCTATTTTGCACGGACCACCAGCTCCATCGGCCACTCCCCTACCAGCATCAGCACTAAGTGGGGAAGCTGCCTCTACCTGACCATACAAATTTCCCATACCCAACCTCCAGGAGCAGCGATGAGCCGAGGAGGAAGGTGACTATCTCCTGCAGTTTTTGTGCATATTCAATTACATTTTTTTTATAGACTGGTTGTATTTGTGTCTTGTTTTTTTGCAAATGTCACAAGATATCTTTTACGTGTTTACTGGAAACTTTGTTATTTTAGAAGTGTTTGGGAAACTGACAGTCGAGTTATTTGTATCCTCTATATTTATTGTTTTATTTAGATTCAAAGTAAATCTACGCATACACTTCTTGTATTCCATATCTTTCTGTGTATGGCTATTATTTATTTTCGTTTTATTCCTGTGACTCACTATATAATATGCTGGTGTCTTATAAAACACAAAAATAGTGCAGGAAACTACAGAAGGGGCTCTACCTGATGAAATATGTACACGTGTAATGTGAAGCATGGACACTACTGTGTGGTGTAATGTGAATAATGGACACTACTGTGTGTTGTAATGTGAATAATGGACACTACTATGTGGTGTAATGTGAATCTGTACTATTATATGGCCATGCCCCTTCCATGGGAAGTCACACCTTTAAGTTTTGATTGCGTGTATGTGTGTGGAGGGGGGTGGAGCACAGTTGCTTTCACAGGCACCCTTGTGACAAACCCATAACACGCCCACCAATACCCCTTTCACAGCGGACAGCTAATTACCGGGTACAAGCCGGTTTCTTGCCGGTTCGACCCAGTAATTAGTGTAATGTGAATTACAGCTAACCGGAAGCAACACAGCAATCCTAACCAGGTAAAAAGCAGAGTTCTTACTGGTTCGTTGCCGTGTTGCTGTGTGGTGTGAACGGGTTAAAATGGGTCGACCGACCTGTTTCCCGTTCACACTATGGAGGAGGCAGCGCTTGGAGCAGCGCCAGCTCTAAGCGCCGATGCTCCTCCACGCCCCCACAAGATGTCAGCAAACCGGCAATATTGCTGGTTCGCTGCTGCAATCTGAACAGACCACACATGCAGGGTCGCACAGTGAAGTACCGCCACTAACCAATAGGGGCAACTCGATGGACAAATTACTCCTTTGCGTGCTAACTGATGTCATAACAGAAAGTGAAAGCAATTTTTGCAGGGACACTGGTCGGTTTCAAACTTGCTGGATATGGAAAGAGAGAGAGTGCTGCAAAGACAGAGAGTAGAGGTAGAAGTAGATAGGCACTGGGGCTGGGGGGGGGGGGGGGATTTGTGGGCTAAAACGGTCACAGCTCAAAGTGAAAGTACATTTCAGAAGCCGCCATTTGACAGTCAAGTAACTAGTTATGTCATGCACCAACACATTGTCTTCTATTCTTATGTAATACATACTCACAATTATCTTTTACAATCTTCATTCATGCTTGAATAGATTTTATAAAAAAAACAAAAAAAAAGTGGCTGAACTGGATTGTTGCGGCCAGGACAAAGGCAGAAGCCAAAAAAAAGAAACCAACTGTTTGAGCCTCTATTCTCTTCTACAGTTCAGTAGCAAGTACGAGACAGGGTACAGTCGTTCTGTACTGCAAAGCTTTTACCCACAAAAGGCTCTGTCACAACATGCAGAGGTTAGGCAAACGGAAATCTTGTATGCAGTAACTATCTAATACAGTATGGAAAAGGATAGCACTGAGACTGGTAATGCAAACGCTGCAAGTACTTGTAATCATTAACTAGGTGAAACTCCAATGAGCTCAGCCTGGCCTCAGACAGAGATAGGAAGTGGAAGTCTTGCAGGTCTCCCTCCCTTATACATGAATAATTAAAACATTTGTCTCATCGACATGCTCAGTTCAGTATTTGATTCTTACATGGGTGACCCAGGGTGGTGCCTGGTCATACTATGCCCAGTTCTGAGTCATGGTGTAATGGTTAGCATTACTGCCTCACAGTGCTGCACTGAGGTCATGGGTTCAAGTCCCACCATGGCCCTAACTTTGTGGAGTTTGTATATTCTCCCCGTGCTTGCGTGGGTTTCCTCCGGGTACTCTGGTTTCCTCCCACAATCCAAAAATATACTGGTAGGCTAATTGGCTGCCAACAAAATTAACCCTAGAATGTCTGTGTGTGCGTGTACATGTGGTAGGGAATATAGATTGTAAGCTCCACTGGGGCAGGGTCTGATGTGAATGTTCAAATATTCTCTGTAAAGTGCTGCGGAATATGTGTGCGCTGTATAAGAAACTGGTAATAATAATAATAATAATAATAACAACAGAATTTGCTGATTCACTTTATTGGGGTTGTCCCTTGTTTAGCTCTAATCAAGAAAAGCTTCATAGCAGGTAGGATGTACAGTATTGTCACAATGTCGGGACTTATGCTGAGCTGGTTGTAATAATGCATCCTGAGAAAAAGCGCATTTTGCCTACTTTGCAGAGCTGGCCTTATATACAAAACTAGACACACATAGCAATTTGGTCCGTGTGTAGGGGCCATAGCAAAAGCGATGAGCAGACCTGCGTGTCACTATCGCCGGGCGATGTAGATCACACACGCATGATAAATCTAGTCTGATCGCCAGTGCTCTCACCGGAGAACGCCAACCATTACAGATCACTCAGCGCACACTGCGAAGTACGCACTACACTAATTGGGGTGCACATGCTCAGGTGTCAACATTGAACCGCGGCTGACACGGAGGGGCGGCGGCTGACAGAGGGGCTGACCGAGGGGCGGACACAGGGAGGCAGGGCCCTGGTACACTGCACTTGTTGCACCAATTGTAGTTCCGCACGTTGCCATTTGTAGCCAAGATCTAGCCAAATCTCCCTAGAGAACATTGATTAGCACAGATCGCCCACACACACATCGCTACGTATGTATGGGCGATCTAGGCCCCCGGGAAGGACGAGGGCAATTTCGCTAGCCTGCATCGCTCAGTACTGTATATAGGCTAGCAGAAATCACCCCGTGTGCATGAACCTTTACAGAGGTGATCTCTGAATCTACTGAAAGCAGAGGAACACGAGTCAGTAATGAACACACGGAGCAGCCCTGCAACAAATAGGCTCTGAAAAGTGTTTTGTCAGAGCTTCCTATTGATACATTAAGGAGGGTATTAAATTGTACAGTACAGATGCATGTCACAATGATCTTGTTAAACAGGTAGAAACTTCCATCCCTTATCCCCAGTCTTCTCTGTACACCAAGATGAAGCATCCTTATCATGTTTCCAGATGATCTTGTTAGCACATCCATTTCCAGGGGAAAAAAATAAAATAATTTTATGGTGCCCATGTCAAGATGTCTCTGTTGACACAATTTGGTTTCAGTAGGAACAAAAGCAAGAGCTGGCTTTTAGCTGTGCTTTATTGGGAGAACCTTCCTCCTTAAGTCGCAATGGGAGTGAAAGCTCTCAATCCGCTAAGACAGATCCCCATTAACCTCGTCCCTGCCAGTAGGATCATAGGACCAAGGTCACGCCTCTTAAAATAATGCTGCTATCTTAGGTTTTACTTTTACTTCTGTTGTAAATGAAAGCATCCGCGGCATGTTTAATTATATCCAGATATGGTCTGTGTATCACATAGGCATACACTATTTTTGTCCAGTTATTACCCTTTTAGATTGAAGGAGTGGATGCACTAACATTTGCCACCGCATATCGTCGGCTACCGCATCAATAAGAACTGCACTAAGATATGCGATAAGAGCTGGCAACGTGTCAGCGGGTCACCAGCAGCTCTCCCTTGCAGGAACTCCACTGGCTCCTCCCAGAGCCGAATTTCCCATTAGGCACGTGAGGCACCGGCCTAGGGGCGGCACATGTTTGGGGGTGGCACTTGGATGCCTGTGATAGTACTTTCAGCCCAAAATGTACCAATAACTGCAAAATATCCACTGTACTGTATCATATTCCATCTTAAATAGAGTGTAAATGGATAGGACATGCAGATACTGCCCCTATAAACTGTCCTACTTAGTAAACATTATTGTTGTGCCTAGGGGCGCCCTCCTCCCTAAATCCGCCCCTGGCTCCTCCTCTACTCCTCCTCCCTGCCCCCGAAAGAGGAAGTACAGTGCTAGGGAGGAGGAGTTCACTGGACAGTAGGAGGCAGCCTTGACATCAGGTGAGGGGGAGCGGTGGGGGCAGTGTGCAGCAGTGGGGGTCGAGAAAAGAAGCCCATTGACTTCTATGGGGTATCGCCAGCCAGGAATTGCAAAAATCGCTGCTGATTGTCAAAAACGGCAGCATTGAACAGGCGAGTGCCGATATTTCTCCTGTCGGGGAATATCAGCAGAGACTGAATAGTAAATGAAGTTGTAGTAAAATAGTATCACCCACACATTTCAATGAAAATGCACAGCGGTATTCACAATATCCTTAAGAAAAACTAAATCTTTTTTAAATACATATAATAGCTATTCCTAGAAATCAGCCATTTATCCCTAAGCCTCCTCTGCGCTTACATTGCCTATTTCACAGGCTCTCAAACTCGGTCCTCGGGACCCCACACAGCGCATGTTTTGCAGGTCTCCTCACAGAATCAGAAGTGAAGTAATTAGCTCCACCTGTAGATCTTTTAAAATGTGTCATGAATACACCTGTGCACCTACCGAGTGACCTGGAAAATGTGAACCGTGCGTGATTGTGAGGACAGAGTTTGAGAACCACTGGCCTATATTTTATTATCTCGGCCTATGGGGGGGGAGGGGTGCTTTTACATCTGCGCCCCCTTACCGCCGCCCACCTCAAACATAATTCTCACATATGATCTAACATATGCGATAATTATCACAAAAGACAGCTCTTGCGTTAGGCCGGTTTCACACACTCCGGCTCCTGCCAGACGGTGAAATCCCGCACGGCCAGGGAGCCGTGCCGCACACACTAGTTTATCATGGAAGGGATGGCCACAGCCCGGCAGCCGTCCCTTCCAGGGGCGGGATCCGGCTGCAACCGTGCGGCCGGGCCGTGGCCGTCCCGTGTGAATGGACACAATAGTGTCCATTCACAACTAATGCGTCCGGCAGGAGCCGGAGTGTGTGAAACCAGCCTTAAGAGGAGTCTTCTGCGTTGATCCGGCGGCTCTCGGCAGCTCCCCCCCCTCCCTCTCTTACCTGGCCTGAAGCTGCTGCTAGGATGTACAGTGCAGGGAGGAGGAGGTCACAGGTCCGGGCAGCACAGCTATGTGCTGCCCGTACACAGGTGAGGGGTGGGGTCGGTGCGGGGTGGCAAGGGGTCGCGTTAGAAGCCCATAGACTTCTATGGGGCATCGCCAGAATTTGCTTAGAGCATCCCAAAATGCAGTAAAAACCCAGATAACAGAGTTCTTACCGCATTACCGCATTTTTTTTTTTTTTTTTTTTTTTTTTTTAACTTGTGTAAATTTTTATTGATTTTTCTTATAGGTCAGAGCTTACATAACATAGCATTGGATTTTTGACAATGAATTTGTACATTTCAACAAGTATTTAAGTCAGCAGAATGTCAGATACATGTAATGCAATGTATTAATGCTATACATATGGAACCATGACTAAACAGAAATAAAAAAAGCAAAAGAAAAGAAACATAAACAAAAATTCACATTGTTTGGTCTCTTATTTGTTATGTGGACTGACGCATCTATTTGTAAACAGCAAATTATTCATAGACTATGGTTACTATGAAGTGTAACACTCGACTTGATTCTTTGTACCGTTAATAATGCTTGGTAAAGACGATTAGAGTGTACACTGTCAATTGAAGTCCACAAAGGAAAATTGGCAATGGTCGTAGGGGAGCAAAGGGGGATCTGAATTCCACTAGGTTGGGGGGGGAGGCCAAAGCCAGCACAGAGTCATTCCACCTGTTCCATTTGGAATAATATCTTGGGAGGGTGTCTCTCAGCCGGAAGACAAACCGCTCATGCTCCGAGACTTGATTAACCAGCGCGCACCAATGCCGGTGGCTAGGGGAAGATGTAGCAAACCAATTGCATGCCACTATGACCTTTGCCAGCGTAACCAAACATAGCACATATTTATAAATATCCGGGGTACAAAGTTCTGCAAGATCTAGGGCAAACATACACATAGAGGGCGAGGATGCTGGTAGAGTGGGCTCCGTAGTGCGGAGGCTACCCCAGACCCCATCCCAAAAAGCGAGGACCCTGGGACACTGCCACATCATGTGCCAAAAGCCGGCATCGCCCGTACCGCACCTGGGACAGTTCGCATCTTCTCTCAACCCTGCGCTAAATAATGATTGTGGTGTGCGATACACTCTGTGCATGACATAAAACGCCACCTGTTGATATCTCACACAAGGCGTTGAGGTCCCAACAGACTCAAGAATTTGTACCCATTGTTCCTCAGTAATGGGTCCCAAATCACCCTCCCATTTAGCTTTTAGGCACGCTAATGCATCCGTTCGGGAGATTAGGGCGACATACACAGTTGAAACCCTCTTACGCTGTCCAAGGCCTCTTATTAGCTCCTTAACCGGAGAGTCCGACAAGGCTGGCACCCCGTTCTGGAACTGGGACTGCACAGCGTGCCTAAGCTGGAAATATCTAAAGAAAACCTTATTTGATACTTGGAACTCGTCACTTAGCTGTTGGAAGGACTTTAAGGAGTTATCTGCATACAGCTGATAGATGGAGATTAGGCCCGCCCCGTACCAGATATTATCAACCGAGATAGGGCGTAGTTCCTGAAAGGAACTGTTATTCCATATTGGAGTTTCTTTATCAATTCCCTTCCAATCAAAAAGAGTATGTGCATACCTCCATACTAGCCTGCATTGTCTCAGCAAGGGGGGGAGTCCCCCGAGTGGACCACCCGTAAGGAGAAAGTGCAACGGGACCAATCCCCTACCCACCGACTCCGTACAAAAATTGGGGAATGTGGCGCCTCCCCTATCTCCGACCCATTCAGAGATGTGCACCAGCAGGGTCGCCAAATATTATAGTCGCAGGTCGGGGAGACCAAGACCGCCGTCACCACGTGGCCTGGCCAAGGTTCTCCTAGCCACTCTGGGCACACCACCCCCCCATATAAAGGAAGAGATTATGCTATCAATTTTTGCAAAAACCTTCTTAGGTATATATACTGGAGCATGCTGTAGGGCATATAGATACTTGGGCTGGATGGTCATTTTTATTAGGTTTATGCGCCCAGTCATCGTCAGCGGGAGCTTTTTCCATACGTGTGTTTTAGCCTGGAAGGCCGATGTAATTGGGGCTATATTTTGTTGTACGTATTCCTTACTGTCGGGCGTAACCCAGACTCCCAGGTATTTAAAGCGGGTGGTCCACTGCAGGGGGGAGTTAACTGGGGGGTGTTCCGGGACCACACCCGAGAGCGGAAAAATACTAGATTTATCCCAGTTTATTAATAACCCAGAGTATACCCCAAAAGAGTTGACTATTTCCAACAGCGCCTCCAAAGAGGGGCCAGCATCATTTAAGAACAACAGCATATCATCAGCATATAATGCTACAACATCTGGGTGCCCATTGACCGATATTCCTTTAATCGCAGGGTGTGCTCTTATTAGGCATGCCAACGGCTCAATCGCGAGAGCAAACAGAGTCGGAGACAGCGGGCAACCCTGTCTGGTTCCCCTGCCCAACTCAAAACAGTCAGTCAAACTGCCATTTATAGATAATCTAGCCCTGGGAGTACAGTATAACAGTTTCACCCATCTAATATAGTTAGGTCCGAAGGCAAACCCCCGCATAACCTCCCACAGATATAACCACTCCACCGAGTCGAAGGCCTTAGCGGCGTCCAGGGACACCACCACTGCCCCCGACCCGGTCCCGCCCCCCCTCTGCAAGTGACAGAACAGCCTACGTAAATTCTGCGTAGTAGACTTAGTGGGCATAAAGCCTGTCTGATCATTGTGTATAATTGATGAGATGACCGAGTTAAGGCGCAGGGCGAGGACCTTAGCAAGGATTTTAATATCCGAGGTAAGGAGCGATATGGGTCAGTAAGATTCTGGAGCAGTGGGGTCTTTGCCCGGTTTTGGAAGAACTATAATTGTTGCCTCCATCATAGATGGGGGTAGAACCTCCCCCTCAAATAACGCGTTATATAGATTTAGCAGGTACGGAATAAAGTGCTCTCTATACTTCTATGGGAATACCATCTCCGCCTGGTGCCTTCTTGTTAGGAAAGGAGGCTATGGCTGCCTCAATCTCCGTATGCGAGATCGGTGCCTCCAACGCCTCCATGGAGGCGGGTGACAAACGGGGCAGGGTGACTCCAGCCAAATACTCCTTCAACTGTTCATGGGTATAGCTAACCTTGGTAGCATACAGTGTTGAATAGTAACATTTGAACTCCTGTGCTATCTCGGTGGTGGAATAACACAGTTCACCCCTGCTATTTTGAATGCTTTGTATGGTACCAGCTCCTCTCCCATCTTTGATCAAATATGCTAGGTAGCTGCCACCCACCTCCGCCTGCGCATACATAGCATGTTGATTAAACAATAGTTTACATTCAGTTTTGTCCCGCAAATGCGCGGCCCATCTTTCCCTTGCCACATCCCATTGCATACGATCCTCAGGTGACCTGGAAATAATGTATTTTTCTTCTCTGTCTTTACAATCAGCCTCTAGTTGAAGTTCCTCACTTCTCCCAGATCGTTTAATATTAGCTATACGTTTTATGAATGTACCCCTCATGTAGGCCTTAAAGGTGTCATGTTTCAATGCTTGGTCGGCACATGTTTCATTACATGAATCAAATGTCACCCACTCTTCTGTTAGACCCCTGTCGTCACCCATTAGCGAGAGCCAGAAAGGGTTGAGCCTCCAACTGCTAGGAGAGGGGGACGACTGGCCTTCCATTATTAGCAACAGCGGGGAGTGGTCCGAGATACCTCTTTGCAGATAGTTAGCCTCTATTACTTTAGGGGACAAGTCAGGAGATATGAGTGCCAAATCAATTCTAGAAAGAGCATTAACGCTGGCTGAGTGACAAGAGTATTGGCGCAGCTGAGGGTTTCTAACTCTCCATATATCAATTAGTCCTAGCTCGCTTATCAGCTTGGCAAAAGGGGTGGGCGTTATCTGCGCAGGAAGGCCATGGGGTAAACGTTCATTCCATTTATCTAGATGCCTATCCATAAAATTATTAAAATCACCTATGCACAGCACCGGAGTGCCCGGACACATAGATACAAAGGTCATTGCCAATTTTATTACCTCATTACTGTATGGCGGCGGGATATATACCGCAAGGACATTTATGAGTTTACGGTTGATGTAGGCCCTTAAAAAGACATATCTGCCATACTGGTCTATTTGGCTGTGGACCAGGTGGAAGTTAACTGTTTTCCGGACTAAAACTGAAACCCCTCTAGCATTGTTGGAAAAGGTTGAGTGGTACATAAAACCGACCCACGGCTTTTTAAGTGCTAACGTTTTACTGCCTGTTATATGTGTTTCAGTGATACATGCAACATCTACTCTGTGCTTCTTAATTTGTCCAAGAACCAAAGCCCGCTTAACGCGGTCGTTCATTCCCCTAACATTCCAACCAAGCACTCTCAAGCCATCTGCGCGATCAGCCATTTTGTTTGATGTTGGTGTACATTACGCGTTCCAGATATTTTGGACCTCCCCAATGGGCCCCCGTCCAGATGGACAGCCATTGCAACTGCTTACCTAGCGCCTTAGACATACAGAGACCATTAAAGAACAGCATAAAACATACTTTGCAGAACAATCCCAGAAACCCCCCACCCTGCATATCTTCCCAACTAGATATACCTGTTCCCAGAAGAACTAAACTAACTAAAACCTAAAGTAACGAAAAATAATGCACTTAGAAATGATACCCTAGGGGTATAGGAAACAATTACTTCTATAAGCTATATTACTGCATGAATTCCGCTATCAATTAAGTGATAACAGTGCTACCCACCCTAGGCATCGACCCACAGCAATATAGCAATATAACAATAACACCAAGCAATAAACCACTGGTTAGAGCAGTACGCTTGTCGCAGGCCACAACTCCGCCTGAAGAGGTCCTGTAGCACCCCAACCGCATTTTTAATTTAGAGGATTACTTTACATGTATTCCGCTCGCCATGCTTCGGGCTCGGTGGTTCGCTGCGCTCGCCACACTATATAAAAGCAACTCCACGCCGACGTGGATAGTGGGGGCATGAAAAGGTTGGAGGACGCGTTCCGCCGCCCCTCGCGGGGCTCGCCATGCCTCGGGGTGGTTTGGATACAGGGGGTGACGCAAAACAATGCCAGAGGTGCTTACAATTGTAAGCACTCATCACATGTAATCACATCACATGGCATAGTAAGCACCCATCACATCTCATGGGTGCTTGTACAAAGAAATATCGCATCGGATCGCATTGCATCTGGTGCCATGCCATCCTATGTGATATTTCATTGTATAAGCCCTCCTTCCTACGCAGAATAGCCCACTAAGCTATTTGCTTAGTGGGCGCCGTGCTAGGAAACAAGTACCAAATAATGAACAATTCATCACCATAAACGTAATAAGCTAACAAAGCACTGAATAAATGGATTGCAGGGGTAGACGGGTAGACGGGTACAGGATGACTGACCGACAGCTGGATCACGACAGTATACCAAGGTCAAAATCCCATCAGTATGATGATGTCTAAATTTGCACTCTATCCCTGACAGTATACGGATCGGAATTCCAGCCGCCTGTACTCTAACCGTCGGCCAGTCATACCACACTTTCAAAAAAACATATGATTCTGGAGAGCTGCAGAAGTGTGTCTTTATTAGCTGCAGTCATGATGAACAAATGTTGTGAAGGGACTTTCTGTATAACAAGTGGATGGCGACCATGCAACTGCCACCATCCACATACAGCATTAATCTACAGTAATTGTCAGACTTATTAAGAGTGCACATCATCATAATAATATATATATATTATATATATATATATATATATATATATATATATATATATATATATATAAAACAACAATAACAGTGCGCAAAAGGTCAATAAAATATAAAGTCTCGGATTAGGAGAGCTTAATCCCACAAGTCTCCACTCTCAGTCAATTCCACTTTTTCAGAGGGAAACGGATAGTGTTTGAACAAAATTTGTTCAGTTAATAGAATGCACTCAGTTCGTTTGTAAAACCGGCTGCTCCGTCTTCAACCCACAAAGGGTGTCCTGTATCCCACAGGTAACCAAATCTACAACACAAAAAACGGGCGCTTCATAGTGCAATTATCAGACGTAAAAAAGATATTTATTTTCTAAAAGGAATCCACCACAAAGGTCAGGGTGACGTACCACATGTGGCGGTATACAATCACCGCAGAAGAAAAAGCATAAAATCGGATAAAATTGGTGCGCAGCACCAGGTTACCACTGCCGGAGCGGTCACTCTCGCCTGGGCTCCACAGTCTGAACGTCGCTAGGCCACGCCCCTACGCGTTTCGTCACGTTGGACTTCGTCAGAGAGCCCTCCGGCGAGAGTGACCGCTCCGGCAGTGGTAACCTGGTGCTGCGCACCAATTTTATCCGATTTTATGCTTTTTCTTCTGCGGTGATTGTATACCGCCACATGTGGTACGTCACCCTGACCTTTGTGGTGGATTCCTTTTAGAAAATAAATATCTTTTTTACGTCTGATAATTGCACTATGAAGCGCCCGTTTTTTGTGTTGTAGATATATATATATATATATATATATATATATATATACACACACACATACATACACACACACACACACACAGTATCTAAATACATTATATATATTTACCTCGGATAACACATCTAAGGTCACAGTTGAGGGACGGACATCAATTACATGGTTTTCACCTTCAGTTTCCACTGAACTGTCTCCTTTGCTGACAACTGACGCTTTGTCTGCTACCTAACAAGTTTTATAAAGAGTTATTTAGCACACATGTTAATTAGCCTTGTGTGCCTCCTTGTGAGGTGTAGCACAATACCTGCAGCCAGGCCTGAGAACAACAGTTACATAAACATCAATCACATGCAACAAAAATTTCTTCTCCATATTTGTATAATAACCAGGTTGTCAGAAGAAGCACATAAGGCGTGTTACATGACCTGTCTGAGGAAATTGTTTGCATTAGAGATGACATAACTTGGCCATTAGCTTTTTTGATCCTTGTAGATGCTCTAAATTATTTTACTTCATACTGCTTGTGCCACAAGTAAGTGGGGATGGACAAAAGAACAATTAACCAGGAGGAGTTTAATAACAATACATTTTTATTTTTAAATATCAGAAATCCTGTCAAATATATCTACTGTATGTGTCATTAATATAATCATTTCTATAAAGATGTTGAAGGGTTTAAGTGTTAAGTACATTATAAAACATACTGCAATTTTTGGGGGATTTGTAATAGTGTTTTGTACCTAATTATGTGCATTGAGTACCAGCACTCAGCGGAGGTGGCCATTTTGTAGGCTGAATGAATGTTCATGGAGATGTAGATTATTGTTACACAACCTCTAAAAAGTAAAAGTGGAGGTGTTCTTCATTCTAAACAATCAAATTGTGGGCCAGATTCTCTAAGCTTCAAAAGTGATAAAATAGAGTGTGATAAACAGCCAGCCAATCAGCTCCTGCCTGACATTTTTTTCAAACACAGTCTGTGACATGGCAGGTAGGAGCTGATTGGCTGACTGTTTATCACTCTCCATTTTATCACTTTTGAAGCTTATAGAATCTGGCCCTATGTCTGTCATTATCTAGACTGTAGTAGATAAAAAGATATCTTATTGTATATATCTATATATATTGGTTGCTATGGGCAGAGTCTTTAATCTTTTCAATACGAGAAAATGACTAATCACACAAGTGAGTAAATCCATTGAGAAGTTTATACAAATTACTTTGTTTGAATTTTAATATATATGAACTTTTATTGGACGGGCTCGTTCTTTTATTCCGTTTTCTATCTTTTGTATTCTTAATTTTATATACTGTACAGTTACTCAGAACTAAAACACTTACAATTTATTTCCAATAACAACATTATGTACACCAGGGACACATTTCTACACTATATCCATGATGTGTACAGAGCATTCCATAACCATCTGGGATATAGAACAATTACTGGTACCTAGTAATTAAGATACAGTTTTAATCGGTGTCAAAGCGGCTTAAAAGTGACACAGTCCTCACATCGCCAACTGGGCCCTAGTTATTGCCGGTCTTCCCTCTGCTGGTACTTCTCCAAGCGCAAGCAATCTATGTATGCTTTTAGCATGACCCAGGTTGGATGACCCGGGTCATACCATTCATAGAACAGGCTACCCAGGTTGTTATATAGGTGTGGTGTATAAGGGTATAGGTGTGTTACAACACTCTACAAAACACAGGCATTACAAATCACCCGTATGCAAAATATGACTGCCTAAAACCTACTGTACTTTCGTTTAATGACTAGCTAATGTCGGCCCCAACATGACCCATTCCACCAGGTAGAAAATGCTAAATTCCTGGATTTCCTTGGCAGTGGCCGTAGCAGAGATTGGGCTTACACACACATACAGTATACAGGACAAGTTCAGGACATGGGAACCACTGGGTTAGTGTAACTGAGCTCCAGATAATAATTCAACTTGTTCAAAACATTTCAGTGTGCACCCTAAAGGCACCCACACACTAGAACGATTTTTTGGCCGATCGTCCGATTTTTATCGATAATCGGCAATAATAGGCCGATTATTGCCGATTATCGGTAAAAATCGTCCGATACATCAGACGATTGGTCGGAAATCGGACAAAAAATCATTCCAGTGTGTGGGGGCCTTAACCCTTCAGTGTTCATCTAGGGATGTTGCCTTGCTTACAGTGCCACAGAGCTCACATTATATAAGAAAAATGATAGAGGCTATTTCAATAAACTACTTATTTAGATCTGTATGTCCACGTTGCTCACCTCAGCAGTCAGGGTGGATTCCTCAGTCTCCTCAGCCAATGAAGGCATGAAGTAAGAGTCCATCCACCTCACCTAAAGACATGAAAAGTCTTGGTCAGTCCAATTTATTTAATTACTAATAGCTTATCTACCATTCTAAAATAAATAAACAATGCATCAAAGCTATGTTTAGCTAATTTACTTGACAACAAGCTTGATACACAATCAGTTAAAGCAATATTTACCGCGACTGCACCGTTCCGAGTGTAAACGCACAAGTTAACTACTTCCAATTATAACCAAAGCCTCATCACAAAGCACTCACCCGCTTCACTGACTGCAGCGCATCCCCGCCTCAGTGACACATATACACATTTCTGACAGATAAAAAATGAAACTTTTTCTCTTACAGGCCAGGATGCAATAAAACTCACCTGTGCATCACGCCACACATCGCATATTTACATATAAACAGATGTAGATAGTTCCTTTAGTTGCACTCTTACCACGTGGACTAATTAGTGGTCAGGGTACAGTCCTTCTCAAGTTCCTTTTTCTTGCACTTTGAAAGAGCAAGAAAAAGGAACTTGAGAAGGACTGTACCCTGACCACTAATTAGTCCATGTGGTAAGAGCGCAACTAAATGAACTATCTACATCTGTTTATTTGTATTCAAGATCAAAGCGGTTTGGCGACCTCTTTCCAGATAGTTATCTAGGTACAGTAGCTGCTCTGAGCACTGTTGTATTCTGTCATTTTTTTCTGTTTATCGTGATGTGCTCCGGTGCCTGTACTTCCGGGTCTGCGGCCCCTGACTCGGCCGGAAGGATCGGTGTTGGATCCCTTCACAGAGATGTCGTGGAGAGTTACCCTCTTCAACGCTGTACCACCGGAGAGGTTTTAGTGCATTCAGAAATGTGTTAAAAAAAAACCTGAAAACTGTGTTTTTACCACATTTCTTCTTTAGTGCAACCCCTGCACAGTGGTAAATAATTAAAATTAAATAGTTTAACTATTTTTTCCTCCTGTTCTAGATTTGTTTCACTCTATTTCATTACAACGGGGCCTCATTTTATAAGATAGACATACCACACTCTTGCTTGGTTGAACACTCAACACTGGGAACACCAAGGCGTGCAGCTATCAGAGTAACCACACAGTGCTAGATCTATATAAATATTAACGTGAAAAATAAAAATCATCCCGATATTCTCTCACTCTCATGGCTTTCGGACGTCAAAGAATTTTAACCCCTTCCTGACAGAGCCAGTTTTTGCGTTCCTGACAGAGCCCTTTTTTTCAAATCTGACATGTATCACTTAAGTGGGGATAACTTTTTTTTGCTTTTACTTATCCCAGTGATTTTGAGATTGTTTTTTCATGACACATTGTACTTCAAATTAGTGGTAAATTTGGGTCGATACAGTCTGTGTTTTTTTGTGAAAAATACCAAAATGTCGTAAAAAAATGGAAAATTTAGCAATTTGCAAAATGTTAAATTTTCTGCTTGTGAGACAAATAATCATACCACTCAAAATAGTTAATAACTAACATAGACCATATGTCTTCTTTATGTTTCCATCATTATTTCAACTTCCTTTTAATTTTTTTGGACACTAGGAGGCTTACAATATGAATAGCAAATTCTCAAATTTTCAAGAAAATTTCAAACACTGATTTTTTTAGGGACCAGTTCAGTTCTGATGTGACTTTGAGGGACTTGTATGTGACACCCCCATAAATGATACCATTTCAAAAACTGCACCCCTCACAGTATTCAAAACAGCATTTTGGAAGTTTGTTAACCCTTTAGGTGTTTCACAGGAATTAAAACAAAGTGTAGGTGAAATTTCAAAATTTCATTTTTTTTGCAGATTTGCAATTTTAATACATTTTTCTAAGGAACACAGTACATTTTACTAGAGAAATGTGACTAAAAATTTATTCCCCCAATTCTTTTGTTTTCATAAATATCCTATATGTGGCCCTAGTGTGCACGTTGACCAAACCACAGGCTTCATAATAGAAGGAGCACCTACTTGATTTTGGAGCCTCCTTTTTATGAGATTATTTTTTAGGCACCATGTAGGTTTCTAGGCACCATAAGATGCTAAAATTTAGGAACCCCCCCACAAGTGACCCCATTTTGCAAACTACAGAAGGTATGACAGAAGGTATGAAGGAGAAAAAGCACCCCAAAATCTGTGCCCCAATTTCTCCCGAGTACGGCAATGCCTCACATGTGACCAAAAAATACCATTTGGGTGCATGGCAGGACTCAGAAGGGAAGGAGTGATTTTTGGATTTTGCAGCTCAGATTCTGGTGGAATTTTGGTGGGTGCTATGTCGCATTAGCAAGACCCACCAAGCACCAATACAGTGGAACCCCCCCACAAGTGACCCCATTTTGCAAACTACACCCCTCAGGGAATTCATCTAGGGGTATAGTGTACATTTCAAACCCCCAGGGGTTTCACCAATTTTGATACAACTGGGCAGTAAAAATGAAAAATTACATTTTTTTACACAAAAATGCAGTTCTGGCTCAAAATTTTTCATTTTCAGAAGGTATGAAGGAGAAAAAGCACCCCAAAATCTGTGCCCCAATTTCTCCCGAGTATGGCAATGCCTCATATGTGACCAAAAAATACCAGTTGGGTGCATGGCAGGACTCAGAAGGGAAGGAGTGATTTTTGGTGGTGGAATGTTGGTGGGTGCTATGTCGCATTAGCAAGACCCCCAAAGCACCAATACAGTGGAACCCCCCCACAAGTGACCCCATTTTGCAAACTACACCCCTCAGGGAATTCATCTAGGGGTATAGTGTACATTTCAAACCCCCAGGGGTTTCACCAATTTTGATACAACTGGGCAGTGAAAATGAAAAATTACATTTTTTTACACAAAAATGCAGTTCTGGCTCAAAATTTTTCATTTTCAGAAGGTATGAAGGAGAAAAAGCACCCCAAAATCTGTGCCCCAATTTCTCCCGAGTACGGCAATGCCTCACATGTGACCAAAAAATACCATTTGGGTGCATGGCAGGACTCAGAAGGGAAGGAGTGATTTTTGGATTTTGCAGCTCAGATTCTGGTGGAATTTTGGTGGGTGCTATGTCGCATTAGCAAGACCCCCCAAGCACCAATACAGTGGAACCCCCCCACAAGTGACCCCATTTTGCAAACTACACCCCTCAGGGAATTCATCTAGGGGTATAGTGTACATTTCAAACCCCCAGGGGTTTCACCAATTTTGATACAACTGGGCTGTGCAAATGCAAAATTACATTTTTTACACAAAAATGCAGTTCTGGCTCAAAATTTTTCATTTTCACAAGGAATGAAGGAGACAAAGCACCCCAAAATCTGTGCCCCAATTTCTCCCGAGTACGGCAATGCCTCACATGTGACCAAAAAATACCATTTGGGTGCATGGCAGGACTCAGAAAGGAAGGAGTGATTTTTGGATTTTGCAGCTCAGATTCTGGTGGAATGTTGGTGGGTGCTATGTTGCATTAGCAAGACCCCCCAAGCACCAATACAGTGGAACCCCCCCACAAGTGACCCCATTTTGCAAACTACACCCCTCAGGGAATTCATCTAGGGGTATAGTGTACATTTCAAACCCCCAGGGGTTTCACCAATTTTGATACAACTGGGCAGTAAAAATGAAAAATTACATTTTTTTACACAAAAATGCAGTTCTGGCTCAAAATTTTTCATTTTCAGAAGGTATGAAGGAAAAAAGCACCCCAAAATCTGTGCCCCAATTTCTCCCGAGTATGGCAATGCCTCATATGTGACCAAAAAATACCAGTTGGGTGCATGGCAGGACTCAGAAGGGAAGGAGTGATTTTTGGTGGTGGAATGTTGGTGGGTGCTATGTCGCATTAGCAAGACCCCCAAAGCACCAATACAGTGGAACCCCCCCACAAGTGACCCCATTTTGCAAACTACACCCCTCAGGGAATTCATCTAGGGGTATAGTGTACATTTCAAACCCCCAGGGGTTTCACCAATTTTGATACAACTGGGCAGTGAAAATGAAAAATTACATTTTTTTACACAAAAATGCAGTTCTGGCTCAAAATTTTTCATTTTCAGAAGGTATGAAGGAGAAAAAGCACCCCAAAATCTGTGCCCCAATTTCTCCCGAGTACGGCAATGCCTCATGTGTGACCAAAAAGTGGCAGGACTCAGAAGGGAAGGAGTGATATTTGGATTTTGCAGCACAAATTCTGGTGGAATGTTGGTGGGTGCTATGTCGCATTAGCAAGACCCCCAAAGCACCAATACAGTGGAACCCCCCCACAAGTGACCCCATTTTGCAAACTACACCCCTCAGGGAATTCATCTAGGGGTATAGTGTACATTTCAAACCCCCAGGGGTTTCACCAATTTTGATACAACTGGGCAGTGAAAATGAAAAATTAAATTTTTTTACACAAAAATGCAGTTCTGGCTCAAAATTTTTCATTTTCAGAAGGTATGAAGGAGAAAAAGCACCCCAAAATCTGTGCCCCAATTTCTCCCGAGTACGGCAATGCCTCACATGTGACCGAAAAATACCAGTTGGGTGCATGGCAGGACTCAGAAGGGAAGGAGTGATTTTTGGATTTTGCGGCTCAGATTCTGGTGGAATGAATGGTGGGTGCTATGTGGCATTAGCAAGACCCCCGAAGCACGGTGAAATTATGAACCTAATAATCCATAGATGTGTGGTATATTTTAAAACACTCCTTTATACATAGGCCGGGTTTGTCGGGGCAAGTGTCACACTGGAAAATAGTTTGCTTTCTTATTCCCTTTTTATAGCAAACTTTGCACCTTTTTTGTGTCCTGCCCTTTTTTCCAGTGGAGGGGATTTCATCAGGAAAATGCTGCCCTGGTACAATACGGGGGCCAGTACTAGAAGTACTGGGGCCCTCTGCCTGCTGGTTCCCAAATATTAGGCCCTTTATGACTTCCTCTTGAAAGTGCATAAATGTCCCCCTCTGGCCGGTAGAACGGAATAGCACGTAAGCGTTATACAGTGCCATCTGGATGATATACACGGCCAGCTTCTTGTACCAGATTTTTGTTTTCCGCAGGGCACTGTACGGCTTCAGTACCTGATCTGAAAGATCCACTCCGCCCATGTACTTATTGTAATCCAGGATACAATTAGGTTTGGAGGTGTGGGTACTGGTACCTCGTACAGGGACGGAGGTGGTACTGTCTCCGTGAATTGTTGTCAGTATAAGGACATCCCTCTTGTCCTTATATTTGACCAACAACATATTTTCGGTGCATATTCCCCTGCTTTCACCCCTTCTCATTACTTGGGCAATGTGCGTTTTTGGGAGGCCTCTTTGGTTCTTGCGCACAGTACCGCAAGCTGCTGTACCTCTTGAACCAAGGGCCTTAAACAGGGGGATGCTGGTGTAAAAGTTATCCACATAGAGGTGATAACCTTTATCCAGGAAGGGGTGCACTAAATCCCAGACAATTTTTCCACTAACACCTACGAGGGAGGGGGGGCATTCTGGCGGTTCAATTCTTGAATCCTTCCCTTCATATACCCTAAACCTGTGGGTGTACCCTGAGGTGCTTTCACACAGCTTATACATTTTTATGCCATACCTTGCCCTCTTACTGGGAAGGTACTGGCGGAATTTAACCCTTCCTTTAAAATGTATAAGGGACTCGTCAATACAAATAAATTTTTCAGGGATGTACATCTCTGCAAATTTGGCACTGAAATGATCAATGACCGGCCTGACTTTGAATAGCCGGTCAAAGGTGGGATCATCTCTGGGAGGGCACTGTGCATTATCGTTGTAATGCAAAAATTTAAGGATAGTCTCAAATCGAGCCCGGGGCATGGCCATACGGTAAAATGGGGTGCTGTACAGAACATCTGTACTCCAATATTGCCTAATTTCTGGCTTTTTTACTATGCCCATATGAAACACCAGACCCCAAAACGTCATCATCTCTACTGCATCTACAGGGGTCCACCTAGCAAATGATGACGTGGGGTTTTGAGCAATAAACTGCTGGGCATATAAATTACTTTGGTCCACCATTAAATTTATAAAATCATCAGAGAAAAATAATTTGAAAAAGTCAATTTCTCTGAGACCTGTGGAATCAAATTGGATTCCTGGCATGGCCAAAAACTCAGGAACCTGGGGCTCAAAATTGTCTGGTGGTGGGGTCCATACGAGATCAATTATTGGGGGGGTCTCAGCTGCTCTACGGGGGCGTCTTTGAGGGGGTCCCTCATCACCAGAGGAGCTTAAGACAAATCCTTCAAATTCCCCGCTTGCATCACTGGCTGTGTCAGAGTCAGAGGCAAGCATGGCATATGCCTCCTCCGCTGAATACATTCTTCTGGATGACTGGGATGACATTTGGGATGACATTTGGGATGACATTTGGGATGCCATTTTTATTTTTGTGTTACTGGTAGTGAAATGTTTCAACACGTGTATAGTGTAGGGGGGGGTACAAACTTTATTTCAACCCGGGGGGTATGTAGTGTGTAGTGTGTATGTAGTGCAGAAAAAAAAAAAAATACTTTATACAGGAATTTGATCCCAATAATAAAAAAAAAAATTGAAGGGGTTAAAAAAAAAAAAAAAAGGTCCTGCGCCAAAAATTGAGCACAGATGTTGGTCAGTAACGTCCGTCACTGAACAGCGCTCAAAGGCAACAGGAATTTGATCAAAAAAAAAAAAAAATAGATCAACCCTGTGCCGAAAAAGCTGATCAGTGATGTACGTCACTGATCAGCGCACAGTGGCCACAGGACACCCACAAAATCACAGTGTGTGTAAAAAAAAAATTAAAAAAAGACCCCACAGCACTCTCAAAAAAAAAAAAGGTGATCAGTGATGCGACACTGATTACCAGTGAGGGGCAGCAGGTGCACAACCTTTGGTGCAACTGACAGTGCAACTGGCAGCAACTGACAGGTATATATATAAAAAAAAAAAACCCTGCGCCCCCAAAAAGTTGCTGATCAGCACAGATATACTGATCAGCACAAAAGGGGGGGTAGCAGACACAAAATATACACTCTCTATCACTCTCTGTCACTATCTCTCTCTATCTCTCTCTATCTCTCTCTATCTCTCACTATCTCTCTCTATCTCTCTCTATCTCTCACTATCTATCACTATCTATCACTATCTATCACTATCTATCACTCTAGGACACTGCAGCAGCAGCACTGACAGTTATATGTATAAAAAAAAACCTGCACCCCCAAAAAGGGGGGGTAGCAGACACAAAATATACACTCTCTATCACTCTCTGTCACTATCTCTCTCTATCTCTCACTATCTATCACTATCTATCACTATCTATCACTCTATGACACTGCAGCAGCAGCACTGACAGTTATATATATAAAAAAAAAACCTGCACCCCCAAAAAGGGGGGGTAGCAGACACAAATCTCTCTATCTCTCACTATCTCTCACTATCTCTCACTATCTCTCACTATCTATCACTATCTATCACTATCTATCACTATCTATCACTATCTATCACTCTATGACACTGCAGCAGCAGCACTGACAGTTATTTATATATAAAAAAACCCTGCACCCCCAAAAAGGGGGGGTAGCAGACACAAAATATAGCTCTCTCTGTCACTATCTCTCTATCTCTCTCTATCTCTCTCTCTATCTCTCTATCACACTGCAGCAGCAGCAGGAAGTCCCAAGAAGTCAGATCCAGGAAGCGTCCAGCACGCTACAAGCAGTGATCAGGTGATCAGGTAAGGTATTTGCAAGGATCAGGTAAGTATTAGCAAGGATCAGGTCAGTATCACGGCAGATAGGCACGGTGACCGCTCTGCACGCTATTCCAGACCGGAATGGCGTCTGCAGCGCAGTCACCGTTAGTTTAAATGTCGCGCCTTGGCTGTGATTGGCTGTCGGTCCGACGGACCAATCACAGCCTTGGGGGCAGGTGGGGTGAGGGTGGGGTGAGGTGTCATCGTCACCGATGACCCCCTCATGCCCCCTGACGCCCGGCGGTAATTGACACCTGTGTTACCGAGCGTCTGATTCGCTGGTAACACAGGAAACCGCTGTGAATGGCTGTTCACACTGAACAGCCAATCACAGCGATCGCCGACGGGGGGGCGGCATCGCAGCCCCCCCTGGGCATGCAGGGACAGCAGACATCGTCCCTCTGTCACTGCGTCTCTAGACGCAGTGACAGTTTAAAGTCATGACGTACATTTATGCCATGTGTCGGGAAGTACATCCCGGCCATGACGTAAATGTACGTCAAATGTCGGGAAGGGGTTAAGAGAAAATGGAAACAGACACATTTGTGCAGAACTAGATGTAAGGCATTGTTCGGTGTACAAACGTGTGTATATACAACAGCTGCATTCCTGCAGGAACTGAACTTTGCTCATAGCAGTAAGCATTCCCTCTTAATAGTATCTGTAAGATTATACACAAAGAGGGCCAGATGTAGGGCGAGATGTACTAAAGGGAAAATGCGGTAAAACCCCCGTTTTACCGCATTTTCCTATGTACTAAAACCCGTTCGCCACGTCACCGCAGGGCAGGGTATCGCCACCTTTGGGTGGCGATACCCTATAGAAGCCTATGGGCTTCTTTTCGCCGCCCGCCGCGTCGCCGCAACCCCGCCGCCTCGCCGACCCCCCCTTTCCCCCCTCCCTTGGGCTTACCTTCTTGCAGGTCCTCCTGGACCCCGGAAGGTAAGCCCTTCCTCCCCCTAGCAACGCAGCCGGACGTCCTTCCGGCTGCAGGGGGAGGAGGAAGCGCCGGGGACAGCTTGCTTAGCTGTCCCCGGCGTGAAAACTGCAGAAGCCGGCTGGGAGGTGACGGAGACCCCCCGCAGACCACAGTACAGGTATCGCGGGGGGCCTCCGTCACCGCATCGCGATGCCAGCCGCATATGTTAGTACATATGCGGCGGCATCGCGGCGGGGGGGGCGCGAAGGGCGGCGATGTATTTTAATACATCCCGCCCGTAAAGTGATCAAATGTAGAGTGATAAGCGGCCAGCCAATCATCTCCTTCCTGTCATTTTTCAAACCCAGCCTGCTGATTGGCTGGCTGTTTATCACTCTCCATTTTATCACTTTTTGAAGCTTGATACATCTGACCCAGACCGAGGAGAAGAGCTCAGACAAGTCCAAAGTACAGAGCGTTCCTATTCCCTACTGTAACTTTTACTAAATACTTTACTTTTTCTCTTACATTTAGTTATCCCCCTATTATTATTGCCCTCAGATGCAACACATAGATGTTCTAGAACACAGAGAGGTATAATTATATTATTTGTATATTTGCACTTCAGGATAATATCAGCTGCATCTGGATTCAGCACTAATAGTTACAGCACAGTGCAGCTTGACTAGATAAACACATGATTGAAATGCACAGAAGGATGGCAGGAAGGTATCGTAATGCATGACTAAGTTACAAGAGGACATATATAGGCAGGAAGTTACGTTTTTATGCAGATGGTGTGGACACTGGTCTGTGCCCAAATAATGTGGTACAGTGGCTAACAGACTATGGGCCAGATTCACTAAGTTCAAAAGTGATAAAATGGAGAGTGATAAACAGCCAACCAATCAGCTCCCACCTGCCACGTCACAGACTGTGTTTGAAAAATGTCAGACAGGAGCTGACTGGTTGGTTGTTTATCACTCCCCATTTTATCACTTTTGAAGCTTTGTGCATGTGGGCCTATGCCATTTTTCAGCGTACAAGTAATTCAGCCAATAAGAGACAATATCTGTTTATTATTCGGTTTCCCTCTTATTTGCCGACGGGTAAGGATCCACAGTAATAGGTTGTCAGTCAAGAGGTCGATCACTATTGGTCCGCAGTCAAAAAGTCAACACATGCAAAAGATCGACATGGTCAAAAGGTCCCTAGAATTAATCCTAGAATGTCTGTGTGTGCGTGTACATGTGGTAGGGAATATACATTGTAAGCTCCACTGGTGAAGGGACTGATGTGAATGTTCAAATATTCTCTGTGCAGCGCTGAGGAATATGTGTGCGCTATATAAGAAACTGTTAATAAATAAATAAATGAATAAATAAAGGTCGTCAAAACCAATTCGACATGGGCACCGCATAAGTGTACCGCTACATTTGCCATTCTTGCATTCAGGCATGGTGCCTGGCTATGCTCGGAACACTATAAACGCACTGTGCTCAACAGCAAAATTTGCCACATACTACAGATTTCAGTAGCGTCCCTATACTATGTAATGTATTGTACATATACAAAATACAGCAGGTTAAACATTGAAAACAATTTGACAAGTTCAAGCATCTCGACTACATGGCCTGTGAGGGATGTCGTTTACGGACCACAGGGACATGTCACAGGGAAAGATGGAGGGGATTTGGCTGCTTGGCTTTTGGCTGATTTTGTGGGCAACTCTTCCATTCAATCACTGCAGAAAGGCCAATGGATGTGGAGGCACCGACTACTATCTCTGCCAGATTTACACACATAAAAATGATTGTTCTAATACAAAGATTACTGTAGTTTATAGAATAACACAAAGATAATATGTTATCAATATTTTTGTATTAAACTAGTCATTTTATAGTCAAAACTGTTGAGCATACCTCCCAACATGACCCATTCCAGGAGGGAAAAGATGCTTTGTTTCTGGACTGGCAGTTGCAGAGTCGCAAGGGTTACAGCACAGTCCAAAATGCAGATAGGGGAGCCTCACCCACTGCAACCCCAAACACCACAGTCCGGGACTCATTGGCAGGTGTGACTCCCCTATTTGAATTGTGTACAGTGGTGCAGTCCCACCTCTACAACTGCCACTGGCGAGGAAATCCAGGAGCAGAGCATTTTGTCCCTCCTGGAATGGGTCATGTTGGGAGGTATGGTTGAGTATACTGGAGGCTCTGCCTTTGCTGCCTACAATGAATACACAACACTGCATCCAATAGTACAGTGCCATCTGGTAGTCTAACTATAACTGAAACAGGCATAATTTCTATGTAAAAACGTCATTACTGTGCATTTCTTCATACATATTGACTCAGCTAACAAAATGGCTGCCTCCACTGTTTATGCATACACTTATTAGTGGAAGTGTTATTAGATATTGTGTTCAGGGTTTTCAAGTCTAGAAACCAATGTTTACCTCACTACTGACAACATTTACGCCCTCCGTTACTGGAGACAAGATGGCTTCCGAGTCTTCGTCCTGTGGCTCCAGCTGTAAACGCTCCAGCTGTTCAGTCACGGAGCTGCGTTGGGTAAGTAAAACCACTTCCTTCTTCTCATTTAATCCCTCCAGTTGTTTCCTAATTACTTCAGTCTTCTCCTAGAAAGTGTAACAAGGGAGAAAATGATTAACTATGAACTCCATTTATAGAGTTTGCAAAGTTGGCAGTATGGCGCAATTACCCCACCACCTGGTAAACAAGCTCAGCACTAATCTATTCAGAATGATTCACATGGACAGTGCTTTAGCCTGCAGACTGCCAGGTAACTTATCAATTGCGAATGAGAACAATAAAAAAAGGTGGGGTGACTTCACAGAGGGCTCGTAAATGAACATACTGTAAAGACACGTGCATTTTGTTGCTAGGCAATTCAAGAAAGAAAAACATACATGCAAGTGAGTATGTACAGTGTGTTCCTGCCTGTATTACCTTTATATCAGGGGTGTCACACGTGAAACTTTTGGAGAGCAGTTTTAACTTTTCTTGCTCCTGTTCCAACTCGGACATTTCACTTATGATCGGCTGTAAAATAATAAAGGCAGTTTAACACAAACTCAGAAGGTAACATGCAGTTTCGCACAGAAGGTATTTATTAGTTATTGCTGCAGACAGAGGCGATACTTAGTCACTATGGCGACGCGCTGTTGCAGAACATCAGTCCAGCAAAGGGAGAGGAGAGCACGTTCTACATTTCCTACCCCCATACCACTGCTCCCGTGAAAGATTTTGGCTTTGACCCATTTCTGTCTAATTTTTTGGGGTGTGATCTAGGGGGTCGAGAATCTAATCCCCATAACCTTAGATGAGTGTGGTTATGGGGATTAGACTCTCACTTATAATAGTTACTACACTATTGCAGTTACAGTAGTTTTAGGATTATACTGGTCACCAACATAAGTGACAGCACTTCCAGTTGGCTTATGTGTATGCGGAACTAGTTCTCTGCTCTTAATAATTATATTGCAGGCTTATTACAAAACTTGTGCAAAGGGATTCAATGATAAACCACCAGCCAATCAGATTCTACCTGCCATGTCACAGGCGGTGTTTGGAAAAATGACAGGTAGGAGCTGATTGGCTGGTGATTTATCTCTCTCGGTTTTATCACTTTACATGGCTTAGTACATCTCGCCCAGAATCAACATATAGTGCATTTACTGCTGCTAAAATATTCCTGTATCACACGCAATTAATAAAACCCATTATACTGAACTCTGACTAATGAGGCACTAGTGGGTGGGGTACCTGTGCAAGGATAATTACTACACTCTGCTGTGTCAAGAAAAACCCGTAGGTGTGGAGACCCGTTTTCAGGGAGGCCCTCTGACGTCAGCTATGGTGCGGATCTGCATGTTTCATCGCAGCCGCGAGTAAGTCTAGGGCTACCGCACACAGGGCCTTATTCTGGTTCTTTCCTTACCGATTGAACCGCGCACACACACGGTGAGCGAAGTCACACCTACAAGCCCACAGATTCTGTTCGGACGGACCAACACACAAAGGGGAGTGGTGTACTAATGCACATATGCTCCCGTGTGCGTACGGCGCTTACAATGTCTGCATGGACTTCCAGCGCGCGGACGGCCGAACAGCCGACCAAACGCCCTCTGCTGGTGTTTAACATGCCTAAAGCACTTGTGTGTTAAGGTTTCAGTAGTAGTGGTGCATTTGTGTGTTAAAGCAGTGAAATATACAAGCGATAGGATGTTTCTCATGTGTACAGCTCCGACCACTCGGAGACTCGCAAAAAGCGTACGCCCAGCACTTGTTGTCACCACTCACATGCCCCGGTTAAGGCCCAGTTTTGATGCCGCACCCTGTGATACACCCACACTACGCCCACTGTGTCCGACTATGCACGGCATAGTTTTTTTTCGTCGCTGTGTTACCTCCATGCACGGTGGTGGGCGGCCGCAAACGCGCATAGCGAATGGTACACATGCTGAAAAACGCGCTCCGTCCAACTCAATCACAATAAGGGCCACAGTGGGGAAATCAATTGATGGTGAGCTCACGCTGAAAATATTTCCAGATTTTCGTAGGGCTGTGATATTATTGCAGCACATTCACAGGCTTGCCCAGGGCCCAGTCTTCTTTTCACTCTACTGAATCCCTGTTCGGCAGCTGTATGCCTGATATTCCATGTACAGACAGTCTAAAGAATGACCCCAGTATATATCACAAATGTCCTTTACCTCTAGCAGCTCAATTTGTTCCTTGGTAACTTTTTCCAGCATTTCAGCCTCTCTCAAGAGTCGTCCCATTCTTCGGAATACACATAGAGACTGGACCCCAGATTCAGATAAATTGAGAGTAGGCCTGTACTCTTCGATCTCAGCAACCGTGTTCCTAATGCGCTCTATATTGTCCAGCATGACCTGAAAGGTACAGAGAGCAGAAAGCGGCTTTACTAGGAGAAAATGTCACTGTTCTACGTCACGCTGCCCTCCTTGTGATTGCTGAAAATCTGACTCCATCTCAACCTTATTCAGTGCAGTATAAACCTTTCCACTCAAGACAAAACAATGTGGCCTACTGTAAAGTACACGTACCAAACAGTCCGGGCTTTTAGGTCATACTAAGGGCAGTATTCAATTCTGGACGCTATTGAATACCCCCCTTTAAATCAAGTTGGATCTGTTATGTCGGAAACAGCCGCGGATTGTCCAATTCACGGCTGTTTTTTGACAATGCGCTGCTGTTGGGTATGAATCATAGGATAGTCAAAAGGTCGACATGGGGCTTTCACTTTTTTTTGTCCCGAATTTTGACACAGTCGACATGGACACTAAAACGTATCGCTGCACTCGCCATGCTTCGGGCACACTATTTTATTCTCCCACCAAGCCCTAGTGGATGGTAGGCCATGAAATACCACCTGTCTGCACACGTCGGCTCAAAAAAAAAAGGTGAAAAACCTAATTTGACTGTCAACCTTCCCAATATTGACCAAATGCTTGTGTCAACCTAATGACCCTCTTGACCAAACCCATGTCAACCTTCGGTCAAGTCGACCTAGTGGTGTAGATCCAAAGCTTGTAGACCTAGTGACCGTATCCCCCAGCTGTTTTCGTTGATTTGCGGACTTTCAGACACATTGAATATGGACTTTAGAGTTCCTGATGGAAAGAACAAAATACGTCCTGGATTCCGACTGTAGGGATCTGCGGTTGAATACCCCCCGAAAACTTCAACTCTATAGCACAGCACCTCTCCCTGTACGGTCAGTTATTGTCACTTTTTCTGATTCACATTTACTAAGGATTGTTGGTACTTGTTTCCTAGCACGGCCACAACGATCATGATCGTGGGCATCGTGAGGAAAAATCGGGGGCATCGCGGCCATCGCATGCAATAAAAAATCAGGTGCGATGGTAACGACGCGATGCCCGCGATTTCCCCATAGGGAACAATGTTAAATGCCTCAATTTACCCGCGATGTCCCCGATTTCCCATAGGAATCAATGTTAAATGGCTCAATTTACCCAAATCATCATAGGGAATGGGCCAGAAAACCCAAAAAACACCCCTGAACAGTGAAATGTCCCCCCAAAAGTAGTTTACGCCACCCCACGATCAACGCGAACCCGAAGCGTGGCGAGCGCAGCGAGTCCGCGAGGGGCGGCGGTACGCGTCCTACGACCTTTTCATACCCCCACTATCCACGTCGGCGTGGAGTTGAGAATAGAATAGTGTGGCGAGCGCAGCGAGCCACCGAGCCCGAAGCGCGGCGAGTGCAGCAAGCCCCGCGAGGGGACGCGGATACCTGTGAAGCCCGCGAAGGGACACGTTTACCTGTGAAGGTATCCGCGTCCGCTCGCCACGCTTCGGGCTCGGTGGCTCGCTACGCTCGCCACACTATTCTATTCTCAACTCCACGCCGACGTGGATAGTGGGGGTATGAAAAAAGGTCGTAGGACGCGTACCGCCGCCGCTCGCCACGCTTCGGGTTGGCGTTGATCGTGGGGTGGCGTAAACTACTTAAGGGGGGACATTTCACTGTTCAGGGGTGTTTTTTGGGTTTTATGGCCCATTTACCATTGTTCCCTATGATGATTTGGGTAAATTGAGCCATTTAACATTGATTCCTATGGGAAATCGGGGGCATCGCGGGTAAATTGAGGCATTTAACATTGTTCCCTATGGGGAAATCGGGGGCATCGCGTCTGGACCATTGGACCATTTAAGCCATTTTTAGCCGCATACGACGCGACCGACGCGATTTTGACTTTTTTCAATGCATTTCAATGGGAAAATCGGGGGCATCGCGTCGGTCGCGTCGCAGACCACTAAAAATGACAACCGATGCCCGCGATTGTGGCCATGCTAGGAAACAAGTACCGGATTGTTTGTTACGTCATGTTGATCCTTTTTATTATAGTATAGCAGAAAACACTCCACGGTACCTACTTATATCACATTTTATTGGTTTCATCCCAGTAGTAATGGTTATAACTTTGTAAGTACGTCGATAGTTATAGCTTATTATAGCAATGCTTTATAGATTCAACACAACATAACTATAATTATGGCATGGTTATTGTAGGCTTACAAATGTAAATCTCTGGGGCAGCTGATCTGGAAATGCTTTTCATATATATTCAAACAACTACATTATAATAAGTGTATTTAAACAAAGTAGAATATTCAATAATATATTTAAAATATAAACATTTTACCTGTCCATTTTTATGATGTTCTTTTGGTGACATATCATCTATTTCGCTAGATGTCAAAATAGTTTTAATGGTATCAATTCTCTTTTCCATTCTTTTGACCTCATTCTCAATAGTGGCCACCTCCTGAAAATGGAGAATATAGGCTTGCTTAGCAAGTCTCTTTATCGATAACTATTACAATAGAGATCATATAGAGATTTTCAAAATGGCTGAGGACAGAGAGGCCTGCTGCAACATGGTCAAGAAAGAGAGAGAGAGAGAGAAAGAGAGAGAGAGTGAGAGCCCTGCAACCATGGCTGAGGAGAGAGAGTGAGAGCCCTGCAACCATGGCTGAGGAGAGAGAGTGAGAGCCCTGCAACCATGGCTGAGGAGAGAGAGTGAGAGCCCTGCAACCATGGCTGAAGGGAGAGAGTGAGAGGCCTGCAACCATGGCTGAGGGGAGAGAGTGAGAGGCCTGCAACCATGGCTGAGGGGAGAGAGTGAGAGGCCTGCAACCATGGCTGAGGGGAGAGAGTGAGAGGCCTGCAACCATGGCTGAGGGGAGAGAGTGAGAGGCCTGCAACCATGGCTGAGGGGAGAGTGTGAGAGGCCTGCAACCATGGTTGAGTAGAGAGAGGGAGGCCTGCAGCCATGGCTGAGGAGACAGAGAGGCCTGCAGAAATGGCTGAGGAGACAGAGAGGCCTGCAGCCATGGCTGAGGAGACAGAGAGGCCTGCAGCCATGGCTGAGGAGACAGAGAGGCCTGCAGCCATGGCTGAGGAGACAGAGAGGCCTGCAGCCATGGCTGAGGAGACAGAGAGGCCTGCAGCCATGGCTGAGGAGACAGAGAGGCCTGCAGCCATGGCTGAGGAGACAGAGAGGCCTGCAGCCATGGCTGAGGAGACAGAGAGGCCTGCAGCCATGGCTGAGGAGACAGAGAGGCCTGCAGCCATGGCTGAGGAGAGAGAGAAGTTAGCAACATGGCTGAGTAGAGAGGTCTACAACATGGCTGATGAGAAAAGAAACCTGCAACGGAATTTGCTGCGCTATATAAGAAACTGATAATAAATACATAAATTGATGAACATATGAAAACACAGTTAAACATCCAAACATATATAGCACAATCATTTGGAATTGCCAAGGTTCACAGAATTAAAATGGAAGTCTTACATCTGCTATGTGCTGAATTAGAGGGAGAACATTCAGAATTTTCTCCTGGAGATCCCTCACTTGGCTCCGCAGCTCATTGAGGCGTTCCACAATGCTGTCCGTTTCAAAGATCATATCTAGCTCTCCTAACTCAGAATGCATTGTTCCCAGGAGATGTTGTTTCTGCTCAGAATCATCCAAAGCAATCTTAAAAGAAAAAAAAAAATTGTACAGTGCGCTCCTCCCTCGACCCATTTACACCATACAAACCGATTTAACCTTCAGCCCAAAAACATCTAGCCAACACAAATATGGTAGTGATCTGCTCTTGGTCATAGGTTTCCAATCAATTATAAATTCCTTATATCCTTTATATCGCGTCATTAGGTGAATGTGGTCACCCCACTTTTTCATCTTTGTTTTTCTACAATTTTAAACCTTCTACAACTGTAGCACCTAGTATCATGGTATCACGAAAAGCCTACTTCCTACGATCAGCAGCTGTATCGGGCTTTATCAGCCTCCAGCTGTGGTGAAACTACACATCCCAGCATGCCTTGCCATAGTTTTTTTTTTAGCATTACCTAATAGCAAAACTGTGGCAAGGCATGATGGAACTTGTAGTTTCTCAACAGCTGGAGAGCCATAGTTTGGACATGCCTGCTATAGGGGATAGCACACATTTTATGAGGCTATGCTATAATAAAACTTATATTAAGAGCCTATTCTGAGATAATCTGTTTTAGGATTGGAACAGCAGGAAAGCAGAAGACTAACACAGACAAGGATTTTATGAAAGGGTTGAACATCCACCAATGAAAGCTGTTTACGGAGAGCTATCAATATAGGATATGTAAATAAGGTAACGCTATCAAACTATTAAATATCTTCATGACTGAAGATCGATGAATTAATGTCTCTTTTAGATACATTGTTATGACATCACATTATTAGCGAAAACATCCAAAAAGCGAAACGGTAAGGCACAAAGCATCGTTATTAAAAATGAAGAAACAGTTGACTTAAAAACTATTAAATTGCTCCTCACACAGAGTTTCAAACAATAGCTGATGCAGACTAACTCCTTTATACGGTCAGTATATGCAACAAATAGATAAAATTGTAATAATAGGCCTTAAGAGCTTATGGTGCCCAGACCTCTAGAGCGGTGACGTGTTTATTCAGGACTTTGGCAGAACAATCCTTCATCTCTTCACTCAACAGGTTATTGGTGTTCTGAATCCAGGATTTAGTGATAGTCAAAATGTCTTCATATTCCTCTAACTTGCTTGCCGCCTGCCAATAGAACGTCATTTTATTAATACAAATTATTTATTTTAAATTCACTTACCATTTTTAATAATTACCCCTCCACCAATTTCTGCTACAAATTTACCATACAAAGAAAATAATACAAGATAATCCAGTTTGGTTCACAAATATAAGACCAAACGAAAAGGGCAACATTCATTTATTAGAACGTAGAAATAACCTACATAGATTGCGATAATTTTGTGAGCTGGTTCTTTCCCAACGATTCTCATGAAAATGCAGTGACATCATTTTCATGAATATTTGCTGAGCTGACCAAATTAATTCATGTTAATAACATTTTACAAAATGGCCGTCTTTTGCCACACACACACTTGCCTTGTTTAAATTAACAGTCCTGTGTTCCACAAGGTAGGTTACTTGCTGGTGATGACTAAATGGTTCAGTCAACTTATCCATCCATTCTTGTGCCTGACAGGGGTCCTCTTCTGCCATATCCAAGACCTCAGACTCTAATGCATGCAGTTTAGAGTGCCACAGATCCACTTCATCCCAGATTTCCTAACAAATTAAAAATGCAGACTTGTAAATGTGCTCTTAATGTTACTCGTGTCCTCAAGAGATGCTCCATGTCCTTACCTTCTGAAGGGCTTTGGCTTGGAGGATATTTTGGCTTTTCTTTGTTAACCGGACTTCAATACTTTGGAGACCAGCTTTGATCTCATCCACCTTCCTAGCCATTATATTGTGAGGAGCTCTTTGCTCAATTTCGTTTTTAACCTTAAATAAAACAAGAACCGGTTATATTTTATTTAAAAATTCTGCTTATTGATGAAGCAAACAAAATGATCCCGGGTTAAGTTTTCAGTGTAGGGTAGAAATAAGTATTAGGTTCTGTCCCTTCAAGAGGCACTGAGTGGGATTGTTATGCTCATCAGAAAGCCAAAAGAAATCATGCAAATGAGGGTTGTGTGCCGAGGTGCAAAAATATTGTGCCGCCCTTCACCATCCCAACCAAATTTCACAATATGCAACATGTTAGTGGGTGACGGGGAGAGGCAGAGGGTGGAGGAGTGTGACAGGGAAAAATAGTGGGTCACAGGGGCAGCAGTGGGCCCCTTAGTCCTCAGTGTACTGCAACTAAATGAGACCTGCGTACACCCAACCGTCAGAGATTTACACAAGCCATAACAGACGGCCCATCGGAGATGGTCACAAACCAATGCAGGCACCTAACCATCTTAACACAGTTTTCATATTGTAATGCTGGGTCAGACCCATGATCCGATACTTTTACACTAAACCTGGGTTGCCCATCATACACAGTGCAAATAAATTGCTAGGTTGGTCGATTCGGATTACTAGGTTTGGTGCTTTCACACCCCACTTTGACCAGGCAGCAACCTGGAAATTATCCTTGTTATAAGTGCAATGTGTGAAAGGGGTATTCGATGTTCCAAAACCAGAATTAGGGGAACCACAGAATCTTTTTTGCATGTGTTTTGTCCAAAATAAATTCAGTACGTAGTGGTAGAACTGCGGTCATTTTTTAAATACATTTTTATGTCTATTCACAGTCACTTTCGAATGGAACTGACAAACACATAGACATCAATGTTATATTTGAAGATGTAATTGATCCTGAATCACGATGTCAATGTTGATTGATTTTAGATTGACATTTAGATCGCTCTAAACAAATTTCTGTGTCCCCATGGATGAACTGGATGTAACATCTCTAGACTAATGCTCTATACACACTGACTGAGCCTTCATGCTGAGTGATACTGCTTAGCACGATCTGTGCTCAGCACACAGCGATGCACCGGCGATGTCTGCTGAGTGATGCGCCATGGCTAGTGTTCTCTGGTATGAGAACACTGACGGTGACTACATTTATACGGCATGCAGAATAAAGCTAGGCCCGTCATGGTGAAGTGTGGGACAGCGCATTGCCGTTGCTAGGGTGCCTACACATGGGGCAATGCGTGCTTAATTTGGAAGGGATCTAGTCAGATCGCTTAGAAATAGGGCTACAATCGCACCATGTATATGCCGCATGAGTATGATATGAGACTATACTGGAGGGACAGTAGGTGGCGCTGTGCCTTATGCTATCCTTATGTAAACTCTCTTGGTGCTGTGGCGCACCGTTCTGTAGAATTTTCCGCTATGAAGATCACCTGTACCGGTCACAATAAAGTGTATCCCTCAATCTACCCTGCACAGTTAATGCCTGAATGAAGAACATTCGGCAAAAAGTGTTCAGTACAAAAAATGAAATACTGTATAAATATACCTAAACATAATATGAGACAACTTACCCGTTCTTCCATCTCTTTGGAAAACACCTGACACTCCTCTACCTGCAACAGAAGTTCAGCAGGAACTAGCTCTGCATACTGGGCTCTGAGTTTTTCCACAATGAGCCTAACCTTTTCCTTTTCAGAATCAATCGACCTGCGAAGTTCCTGCAATAAGTGGACAAAGGATGACATTTAGTTAAAGCAAAAAAAAAAAAAACTCTTTATTTTCTCCAAGCGATAACTTTTCTGAACTAAAAACAGATACAAAAACAAATTGTTGATCCTTAAAACACGGTCCGATAAAACTCTACATTTTAGCATTTACCATATATGATGGATTGTTAAGAATAAGAGAAAAAATAAATATGAAGAGCACAAACACTATAGAAATCCAGTAATGTGCCAGGCTGTGGACTGCAGTATCGCCTTCCACATAATTATACAGATAAACACAGGACTATTAGACGGGAGCTTTTTCTTTGGTAAGAAGAATGAAAGGCTTCTTTTCCTCACAGCACACTTAAGGAAGAGATTCAGGTGCCCAACTGCAAGCACAATATGAGGTCTGTGCTCTCGCCGATAAACTCCATTCCCAGTGGGCTTTATTTAGATGAAAACAAATATTCATGTTTCTCTTTCGGCTCTTTCAGACTCGAAATACAAATATCAAACTTTACTTCACTTGCGGAGCTTTCCTGAATAGATCTGGCTCAAAGCCAAAACACTTGCCGGAAAGAAACTAAAACTTCAGATTACAGCATACACGACTGTGCACAGTGAGATATTTAAAATGCTCACTATGGGGGTGGTTCCTTTTGCAATCAACCTGCTTCGAAAGTGACAAGGGATCAGGGGGCAATATTCAAGGTTTTTTTTTTTTAATTGTTCTGGGTTTAGTGGCATAAAAAGGCTAAACCATATTAAAGTACTGGATGCAGTGCAAGAAGTGCTGTAAGGATGCCGAAACAGCTGATTTTTCGCACATTTCAGCTCGCCACCACCAGGAACTGAAGTGCTTTTCCACCTATGTGCTTATTTGAAAAAGGATGTGGATTATGTTTTAAGCTATCTAGCTAGACCAGTGTTTTTCAATCACTGTGAGCGGCACACTAGCAGTTTTCAAGTGCACCGCCAGAGACAGAGATGCATTTTGAACTCTACACTCCACATAGGAAACCATTAACATTGGCATAAGGTCTGTCCTGTGTTCTGCAAGGAGATAAGCCTGGCACACAATCTATATACTGTACTGTGTTCATAGAAAGCCAATTTTTTTTTTTGTGTTCTATTGGCACATTGTAACGGATTGCATTTTTATGTGGGGGGAAATTTTACTTTTTGTTCATGTGGGTGCCAATGGGTTTTGTTTTTTTCCTGTGGGGCCAGTGTCTGTTTTTCCTGTGGGGGACTGATGGAGTGCCTTAGCATTTTTTATATCTGTTCTGGTGTACCGCGAGTTCAAAATGGTTGGAATTCACTGAGCTAGATAATAATTTGGTCGACAGAAAAAATATTGACCGTAATATTAGATAGACATTAATATTGTTGACTTGAACAAAATTTAAATGATATAATAAGATAGACTATATAAGAAACTTATTTTGTATTATTATTATTATTATTATTATTATTATTATTATTAATAGACATACCATAAAGGTCTACAGCAATTAGATAAGACAATGGGCAGTATTCAATATAAAATATCGCCGTGTGCAGCGAATCCTGTTTAGGATTTGCTGCACACTCGCTGTGTTCCGGAGGGCTGGCTGCCACTCGCTCTCCCTGTATTCAATGTCGGAGGGGCGAGTTGCCTCTCGCGGCGAATCTTAACCCCTGCAGCGGACGAGCGTCCGCAGCAGGGAGCCGTGGGACGGTGGCAGGCAGGGAGATGGAAGTCTCCGTGCCTGCCCCAGAACGTATGTGGGGGGGAGGTGGGCTCCCCGGGAGCCAGGCAGCACAGGCTGGCCCCCGGGAGAGCCAACAGGGGACCGTATTTTCACTGTACCCGATCGTGCATATGTAATGATCGGGTGCAGTGAATATATGAATATCAATGAGCGGCTCGGCTCCCGGCCCCCTGCTGGCTGCTCTGTGTAAAAAAAAATAAAAAAAAATTCCTGATTTTTTTACACCAAAATTAAAACAAAAAACCTTTTATTTAAAAAGTTCACATTCCACTTCTCCATGAAAAGATGGAGAATTGCTACACGGAGAGACACGGCGAAAATCACTCAGAAAGACGGCGAGAAGTGCACATTGAATAGGGTTGCTTGCTTTTTGAGAGCAAAAGTCTCCGTCCAACGCGAGAAAAGCACAAACTCGCCATAAAACACGGCAAATTTTTCTCATTGAATACTGCCCAATGAATAGTTGAAAAAAATAAAGTCTGGCAATATTAATAGAGCAACAGTTTAATGATCAACAGTTATAAGGTAGACATTAAATAAGTCCACAGGTAAATAATCAACATTTAAAAGTTAGATATTATAGCAGCTGTCTGTACAGTAAAAGTAGACCGCTCGATTCAACGTTTACATATGGTACTACAAAACGGTAAAAGGGTGCCCTTGGGTAAATGACAATTGATGCTGGGTAGCAGTTGGTGACTAATACTATCAGTGATTGGAGAGCTGCAATAGCAGTGCGCACCTCGTTGTACCATATGTAAAAGTTGAGTCGGACAGTCCACTTTTAATAGATGGCCAGCTGCTCTAATACAGTGTTCATTCTAGCACCCACCACCTTTGAATACCCATGCAGTTCCTCTTCCCTGCCTGGGGTGTCGCTGTGTGCTGTGTTTTTTTTAGCACAGGTCTGGTTTGCATATCAGTGCTGATATATAGACTACACTGTGCTAGAAGCACTAAAGCAGACAGCGACACCCCAGGCAGGGAAGAGGAACTGCATGAGTTTTCAAAGATGGCGAGTGCTAGAATGAACACTATAATATTTAATTTTTAAATGTTGGTCATTAACAGTCAACCTGTTACAAGCCTACATTTCACGATCAATTTATTGATATTTAAGCCTTATGTGTCTACCATATATGTGTTGATCTTTCCGTCTACCAGCATTATTGTATATATATATTGCATAGTATTCCTTCCCCTTTAATATCATAATTAAACTAGCATTAATTAAGTTTAATTTATATAGCACACTTTCTCCAACAGGACTCAAGGCGCTTAAGAAAATAAATTACTTGCAAAAATGTAATTAGAATAAAAAGAATATTGGAAGACGTTCATTCCTTTGCTTTAGAAATCTAGCAGACCTTTGTA
This sequence comes from Crinia signifera, assembly GCF_055691185.1. Taxonomy (NCBI): domain Eukaryota; kingdom Metazoa; phylum Chordata; class Amphibia; order Anura; family Myobatrachidae; genus Crinia; species Crinia signifera. Next base: position 35,077,956 of record NC_139228.1, on the reverse strand, counting down.
TTACACTGTGCAGTGCGTTTGCTTTTTTACTCATTTTGGTCAAGTGCTATTTAGTTAGAAAAAGCTCCCATAAAGTCTGTTAAGTAAGGACAATTCTAAGAACCTTGCTCAGGGGAGAATTGTAATACGCTACCATAAATTACCACCTAAACAATTACACTGAGGATTAATGTGAATAGATTATGCCGTCCTAGTGCTTCATTAAGACCCATGGGGCTCAATAGATTTAATCTGTGGATCCAGAACACCACTTGAAAGCAGAGCTATTTGTATCACTGATCACTGAGCCCCATGGGTCTTCATGAAGGACTAGGGGCCAAATGTAATAACTTATGTTTTGTGGGAGCTGGCACAATTCCAGGAAAACCGTCACTAGCCATAAAGTGACAATTTAATTTTAAAAAGGCAAAAGTAACCTTGTTTTGTATGGAAACTAATTACCACTTTAAATCTAGTGGCTATTTTGCCAAATCTTAAGGATTCTGGCAAATTATTGGATATTACTTTTGGCCCTGGAGTCACTGAGCTAGTCACTTAAATCACCAAATGTATAATAATACAGAGCATTCGCTGAGGTGTTAAATAGGGCACTTACAGTACATTGGGGAGATGTACTAAGCCTGGGGAATAGATAAAGTGGAAGATTACGCACCAGCCAATCAGCTATGTTTGAAAAATGACAGGTAGGAGTTGATTGGCTGCTGCGTTATCGCCTTCTACTTTAGCTCTTCACCACTCACCAGGCTTAATATATCTGCCCCAATACATGCTAACCTCTACATACTGCATGCACAGAACTAACTTTTTGTACTGTATGCACAGAGCTTTCTTATTGAGCTTGCCAGCGATGCATTCCTGGTGGCTGTCGAACATGGAGCCAAGAATGGGGCGCGAGCATCTCAAACGTACGTGTGCCTCATGCCAGGGCCGAAACTAGGGTTTCCGGCGCCCGGGGCAAGGCAGCCTTTTGGTGCCCCCCCCCCCCTAGTGCTGCTGCTGCGCGCCGGAGGCACGTCGAAATTTTAGGGGGGCGTGGCCTAATTTGGGGTCTATAATCGCTGCTCTCCCGCGAGGCCACGCCCCCATTTTGCCGCTATGGGGGCATGACCCAGAGGCTCTGTGAGCCTCTAGCCATGCCCCCAGCCCCCTGGCTGCGGGAATAGACGCTGTGCGCATGCGCACAGCGTTTATTCCCCGCTGCTTAGTTAGCAGCCGACAGGGGGGACCGACCAAATGACGCCTTGTCCCTGGCGCCGGAGACCCCCCTCCCCGCACAGCCGGAGACCCCCCCCCCTCCCCGCACAGTCCTCTCACCGTCCATCTCCTACTAGCGCGGCTGCAGGAAGCGCTGATGACTTCAAAAAGACTTGCCGGACGCTGATTGGCTGAATTCAGCCAATCAGCGTCCGGCAAGTCTTTTCGAAGTCATCAGAGCTTCCTGCAGCCGCGCTAGTAGGAGATGGATGGACGGAGTCAAACTAACATGCCCGCCGCTACACTACAGCGTCCACATACACCGGACCTCACAGCGCCCCTCACCTCCAGCGCCCGGTGCGCGTGACCCCCCAGCCCCCCCCTAGTTACGGCCCTGCTCATGCACCAGCACAGACGGGCGATTGGCACGCCAGGAGCCGTTTCGATTACAGCAGTTTCATCTGTAGGTTTCAGAATGATGTCCTGTCCCTTCTCGCTGAGGGGTAGATTAATGTGGCCATAAGGTTCTTTATGGGCGCAGGTTCGCTTCACCAGTTTATCGTGGTGAAGCTCCCCTGCAATGCGCCCAAATGTATGCAGAGTGGCCTTCGTTATGGGAGTGCGTTATCCCCTGTTTCCGGGGATATGCTGCCTCCCATAAGGTACGTGCGCTGCTGTCCGCCTGTCTTAACTGCACATGCGCCGGATATTTTTTCTCGCAATACGTACCCGGCGCATGCACAGTTTTCCATGTTAGGTGCCGCTTGTTGGTCTCTGGCTTCAGATTAAAACTGCGCATGCCAGCATCCCCTGCGAACATTACCCGACACATGCGCAGTTTTAATCTGAAGCCGCCAGAGACCAACAAACAGCGCTAACATCATACAACAGGAGACCCGCTTTGCCAGATCATTCTGGCGTAAAGGACACGAGCGCAGAGACGCACGGAGGGAGATAAAGAAGTTTCATAAATTGGGTAGGACTCTTGAGCGCTGTACTTAAACTAGTACATGCGCTACGTCGCCGCCCCCGCACCGCCGCCGTTACAGTATCCGCACAGCGGGTTAAATAGATAAGGGGAAGCGCTATCCTCTGCTTTAGCGCAGGCGGATAGCGCATATGCCCCCAGCGCCGGATGATAAATCTACCCCTTTATTTGCAAGGTGATAATGCACCAGCCAATCAGCTCCAATATGTAAATTGCCAGTAAGGAGCCGATTGGCTGGAACATTATCACCTTGTTAAAAGTATCAACCAGAAGTAGCAACCTCCTGATTATGGCTTGTGATTAGCCCTCCTGTTCATACCACTACCTCCAAATCGCACCTGAGTTTCATCCTGGGACACAGATGCACAGAGAAGCCTTCAGGTTCCAAAGATAGTCTTGTTATACGCCAGCATGGTTTGTTGCATCAATTATATAAACATACTAGAAATATACAATAACAATTTAATTGTTCTTTTATGTCAGCTTCTGTTGAACAATAGATTAGCCCATAGAAAAACAAACCTCTAACAAAGCTCCAGCATCTGCAGGGTCCTCTACCTTCATCTCCTCCAGCCTGGAGGACACTTGCAGAAGCGATTTTTTCACAGTGGAGATGTTATCCTTCAAAGTGTCTCTTTCTTGAAGTTCCGTTTGTATCTCCTGCTCATTGATCTCCGCCTTCTGTTGTAGTCTAAATTGTGAATATAATGCAGACAAATGTAAAAATAGATTAATAGAAAAACAGGGAACACATTATTTTATGGTAGAGGGACATATATTATTATTTATTAACAGTTTCTTATATAGCGCACACATATTCCGCAGCGCTTTACAGAGAATATTTAAACATTCACATCAGTCCCTGCCCCAGTGGAGCTTACAATCTATATTCCCTACCACATGTACACACACACACAGACATTCTAGGGTTAATTTTGTTGTGAGCCAAGTTACCTACCAGTATATTTATGGATTGTGGGAGGAAATCGGAGTACCCGGAGTAAGCCCACGCAAGCACGGGGAGAATATAAAAATGCCACACAGTTAGGACCATGGTGGAAATCGAACCCATGACCTCAGCGCTGTGAGGAAGTAATGCTAACCATTACACCATCCGTACTGCCCATGTTGAAAATGGATACAGATATAGCCTAGTACAGTAGTTCCCAAACCTTTTTAAATCACGGCACAGTAGAGTAATTTATATTTGTTATTTTAAATTAAGTTAATTGTTTTTCTAGGTCATCCTTAGTTTTAACTATGTAGCGAGGGACAGGATTTGCTGGTTTGCCAAAGATTTAATGTTTATATTTTTGTTTATGGTTATATATTTTAAAATATGATTGGCGCCACCCGCATTTGTTTCCCTATTAGATTGACTATAAATAGTTTGTTTTTGTCCTGGACCACCAACCTGAGGCTCTCCTGCAAGTGTCCACCAACATGATCCCACCGATGCCCATATTGTTGGCGGTGGGACCCACATCGGCAAGTGCATGCACACTTACCGATGCCACACACGATTGGGGAGAACGCGGTGAGGGATCGATGGCTGATGACATATACACAAAAAAAACTCATGTTGACCTTTTCCCTGTCGGCCTATTGGCCCTGTTGACCTATTGACCATAAGTGGTCGACCATATGACTGTAGACCTAGGCATTGTAGATCTAATATCCAGTACCATAACCATTTGGACATGTCAGCATTTCATCACTATCTACATAACAAGAGTCAACATTCTCAAGTAGACTTGATGACTGTAGACATATCGTACCCAGATGTAGGTTGTTACATCTGTGTATCCAGGCACAGAAAATAATAGATAATGGGGTACATTTATTAAGAGACCACGTTGCTTGGCGGCAGTTCTGGCAATGCAATATTAATGGGCAATAATATTTGTTACAATTTCTATTACCTTTTAAATCCCATGGATTAACCAGTAACAAGCAAAACTGCCATATTGTGATTGGCTTATGACTATACATACTAGGGTCAAATGTCACAAGTTACTAATAAGAATATACTGTAGGTCATCACAGTAGGGAAAGACCTTCCAAACAGTACTGCAGTAACTAGGAAATGCACTAAGGCAGGCATGGCCAAACTAGGGCCCTCCAGCTGTTGTGAAACTCCCATCATGCCTTGCCATAGTTTTGCTTTTAGGGAATGTTAAAACTATGGAAAGGCATGCTGGGATGTGTAGTTTCACAACAGCTGGAGGGCCACAGTTATTAATATTACATTTTATTTATAAGGCGCCACAATTGGCCCGCAGCGCCATACATATAGCACATATAAGAACAATACAGGGTAAATAGAACTAAACATAACAGTAAATGAAGAACAAAAACAGAGCACATGTAACAATTAAAAGCACAATTCTTAGCACTCAATACAGCCAGGGCCAGATTTCCCTCTAGGCCCGAGCCTATGGACGGCACCTGCTGGGGGCGGCAAGGCACTCCCCCCACTCCACTGGACCCAATTTGCTGCAAAGGGGTGGGTTTGCAAATATTACGGCCACTAGCATAGTCCCTGCAACCTCAAGCAGCCGGCTCCCCCCCTCCCCTTTCTTCCGGCGACTGCTCCTCCACTCATTGAGGACCCTGGAGCGTCTGAGGCCTGGGCATGGTAGGAGGCACAGCACTGGCGCTCACAGTGACAATTATGTGTGGCTCAGCGCTGCTGCTGACACACGGCAGAGAGCGCTGTGTGCGCACACACCCTGGAGCCATGAATCAGCCTGGTTATAAAAGCACAGGCTGGCGGCGCATGCGCAGAAGGTCACAGATGCTGAGGCTGCACACGGCGTTTCTCTGACTGTCTCCAGCAAGTTCCTCAGCTACTGTTACCATGTGGCACTGGTAGGCTGTGAGGAGCTCTTGCCCCCTGGCCCCTGCTACTGCCCAGGGCTCAGGATGCCTTAGCAGGGCCTGGACAGGCTCCAGCCCTGTGTTTTTGGGCCCACCCTCTTGCGGCCTGTGGCTGTCTCTGATGAGCCCTAAGTTACCCCACTGGCCCCTGCTGCCCTGCCCTAGCAAGGCCCTCCTACTCGGCCTGTTGTCCACAGGGAAGGCTGAGTGACACGGACACGGACACCACACCTGGTGTCACTGGCTGGCTGTCCCAGAGACCCAGTTGAGAGCATGAAACCCCTGGCATCGAGCAAGAAACCCATAGCAACGAGTATGTAGGTAAGTGGCACATGTGTGGCATAATATATAATGGGCAGTACAGTGTGTGTTATTATATATAATGGGAATTACAGTGTTTGGCATAATGTGTAATGGGCATTATGGTGTTTGGCATAATGTGTAATGGGCATTATGGTGTTTCATATAACGTGTAATGGGCATTACAGTGTTTTGTATAGCGTGGAAAAGGCATTACGACATGTGGTGTAATATGTAATAGGTATTACGGTGTGTGGCATAATGTGTAATGGGCATTACAGTGTGTGGCGTAATGTGTAATGGGCATTATAGCATGCAGTATAATATGTTATGGGTGTGTGATGTGTAATAGGTATGACGGTGTAAATTTTTGGTGGGATGGAAGGTGTACTGTGTGAGGAGGAGTTGTTAGGGATGAAAGGTGTACTGTGTGAGGGGCATTTCAGATTGCACCCGCCAGGGATGGCAAGGTTAATTGAGGGAAAAGTGCCCTGTTTGAGAGTTCAAATGGGACTTTTCCCATCAGTTAAATTGGGCAGGTGTTGCCCTTTTATGCTTTACACTAATTAGCACAATCTGCGGCATAAGGCACATCAGTGCCTACTGACATCAAGTAGGTGGTAAATATAGTGTTGTTTTAATTCAGCATGGTGATTCCTGGAGACTGGAGTCACAATGTTGAATTAAAAACAACACTATTTTACCAACTTGTCAGTCAGGCTCCGAGGGCCGCTGATTTATATTATCAGGTATGTACCGGTTTTATCTCTAGACTTATTTTATTATTGCAGTATACTGGCAATGGAAAAGTTAGGATTTATAACCTAATAATGAATATGATAAAATGGGGGGCAGCCAAAAAGGTTGTGCTTAGGGGTGGCCTGACCACTAAATTCGCCCCTGCATACAGCCGAGAGGTAAGGAAGCAGAGGAGATGTCTGCATGTTACAAGGGTTAAGTTGTTAGTGGTAGAGATGAATGACCACAAGTGAGAAGAGATGCGGGTGTAGATGGTAGTAAGAGCTGTAATTGAAATGCAAGAAGAGGGCTGTAAGTACAGGAGAGAAGAGGGCCCTGCTCCAAGGAGCTTACAGTCTAAAGGGAGGCAGTGGCCAGAAACACTGCAGGATGTAGGTTGTTTTGCCTTCTCTCCCATCCTCAGGTGTCCGATGTTCTGCGTTATCAGATGCATTATCCTTATCACAGAAATCCTCACTACATCAAACTACTGAAATAAGCTTCTACACACCAAACATATTAGCATATTTTATAATGTACCCGCAGCAATGAAATCACATGAGTGCATTTAAGACTTTTTACAACGTGCAAATCGTTCTGCACATTTGTACTAAGTGTCCATCCACCACCTTTTCTTTTGTGCCTACCTGTTACCAAGAAAACCAGGTTCCCACTGAGCTGTGTGACAGCTGCCGCAGGAACCAGCCACTCACCCTTTCAACGGGCATTCTAATAGAACTCCGCCCTGAATTCTGGGACAGGAGACCCAGCCTTATTTATTTGTGCCTCTCAAACATCTGCTGTTTCTGACTTTCAACGAGAATGAGAAACCTTAAGCCGAGGGGACCCGCAAAAAAAATTCTGATGCTTTAGGGTGCCGTGATTCAAAAAAGTTTGGGAACCCCTGCTCTAGCTAGATCGTTTGTCATATCGGTCAGTATGTATGCACAGTATCATTTGTCCAGGACACTGGAAAGTTGATGGGAAATTGTTCAGAAATATCGTTTTTTTTTTTTTTTTTTTAAGTTTGAAGGCCCATACACAATAGACAATGTCTATTGTGTATGGGCCTTCAAACTTAAACAAAAAAGCATATTATTAGCATTTCAGACATTTGTCATAACTGGAGAACGATGCAAAAACTACGTTAAGTTCTAGGACAAAAAGTCTTGAAGCATAAATTAAGCAGTACATGTTATTGAAGCATAAAAATGAATTAAGCAGTACAATTTTACTTTTGCATTTTCATCTACGCCCCAAATCAATTCGGCAAAGGTTTGGGTAAAGCAGCTGTTCAGAAACATTTCCCAAAAGTACTAAGTTATGTGCAAGGCAGTGATGTAGAGGCTACAATTCTCTGCCTTTCCATGTATTATGCGTTTTGATTTGTAAAACTATTTTATGGCACAATAAACACACAAAACATTGTTGCATATAATAATAAAAAAAAGAAATTCTGAAAAATAATGCAACTGCAAAATGCTCCGCAAAAGTTTTACAAATACCTACGTTTGCCATTCTGCTCCATGGTAGGTTTCTCTCCTTCCGGAGCTTGCCTTAGGAAACCTGCGATACCGTTTGACAGGTGTACCGCCCCAGTTAAACTCCCCAGCTGCCACTGTCCTCGGAGTATATCCGGATGTGCCTCAGATAAAGGGGGGTGATTCAATGGTTTCCTTTAGTACGATCTCTTGATGTAAGATCCGGGGGCAATACTCAGTGACCACCGGCTCTCAAGTGACCATCCAGCCCCCCTCCTATATCCCCTTGTGACCACTATGGGGTGTCAATGTCCCCGTCGGTGAGTTATACATCTAGCAGTGCCTAATAGTTTGTTAACTGAGTATTTAACTGCCCTCCCCCCTTCACTCGCCGTTTCCACCTCGCTGGTTCCATCCAGTGAGGTGGAAATGGCAAGTGTGGCCATTAAAACAGCGAGGCTCACCACAAAATGCAGCGGATTCCAGCAAACCATTGACAGAGAGGATTGCTTTTCCTCACCAAAGATAAGCCATCCTCGCCGTACAACCCCCCTCGCCACCGCATTGCATACACCCCTATGACTACTTTGCTAATTAATTAATTAATATTGCCTACAAATAATTTTCGCTAAGGAAATTGATCGAAATTCTAGGTTTAGGATCTTACATTTCACACTTGTCTTCCATTGTATGGATTTCTTGAATCACTGGAACCACATCGGTCTCCGCTGCTCCTAAAATATTCTGCATCCGACTCCTCAAAAGAGACAGCTGCAGCTGTTGCATCCTCACGCTCTCCCGAAAGCGCCCGAGTTCCGCAGCGGAGCCCAGAAGTTGTGCAGTTTTCTGTGTTGTCTCAGGTCTGTCCAGAACCTCTTCCTGGCAGTTATCCAGAAGAATCATCTCCCTTTCCATCTGCGGAACAACATTTGTGTAAATTGTTCTCAGAGTCGCAACAATTCTGCCACATTTGTTGCACTAATACAAATAATGTAATAATGTTAAAGTTCTGGTATTTTCTGCTAAATGCAGGGGCTAGAAGGAACAGGAGAAGGAGTAAATCCATATCTCAGGATTATATTCGAAGTATAAATGGTTTTCATTCGCCTGTATGTTTTTAATACATTCCACAGTTTGGTTATTGAAGCTAGAACAGATCACCATTTAGACATCTTATCATCAAATACTGGTCATCCCATTATTTCTTTTCATATAAAAACTCAACACAATTAGACATTTTCACGTCATTTTTTAATGAGCGGACTCTGGGCTGCAGTTCTTGGCAATGTGCGCTGGTTATTTACTTGGCCCAGGTGCAGACACATAATTTGGGCACCCCCCTCCTACACAACAACCCAAGTTCACAGTATGCAACATGGCAATGGGTGACAGGGAGAGGCAGAGGGTGACAGGGAAAATAGAGGGTGAAGTGGGAAGCAGTGGACCCCTTAATCCTTAGGATCCCCGATGCACTGTAACTGCTGCACCAATGGTAGTTCCACCTTTGATGTCACTATGCCCAGGTCAGATATGCACCAATAGACAAGGGATGATTTAGTTACACATGAAACAATCACTTTATTAAGAAGGTGGCTTATCTTCTACCAAAGAAATCTAATCAGTTACCAGATCGTTGATTAATTTCCACTCTTGCTTCAGTTCATCACAGTACATTTCCCAATCTCTACAGACACCAAGAAGATACATCCATTTATCCCACAAGGACTCCATCATTATGATGGGCAGCGGCATGCCATCTTCGCTGCTCGTGGGCAGATCTCTGGATGCCATTTGTAGAACCACCAATTGTTCCTCGTAGGATTGTATTTGTGTCACTAAATTCTGAGAAATGCAAAAACAAATTTATTCTCAGTGTTAACCCTCTGAGCGCCAAGATCTCTGTGGATTGTGGCGATCCCGGCCGCAGATCGACAATCCACGGCTGTTTCCGTGGCCATGCCCCCCTTTGCGCTGATTGGAAGGTGGGACATTGAATCGCGCCTGGCGTTCAGCTGTCGATCAAACTGCAAAGGGGCCAGGATCATGGCTGTGGGTAGGGATCGACAGCCGCGATCCTGGATCGAATACCCCCCACATTTGTTATATAAATTGAAATAAAAAATGGTACTTGTGTATTATCACGGCGCCCAATTTTACTACGTACACAAACGCATCGCATGCCGTTATGGTATGCGATTTTAACACTTATAATGGCATTTCATGTACTATAACATTAAATGACAATGTCATTTATTAAAGCCACCCCCCTCCCCCCCCCAGTATCAACGTGATCCCGAAGCGAGGGGCGGCGGTACGTGTCCGCCCGACCTTTTCATACCCCCACTATCCACGCCAGCGTGGAGTTGATTTTTATAGTGTGGCGAGCGCAGCAAGCCACCAAGCCCGAAGAGTGTTGAGCGCAGCAAGCCCCACGAGGGGACGCGTATTATGTTACATGTATTACGCGTCCGCTTGCCACGCTTCAGGCTCAGTGGCTCCCTGGGCTCGCCACACTATATAAATTCAACTCCACGCCGACGTGGATAGTGGGGGTATGAAAAGGTCGGGTGGACACGTACCGCTGCGCTCGCCAAGCTTCGGGATGACGTGGAGAGTGGGGGGCCTAAATAAATGACATGATCTGTCATTTAATGGTATAGCACATCCAATCAGAAATGATATCTAATCGCATCACATGCCATACAATAATAATTTTTTATCGTACCTTATCTTTTTAATGGATTCACTGACACAGAGCAGTGAATACATTATATAAGAAAATCGCATCTGATCGCATCGCATGCCATACAATAATGGCATGCGATGCGATTTCACTACTGTGAATAGCCCACTACGCAAATGCCGTAGTGGGCGCCGTGATAATACACAAGTAACTAAAAAATGTATATTTCCTATATAAAAAGGTAAACATTACAGGTTATTACGAGGAGTCAAAATGTTTGCTTGGTAATTTATACAATTATTTTGAAAAATTAACTCTTGGCACTCAAAGGGATGAAATGCAGTGAAGGCCCATATACACTGGTACACCTAGTGTGTACATCCCGGCGATGAGCGGTGATGCAAGCTCCCACATAATCACCGGGAAAGCCGTTCATCTGCTGGTATTACCAGCAGATGGAAAGCCGCTCAGTGGATATGCACTGAGCGGTTTCCCCCTCAGCAATGATACACGCTGGGCAAAGTCACCCAATGTGTATGGACCTTATGTGTCAGGGGATATCCACAAAGCCTGAACTGCTTAGTAGTGGTATGTTTAAAACTTGGACCTATTTTTTGACAATGCAGCCAATAAATTCACGAGGAACCAGTGACATGAATGAGTTTCGATTCGATAGTTGAACAAAACATTACTGTTTTCAGATACACACTTTACACCAGGGATGGGGAACCTTTGGCCCTCCGGCTGTTGTTGAACTACACATCGTAGTATGCCCTGCTACAGATTTGCTATTTGGCTACAGTATGTTAAAAGTGTTGCAGGGCATGCTGGGATGTCTAGTTCAACAGCTGGAGGGCCAAGGTTCCCCATCCCTGCTTTACACCATAAGCACTCAGGAGCAGGGCCCTCCACCCCTCTTGGTCCTCTTCTAAAGTGCACTCAAACTCAGTCCGTGACTCCAATCAGTTAATCTGCCCTTTATAGAGCACTAGATCATTGGCAGCTGTTATTAACGGTCACTTATTTAGTTATAGCATTAACATGGAAACAGAGAATTTGACAGCAGATAATCTAATCTGCCACATAACATGTTATCTTGTTGTTATCGCAACAGGTTACATGTTGTTATCTCAACGTTCCAACGGATAGGTCCGATTGCTGATCCATAGCGCAGGCAAGAAGCTTTAACGGTGCGTAGAACAGCACCCTGCAGCCAGTAGCGCTACTGCAGATCTTCCCATAGTATCCAAGCATAGGCGAATCTAGAATTATGGTAATGGGTGGTCCCAGATCTAGAAACAATAACAGGGAGACCTTTGCGCGGCGTAGCCACGCCGCAAAAAGGGGGCGTGGTCTCATGGGAAGGAGGCGTGGCATCACAAAAAGGGGTGTGGTATTACACTTTAGACCACACACAGTAATGCCCATTACACATTTTAGCAAACTCCGTAATACCCATTACACATAAAGCCACACGCCGTAATGCCAAACACCATAATGCCCATTACACATTGTGCCACACATCACGATGCCCATTACATACTATATAACAAACCGTAATGCCAATTACATATTTGCCACATAAGTGCTGCTTACCTACATGCTCATTGCTAGGGGGTTCTTGCTTGAAGGCACCATAGTACCCATTACACATGATGCCGCACACCATAGTACCCATTACACATGATCCCGCACACCATAGTACCCATTACACATGATGCCGCGCACCATAGTACCCATTACACATGATGCCACACACCATAGTACCCATTACACATGATGCCGCACACCATAGTACCTATTACACATGATGCCGCACACCATAGTACCCATTACACATGATGCCGCACACCATAGTACCCATTACACATGATGCTGCACACCATAGTACCCATTACACATGATGCCGCACACCATAGTACCTATTACACATGATGCCGTACACCATAGTACCCATTACACATAATGCCGCACACCATAGTACCCATTACACATGATGCCGCACACCATAGTAACCATTACACATGATGCCGCACACCCTAGTACTCATTACACATGATGCCGCACACCATAGTACCCATTACACATGATGCCGTGCACCATAGTACCCATTACACATGATGCTGCACACATAATGTCCCTTACACATGATGCTGCACACCGTAATGCCCCTTACACATTAAGCCACACATTATGCGTAATGCCCCCACATACCGCCACTTGTAGCGTCCCTTAAGCAATGCCCCCAAAAGTGCCACTTACTGTAAATTTTTATATGAGCCTTCGCTGCTGCTGCAGGGAGAGATGGAGAGCGGTGCAGCTGCTTCTATGGGGAGAGGAGCAGAGCGCAGTGCAGAGCACGCTCCCTCTCCCCTCCTGGTGTCCTCTCTAGCCGAGTGGACATTTGAAATATTGTGCGCGCTGTTGTTGTGCGTGACGTCGGGGAAGCACGCCGGGCGCCGGCACCACATGATTAAAGGGGGAGCGGGCAGAGGTGAAAGCGGGGAGAAGAATTGGAGCAGAAGCTGCAGGGGTGACAGTCATTGACAGCTGGGCAGAGAGCAGGGGCTGTATTCAGAGCACTGCAGGTCATGGCTGTTTGAAATAATACCCCTTTCACAACAGAAAATGCAGGGATTTACCCGGGAATATGGTCCCAGGATCATGCAGGGACATTCCCAGGCTGACCCCTTATACACAAGCCTAGTCCCTGCATTTTCTGGTGTGAGGGGGAGAGACAACCACTCCCCTCTCCCTACCCCCTTTAACTAACCAGCTATATCTTCGGAACCAACTGACCCATTTACATGAGACCAGTATCATATTGAAGAACTTTTGAGATGGCTTTGAATGATTTTGGTCCCGTGAAACTGGGCTGTTTGGTTCCAGAGAAATCTGTCCTCAAAGTACATAAACAGTCATGAAATTACATTTAAGAAATGAAAAAAAAAAAAAAAAAACGGTTTAACCTCAATATCCCTGGAACCAATGAACCCATATGGAGCCAGCCTGGTATCAGATTGAAGGCCCGGCGATTTGGGTTCGACTGAGATCAACCTCAAGCTTTAGTGATGCCGAAGGGGGAACTGGCAGCCGTTGAACTGGGTGGTGGTCGGAATTAGCGGGTCCCATGTTATCCTATAGGGAAAAGGTTCCAGCTTTGCCTGGCCGTATCTCCGGTTCCGAGGGGGCTAGAGACACGGGGCTGGGCTCGTTGGAAAGCCCCATCCCTCAGCTACAAAATGGGGGGCTAATGGGTGGTCCTGTGCACCCCCGGACCACCCCCTAGATTCGCCTATGTATCCAAGGGACACTTCAGGAAGACACTCTGCCCCTGTAGAGAAGCCCTGAGCATTCTTAAGACGCTCCAGGCAGTGCTCTACTTCCCAAAGTCACAGGCCGCGCCTCTCTGGAATGACAATGTGTTTAGGAGGCGGGGCCTGCTCAATGTTATTGTGCTGCTCAGGTTTTACTCCATTAACTTTGTGCAACAATTGAACAGTGTGTACATCACAGATAATTTATTCGGTGACCACTAGTAGTTTGTCATTAAATAGGTCCCCAAACAAACATATCACACCGGTATCACAAAACTTGCCTTGCTTTTTTCCCACTGCACCAAGGCAGCTTTGTAGGATGTTGGCTTCTGAAACAAGGAGTCTCTGATAATGGCTTCAATGTCTTCCAGATCCTCCCTGATCTTCTGTTTATTACTCCTGAAAATGTGATATTTTTCATGGTGCCTAGACAAATAAGAATCCAAAATGTCAAAGCTTGGAACGCTGAGGTCCCTGGTAGATATGTACATGACAGATCAAACTAAAAGCATCATAAGTTACACTTAAGGTGCATACACACTGTGCAATTTTTTGGGCCAATTAATTTTGGCCCATCTGAACGATATTAGTCAAAATATCTTTCAGTGTGTATGCGACGAACGATGATGTGCATACTCGCCAGTTGTTCATCAAGGTTGTTCGTCAACTGTGCATGCAGCTCAATTTGGATATATTTCAAAAAGAGCCTATAAACCGTAGCTAGATCTTTCGTCCAGGTCATTGGGTTCAATGGAAATTGGTCAGCAATGTCTTTCAATGAAATTGTTCAAAAAAATTGTACAGTGTGTATGCACCTTTAAACATGCCATACACTACAAAACCAGCCGACTACATGACTGGTTTGAAACATAATGGTTCAGTATATGGTGCTGAATGAGGATCGATCACTGCCTGAAAACAACTGGAAATCAATCTGGATAAAAGGTTAGGTCTTCAAACTTGGCCACCCCCATCGTTCAGCCAACTTCTAGCAAGGTATGGATACATGTATTATATGGAGGTTCTCTATCCAGAGACGTAATAGGGGAGGAGTCTGCACTGTGCTGGACCTATCATCTGAATGCATGACATCACAGCGCTGCGCTGAGCACCAGGAAGTGCAGCACTGGAGACACGCCAGGTGGCTGTACCGACTGTTGGATGTATGTCCGGACATTTAAAACAACAGTACTGTCCTAAGGCCCTGCACCCTGGGAGAGGGCAGCAAACGCACAACGTTAGAGGCCTGCCTCCTCCACTGTCCTTGCAAATGTTGCATATGCAGTTTACTACAACCTCTGGACCAAACCACTAATTAGTTAAAATAAAGTCTGGTGAGTTTTATATCAATTTCCCACTAGTCTGTAACAGCGTGATTTTTAGTCAGTACCAATAAACAGGGACAAGATGTGTTCTATTGAAAAGACAAAAATATATAGTGTCTTAGACACTTATCAAAGAAGATATGAACTTTGTTTGCGTAAAGATTGAGGCTATAATTAAACATGTACAGAGGACTATTACACAAAAGACATCCTATAGGTTGAGTCTTTTCATATCTGAAATGCTGGGGGCCAGAAGTATTTTGTACTATTTGCACATTATAATAAGATATCTTGGGGATCGGACCAAATAAGTAACAAATTTACAACTTTCTTGTTTATGTATCTTATACATAAAGTGAAGATAATTTGATACCAAATTTATAACTGTTGCACATAAAACAAGGCTTGTGTACACTGAACAGTCAGAAAGCAGGTCAGACATACTCGATTTGGGATTTCTAAATATGGGAGACACAACCTGTACAAACCAATGTACTATACCCCTAGTTCCATAGCAACCAATAAAAGGTTTACTTTACTTTTAAAATGAAGTAGAAAAATGACAGCAGGTATCTGATTGGTACAATTCATTTATAACTTAACAACTATGAAAAACTATGCAGAATTTATAAATCAATGGTTATGTTATATCATACGCAGCAAATTTGTATACCATATCTAAATAAGAGAATGATGGAAATGAAAAAATTTACCTGAGTAAAGCGGATCTCTTTCTTTCTAACCTCTCCATAAATATGGAATTCTTGGAGGTGACCTCTTTTAAAACGTCATCCAATTGTTCTTGAGCGTGTGGATTACAAATAGATTTCAACTTATCAGTGATTTTATGAATTTCAGCTACAGCGAGATTGAGTTCTTCTTGTTTAGAAATCAGCTCACATTCCTGGGATTTTAGACAAATCAAATCAAATGGATCAAATTGTAACTTTCCTCCATGTTGTGTGAAAAGCTCTGCTACGTTGATGATGGCTTGTTGGAAATCTTGAAGGCATCTACAGATCTTCTCAGTTGTGTTCTGTCAGAGAAACACATTTACTGCAATGTTCTAAATGGCTATTTACATTATACAGATTTTCGACACATTTAACACTAGGAGGTAAATTTACATAAGATTAAAAAAAGTAAAGGCGGTGTTGCGCATACCAACCAATCATATTTGGATCATTTTCTATCTAACGAAACACCGAGGGCCAGATGCACAAAGCATAAAAATTGATAAAAATTGAGTGATAGACCACCAGCCAATCAGCTCCCAACTGCTATGTTACAGGCTGAGTTTGACAATGTAGGGTTTGTTTGCACAAAGGGGGGCAAACAGAAGAAAGAAAAAAGGCTTTGGGGGCACACTCTTAATTATAAGGTGTGTGAAATTAGTTTAAAACTTAACTTATTAGGATCTTCAAAGATTAAATGACAAGAGCTAGTACAAAGAACAATTGAGAATAAGTTTAGGAAAAATTATGGAAAAATCTTCCCCCCCCTTTTTTTTCTCCTTTCCCTTTTTCTTCTCTTTTTATATATTTTTTTATTTTGTCTTTTCTTCCTCTGTTTTTTGTTTCACTTGTGGTCAATTACAGCAAATAATCTGTCTAAGTGTGCAGCTGCATTAAGTCTAAGTCTGTGTTTGACAAATTACAGTTTCTGGTTGGCTGGTGGTTTAGAACTCTCCATTTTATCACTTTTCTAGGCTTAGTACAGCACGTCCTAAAAGCTTAGTAAATTTACAAATATGTTACATCTGTACATTACAGGTTCCTATCATTTAAAGAAAACCATATACCATATATGAAAGTTACCTATGTAAGTAAGCTACAATGGCTTAATAGAACCAAAGGCATTAAAAATAAGATGTTTTTTTTTTTAGGTAGAAATAGCATATTTCCTGTCAAAAAATTATCTAGTGCAGCACTGAGGCAACCTCTACAGCGATAAGAGTATTGGGGAAATACTCCATAGTGTTAGAGACCTCCTCAACAAGAGGTGACCTGGATGATCGGTGGGCAGGCCAATATCACTGGCCAATGATATAAAACAACCGCTTATATATTATATTGGCACGTAATGATCGTATGGTGCATATACATTTCAATTGCCGAAAAAAAAATATATGTATGCGCCTTTTATGTACGTATATTATTTCTTAGCGGAATATAAAACCTATTATCTCCTTTTCAAAATTTCTTTGGAGGGGTTGTAAGGCTGCCCAACACCATCGCAGACTTTCAGCTGTACTGCATGTGCGTGCCAGTTCCTGTCTACAGAGCAGCCTACAGAGCTGTAGGGAAATCTATTCTAT
This sequence comes from Crinia signifera, assembly GCF_055691185.1. Taxonomy (NCBI): domain Eukaryota; kingdom Metazoa; phylum Chordata; class Amphibia; order Anura; family Myobatrachidae; genus Crinia; species Crinia signifera. The sequence goes on along the minus strand of NC_139228.1, from coordinate 35,060,733 downwards.
TCTGTCTCCGTATTATTCTGATTAATCTCCAATCTGTAGCCAGTGACTGAATTCAATCCCGGGTGATTTAGCCTGGGAAATGGCTGAAAATTGCATCTGCAGATCTTGCTCTTTCCTGGAAAACGCTGCAAAATTTTTGAATTAGTGGCCATTCCCGCAAAAAAAAAAGATTAAGTAAATGGAATGCATGTGTACAAATCAAACTTTATACATCCTTCCTTTGAATATATTAACTGTAAACATAATAAAGTCCATAGAGAGTGACACGCTCGCTTTACTATAAGCTACTAATCATTTAAACGGGATGCAGTTAATTTGCCGGCGGTCGGGATCCCGGCGGTCGGAATCCCGACACTGGAATCCCGACCGCCGAAATCCCGAAACTTTCTCCCTCTGTGGGTGTCCACGACACCCATAGAGGGAGAATAAAATAGCGTGCCGAGCGTAGCGAGGCACCGGGCCCGCTGCGTGGCGAGCGCAGCGAGCCCGCAAGGGGGGGCGATCCATGTCCCCCCCTTGTCGGGATTTCGGCGGTCGGGATTCCGACCGCCGGCAAATCGTATCGGATCCCATTTAAACACCTTCAAAAGTGGTTAATTATTTTTATTGTGGATGAATAATGTATTTTTTAGTTTTTAACTTCTGGCTATTTTTGCTAGGGAGTACGCCGAAAAACACCACTATTGTCATATTATTTGTAACTAGGGGAGGAACCTAGATGTTTTTGTGGCTGCACTCCAACTTCCTTAGCCCTTATATATGGACAATGCACAGATTGCGCCATCAACTTTTTTATTTTTATCAACAATTGTGTATGGTCCACAAATATGCCTGCAGAAACCCCTGCCCCCCACAAACAGTATGGGGCAGCAGAGAAAGGTGTAGAAAAGCCATGTTGTAGAGGCACAACACACAAACATACAATGAGATGGACATACAGCATGTAAAATAGCAATAATCTATGATGATAAAAACGGGGTATAGAAGAACCAATTAGCATTGGAATTATTTTTTTTTACATAAATGCAGTTAAAAAAAAAGTTCATGATGGGTTATCCAAATCTACTTTTTCCGGTACTTCTTTACTTTCACGGCGCCACTCTAGATAGGACAGATAGGATACTAGATAGGATACGATTTGTATGCGATTTGACATAAGATATCGCATAAGATATAGGATAGGACAGATAGGATACTAGATAGGATACGATTTGCATGCGATTTGACATAAGATACCGCATAAGATATAGGATAAGATTTACTATCCATTTCATTACCCCACTATCCACTAGGGCGTGGAGTGAGAATAGAATAGTGTGGCGAGCGCAGCGAGCCACCGAGCCCGAAGCGTGGCGAGCGCAGCGAGCCCCGCGAGGGGACACGGATGTTGTTTGAAAGCAAGTCCCCAATATCGCATGCCATTTGCATGCAATTCCATAAAATACATTCCGTGTCCCCTCGCGGGGCTCGCTGCGCTCGCCACGCTTCGGGCTCGGTGGCTCGCTGCGCTCGCCACACTATTCTATTCTCACTCCACGCCCTAGTGGATAGTGGGGTAATGAAATGGATAGTAAATCTTATCCTATATCTTATGCGATATCTTATGTCAAATCGCATACAAATCGTATCCTATCCTATCTGTCCTATCTGTCCTATCTGTCCTATCTGTCCTATCTGTCCTATCTGTCCTATCTAGTGGCGCCGTGAAAGTAAAGAAGTACCCTTTTTCCTTCTATAATAAATATCTGCTAAATAAAACCACTTTACAATGGGGAGGAGGGAGTGGAAGTGTTGACAAAGCTTGTCATCATGGAGCACACTGTAGCCAGTCAGAACACAGAATATTAACAGCAATAAAGAGTCTGTCTCCTCCAAAGATCTGGGACAATAGAATATGCTGCTAATCCAATCATCTACACCAGGGGTGGCCAAGCCCTCAAGAAGTAGCAACAGTTCACAATTTTCCAGTGCACCTGTGGATCCTTTGAATGTGTGGGTTAGTAATGAATGCAGCACATGTTTGAAAATGTCAGTTAGTATTGACTGCACCTGTGCACCACAGCTGAGTGATCTGGAAAACGTGGACTATTGGTAGATCTCAAGGACCATTTGGCCAGCCTTGATCTACACATATACAGCATCACAGAATAAGGATTGGTGCTCCAAGGAAATCACCACTGTAAAGTTGCAGTGTGAAAAGCAATGTGCTGCCAATGTCTCACTTGGGAAATATCTCCTAACCACCACATTGTATAAATTGTATATATATTTACAGTTTATCCAAAATCTTAGTACATGTGTGGTTAAAGTACATATTTTCTAAGTTGCTAAAAACGCATGAAAACTTTGAACTGAAATTTTGCACCACCAATACTTACAATGTGCTGTGAGATCTTATTCTCTGTTTCTTTTCCAATATACTCGATTTCACTCAGTTGTTTTTGGAGGTCCTGTGTAGCTCCTTGGGTTGAAATGGACCTTATACCATGTAACTCTGACTTGCATATTTCATGAAGAGCCTCAAGCCTTAGCAGTTCCTCTTCAGCCTTGTAGATATCCAACTCAATAACAGATTGCTCATGAATATCTCTGTTGATTTTCCTTAGATTGTTAATGGTTTTCTGCAATTGGTACTGAGCACTTGTGTCTGTTGTACCACAATCAGTTATCACCTGGCTGAGAGATTGATGTAATTGTTCCGTATATTCTGCTAGAGATTTAATAGCCTTTTCCTCATTTTTGAGAGACTCTTCATCGACACCTGATTTTTCGTGCAGTAGGCAGAGTGCCTTGGTAGTTAAAATGCTTATATGCTTTACTTTTTTACATACCAATTGAGCATCTATAATATCAAAATTGGTTCCAATCGTGATGGTGTCTTTTTGTACTGAACAAATCATTGATTTGATTCTATCTATCAGCTCTCCATAATGTCCTTCTACTCGTCCACAATGTACAAAGTGACCACTTGTCTCAGCATCCTTTGTCAAATTTAGACATTTGTTCTGTAGGTTATCAACAGCCAAACCATCCCAGTGAAGCCTGTTATCTTCGAACACGTCCTTATACCTCAATATCTCAAACAAGTGATCTCGAGATGATGAGATGGCATTTTGGGAAACTTGTAATTTCCTTTCAAAATCTTTACCATCTCGTTTTGCCGCCTCATCATGTATCTCAGGTTCAATAGGCTGCAAAGCACTCAATTCCCGATTGAGGTAAGTCGTCCTTTCTTCAAAGTCATTACAAATTCTTAGCAATTTTTCAGTATAAGAAAACTTCTTTTCTTCTAATGTCCGTATTTTTCTTGCCTTATACTTTAGACTTCTTAATAAGTCATTTAAATATAACTGCTCTGATTTTTTGAGTTCCCCATGATAGTTTTGGCTGTTCTTCAGAAGTGTCAAGATTAGACCTTCAATTTCTTCCAGCTCTGTAGTCTTGGCCTTTAAACAATTTAGCTGCTCACACAAGTCCGTGGCAGTAAATAACCCTCTGAGTGGAGTTGCTTCTTTCTCTAGACATTGCAGTAATTCTTTGAGCTTTTCAATTTCTGAAAAAAGTGATTTCCTTTTTTCCAGTCCAGATTCCAACTGCTGTAATCTCTGAACTGATTGTATAACTTGGACCTGGAATAATTCCTGCAATTTCTGGAAAAATGATCCCAAGTCTTTGCACACAGCTGTGTCAATCCCTGAAGATATGTGTTCCGACTCTTCAATAACAGAGTCGACCATCGACTTTCTGTCCGAAATTTCTTTGCACTCACTTTGACAAGCTATGATCTGCTTTTCTACATCTTCAGGTAGAAGTGCAATAAACAGATTAAATGCGGTCCAGTTTTGTGAGTTTTTGACCCATAACAGTGATTCGTATAAAGGTTTACAAGAAGCATATTGCTCCAGAAAGTCACTTGGTGTTTGACATCGGGTGAGTTGGCGATCATTCACCCTCTCCTCGAGGCTTTCCAATTCGCTCTGCAAATTGTCCAGGGAGCTTTCCAGGCTCTTCCGCTCATTTGTTCCCCATGTTCTTTTGATTTGCAAGTCACATGCATTTCTTAATATGGAAAACATATGTCTAATGGCTTGAATGTCTGCGGAAAGTAGCAGAGATGCCTTCAGAGCATCTTCTGGAGAAGTAGAAGGTTGATCAAGTTGGTCTTGCTGGAGACGAATGATCCTTTGCACATCGTCAACTTTCTGTTGAAGAAATGCTATTTCTTGGGCTTCCTTTGCAAGACGATCCTGTTCCCTAAGAACATTCAGCTCAATTTGTTCCCAAAAGTCCTCAATTTGTCTCACATCAAGGGCTATGTCCTCTGTGTTTTTACTTGGTATTCCATAAACACCAATGTTTGATTGCGCTGTCTCCAAAGCATGCAAACTTTTCTTTTCTCTTGATATTTGCTGTAGAAAATGTGTTATTTTTTCCAAATGACTTGTGTAACTTTCCGTGGGTGTCCTGGAACACAAATATGTCTGGAGTTAAATAACGTTTAGCACAGGATAGATGTTCCATTGTAAATCAATCATTACATTGCCCGGCTGAATGTCATGATAGCGATAGCTGCCAATCTATTTTTCTGAATAATCTTTAATATCCGCTATAGAACATTAATGTAAATACATATTATGCACTTAATAATTCTACAGTATTTTAAAACATATCTGGTATTAAACAACAAAAAAAAGGTATGTAAAAATAAGTCCTAGAAAAAAGCCTTCATGTAGGAACGTTCGAATAAGCGGACAGCATTTTTAAACATAATTGAAGAAATCTGCATATATTATTTTATATATAGACAACTGATTTTTCTACAAATATTCAACAAAATACATACAGTAGGAGCATAAGTCACAAAAAAAAAAAAAAAAAGAAATATTTCTAGCGGCTTGCTGGGGTAGTGTAACCGTGAACAGTGGGCCACAATGGCCCCCATCCAGAGATGGACACCAACCCGGTCTTTTCCGCAGTTGGTTGATGATCGTCTACATGGTCATGGGTCTATTCATCTACATGATGGTCATGCTACGACAGTCGCAATTAACTGACAAAACAGTTTGATGGAGGTTACATTGGGTGGCAGCAAACACGTAGGTACGTGACAACAGTTTTCCATACGTGTCTCTGCCTGTGTTTGCAAACCCGTACGCAGCTGCAAAGGCTGCGGCATCTTATTTCCTGTGGCTATTATAAGTACCATATGACTACTCCGTTCTGTATTTAGGGGGTTATTCAGACTTGGTCACTACTCTGCTGATTTGATTTACCTGCAATCAGGTAATTGCTGCCCCACCAGAGTGAAATCCCGCCCTGCACAAAGCTGAGAAACCCCCCAAATTCCGGCTTCCTGTCAATCACCTGGTGAATGGCTACCAAACAAAAAAGATGCTGGATTTTATTGCATGTGTACTGTGACCCGTACACGTGCGTAGCCATTGATTGATAATCGCCTGGCTTGCTTATTCGCACAACAGCGATCAGGTTTGGCAAACCCCCTTAGACGCCACAAATAATGCTTGTAGCAGCGCTATAGCAGGTGCACATTCATGGTCTGACTCTCTACTAACCTACATGTCAGCTCCCAGGAAGACCCATCACTTGCCAGCCACATAACTGGCACAGTCTGTCCCTGTGTGCATACACTATAGTTTTTCTGTTCGCTGTAGAGTTTCAGAAATGTTTGTGCTAAAAATTGCTTAACTACGTGATCATCAGCATTAAATGCCGATTGTTTGCGACTCAGAATCAGGCATGAAGTTTACGAAGTTGCTTATCACTGCACTATACCCCAGTGAGTTAGAACGGATTGGCTATTTTCTAGTGCAAAGCGCCCAATAGCAGCCACACCCACATGTGACGGCAAATATTTTATCAGACTAAAAAGAGTATCCTGTATAATCAACTTCGTACCACAGGACATACATTTTGAGAGTTTCCTTCTCCTTGGCCAATGTTTGGTAGGACAGTCTTGCTGTACACAGAGCGTTATGGAAGCTCTTCAAATCTTCACACAATTTCAGTTTTTTGGTTTTCAAAGCGGTTATTTCCGCTAACAGGTCTGTGCGCTGTGATGATAAAATCTCTCCACCCTGACCATCTCCATCTCGTTCTTTCTTTTCAAAACATGGCCATTTAGGATCCAGTTCAGAGATGTTACTGTAAGCTTTCTAATCAAGGAAAATGACAAAAAAGAAAAATCCACATGAATGCTTATTTGTAGAATTGATCAATATTGCGGTCTCTTACAAATGAAAATAGAAATACAATATTAAATCAATTGTACGTTCCTTGGGGACCTTTACATGAGAAGATCATGGATCAAATGTAAAACTGTAGGTGACCCTATGTGCTTTAGCAGTGTTTCCTGACTCCAGTCCTCAGGGACCTCTAAATATGCATGTTTTACAGATCTCCTCAATATCACAACTGATACAATTAGCAGCCGCTGTGGATCTTTTAAAATGTGTGTCCACTAGTAATGATTGCACCTATGGACCAACTAGGAGATCTGGAAAACATGCACTGTAAAGGTACCCTGAGGACTTAAGTATGGAAGTGGCATTCAGGATTACACACACTGGCCCTTATTCAGATCTGATCGCAGTACAAATTTGTTCTCAAAATGGGCACTGCAGGTGGGGCAGATGTAAAAATGTATAGAGAGAGTTAGATTTGTATGAGTTATTTTGTTTCTGTGCAGGGTAAATACTGCCTGCATTATTTTTATACTGCAATTTAGATTTCAGTTTCAACACACCCCACCCAACTTTAACTCTCTCTGCACATGTTACATCTGCCCCACCTGCAGTGCACATGGTTTTGCCCATTTTGAGAACAAATTTTTACTGTGATCAGATCTGAATAAGGGCCATTGTATATGTATAACTATATTATATAGGTATCTGTAGCTATATATTAATCTACACCTCACCTCTAGGAGGTAAAGTACCACCACTGACCACTAGAGGCCACTTGACAGTTCAAATTACTCCTTTGTATGCTAAAAGTTGTTATAACAGAAAATGAAATAGATTTTTGCAGGAACACTGATCTGTTACGAACTTGCTGGATGTGGGGAGAGGGAGCTGTAAAGACAGAGACTGGAAGTAGGAGCACATAGGGACACCACTCAGCTGCAGACAGGACACGGCGCCATTCTATTAGGCTATTCCATCTCATGGCAAAATCCCACAATTCGCTGGTGTTCCATGAAAGGTCAGGGCCAATAAGACCTGGTTCCTGTAGATTCAGGTCTTATTGGGTCCGCTCTTTCCCCATTGACCCGCGAGTGGTGGAGCATAATGGAATGCAGGAAAGTGTAAAAAAAATAATCCCCCACAGGACGTCTTTTTTTCAAGTTTCTAATTTAACGTGGCAAATTCACTTGAGCAGCACTTGAAATAAAAGCTACCAAATTAAAGGGTACACAACTTTTGTCTGTAATACCCCTTTGACACACTTCAGTGAGTCGCACCAGGTATTTTGTACCCGGCTCCTACTGTGTGCAACCTGGTTTGTGACGCCATTTACACTGGTGTCCCTACCCAGTATAATGCCGCGTGGGTGACATCTTGGAAGGTGGGTCCTAAGCCGATGCTTGGAAATGACATCTCCCAGTGCCGGCTGTTTCATTGATGTTAGTGGGCCTCGGGTCGCATTGACCCAAAATACCTGTTTAAAAGCAAAATGTCCCAGGTTGAATCAGTGTTCAACCCTGCTTGCCATGTGCATTGTAATGCCAGGTCGCTTGACCAGGTTCAAGTGGGTCCTTTTAAATGGCACAATATGCCGGGCTGCCGAAAGTTCATGTGCAGTAATCCAGGATATTTATGGCAGCGTAAAACTGGCAGGAAGGTTATACCGAATCTTGTGGTGACCCCCTTCCCCTAATACCATAGGAGAAATAATGTTTTACCTCTAGCTCTTGAATTTGTTTCTCTAATTCATTTAGATCTAATCTGATTGGCTGTCTTTTGAAGCTACTGATGTTTTTCTTCACTTCTTCAAATAATCGTCCTGGACGTCTTTCGGAAAGTATTTCATGGTCTTCCCCAGCATCTAGGAGCTGCAAAAGAATACACATACCACCGGCAAATATGAATATGATCTACACTTGTACATCTCTCTGCACTGGCCTGATGAAATGGTTGTAGTGGTGGAATGTATACTTGCAATGGGCCAGTGACTGAGTAGTTTGTTGTTAAAGGACAACTCCAAGTAAAAATATATCATTGTGTCTAAATAGCCACAGTTCCACCAACTACGTTAGCAAAACTTCAATGGCCCATTGTCCACAGTTCTGGAAATATCCCCTTATCCCAGTGCTGCAACTAGTGCAAAACTGGTGGTTGCTGATGGAGCGGATTACTGATGATTGTAAACTTACAATGTATAAAGGTTGACATCCAAACCTCTGCCAACTATGGGGTGGGGGTATTAAATCCAGGTTTCCGACTGTTGGAACATCCCAACAGTCAGAATCCCAGCTGTTATCTTCTGATGCGAGACTAACTCGACAGTTGGAATTCAATAATCCGACTGTCGAGTGTTGGAAAAGTCCATAAACTGTCGGAAACGGCCACGGATTGTCAGAAAGCGGCTGTGAATTCAACAATCCGCAGCCTGTTTTAACAAAACATGCTGTCGGTAACAGCGGCATTGAATAGGTGAGTGCCGATATTTCCTGTCGGGAAATATGAGCACAGATTGAAAAAATATAAACTAAGGGGGTATTTAATCAATGCCTTTTTCCTTTGCCAGGTGAATAAATGGCAACGATTTGCCGATCACTAATCAATCGCGGGAATTTTTGCCCATTTTTTAGAACGTTGTAGTTCATGCCATATCTTTATTTATTTTTTTAGGTCAAATCGGCACGGGCCTAAATGGACCTGAGAATTAAAAAAAAAATTGTGGATTCACTGATCCAAGTGTTTTTTTCCTGTGACGGATTTCTTCACGCAGGCGTTGAATCGGTACAAAGATTGAATACGTCGATTCGAATTCCCCAATAATTGGGATGTCCCACCCTAAGTCTAAGATCTCCATTAGGATTGCCTTTCGCACTGTGGTATCAAGAGAAAATGTATATTTTACTATGGAGTTCTAATAACGGAAGATGAAATGTTCCATGGAATGTTTAAATGAGAGCGTTAACATCTTCTCTTTATACTGTACTTACTTATTCTGATGTTCGGCAGCTCAAGGGTTAAAACAGAAGGCAGTGTATCATGAATATCTAAATGTATACCATCACCTACCCTACAAAACAATGTTGCATAATATCTAGTGTGGCATCTTGTTCGTGTGTGTGTGTGTGTGTAGGTGTGGGAAGAGGCATCTACTGTACTTAGAAGTCAGAGTGTGACTCACATTGGAAACTTGAAGGCCTGATATATTATTTCTGATGAGGTAACAGCGGCCCTTTGATGTTAGAATGCTAATATATTGCTACAGACTCTTTTGCTGTTCATCAATAATTCAGTTAGAATAAAAATTACTTATGTAAGGAGTCAAGTACCTTAATTCTGTCAGCAATATTTCCCGAAGGTCTTCCTGCCAACGGCTGCCTTCCCTCCACATGCGGTAACTGAGAAACAATGTCCTGCTGGAAGGCTGCAAAATGAGTCCCAAGATCCCTCAGTAACATTTCAGCTTCTGCTGGCAAACTAACCGGAGCTGGTGTTGAAACAAGCCCACGCGAGGTCTCTTCGGTCTGATCACGGATCAGCTGGGTGTCCTGCATTTGGAGGTTCATAAAAAACAATGATTAAAGGTCTGTAAAATAGTGTTTGCTCTTTGCTACCATGCTTTAACAGGCTTGTATATAGAGTTGGATATTTGTTTAACGCAGATTATCTAATTTTGTATTTATTTACCTTGGGGCCAATTCAACAAGATCTACCTGTACAGTCTCAAATAGCAAGGCTCAGCATACGGCTCATACACAGAAGTAAATGTACTAATTTTGGACAACTTAAAGGTCCATACACACACAACGATGTGTCACATCGTTAACTACCATCGTTAATTTTCACCCTTGAAATGAAAATGAAAGACCTCAGCATTGCATTGATCGCTGGTGCACGACGGATGACAAACGACCACAAACGATGCAGGTCCTTTTTCTATTGAAAAAACAAACAATGTTAACGACCATAGCCAAATTGACCTGCATGCATGGACGATGGCTATGGTCTTTAACGACCCACGGGTACGCGCATCATTTGTAGTCGTCCATCATTCACAGCATAAACACTAGACGATGTTGAAAGATTCACCTCCTGAACGACCCTGAACAAAGTCGTTCAGGAGGTGATTTATAATGGGGTCGTTCATCATCATTAAGGCATCATCGTAGTGTCTGTATGGGCCTTAAATTCGATTCGTACTAAGCTTAAAATCGAGAGTGATAAACCACCAGCCAATCAGATCCTCACTGCCAGGTTAGAGGCTGGGTTTGAAACATGGCAGGTAGCTGATTGGTTGGTGGTTTATCACTCTCCATTTTATCAATTTTCAAGGCTTAGTACATCTCTCCCTCTGCGTGAAATGGATGCTTTATGTGGGAACTTGGTGAAGACAATGTGATTGCACAGAACTGAGTGTTGTGTGGCTGAGTAGCGAGAGACTCTAAAGTTCTGTGCGATTCTGAGTAATGCGTATGGTGTAAGACAGATCTCCTGTACCCAAACTGGGGTAGGTGTAATTGCCAATACTAATGATGGTGGGCAGAAAAACAGTAGGCGGAGCAGCTTCCATACTGAATTCAGACAGATCCTCACATGAGCCCTATGGAAACTTGCACTAGCGTAAGGTGGTAAATCAGGCTGCAGCATTACAATCAGACAGTACTTACAATCAGACAATACTTAGCATCTCACTCAAAATCAGCCCCCTGATTTGTATGCAGATCCTAAAGAGGTGCCATACACTATGCGACTCTCCCAATGCTTGCTAGTCCTACTCCAGTAGATGGTAATGAAGGGCCATAGGCAGTGACAATCTAGGAATACTGTTGTTGCCCCAGTTTGCGGTCCACACAAAAAGCAACCGCCAGTCCGACACCACCATGCTACCACCTCTCTATGGGCCAGATGTATCAAGCTTCAAAAAGTGAAAAAATGCAGAGTGATAATCAGCCAGACAATCAGCTCCTACCTGTCATGCTACAGGCTGGGTTTAAAAATGACAGGTAGGAGCTGATTGGCTGGTTGCTTATCACTCTCCATTTTATTACCTTTTGAAGCTTGAAACATCTGGCCCTATGCGATGACAACACACAATCTATTGGTCAGATCATTAGTATACCACACACCTTTAGGAAAATTTACTACAGCGGTACTTCCTCATCTTTGCGGCCACCGCTTACAACAGTTACATTAGCCGCTACGTAAATTGTGATTGTCCCCTCGCGGGCTCTGCTCGCCATAACTTTACTCAAAGGTAATAGGTGGTGGCCTGGACCCAGAAAATAATCCCCACAGCTCGCCGTACGCTACATCAGTTCCATAGCGTAAGCGGTGGCCGCAAAGATGAGGAAGAACCACTGCCGCTTCTAAAAGTGAAAAATGTCTATCATTCCTCTATTGCATCCTAGAAAAATGATAGACTAAATTTAATTGGTTGCTATAGGATACATCACCTTTTTTCATTTTTAAAACCTTTAGTAAAATTAGCCCCTAATATCGGTTATGAGATCACTGAATATGACATTAATGTCAATTCTGGGTATAAAACCAACAATGACAAGGTACAGATAGTTTAAGTAGTAATGAAATATCAATTCTACATAATTATTTCACACGTGACATTGCTGGATGATAATATATATATGTAAATGATTACATAAGTTGTCAAAAGTAAGAAACCTTCTGACATTTAAAAAGGCAAAACAAAAATATATTTTTAAAAACTGGACATTTTTTTACTCCAGCATTATAGAAGAACTGAAAAACACAAAATGGAAAATAAAGGTCAACTTTAAACACACCTGCTGTTAATTATATATTGCACCCAAGCATTGAATTAGAGAGACAGAAGATTAGAGATGGCACAAGCGGGATTCTTACCTGGACCTCCGTTAGAGTGACAACGCTCCCCTCATCATCAGCCTCTTGTCGTTTCATCTCCTCTGCAGTTAGTAGAGGGGAATCGTTGCCACAAACTGTTATGTAATTTAGCGAGGTCTTTATTTGTCTGTTGGGAAATAGTTTGACAGATACAGTATACAGAAGTAAAAAATGCAATTCAGAGTTATAAAAAAAAAAAAAAAATTCTCTGGAAAAAGAGCGATTTAACAAAAAGCATAAAAGAAAAATACCACAAAAGCTGCTGAAATTGCGGTTTTAAAAGTCAATGACTCTCTGCCCTCAACCAAGCAAGTGAAGATCTAAAAACCATCAGAGGAAGATTTAGGAAGGCATTAGGGTTCACATTATCCCCCAAAAGTAACATAAGATATTTTATGTATGTGACCTGCTACGTAAATAGATTTATATGTGCAATATTTAAATCCCAATAAGGGTACATTCTAATGAGGGCAGCCATTGATACAAGACAGGGATCCATGCTTCAGCATCTCTGGTGGCCGAAGCCTTCACCTGCAACTTCCATGACAGAACAATATGCAGTTCAGCATAGCCACCCATCGGTGATAGCCATGAGCAGGATCTGCTGCCTCAATCTATCACTACATTTCAATTGCGCCACTGCTCAGGCTCCTCCCCCTTCATGAAGGGGCTGGCTAGTCCGCATCACAAGCCTCAGGGTTGTGATGCGGACAAGGTAGTCCTAACTCAATCCCCACCTTCAACAACACTCCACCCTCACATTCCGATGTGCTGAATAATAAAAGGGCCCGCTGCTCTGATGAACAAGGCCAGGCTCCTCACAACTGGTTAAACTGGTAAGAATTTATTTTTGTGAGTGCAGATAGCAAATGGAATAAGATATTGCACCTCATACCTCAACCGTTTTTGAAACCTCATGTCTCATGTGATCTACCACAAGAACATTTCAATCTAAAATTCAAATCCAGTAGTTAGTTACAAAACGAAAGAGTTAAAAGGTGAGCAAATGTAATACAAGACGGCCATTTTCCTCTTGAAATTTTAGCCCCTATCATCCAACAAATACAAATCTGAAATCTTTCAGGAAGGAAAATTGTCTCTGCAGTAGATGGTTATCTTCAGTTATAGAATACCGCAAATGAGACAGCCTCATTATTCCGATAATGGTTCTGTGAATCACACAGGAAACTTTCAAAAGAATAATTTTTTTTTTTGCATTTGTTCCCCACTGAGCATTTAACACTTTTACCACATGGATAGCTGAAAAGTGTGACCTGCACCTACCTGCTGGAATTAGCATCACGCGGCACTGTAGGTAGTTGACCATTGGCCTCTTGTTGTTCTCCAGTTACTTCTGTGGATTCCGCTAATGCATTCTCCTCCGCAGCTTCTCTTGAACCGTCTGTCACATCCAGATAATGCTTCTTTTGAACAATTTCAGTGCTTAAACTCTGTCAGAAATTCAAAGAACATATTAAATAATTCTGAGTATAGGCAAGTGATAAGCATTGAAAGCAGACAGTAAAAATCTGCATTTCATTGGAACAACAAATAAAAGAAAAGTTAGAACAAAAGTAATCTAGTGCTAAAGGAAAATTTCACTTTGGTGGACTAGAATTAAAATATACAAAAAGAACCCGAAAGATCCCCTATTCCAGTGTTGAGGAACCTTGTCAAGCCAGCTGTTGTTTAACTACACATCCCAGAATGCCATGCAACAGTTTTAGCATGGCAAATACCAAAACTGTAGCAGGGCATGCTGGGATGGGTAGTTCAACAACAGCTGGAGTGCCAAGGTTCCCCCATCCCTGCAAGGTTTACGAGATACACCTCATTAAAAGCGTCTAGCACTGATCTTTACTACAATGCCTCTGTTTTCTAAAGGTTGCTTCTCTCCTCATTCCCATTTGCCTGCCGCCTTCTACACTGTGGGGGAAATTTACTAAGGTAAAAAATCGTATAAAAAAAATTGTATTCGTACAGCAAAATACGATTTTTTTGATGCGTATTCGTATTTTCAGGATTTACTATCCTGAAAATACGGTGATGTGTATTCGTATTCATTTGAATACGAATAAATACGCCATCAATAGAATACGAGTAATTTTAACATGAAAACAACGTACTTTTACTAACAATTCGTAGTTGTAAAAAATATACGAATACGAATCGAAAACGCATACGAATCGTAAAAAAATACACCTTGATTTGGAAGTGTATTTCACATCTTAGAATTTTACACGAGGAAAAAAAAAAAAACAGAAAATAACCCCCAGCTGATCAAAATCACGAATGTTTGACTTCTAAAAGTTCACTAAGCGCACATACACACTTTTAAAATTATTATTATTTATTTTTACCCTGCAGCCTGCATGGATCTGACTGATCCATGCAGGCTAAAACCAATACGAATTTGTATTTTAAAATACGAATTTGTATTTTAACATACAAATTTGTATTTATCAGAAAAAAATATGAATCAATACACCATCGGATAATACGAATCAGTCAAATACGACTGATTAGTAAATTATCCTCCGGAATACGAATGAAAATACGACTACACCCAACGTATTCATTCGTATTAAGAATAGGAATGCAATTTTTTTGTATTTGTATTCTTAGTAAATTTCCCCCTGTATATGGAGGTCTCCTGCTTCACTAAATGCCCTCCACTCACCCTTTTTCTTCATCCCTATACCTAGCTAAGACGGGCATACTTGTATGGCCATCAACTGCATCTCAAATACTGAAACTTGGCCTTTGGTTTCCTACCACTTTACAGATGATATTTTTTGTACATGGTGTCATCACATTTTGCTTCAGAAAAAAGCAAAAATAGAAAAAATGCCTTTGACTGGATGCATTTATTATTTAAAAACATATAGTAAATAAAAAGCTATATTATTAGAAAACACACAGGGATGACCAAGATGTATAAAAATAACAGCTGATGACCCATTCAGTATTGTAGTGTTAGAAAGTGTAGTGTCTAAGGGCGGTATTCAATCCTGGCCGCTATTTCCTCTGGAAATAGAGGCCGTCGCCTAATCAATGCTACCGTTTTAGACAGCATCAGAGGCAGATTTCGCCAAAACAGATCCGACTTTTAAACAAGTCGGATCCGTTTTGTCAGAAATGGCCGCAGTGTCGAATTCACTGACATTTTCCGGCAATCCGTGGCCTTTTTCACGACACGCCCACTTTCCCAAACTTGACAGCGATAACATTGAATTACGTCTGTAGAGTTACAGTCAAGCTGAGCTAAAACTTCCCGGGATTTCGACTGTCGGGACGTTCCGACAGACAGAATACCAGATTGAATACCCCCGTTAGAACTCACTGCAGAACATTCTCAGTAGGGAAACACATTTTTGCCAACTCCCTTACAGATATCCCTGAGGAAGTAGTCAACAATGAAATGAGCCAGAGTGCTGTAACAGGATTATCCTAAAGTCCCACTCTGGCTAGGAGAACCTTTTTCCTGGTTCTGGATGGTTCCATCCTTCATGATTTTGGTGATCTTATGTGATATGTGCTTTTATATTTTGTGCACTTTTTTTTTAATCTTATACCTTAAATACTACACTGGCATTTTCTGTTTCTGATATCTGAAATGTTCCATTATCAGTTGCCCTTTCTGTATATTCATTATGACATAATTGCCATTTACATTACCATTATTACAAACAACAATATAAATCCTTAGCTCATGAGTATCAGGGAACTGCCACAAGGATTCTCAGTAAAGTCTGCATCACATAATAGAAGTAAAAAATGCTAAAATAAAAAAATTCTATAACCAAAAAGTTTAGCTGGAGAATTACTGCCCTCTGCTGTTTGATATGAAATATATATATATATAAAAATAAATAAACCTGTAACGAAGCAGAGATTGTCACACTGCGGAATCTTTCTGTCAACTTGGTTTGTCGCATGACAGAACAAAACAGCAGCGGGAATCTCTTGAAATGTTCAGCCACTGGTGACCATGTTTGACCAAAACCAAACCGGTACACACATATGCTCAATGCTTAAACGTTAATGGCAAACATGGAACCGCTTACACAGCAGTTTGCAGTGGAAGTAAAATGTTATGTTAAACCCTTAGGGGGGGTATTAAATATCCCGCTATCTTTCCCAATGGGGGAAATGGCGGCGGGGCCCTATTCAATGCTGTCTTCCCTGACAGCATTGAACAGGGAACTCGGCAGAACATGCTCGACTTTAAAAGCAGTCGGGCACGTTCTGTTGAGAATGGTCATTGATTGTCGAGCTCCCGGCCGCAGATGAATCTCACAACCACGTCCCCCTTTTCTGCGCTCGGCAGGCAGGACATTGATTCCCGCCGGCCGAGCTGCAATCGAACTGGCTCTAGAACGGGACTGGGTCACGGCTGTCGGACCAGCCCGACAGTCGTGACTCCGGATTGAATATCCCCCTTATTAGTAATAGAAAAATATTTGAAAACATACATTTTTCAAATTTCAAAAATTAACATGAATGATCAGCCCCTGACGCCATGAACTCAAACTTTTTAGTCACAAACTGACAGTGTAATTGTTCAGCTCAATACAAATTCAAAAAGGTCAGTAAAAAATTGAGAACATATCTAAAAAAGGAAAATACTTTAATAATACCTCATCAATATGGTCCGTTGTATCATCCTTGTGTACTGATGAAGCAGCTCTGCTCACTGCTTGGGTTTCCACTGCCTGGTTTTTCACGGCAGACGAACCAGCATTTGACTAGTTGGGAAAATAAAAATGGTTAAAAATAATGAATGATACTATCATACAGTATATGTCAAATAAATACAAAATGCATAATGTACCATCTTCAATGGGTGTAGGGTGTGCAGTGCACATGGGCACCTGGGCCAGGCGGCACAAAAACAAACCCTGCACACATTTCAGTTACTTGCCACCTAACCGTCATTAATAATATTATTCCATTGAGATATTGGGTAGGTTCATTTGAACATATTATTACAGGTTAGAAAACACAGATTATATACAGGCCATCAACATCTCTAATCGCTTATGGTGGGGATTACGGAAGAGGTTTGTGACCTTGGTTATAATGCACAATATTTCCTAAAGGATAATGCAGTGCTGACATCAGGTATATAACTCTATGGTTATACAGAAATTATATATAGTTATTTATACAGAGTACAATACTTTTGTATTATACAAGGGATCCGTTTCTTTACCTCATGCCAATATCAGATCACCTTCCGCAAAAGGTACCCTTTACACTATTCACAAAACGCCATATTTGCCCACATAGATTAATCTACCCCCATAAATTCCCCAATCCAGTTGCGGGTCTGTAGGGATCGTCCCATCCTTCAGAACATTGTTGGTGTACTGCAAATACGATATGTCGGCCAGCATATCACAGGTACATATTGCTCTAGTGTGTACCCAGCCTATGGAGGTTACAAGATTTTAGTATTTTGAGTCCAGAATCACCTATTATAGTCTTTAGAGGTGGGTTACAGTCAGTGGAGGCTACAGAGGTGCTTCTGCAGCACAGGTCAAAATTCAAATAAGGGAGCCACACCCACTGCCACCTACTTCCATTCCAAACTGACTTGCTGGCAGTTGGTGCGACTCCCCTATTTGAATTTTGAACTGCGCTGCAGTCCCACCTCTGGATCCGCCACTGGTGCTAGCATTGTTTACAGAAAAATGATGCCAGTGTAACGAACACCTGTTTTATAAAGCCTTCTTGTTTTGATTGTGATGGGCATATACAATGATGAGCCATAAAACGGCTGCCAGCCTTAAACAACTCCTGATATTTTGGGGGCAACCCATCACACTAATTTGACATTTCCATTGATTTCTCTAGTATCATTATAGTTACTTTAGAAATTGGGAAGATCAAGTCTTACATTACCTTTTTCTTTTTTTTGCCTTTTAACGCCTTCTTTTCATTTACTTTTACGGTGTCTCTAGGTTGCTGTGTAGTTTGCTTTATAGGTTGCATTGCGGGTTGGACTAAAGATTCCCCTGCAGTTTGTAATGAAGGATTTTCAGTAGATTGTACTGCAGGATGTACTGATTGTTCCACTCTGTGTTGTACTGAATGCTTTTCTGTAGATTGCACTAAATGTTGTACTGAAAATTGCACAGTGGGAACTACTGAAGGGCACATTTCAAGTTGCACAGGTGGTTCCAATTCGGCTTGCACTGAAGGTACAATATCAAGTTGGGTTGGCACAACTGAATGTTCCCCAGCAGGTTGAACTACAGATTCTCCAGAAGGCTGGACTGGTTTCCCAGCAGGCAGAGCTGAAGACTGCTCAGGAGGAAGCACTGACGTTTTTTCAGCAGGCAGCACTGCAGTTTCCCACTGAGTTAGCACTAAAGGTTCCCCAGCTGGTTGGACAATCTGCTCCCTAGCAGACACAACTGAAAGTTCCCCAGCAGGAAGCACTAAAGTTGCCCCAAAAGGCTGGACTTTCCCAGAAGGCTGCACAGAAGGTTCCCCAGCAGGCTGCACTGAATGCTCCACAGCAGGAAGAACAGGAGATTCCCCAATAGACACTGAAGGTTCCACAGCAGTCTGCACTGAAGTTCCCACAGCATGCTGTATAGAAGATTCTCCAACAGGCTGAGGTGATTTTTTACCAGCAAGCTGCACTAAAGGTTCCCCAGCTGGCAGAGCAGGAAACCACTCAGCAGCCAGGACGGATTGCTTCTCCGCATGCTGCACTGAAATCTCTGCAGCATAGTGCACTGAAGATTCTGCAGCAGGTTGCATGGAAGGTTCCTCAATAGGCAGAATGTTAAACCCCTCAGCAGGCAGAACGGGAGACCTCTCTGCAGCCGGCACTGATTGCTTCTCCACAGGCTGCACCGAAGTCTCTGCAGCAGATGGGACTGAAGGTTCTTCAGCAAGTACAAAGGAGGACTCATCAGCAGGCTGCACTGAAGGTTCCTCTGCAGGTACAATGGGAGACTCCTCTAAAGGCTGCATTGATTGCTTCCCCGCAGGCTGCACTGAAGGTTCTCCAGCAAGCTGCAATGAAGGTTCTCCAGCAAGCTGCACTGAAGGTTCCCCAGCAGACACAATGGAAGACACCTCAGCAGGCAGCACTGATGGCTTCCCAGCATGCTGCTCTAAAAGCTCTGCAGCAGGCTGCAGGGAAGGTCCCACTGCAGTATGCATTGAAAGTTCTGCAGCAGGCTGCACTGAAGGTTCCTCTGCAGGTACAATAGGATATTCCTCTAAAGGCTGCATTGATTGCTTCCAAGCAGGCTGCACTGAAGGTTCTCCAGCAAGCTGCACTGAAGGTTCCACAGCAGACACAATGGAAGACACCTCAGCAGGCAGCACTGATGGCTTCCCAGCATGCTGCTCTAAAAGCTCTGCAGCAGGCTGCAGGGAAGGTCCCACTGCAGTATGCATTGAAAGTTCTGCAGCAGGCTGCACTGAAGGTTCCTCTTCAGGTACAATAGGATATTCCTCTAAAGGCTGCATTGATTGCTTCCCCGCAGGCTGCACTGAAGGTTCTCCAGCAAGCTGCACTGAAGGTTCCACAGCAGACACAATGGAAGACACCTCAGCAGGCAGCACGGATGGCTTCCCAGCATGCTGCTCTAAAAGCTCTGCAGCAGGCTGCACAACAGGCTGAATGGAAGGTCCCACTGCAGTCTGCATTGAAAGTTCTCCAGCAGGCTGCACTGAAGGTTCCTCTAAAGGCTGCACTGAAGGTTCCTCTGCAGGTACAATGGGAGACTCCTCTAAAGGCTGCATTGGTTGCTTCCCTACAGGCTCGGCTAAAGGTACCACAGCAGGCTGCACTGAAGGTTCCGCAGAAGACACAGTGGAAGACACCTCAGCAGGCAGCATTGATGGCTTCTCAGCATGCTGCTCTAAAAGCTCTGCAGGTGGATGCACTAAAGGTTTCACAATAGGCTGAACGGACGGCCCCACAGCAGTCTGCATTGAAAGTTCTGCAACAGGTTGCACTAATGATTCTGCAACATGCTGGACTGATGATTTCACAGCAGGCTGCACTGAAGGTTCTATAGTAGGCATCACCAAAAGTTCTTCTGTACAATACCCTAAAAAGTCCACTGCAGGCTTCACTGGTTCAACACCAGGCTGCATTGATAGTATCACTGTAGGTTGTCCTAAATGTGTTTCTACAACTTGTAATATAGGTTGTACTGGAGGATCCTCAGTACTTTCCACTAAAACCTGCACTGTAGGTTGCACTGAATGTTGTGCTGCAGGCTGCACTGAAGGCTTTGCTGTAGGTTCTGCTGTAAAATGTATTGAATGCTTTTCCATAGGTTGTACTAAAGATTGTATTGAAGGTTCCATAGTAGAACCTTCTTGTTGTACTGAAGTGTCCACTGTAAAGTGCACTAAAGGTTCAACAGGATGCTGCAGTGACAGTTTCTTTCTAGAGTGTATTGATGAGTCTACTGTGTGTTGTACTGAAACATTTCCTATAGGTTGGACTGTTTGCAATGAAGGCTCCACTGAAGGAGGCAGTGAATGTTTTTCTAGGAGTTGTAATGCAGGTTGCATGGATGATTGCACAAGAGTATAAACGGATGAATCCGCTGCAGACTGCACTGATGATCCCACTCCAGACTCCACTAATGATCCCACTGTAGTTTGGGCCTCCACACGCTGTACCAATGATGGCATTTTAGGATGCACAGTAGAACCTTTCAATGGCTGCATCGATGTACGCCGAGCAGAAAGTTTTACTCTAGGTTTTACTGAAGGTTGTACTGAAACTTCCACAGAAGACTCTACTGAAGACTCTACAGGTTGCAGAGGAGACTCCCCAGAAGGTTTAGAATGATTTTCTGTAAGTTGCGCAGGTTGAGGAGAAGACTCCACTGTTTTTTGTACTGTATTTTCCAACTTCTTCTTAGATACTTTCTTAGTTTTCTTCCCCTTTGGTTTCACAGTTACGGGAGGAAGCTTAATCACTGGCTTCAGATATTCAAGCCGTTCGAAATATCCTTTCATTTTGCTGTCAAAGAAGTCCATAGCCTCTTGTATCCTTGTGACTCCTGTCGAAAATGTACTGTGCTTTACCCCATCTGCTAGCCGGGATACATCACTGAGGTCGATCTGCAAACCTTCATATTGATCACACAACTCCTACAAGGGGAAATTAATTGTACATATTGATTAAACAAATGGAAAAACAGCACATTAAATATATACATTGACAATCATATAGAAGTAGTACTCATTACACATTACTTAATACTGTAAAATTCATACACACTGATTTCCCCACCTGCCAGTGATTTTCATAGGGAGTGGACGACTTTCCATAGTAGGACGCTATGGATAGCAGTCCACCCTGTCGCTTATCGCTGGCCCGTACACACTGGGCGGCTTTATTTGTAATAAACAGTACTATTTAACAGTCTGCCAAAATGACGGCTTCTGCAATATACTTTCCCTTTGAGCTGTGACAGTTTTTAGCACACAAACTCATAGAGGTGAGGAGTAGTTTGCTGTTTATATATAAAGTATAGATGCTACTACCATCATGTTTGGGGACAGTTTTTAGAAATTAAAAACAAAAATAAAATATATCAGATGCGCACGGGTAGGAAATGAGTGAGACAAAATAGCACAATTAAATGAAGATGAGGATTTTTAAAAAATGGGGAAAAAAAATAGACTAGACTAGAGGATCAGGCCAATAATTAAAAGAGATAAATGTAGATTAGATGTACTGTTAGATGTACTGTTAAAGAACAAAAAAAAGGAGGAAAAAAAAAAGATGAGCGATGAGGCAAAAAAAAAAGTTTGAAAATATTATTAAAGAGAAAATGGATAAAAAAAAAATGTAAAAATAAAAAAAATTGGGAGAAATACTGTAAAATTAAAAATATGAAGAGACTAAACAAAAAAATAATAGAAATTTATAGAATAGAAATATCAAATAGAAAGTATAACCGGTAAAAAATAAAAAGATTACTGCAAAAAATTAAAAAAAAAAAAAATTAAAAAGGTTAAAAAATATTCCATGGCAAAAAAACATACTATAGTCAAAATTGGCCATGCCAAGTCAAAATTAAAATAGAAGAGAGAAAGATAGTAGATATTACTGTGTTAGCGGGCAGTAGATAACGGTGCCATTTGGGCCAGAGATTGGGTAGATTTGCTTAGTATTCCATTCTACAAGTATTGTATGAAGAATTTGAATCTCCCTTTGTGACTTCCTTATACATTGCATTGCAAAAAGGCTGCTCTAGTACTAAAAAAAAAAAAATTAAGTACCCCTGTTTCAAGACAATTTTCTTCCTGAATAAAGTATATTTTAAAGGTTATATATCCAGGAGCCTTCCTAATTGAGCAATGTTCTATCGAGAAATGTATTATCTCAGACAATTGCACCTGTAATTTTTGTCTCTTCTGTTCATATGGTGCGTTTTCCCGCGATGAGCCGGCAAAATTAACAAGCTCTTCATAAAAACTTGTCATTTTGTTATTCAGGGCAGTGGAGAGACTTTCGTATTTCTGGTGTTCATCGATGCGGGTCTCCAGTATGTGCTTTGTATCCTACGAATAGCAAGAGAAAAATTGTTAGCCTGAGTGGCACCTACTGTTTTTAGATGGTTATAACAGGCGGCTAGTGCCGATGCCGTATATACATTATCTCAGCAATACTTTAATATTAAGTAACTCATTTGTTTCAATGTATATGTATTTACTTATCATTGATAATACACAAATATTTATAATATATGTACAAACTCGTGTAACTATTGTGTCTTAAAATTAACGTTTCTGATGTCAACACATTTAGGGACGTATTTAATCTGTGACAAAATTTCCCGACAGGGGAAATATCTGCTTTCACCTATTCAATAGTGCCGTTAATGACATCATTGAAGGGTGTCAGACCCGTCTTTGGATCTGTTTTGTCAGAAATGGTAGCTGATTGTGGAATTCACGGCCGCTTTTTGACAATAGGCGGCCATTTTTGCCGATCCATAGACTCTCTGACACACGGGACTTTGAGTTGCAACTGACGAATTAACTAAAACGTCCCAGGATTCCGACTGTCAGGACGTTCTGACTGTCAGAATCCTGGATTGAATACACCCTAAGGCTTACGCAGATTGGAGTTTTATTAATAATGGGATGTTGCCCATAACAACAGATCTACTTATTTAGCATCTTCTAGAACAGTGGTTCCCAACACTGGTCCTCAAGTACCCCTAACAGTGCATGTTTTGCAGGTCTCCACACAGACTCACAAGTGCTATAATTAGCTCCACCTGTGATCTTTTCAAATGTGCCTGAATAATGAGTGCACCTGCCGGGTGACCTGGAAAACGTGCACTGTTGGGGGTACTTGAGGACCAGGGTTGGGAACCACTGTTCTAGAAGACAATAGATCGAATCTGATTGGTTGCGATGGGCAACATCCAATCTTTAATAGAACTCCCATCTTCGTAAATGTACCCTATTAAGTTGGCAAGTTCAAAAATCATGACTAAAGGCCCCCATACAATAGTCCGATTTGGCCACTTTTCACCTGATTCCGATGGACGAAAATGGTTGAAAAGTAGTCAAATCAGATGTGTTCGACATCACATCCCTTCCAATGTGCGATCCCATGCGCATTGAGCCAGAGGTCGGACCTGCTGCATGTCTGACCTCCCGGGGGTGGCATGACAGACTACTACTTGCCCCAGCAAAAAGGCCCATGAAGTGGCTCTCGGTTCCATACAGTAAGAGTGCAATGGGAGGTGTTGCTGGAGTTAACGATAGCGAAATAGAAGAAATGCTGACAACCGCTGTGGAGGTAGACAGTGGTTTAGATAAATGCAGAGCTCCCAGGGAGCAAGAGGACACACAGGAAGTGGGAGGGTCCTGTTGGAGTTTGCAAAATTGTCTGGGCTGCCAGAAGTAGGGAAGTCAATCCCGGGATTCGGGATTAAAAAATACTCAATCCCGGGATTCCTGGGATCCAGGGATTGGCCTCCCTAATAAATAAAATACTGTATATGTGTGTATGTGTATGTAGGAGAGGGGTGGGCACACAGGCTGCAGTACACACGGCAGTGATGCAGGAGCTCCAGTGTCCTGATCGCTAATAACAGCAGTGTCCCGGCCGCCGCACACAGTCGGAGGAAGCAGCAGCAGCGGGCTGGGTAGAGAGAGAGCGGGAGGAGAAGAGAGCCCTAACATGGCCGCAGCTAATAGCAGGCAAGTCTCCGGCGAGTCTCCAGTAGTGATAGAGCAGCCAAAAGTAGCGAGTGGGGGCGCGGCCAGTAGGCTGCGCAGCGTGACCCTTGACCGTGTCACACTGCGCAGAGCCACTGGCCGCCACCGGGCATCGGGAATAGCCGGGCATCATCTGAGTAAGTGCTCAGACGTTGCCTGGCAGTCTAATCCCGAAATCCCGGGATTGGAAACTGCAAACCAGGGATTCAAATCCCGGCAATTTGGGGGCCAAATTCTACAAAGAAGTGACCAGGTACAGAACTGGAAAGTAGGATAGTAAATGGTGTCAGGTGGAATGGATATTTTTCTTCTCATTCATGAGATTCTCTTCTCTCCATCTACAACCCAGGTCAACGTAGGCAGCATGAGAACCAGAAACTGCCCTGACTGATGCGGCCATGAAATTGGATTCAGTACTAAATCGCGGTGGTCTAAAGACCGACGCCAGCATCCCGACCGCCGAAATGCCGACAAGGAGGGGGGGTGTGAATTGCCCCCCCCCCCCCCTTGTGGGCTCGCTGCGCTCGCCATGCAGCGGGCACGGTGCCTCGCTACGCTCGGCACACTGTTTTATTCTCCCTCTATGGGTGTCGTGGACTTCGGCATTGGTAATTCGACCACCGGGATTTTGACACCATCCGATAAAAATTTACAAGGTGTTAATTTAGAATTATGGAATAGCGAAGACCAACTAACCCTAAATTATAAATACATGCCTGTAATTCCTGTGTGATGCTTTCATGAAACAACTTGGTTTCCAGCCATTGATTATGATAAGGACTGTGACTATCACCAGAGGTAGGAACCCCTTTCTTGGACTTCAACTCTTCTACAGGTCCGGCAAGATCCTGACTTTCCTGGAGAAGTTGTTTTAGACTTTCTAACTGCTTTACTTTGCCCTGTAAACTTGGCTGCAGATCAATGTGTAAGTGTTCCTGCATCTTCTTTATCTCAGCCAGCCTCAATTTCAGGGCGTCTAAACATTCACGCTGCTCATCTCCTTGGGTTTCCACCTGCGGTGATGTAGGGTAATTATGGTAATCATTCGCCTGAGATTTAGGTTCTACTTCCATAGTAAAGTTTTCCTCGCTTCTTGGCAGATCTCCATTTAAATGCTGGTTAATAAAGACAAGTTATTAAAAACAACATCTTCATGCTAGAATATTAAGACAGCAACATAATAGCCACAGAAATCTTACTCATACCGCTTTCAGATTGCAAATGCAGGGTCGAAAAGGGACATTAAAACGGTTCAGTCCAGCTGCGACTCTGCATGTGCGGTCTGTCCAGATCTCCTCTGCGAACCGTCAATATTGGTGGTTCGCTGACAGCATGTGGGGGTGTGGCGGAGCGTCATCGGAGGTGGGGGAGGAGGCAGCGCTTAGAGCTGGCACTGCTCCAAGCGCTGCCTCCTCCATAGTGTGACCGGGAAACAGGTGGCTAGACCCATTTAACCCGTTCACACTGCACAGCAACAAACTGGTAAGAACCCGGTTTGGATTGCCATGCTGGTACCAATTAGCTATAACCGGTAACCCCTTTCACATCACACTAATTACCAGGTCTAACCGGCAAGAAACCGGCTTGTACCCGGTAATTAGCTGCAATGTGAAAGGGGTATTACTGGTTTGTACCTAAAAGAATGATCTAATAATATATGTATAGTATACTATACAACACATTAATAACAAGGTATTATCTTGCTTCATGATAGGGAAGAAAGTTGTGACCCAACTAGTACAATGACCAGGTCTAACCATGACCTGAGCTGCTAAATTAAACAGGATCTAGTAGGGTTTCCTTTATGAACAAAAATGTAGCAAAATGGTGGAGTAACTCAACACAGATAACCTAAATACAGTGTAACTAATAATCATGCTGAAAGGGACAAACAGAAACTAAAGCCACATACACACAGGGCGACGATACCGAGCGACTTGCTTAAGCACGGATCTCTCCCCACACATCGCTGCAAACCCGCGATGTGTGCTGATCAGCATTTTGCCTACTCGGCGATCTTGGCAGTAAAGACAGCTCATGCACTGTCTTTCCCTGCCGGCAATGGCGACGTGCGGGACAGAATATCGCTATCGTCGGAGGGCATACACACGAAGCGATCCGGGCTCCGTTTCTAAGTGATCTAGTCAGATCGTTTAGAAATGGGGCTTAAATCGCCCTGTGTGTATGTGTACGTGTTAAGGGGTAGATTTATGAAACTGTAGGGCTGGGGTAGCCAACCCTAGTCCTCGAGAGCTACCAACAGTGCATGTTTTGCAGGTCTCCTCACAGAATCACAAGTGAGCTAATTAGCACCATCTGTGGATCTTTTTAAATGTGTCAGTGAGTAATGAGTGCAGCAGCTAGGTTGTCTGGAAAATGTGAACTGTTGGTAGCTCTCGAGGGCTAGGGTTGGCTACCACTGCTGTAGGGTTTTAGAAGTTGAGATGTTGCCTATAGTAACCAGATTGCAGGAGTAATGAGATTTACCTCAGATACATCTTGTGACGGTACCGATTTCTTCTGATCTCCATCTTCGGATATTGAACATAAATCAGATGACTTACGTTCTGCAGCTGTCTGTGATACCTCCATACCTTTAGTGTTATTTGAAATATACTCAGAAATTGGAGAAAGTTTACTCAACAAAGAGATTTTAATAGCCTGAAAAAAAAGAACATATAACCAGTTCTTATGTAGAATGGTAACAACATATTACAGTGAGCTATAGAAAGTTGAAGTGCTACCACAAATTAGTTTAAGTGTCGTCCCATACACAATAGACACATCGTCCGATATTGTTACCAATATTGGTCAGAAATTGAGTGTACACACCGAACAAGATCAGTAAACCAATGTCATTAGCTAGATAGCCAAAACTGGCATGTTGATGTGAATGTTATGCATTATTTAATAACTGTAGTAACTATTTATAGACAGCAGATGTCACTGTTCTCGTTCTGTTTTTATTTATCAACCATACAGTTTTACAGAATAGGATAACTCAGCAAGCCACAGTCAGGGGTTATTTATGTATATTAATGCACACATTGGGGGTTATTCTGGTTCACTCGCAAAGGCAAATTCACTCTCTAATGGACAAAACCATGTGCGTTGCAACCACGTCTAACTCTCTCTGCACATGTTACATAAGCTCCACCTGCAACGCACATGGTTTTGTCCATTAGAGACTGAATTTGCCTTTACGTGTGAACCAGAATAACCCCCATTGTATCAGCTAACCTGACTGGAAAAATGTGATTTGTGAGGAAATGACCACTGTACACAGTGGAGCCATAAAAGCATATTCTTAATGCTGTCTGTCCCGACGGGAAGGAGGGCTCAGTAAATGTTTAACCCTTCCATAACCAGAACGTACATGAGCAGACACTTGTTTTTGTGCAAGATAAAAGGAATAATAAGCATGTGGACAATCTAGATTTCCATTTTTTGACATTATGCTAAATGTGTTTTTAAACTAGGACAGCGGTTCACAACCTCTTTTCTCTCCCGTACCCCTTGATTAGGCTTTTCATTTATGAGTACCCCTCCTCTCAATTTTAAATATCCACAGTACTTATGAGTGGAGTAGTGAGCGGTATGCGTGTCCTTATATAAAGGAGTAGAGGAGAAGTAGTGTGCGGTCAGGAATCGTGTTCCTCTGTGTCTGGCCGCTGTGCACTGTCTCCAGGCGTTCCCGCTAACGCCTGGAGGATGCCACTCCCAGTGGATTGCATTCCCTTACTCTAGCAGTAGGCAGCATTCCCCTACTCCTCTAGCAGCAGGCAGCAACCCCCTACTCCTCTAGCAGCAGGCAGCAACCCCCTACTCCTCTAGCAGCAGGCAGCATTCCCCTACTCCTCTAGCAGCAGGCAGCAAACCCCCTAATCCTCTAGCAGCAGGCAGCAACCCCCTACTCCTCTAGCAGCAGGCAGCTATCCCCCTACTCCTCTAGCAGCAGGCAGCAAACCCCCTACTCCTCTAGCAGCAGGCAGCAAACCCCCTACTCCTCTAGCAGCAGGCAGCAACCCCCTACTCCTCTAGCAGCACAGCAAGCAATCCACTACTCCTCTAGCAGCACAGCAAGCAATCCACTACTCCTCTAGCAGTACAGCAAGCAATCCCCTACTCCTCCAGCAGTAGGCAGCATTCCCCTACTCCTCCAGCAGTAGGCAGCATTCCCCTACTCCTCCAGCAGTAGGCAGCATTCCCTTACTCCTCCAGCAGTAGGCAGCATCCCCCTACTCCTCCAGCAGTAGGCAGCATTCCCCTACTCCTCCAGCAGTAGGCAGCATTCCCCTACTCCTCCAGCAGTAGGCAGCATTCCCCTACTCCTCCAGCAGTAGGCAGCATTCCCCTACTCCTCCAGCAGTAGGCAGCATTCCCCTACTCCTCCAGCAGTAGGCAGCATTCCCCTACTCCTCCAGCAGTAGGCAGCATTCCCCTACTCCTCCAGCAGTAGGCAGCATTCCCCTACTCCTCCAGCAGTAGGCAGCATTCCCCTACTCCTCCAGCAGTAGGCAGCATTCCCCTACTCCTCCAGCAGTAGGCAGCATTCCCCTACTCCTCCAGCAGTAGGCAGCATTCCCCTACTCCTCCAGCAGTAGGCAGCATTCCCCTACTCCTCCAGCAGTAGGCAGCATTCCCCTACTCCTCCAGCAGTAGGCAGCATTCCCCTACTCATCTACAATAGATAGTGTTCCCATGCTTATAGTATAGTAAGTAGTATACTTATCTACTTCGAGTTCATGTACACTAGTGAACACACATCAAAATATGGCGCAATAAGATAACAAGAGCTAATAATTGCATTTCAAGTAGATGTAAAAAAAAAAAAAAATTAGATTCGAAAAAGGTGATAGATTTACATGGACAATATAACTAAACCTAAACCCCACAGAGGGCGGGATGTACTAAAGAAGAAATGCAGTAAAAACCCAGTTTTGAACCACATTTTGGGCGGGTGCAGAAGGTAACGCCAGCTATAGCTTTTTTCCCCCTGCATTGTGCTGTATCAGGGATTGATCAGATAGCTCCCAGCATGACCAGCGGCCATCCGCGTCACTGAGCATGCACAGTGGAACTACCTGGTCACATATCAGTAAGGGAAGGTACCGTAGTGCAACGCAAAAGGCAGCTCTTGCCGGGAGAGCTGCCCCTTTGTGTTGCCAATCACATATGTAGGTATGTCCCGCAAGTTTTTGGTACATCCCGCCCATGGTCTCTTTGTTTTGTACCTGTAGTTCCAAAAGAGGTTCATCAGATTGTAAAAGGTAATGTATCTCCGCAGATTTTTTACTGATTTCGTCCAAATATTTTTCTTGATTTTGAAGTTCAGTCTGAAATGTGAGAAAAACAAAAATACATTTTTCATATACATTATGTATAAGATGGAGAGATAGAAAACCTGTTGATAGAACACACTTTAAACCGGTTACATGTGTACTGTACAAATTCCTTTCCCACACCCGTCTCACAGAATACACTTTATGTCCTGTATGTTATTGTTGTATTTTTGTAGTTTCATTTAACAGTGCTATTTATCTTCTTGGGGATTAGAGTTGGCAGGTCTACAGTAATAAAATCAATAGGTCGACCAGGTCATTGGTCAACACATGTCGACAAAAGCAATGGGTCAACCTGGAAAAAGTCGACATGAAAAAAGGTAGACATGAGTTCTTCACATTTTTGTTTTTCAAAAAGATGTATGCGAGGGGACGCGGTACACTTATATGGTGTCCACGTCGACATATTGACCTATTGCTTGTGTCGACCTAAGGTGAAATGACCTATGGCCTGCTGACCTATAGCACTTGACCTATTAACTGTAAACCCTATGACCCATACCCCTTCCTGGCTAATGCTGGTGAGACAATTCTGCTGCTCAACTCAAACAAATACGGGCAGGCACAAAAAATGCTGGCCGGTCCCTGTGTCTGCTCCCTGCCCGCCCACTACTGAGCGAACGCCCCGATGAGTGTAAAATCGATGATGGCGCCCACTCCGAGGGTTTGCACGTGAGCACATGCGCACACCCCAAACATCAAATTCTGCCCACAACTAGCGGGTTGGAAATGCATCCTATGTACAGACATTGCAGGGATCAGTGGTATTTTAGTACACAGGTAGACCGCTGAATAAACAGGTCACATAATAAAACACAGCTCATACTTACATTTAACAATCGAACATCATCACCTGTAAGAGTTTTATTTCCAAATAACTTCATTTTTAACGAGGACCACTGCTCAATTTCCTGGGACAGCTGCAGGATTTTGTTCCACAAGGAGACCGCACTTGTCAGGTTTTCAATACTGCTGTCAATTTTCTCAGATACCTGAAGGGAAATGACATCAAGAGGATAAAAAAGTCAAAGGGCGACATGTGAGAAGCTTGGATTCATTGTAAAGGTCACCTGGGGCATGAATGCATGAGAATGTTCATGCTGCCTGCTGTAATGCCAAGTACCACTGGGGGCAGTGTATGCAGTAACCAACATAGTGCCTGGCATCCTTCTTCTTATTCTCTGTTACTCCTTTAGGGCGAGATTTACTAAAGGGAAAATGCCGTAAAACCCCTGTTTTATGGCATTTTCCTATGTATCAATCCCCGTCCGCCCCGTTTTCGCAAGGCTGGGTATCGCCACCCCCTGGGTGGCGATACCCCATAGAAGCCTATGGGCTTATTTCGCCTCCCGCCGTACGACGTCCGCGCGCCCCCTCCCTCCCGTCCTCCAAAATCTCCTCCTCCCCCTGGTGTGACAGCCGGCAGGACATCCGGCTTCAGGAGGAGACGCAGGGGGACGCTGCCAGCCGCCGGGAGGTGACGGAGACCCCCCGCAGCCCACATCACAGGTATCGCGGGGGTCTCTGTCACCGCAACCTGATGCTGGCTGCATATGTTAGTACATATGCGGCAGCATCGCGGCAGCTGCAGTGCGAAGGCCGGCGATGTATGTTGATACATCCCGCCCTTATTATCCAATCATATGAAACATCAGATCACAGCAGCCAGTGGTACTTAGGGCCTGATTAAGACCTGCTCTCTAGGCTGTGTATATTGGGAGCCTAGCGAACAGGTAAACACCCCCCCACCCCGCCTTCCGAATTCCCTCATATGCTTACACATCCGCTTACTTGCGCCACAACAATGGAAAAATCAATGATTTTTCCTCTCTTCGCAGCTAAAAGTAAGCCAGGAGTTACTTTTAAGATGGCCGGTCTTCAGCGAATGTTAGGTCATACGCCTGCCCCGAGCTAAGGTAATACAGTAATTGTCTCCCGAGTTCTGCAAGAGGGTTCAGTGAATGCCACCTCCCTGCTTCCAATCAGCAATCTCAGTAATTGTCTCTGGTCTGGAAAGCTGATAGTAAGGAGAGTCAGCTGATAGACTAAGAAGAGTCAGTAAGGAGAGTCAGCTGATCGACAGTAAGGAGAGTCAGCAAGGAGAGTCAGCTGATAGTAGGGATAGTCAATAAGGAGAGTCAGCTGATAGTAGGGAGAGTCAGTAAGGAGAGTTAGCTGTTCGACAGTAAGGAGAGAGAGTAAGGAGAGTCAGTTGATAGACTGTAAGGAGAGTCAGCTGATAGTAGGGAGAGTCATTAAGGAGATTCAGTAAGGAGAGTCAGTATTAGATTTAAATTATTAAATCTCCGCTCCAGAAGTGACAGGTTAAATCAAATTGTAAAGCTATGTAAATTATATTTTCCCCTTTGCTCATGATTATCGATTCCGAATTAGGGCTGCAAAATGAGATCATAATTCTAACCAACAAAATATTACAATATTTGCTTTGCATTAGTATAATTAATGCTACCCACATAACAATTATTAGTATTTCACGGAAGTTGTAATTTTATTTTAACTATCAAAATAGGATAGGATTTTACTGTGAATCCTAAAAAATAGTGGTACTTATGTATTATCTGGACTCCCATCTTAAATGCACCCCATTTTTTCATACCCCTACTATCCAACTACGCATGTAGTTGATTTTATAAAGTGTGGCGAGCGCAGCGAGCCACCGTGCCCGAAGCGTGGTGAGCCCCGCGAGGGGACACGGTCTCATAAGAAAACCGGGAGCCCAGATATTACATAGGTACCAAAATAGTTAATTACAATGAAAAATACTCACATCCAACCACTTGTCAATGATGGTGTTGGCCTCTGATTGGAATGGGAGATCTTTAAAGCTTTTAATCGTATTGATGTGAAATTGCAGCTTTTTGCAGACGCTGCTGATTTCTTCAACATTTTCTGAATGACCATCAACCTCCTGTTTCAGCGATTGCACCTGCAGGGAAGACCGGATTATAAACACTTTGCACATGGTTATTACCCACACCTGTGAGTATCTCAGTGGATGGAGTAGCACAACATACATGTCAGAGCACAACAAGTTATTACATTGGTGAATAGCTGCCATGCGCGAAGAGGCTCCAATATTGGTTTGTCAAGTACCTCTATGTGGGTGTCTGATCTTATGCGGTGTACATACTGGCCTAAATAGCGGCTGCTCAACTGAGCGGGGTAGGCAATTGCCAGCCAAGTTGCATGACAGGGACTAACATCTATAGCAGCCGATCGGTAACTGTGTACACGTGTTGTAAGTGTGTACGTCCACTGACCTATCTGTCTGTTTTGTACCCGGTTTAATGAGATCTCATTGTGGGCCAGAGGCACTAAGCTTCAAAAGTGATAAAATGGAGAGTGATAAACAACCAACCAATCAGCTCCTGCCTGACATTTTTTCAAACCCAGCCTGCAACATGGCAGGCAGGAGCTGACTGGCTGGCTGTTTATCACTCTTCATTTTATCACTATTAAAGCCTAGTGCATCTGGCCCTGTAAGTGAGGAACATTAAAATTAAAATATACTTAACCAGATATATACTGCTCCAAGAGCATTTCAATGCGCACATACATTGCCTCCCAAGGCGATCTTTAAACTACTTAAGACTTCAAGACACTTTTCACTGGAAGCGCATTCTGATTTAAACGTTTACTTTTAATTCAGTAAGCTTGTCACTGCATACAAGGGGGTGATGTACATAGAGATGTGTCTTTCTACATTCTAGCCTCAACACACCACAATATGCCTGTTCTGAGTGAGTGGCCAGGTCACTAGGCTGTACGAGGAGTCTGTGCTGATTAGTTTGTATCTGACACATTGTGTGTGACTGAGTCTGCATACGGAGACACTAGTATTGGAAAAAAGCTGCAATAGATGCCACATTATAGCACTTTGAGTCAGAGACACCGTCGCACACAGATCAACACGTCACATCAAATTAATCAGCACAGTCTCCTGCATCTTCGTCACAGTGCATTGCAACGAAGGCACTTTTTTTTTATTTAAAAAACAAAAAAACACTTAATACTTTAAGATTCTCATGTGACCTGGCGTGTCAAGAGGGGTAATTTGACATCAGTAAAAATGTATGAAGACACATCTGTAACTATGCAGAGTTCTATATAAACAGAGAGGACACGTTGACTGAACTGCGCACTATAAGGAGTTGTGAGTTTATACTGTGCTGTACATCTGTTTTCAGACAGATCGTTTTTATTGGGTGTGCTCACTGGTAGCGATGACAGATCTAAAGAGCATGCAAAGTGGTGACACAGCCACTAAGATACCTACAATCTGCTGCATACGGGGGTGAATATTAGCCCTTAGTACAACTCTGCTGCATACAGGGGTGAATAATAGAAGGTGTGCCCAAATGAAAAGCTGGCTTTTGCTGTAGCCGCGTTGTATCTAGTCGCAGTGGGTTAATATGTGTCCCGATAGATTTTTCCCAGTTGTGCATCTGTAGGGAATGGCTTCACCTTTGTTTCTTCATTCCAGGAAAATGGTTTAGTTCGGTCGGATGCAGGATGGATTCCTCCAGATCAGCGCAAAGAGCTACATTTCTTTGCGCAGAAGGAGATCCTGCTTTAGAAATTTAATTGCAGGATGAAGGCAGAGTATGGAGAGCAGGGTCTCGCACAGTGTACCATATTCCGGTGGTGGATCCGAAAGCATCAAGGACTTGCCACGCCCCGGGCAGGCGCACATGGTCACCAACCCTGCCGTGATTTCGGCTGTGGAGGATCTCATTCTCAGAATCGTCGGATCACCACATATGAAATTGCTGTTGAACTGTCGGCAAGCAAGGAAACTGCATCGCATAATCCACAGCAAGCGTGGTAATGGCAAAGTTGTGCACAGTGGGTGCCAATGCATCCTACAGAGAATCAGAAGTTGGTGGGAATGGGTGTTTGCTTGACCCATGTGTTTCGATAAGCGAAGCAAAGGATGGATTTCATTGCCACAGTTGTCGCATGTGAAAAGACTTGGTATCACCACTTCGACCCTGCCTCCAAATGGATACGCATGGAGTGGCGGCGGTTCACCGGGCCAGTTAGCAACCCAGGATGTTTCTTCATTTAAGCCATCCACTCCCTTGCTACACGCTAGGATTAGTGCCTCAATGTCAATGTCAATTATGTATAGTTGTAATGTTACACATGAATTGTAATGAAATATTCTTTAATTCAAATAGTCTTTACATACAACCGTAGTCTCCTTTTCATTTGGGCACACCTTTATAGATGGCAAATTCTGTAAACCATAAATTCCCCCGGAGTGCCCATATGCAATGTGAGGTGGGCACTGGGAGGTTCCAGTAATGGTTAAGACAATCTAGACCGCTGTTGTCCATTGTGTTGTGTGCATGGCCCAAAGTGTGAATATCTTAGAACTAAGAATAATTTAAAAGTCCAACTCAGGAAAGAAGGTCATTAGGTTCAACAGTGTCTAGGTCAGTGATGGGGAACCTTTGGCCCTTCAGCTGTTGCTGAACTCCACATCCCAGCATGCTACAGTATTGCTATTTAGCCATGCTAAAACATGTAGCAAAGCATTCAGGGATGTGTAGTCAAGGTTCCCCATCCATGGTCTAGGTCAACAGTCAATCGGCCGAACACTACTGGTCGACAATCAAAAGGTCGACAAACGAAAAGGTTCACATGTATTTGGTCGACTCGAGCAAAAGGTCCACACTGAAGAAGGTCAACGTGAAAAAGGTCAACATGAGTTTTTCATGATTTATTTCAATCATATTCCAATTCAATCATAATTTACTATCCACTCCCTTGCTACATGCTAGGATTGGTGCCTCAATGTCAATGGCAATTATGTGTACTTGTAATGTTACACATGAACTGTAATGAAATAATCAGTGTGCCAAGCAGAGAGATGCACCTTGCCCGAAGCATGGGCATGACGGCCTTTGTCGACAGACACTAAAAGAGTCGTGTTAATGTTTTGACCATTTTGACCTAAGAAATGTTTACATTTTTGATGTTTCGACCAATAGTGGTTGACCTTTTGTCGGACTACCTAGACACTGTTGACCTAACAACCTGTACCCGGTTATGTTCAGCCGGCGGTGGAAGGATTACACTTCCCACTGGCCTCATGTCGCATCGCATAAAGAGGAAACCAGGGGCAAGTCAGAGCACACTGACGCTCAGAGAGGATGGCTTTTGGTTGTAATTCTCATCTGAACACACTATAAACTGAAATGTTCTATAATAGGGAATTAAACATCTGATTGATGGCTATGGTCACTGAAAATTATGAACCCCATTTGTAAAGCTCATTAATGGATTTAGGAGAATACCCTATTGGCAGTGCTAATTTTCATAAAGAAACAAAAACAAATAGACTAATATTGCAAATTTAGACTGATGTTCATTATTGCGCTACCCAATTATAGCCCATTTTTTTCGTCTGAGGTGAAAGAAGTTCTCTGACCAGTGTGTTTTCGCAAAAAAAAAAAAAAAAGGGCATTTAACTGGCTATCCCCCAGGGGATCAATGAGTCATGGTCATTTACCGCAGCTAATTGGATACACTTCATAATATCTGTAGTGCACCAGAGGGGTAGAGAACCAGGCCTAGATATCATATATGCAGTTCCTTTATGTGACAATGGAAAGAATCAGGTATACAGCTCTGGCTCTTTGCACTATCCTGTAACAAGAATAACATCCTATAACATCAAACACAGACCCCCACACCACGCACATATACATAACACTACCTTCAACATAATCTTTTGAAGATTTTCTTTTCCTATATAGGATGATTGATGTGATATTGTAGTCTCTGCGTTCTGAGTCACAGATGTCAATATAGTCTTGTATCGCTGGAACTTGCGGAGGAGTTCAATGACTACTTCACATTGCTCTTTACTAAAAGAGAAAAAGTTTCAGCTTGTTGTCTTTATAACATTTTATCTATTTATGTAGAAAAAGGAGATCGTAGAAAACATTGCTATAAACAGTAGGAACATTGCTACACACCAGAAAAAAAGTGTTAAACTTGGTACACATCAGGAAAAAAAAACAGTGCAACAAAGTAGGAAAAAAAAAATCAAACAGGGAACACTGCTACACACCAATTATATAATAAAAATAATAATAATAAAAAAAACGCTGCTATAAAATAGGAAAACCAGAACAAAAACCCTAAAAAATCAAATACTAGCAAAAAAGCGATATAAAACAATAAAAGTAAAAAGCGAAATAGGATATCTCAGAGCGATGTCCGTCAATATTTTTTTTTGAAGTTATGTCTTGTGTATCTGTCCTTTTCCTCAAAGTTTCCTCAAGAATTATTCATGCATGAAAGATTACAAAATAATAAACATGTGTAGGAATGTCAAAAACAATATCATTGTCGATCTTTGGTAGTTCGGAATGGAAAATACCAAACGTACATAAACCTTGAAAAAGATCTTCGCATTTAACATTGGTTTGTTTTGACTTGGACTTAAGTGGACCACACAGTTACTAACACGGACTAAGGTATTGGATTGAACTTTTATTTTTGAATAGACTGATACGGACAATCGGTCTGAAATTAAGTTGTGTTAACATCAGCCATACCTTGGGTTTGTGGAACTTTCTTTGGTGCTAATTTTTTTGTAAAAAATATTATGCAATTTATGTGTTTTTACGAGGATCTATTAAAGTATTATTTTACTAACAAAAGAAATTAGGTCTTTGGCGCTATGGGCCAGGTGCTGTATCTTGTTCCCCTGCTGCCACCGCAAAAGAGGATTGCCACCCTCTTAAAAGGCCAAAATACAAAGAAATATGCGGGGCGCTTGGGGCCCCGCATATTTCTTTGTATTATTTTACTAACACCCTGCTGTGGCTTGCTGAAATAGAAAAATAAAGATACCTTGATGAGATTTATTTATCCCGCTGAATTGTGAGTTTGGTACTCTGTTATTTAAACAAAATGGCTATATGTTTGTCGACTCCCACTTTTAAGGGGGCAAAAGTACGTTCGGCAATCTTTTCCACTGGCTGGACCTGGTGAAGGTTGTGAAGATACCTTTATGCATTTTCATACTGAACGCACTATGTGAGTGTGGTATGTTTGATTCTTAGGGGGGTATTCAATCTGTGTCAACCTCCCGCAGCCATCTCCCGACGGGGGAGATGGCTGCGGGGCCCTATTCAATGCGGTCTTCCCCGACAGCATTGAAAAGGGGTTCTGCGCAAAACGAGCCCGACAGCACAAGCTGGCGGGCTTGTTCTGCCGAGAAAAGCCGGAAATAGGCGAGCTCCTGGCCGGAGCTCGTCTATTTCCGTCCTCAACTCGTGGCCACGCCCCCTTCTCGCCGCTCGGGACATTGAATCCCGACCGCCGAGCTCCAGTCGAGCCAAGCGAGAATGGGACAGGAGCACGGCTGTCGAGCCGTGAATATTGAATATTGAACATTGAATACCCCCTTAACCACCAAAGATAGACCTTATAATATTGTTTTTGACATTCCTACACATGTGTTTCCTTTAATGCATGAATAATTCACAAGGAAACGGTCAGGGACAGGGACACTTCAAAAAGAAATATTGACAGACAGCACTCGGAGACATCCTATTTCGCCTTTTAATGCGTCATTTTGTTTCTTGCCTGGTTGAACAAGGTTGGATTATATTGGAGCTGCACATTTCTTTTTGCACTCTGATCGCTATATTCTGTATATTTTGTTTATCTTTTCCAAAACAATAGAAGTACCTGTGTAACAACCAGCCCCCATTATAATATATATTCAGTAAGATAAAACGGCAGCAGATCCCTAGGAATCCCCATTCACGCTAATCAACTGCATTAGTAGTGACCTACTGACCTAACAATACAGATAATGGTTATTCAAGCGTTGCCATGTTCTATACCATGTTCTATGTTCTGTAAACCTGTGTTCTTCTAGCTGATGTATCTCACCTCTGGGAGATGTACTGCTTTGTGTCCTCCCTTAGATTCTGACACTCTTCCCATCCGCGTAAGTCTTTCCCTTGTGAATCTGGAATAGGCTCCAGAAAGGAACCAGTGATGTCGATTTCCTGGGCAAATGAATCTAGCTTCTCCTCCAGCTTAACCAAGGACTTCATTCTAAAATTAAAGACAAGACACTACTAAATACTACAGCAATCTTATATGGGAATGACGCACAGGTAGTGTTTTCTTTTGTACATCTGCCATAGAACAAGCAATGTCGTCTACTTTGCGAGGGGACGCGATACAGCAATACAGTGTCCGTGTCGACAAACACAAAAACTGTAAAAAACTGGTGTCATCCTTTTCCTGTGTTGACCATTTCCATGGCGACCTTTTGCTTGTGTAGATCTTTTGTCGACCTACAGTATTGCCTGTAGAACAATAGTGGTTGACCTAGACACACTCTCGACCGATTAATACACACTTTTAAATTCTAATCTAGCCCAAAAACTGATCAACCCAACATCCTCCAACACCATGACCCACCTCTGCTGTACAGCATGGATAGTTGGTTCTATCAAACCGATATTATCAATCTGATCTCGAATGTGTTCAATATGTTTGCAGAGGTTTTTCTGTCTTCTGTTCAATGTCTCCAGCGCCTCTTTCTCTTCCAGGTTCTGCAGCTCCCTGAGAACGGCTTGCTGGGCACTTTCCAGCTTCTGAAAGAACTCACTGATCATTTTCTGGCATGATGTTTTTTCCATATGTTCTGGATCCTCCAATACAATTTCAGCTGCTTGCAAGCGGTCATCGAGCCTCTCTGCGTCTTGTCCAAGATGGTAGATGTCCTTCTCCAAAGATTCAAAGTTTCTTAGCTTCTCTTGTAGTGTGGTTCTGTCTGCATCCAGAAGTATGGATTCCGCTTCAATTGACTTTTTTATGGCTTTAAGAGAAGACATAAATGTTTCCAGGGATTTGAGGGCTGTTTCTTTCTCCCTCATGACCTCAGTATCGGTTTGTAATTCCATTTTATACTGATCCAACCTAGACGAAGGGTCCAAATCATCGCACTCTTTAATCTCATTTTCAAAAGTGCTCTGAACATCCTGGAAGAACAAAAATCATAAATAAAGCAATAGAATTTAAATAAAAATACTGTGCAAAAACACACTATTAAAATAATTACAGATGTCAAATGGCCTTAATGAAATACTTGCATGTCAGACAGTAAAGAACAATGAATATTGTAACAAATCCTAATTCCGTCTATTTAGCTGAAGTAACTAATGTACTGGATGGCCTGATTGGATCCCGGTGGTTAGTATACCAACATCAGAATCCCGACTGCCAGAAAGTTGAGATCCATGAGGTCTAAATTTGCCTCTAAATCTTGGTAGGGGGGGGGGGGCGCGGTATTCTGATTGTTTCGTTTGGATGCAAATTTGCATCCTTGCGAGTCAACCAATCCCTGCCTTGCGAATGGTGGCCTGGCCACCACGCATTCGCAGCGTGTGTTTGAATGCATTGGCTGCGAATGGGTGTTTTACATAAACATCTCTTCGCAGCCTGCGGGGGAACACCCACACCGCCGACCATCGAATGATGTGGAATGTGCACGTAGATCCAAGGTTGCTCAGAGCCGTTTGTTTGCATTATGGTTTGTGACCTCGAGGAAGGTGTAACTAGCACAGAAACAGCTGTCGGGCCAAGTCTGGGATACGCTGCTGGCGCAGCTCCCTAGGAACATGATAAATACACCGGTTAATGCTTTTGTGCTCATGACAATGGCTTGTAATTACAAAAGCGATTTACAGCTTTTGGAACCATGCTTAAATGGTGGTGTGTTGGTCTCTATTCCTATCTGCAAATGAGGGAAGATATATGTATATATTTATTTTGTCTCTTTCCCCATTCTATATTTTGAGGAGGGAAAATATATGGAAAAAGTAGAAAACTTCACCCTGTTGGTGTAAGTTTGGACAGAGCACCCCGATAAGGAGTATTTATGTAATGTATGTTTTGTTTGCAGCGCAATAGGGTTCTATACCTACCTAAATATCTGCACCTTTAAGTAGTGCGCCATACCTTTATTTTCTGCAGAACTGATTCTATGTTTGATACTGTGAACTGCTCCATCTCCGG
Source organism: Crinia signifera (assembly GCF_055691185.1). Lineage (NCBI taxonomy): Eukaryota > Metazoa > Chordata > Amphibia > Anura > Myobatrachidae > Crinia > Crinia signifera. The sequence continues at coordinate 35,020,001 of NC_139228.1, read as the reverse complement.
TTCCTGAGGCTGTTGGTAAGATCTAGAACCCATGTCACCATAATCAGTGGGTGGTTCACTAAGTGATTGTGTTCCATAAGCCTGTCTGTCTTCCAAGTGTTTAAGTCTTTGCAGAATGGCCTGTTTTGCAACTTCTACCTTTTCAAAGAACACGTCAACCATTTTCTGACAAGAGATATCTCCTCCATGTTCCGGGTCTTCCAGGAAAATCTGGAATGGCTTCAGACGCTCGTCCAGCTTTACAGCCTCATCCTTCAGGCTATAAACTTTCTTCTGTAGTTCATTGAGGTTCTCCTGTTTTCCAAGCAAAGAGACCCTGTCCGTTCTAAGTATTGTGGCTTCAGTCTGGATAGACAGTTTAGTTGATGTAAGAGAAGAGAAAAATGTCTCCAGGTCTTTCAGAAGAGTCTCCCGTTCTTTCATTGTTTCACCGGTTGCTTCCAGTTGGGTCTTGTATTGATGGACAATGGACTGAACAGCAAACACATCAACTGGAGTTGACGGATCAATAATCTCAGTAGCAATGTCGCATTGTTGAATATTATCTTCAACAGTATTCTGAACTTCCTAAAAAAAGGAAAACAAAAGTATAGACTTTATATAGATTATATTGAATATAACATTCAGTATGTAGATGACCTCATAGACTTGTCAATATTGTGCTATGGAAAACAAATTAAAATCAATTTCCTTGCATGTGCTGCTATTAACATTTAGCAGTGTTTTGTCAATTAAATCCTATCATTTACACAGCACATTCTAAAAAAGAGAGCTAGGCACTGATAGCTCCTATGGGCAACACCTACATGCAGAGCTGGACTGGCCAACAGGGGCACAGGGGAAACACCCAGTGGGCCCTACTGCCTGGGGGCCCACCTCCAGTTAGAAGGATCAGATTTTAGACTATGGACTGTTATATCTTCGACAGTGCATTGCTGTTATTAATCTGGCACAATATAATGCAAGCCCTACTATACGATGCTTACTATCTAATGGTTGGCCAACCCTTAGCTGGACACTGGACACATCCCTAAAGTGTGCCCTTATAATTTAGTTCCCGGTAGCCCCTTCATGCCCCAGTCCGACACTGCCTGCATGTGTCCTTTTTAGTAAGTTGGATACACCTCCTTAGTGTATCCAACATCTGAACATCGCGGTACACTTAGTGTCCATGTCGACATAGATACCAAAAAAACATGTAAACCCATGTTGACCTTTTAACCATGTCGACCTTTGGACCCGGTCAACCTTTAGTGGTCATCCGTATGACTGTAGACCTAGACATTGTAGGTCTAATATACCATAACCGCTTGATACATCTCTCCCTACATCTAACATATGCCCCTGTAATAGACAGCTTAGTTTATACCAGGTAACAGTGTAAAAAAATTCTGTCCAATCATCTAATGATGAAGAGTTTGTCATAAAACTATCTCTATATAACAATTAACATGAGATCAATATGTATTAGATGACTTGATTATGTAAAATCGTACTCAAAAGTGAAACAAAATGTATTAAACCATAAACACTTACCTTAAGCTTGTCATATACCTGGTCAATGTTGGAGACCGTGAACCTTTCCATCTCTGGGCCTGAAGTTGTCCTACTCGAATCGCATAGTAAAGATACTTCCTGCTCAATGGGCAAGAGGACATCGATCGTGACATTCAGAGTTTGCAACCTAAACACATACAACAGAATATTAAAACAAGTGACGCTAATAACCTACAGCAGCGCTTTACAAACTTTTTTGAATCATGGCACCCTGGAGTATCACTATTATTTTCACAGCACCAGAGAATAAAGGTTTTTTAATGAGAAATTTAGAAAGAAAAAAATCTTAAAGTAAATTGTGTTTATAGGTCATCCTTAGGTTTACTTATATGGGGAGGGACAGGATTCACATATGTTCTGATTGGCAGCTACCAGCACTGGCTCTGCCTATTATAATGACCTTAAATAATTAGCATTGGTGCTGCACCACCAACCTGAGGCACCCCTGCAAGGGTGCCAAGGCACCTAGTTTGGGAACCACTGACCTGCAGTGTGGTGAGAGCTTTTTGCCCTGTTGAAGCGGGAAGCGAAACGTGCGTCAGCAGCCAAAAGCCGTACGGGCGTCTTCCCGTGTGTCTTGTGAAATGTACCCACATTCATTCAGCGCACATTATCCCTTATAAGGGTAGTAATTTGAATATATTTTATTTAATTGTTTATATGTGGTCTGGTCAGCAGTAACAGTGTGGATGCTTAATTCACAGCATTCACTTACACTGTACCGCTTATCTGACCTATAGCTGGTAACAAGCGAAGGCAAGATATCCACATTAGGCTACCGCTACTAACAGCTTAATTAAGTACTGCCTAATTGACAACCCATTTAGGGTATTATTATTATATATGGAGTACTATATTGTGGATCGATTAGCTTGCCAGTCACTCTCCACACGACTTGCTACCTACCCTCTTATATTTGAGGTAGTAGCAGGAAAAGTGGCAGCTGGCAAACTGTTACACAACACTGTCCAAAGTTATACAGTTTCTGTGTAACATTGATACAATATAACATTACAAAGCTGATACTTGTGGACACTGTTGCTGTTTTTATTCATATGACGTGAATCCAAAGTGGCAAATCCCACTTTGATCTCACTTTCTACCACCGTTTTATGTAACAAATCGATACCATAGACAGACGCAGTAAAACAGTGCCACATATAAAGACACTGTAGTGGATTAATTGAATAAAGATTTTCAATAGACACACAAGATCCCTATACCTGTTGTTTTAAGGCACAATTCACTTACCCTGTCTGTTATATGTCTTTATGTTTGGTTTTATATTTCGCAGTTTTAGATAATCTAATAAAAGTTAGATTTTAGTGCGATTTATTCTTCTTTGGTGCACCATGCAGTCACATACTTTTTCTGTCCTTGCAATTATTCTGGTGAGAGCTTTCAAAAGACTTGAAATAATACAGTACTAACACTGTAGATTAAAAAATGTCTTTCAGTTCTGCACTTTAAAACTGGATTATGGTCAATAGAATTTGGCCACAAGGTAATGATCTTTTTGAAGGCTAGATAGCCACAAAAAAATAATGAATGTGCCATTTTCAACAACATTCACCCGACACAGAAATGTAGACAATAACTGCATTAAAAATCTTACTTTATTTTCTGGCGTTTTTGTTGAGACTGTACACATTTATTTGTAATGCATAGTGACTATAATGTACAAGCAGTTTCTTCTGATTAAAATTATATGCAGTAAACCTATATTTAGTGTGTGACTGTGACTGTATCAGCGTAAGAAATTAAACATCATTTTAATCAGAAGAAGCTGCTTGTGCAACCTATTCTTTTGCAAATAATATTTTAATGGAACAGTCACAAAAAAAGATGCCTGGCATGACAGAGTCCTCACATAACATGGTGTGACTAGAAGGGTTGGTTAATGTAAAAGGAGGCTAGATATATTTGGACACCTCTGTACATATACTTTGACAAAGTACTCTCAGATTTGATTGTTCAATAGTGTCTGGTTGGGAACCCTTGCAATACAACATCTTCCATGGTTTTTGACTATCTTGATCCACAAGACACTTCTACAAACCTGACTTTAATCTCTTCAGTAACAGTTTCCCAGTAAGACTGAAGGACAGATCTCTTTTCAGAAAACTTCTTCCTTTCAACCCCTTGCAGAAGAATCTCCAATTTCAGCGACATAGCCTCAAACTCTGACCAGCTTTCGTCTGCCTGGGCCTGTAAAATCTAGAACACATGTTGAAATATTGAAGGCTTATTGCCAACTAAAATGAAATTATTACTTGACTAGCCAAGAAGAGAGGCAAAAGAGAAATGCATTTGGTGATATAAATCAAGAAAAAGTACTTAGAATTTTCACAATAATTATCACTTATTAAAGGAGTCACAAAACAAAAAAAAAAAAAAAAAAAACAGTTGGTCCACTATAAAAAGGCGTATTGGAAAGACATGCAGGTGTAGATCTGTTACTATGTAAAATGTAACGGCCTTCATAAATAACTATACACCACCCACAGCTCTTGAATCCACACCCATTCCAGGCCCAGCCTGCTCTAATTGGTTGTTCACAATTGCAGGCCATATTTGAGTCTAAAAATAGACGTAGATTGTGTAAATCTGCATGTGGGCAATAAAAAAATAAACTTAAGGGAATAAAAATGCAGATTGGGACTCCTCAGACTGAGTAAAGCCCATTATGACCATATAAAAGGCATAATGGGCGGCTTATGGATACCATTACATGGGGTGTGGATCGTATTGTCAACCAGACTTAGGTCAGCAGTAATTAGGTCAACACTATTGGGTCAACAGGCAGCAAGGTCAACAGGGTTCTAGGTCGACATGGGTGAAGGTCGACAGGTGTCTAGTTTGACAGGTCGACATGGGTTTTTTCACTGTTTTTTTACCCGAATGTCGAAACAGTAGACATGGACACAGTTGGAAGTCAACCGCAGCCCCTCGCATCGCTCCCTATGCTTTGGACACGGTGCCTCGCTGCGCCCAGCACACTATTTTATTCTCCCACCACACCCTAGTGGATGGTAGGGCATGAAATACCACCTGTCGGCACATGTCGGCTCAAAAAACAGTGAAAAAACCCATGCCGACCTCGCGACCTGTCGACCTAACCCATGTTGACCTTGTCCCATGTCGACCTAGACACCCGTCGATCTTCATCCGTGTCGACCTAGAACCTTGTTGCCTGACGACCCAACGGTGTCGACCAAATGACTGTCGACCTAAGTCGGGTCGACAATACGACCGTGTCCCATTACATGGGTCCCATAAAATTGTGCTTCCTGCTGTTGCCTAACTACAAACTCAGTCATGTGCGGTTAGTCTCTGACTGTGCAGGATTGCAAGGAATTGTAGTTCCACAGGATCTATGGGCACAGCAAAGAGAAGTCAAGGGTGGGCAGCAGAGATTGGAAACGTGGAGGAAAAGGCAGAAATAGTCCATATATGATTGATTGATGCTGTCTGTACGTTCTGCCTGCATACGCAATTAGGTGTTACTTCATGAATAATGAGAGGCTAATTCATTTAGAAGGCTGTTTATTGAGCTAGTTAATATAGGAGTAGTATAAACAAATACAAATACAGCCAAGTTAATGAATTGAAGTTTAGTTAAATATTGCACCCCAAAAAAAAAAATGCTTTAAGCGGCACTGCCATTTTTAGTGGATATTTTGAGGATCACTCACAGCAACATTGGCATTCAAAGGGTTTAATAGGAAGGTTTGCGTGGCAATGGTCATACCTATTTTGGCAAATTCCCTTGGCACTCAAAGGGTAACGCACAGATCGTTCAGCACACACATGCAATGCACCTGTAACGTGCTGAGCAAGGTTTTGCCTATGCTGTAGGAGATCTTAGTAGGATAGACATTGTCTATCTGAGTACGCGATGGAAACGCGTGGGACCGCGCATCACCATCGCTATAGGGTATATACACACAGCGATCCATGCTTACTTTGTAAACGATCTTGACAGATCACTTTGAATACAGCACAAAATCACTAAGTGTGTGTGCCCCTTTAAAGGTTATTAGAAAGTATGACAACAAGCGAAGTAGCTGGGGACTGAAAGTGACATGAGGGCTGTCTGTCACCCATCATTGGTTTACAAGGAGGGGACGGGACGAGAGGGACGTAGGTGTAGTGAAGATTTATCTACATAAAAACAGACACCAGCTTCACCTTTACTTTCCTGCACTTAGAAGCAAAGACAAAGGGCAGTATTCAATGAGAAAAATTTGCCGTGTTTTATGGCGAGTTTGTGCTATTTTCGCGTTGGAAGGAGCATTTTGCTCTCCAAAAGTGAACCACCCTATTCAATGTGATATTTTCGCCGTCTTTTTAAGTGATTTTCGCCGTGTCTCTCCGTGTAGCAATTCTCCATCTTTTCATGGAGAACTGGAATGTGAACTTTTAAACTAAAAGTTTTTTTTTATTATTTTGGTGTAAAAAAAAAAAAAAAAAAAACAGGATTTTTTTTCTGTGAAGGGGCATGTTATTTTTATTCATGTGCGTATAGCACATGAATATATATTTAATTTAAAAAAATATATATTTTAATTTTTTTTTTTTTTTTTACACAGAGCAGCCAGCAGGGGGCCGGAGCTCTCGAGCCGCACATTAGATATTCATATATTCACTGCACCCAATCATTACATATGCACAATCGGGTGCAGTGAATACTGGGTCCCCCGCTGGCTATAGGGGGGGGGGGGCAGCTTGTGCTGCCTGGGTCCCGGGGAGCCCTCCTCCCCTCCACATATGTTCTGGGGCAGCCAGGGAGACTTTAATATCCCTGGCTGCCACCGTCCCCCGGCTCCCTGCCACGGATGCTCGTCCGCTGCAGGGGTTAAGACTCGCCGCGAGTGGCGGCGAGTCTTAACCACATTAAATAGTGGGAGCAGGAGTGGCAGCGAGCCCTCCGGAACAGGGCGAGTGCATGGCGAGAGAAAAAAATCTCTCGCCATGCATGGAGAATAATTCTCATTGAATACTGCCCAAAGTCAGAAAAGTGACCCTTTAAGCCAGTGGTGGCTAAGCCGGTCCTCAAGGTCTAAAAAACAGGCCATCTTTTCCAGGCCACCTGTGGATCTGTAGAATGTCGGTTAGGAATAAAGGCAGCACAGGTTTGACAATGTGACAGTTAGCAATGACGGCAGCTGTGCACCAGCTAAGTGGTCTGGAATACGTGGACGGTTGGTAGATTTGAGAACCGGTTCGGCCAGCCCTGCTTTAAGCTGAGAGGAATAAAACCCCAGAAAGATTTGTGATGGGAAAAGTCACTGGCAGAACAGACGTACCTGCAGCTCACGGCTTCTAAGCTGAAGTTCTTTTATATCCTGAGCTTCTGTTGGGCTTTCAGCAACAAGTTTCTCTCTTGAGCTCTGAAGTAACAGTTCTAGATTACGTCTCTTGTCATCATATCTGAATAAAACACACACAAAAATAGCATTACAATGAACACCGCTGAGTTCTTGGACACGATGGAGTTATGAAAATAACACAAATTAAATTAAAGCCGAGTACAAGTCATTGTAACCTCCTACTGCACAGCCTTATGGGTATGACCTGCAGGCACTGTGCGTACAGGGAGTGCATGGCAGATTTTGCTAAACCATAGTCAGAAGACCTGCTCGGGGCGGGCGGATGTCACATGACATTCGCGTCTTGACGGAAAGTCCTGGATTACTTTTCAGAACGAACAGAGGGGGGGGAAAAATCATTCGATGGTGAGCGTTTACCTGCTCGCTAAACAGCGAATATATGCAGCCTAGCAAGCAGGTCTGAATGACCCCCTATGTGTGCGATTAAACGTCACATAACCAGTATAATAATATCTGTACTGTAACTCTGGCATACCGATTTTAGGGCATTCAATCATGTTTGACAGGGCTTCAATTTTAATAATTCACTATTCGGAAAATCAATAAAAAAAAACTTGAAATAAATAAGTATATTGATATTCACCTGTGCAGCAGCATCGGTAGGCTGGCGCCATCTACCTCTTCATCTTCCGCTGTGTGATTCTTCCTGGTCTGAGACACAACGCACGGGGTCAGCACCTGAACACACCGTACACAGGTTAGGATTAGGAAACCTCATAGTAGATACTGAGCTTTCATTAATGTGTTCAAATTCCATAATATTTAGATACAGTAATAACCTCTGGGTCCTGTGACATCGCTCTTCCCGCAGCATATTGATGTCATTTGTGTAGATAAAGGTGCTGGTTCTGAGTCAGACGCAAAGTGGCTGCAGCAGTGGGCAGCCATGGCAGCTAGATGCACTACCCTGCGGCAGCTAGATGCACTACCCCCCTCCCCCCGGCAGCTAGATGCACTACCCCGTGGCAGCTCGATGCACTACCCCCCTCCCCCCGGCAGCTAGATGCACTACCCCCTGGCAGCTCGATGCACTACCCCCCTCCCCCCGGCAGCTAGATGCACTACCCCGTGGCAGCTCGATGCACTACCCCCCTCCCCCCGGCAGCTAGATGCACTACCCCCTGGCAGCTCGATGCACTACCCCCCTCCCCCGGCAGCTAGATGCACTACCCCGTGGCAGCTTGATGCACTACCCCCCTCCCCCTGGCAGCTAGATGCAATAACCCCCTCCCCCTGGCAGCTCGATGCACTACCCCCCTCCCCCCGGCAGCTAGATGCACTACCCCGTGGCAGCTCGATGCACTACCCCCCTCCCCCCGGCAGCTAGATGCACTACCCCGTGGCAGCTCGATGCACTACCCCCCTCCCCCCGGCAGCTAGATGCACTACCCCCTGGCAGCTCGATGCACTACCCCCCTCCCCCCGGCAGCTAGATGCACTACCCCGTGGCAGCTCGATGCACTACCCCCCTCCCCCCGGCAGCTAGATGCACTACCCCCTGGCAGCTCGATGCACTACCCCCCTCCCCCGGCAGCTAGATGCACTACCCCGTGGCAGCTTGATGCACTACCCCCCTCCCCCTGGCAGCTAGATGCAATAACCCCCTCCCCCTGGCAGCTCGATGCACTACCCCCCTCCCCCCGGCAGCTAGATGCACTACCCCGTGGCAGCTCGATGCACTACCCCCCTCCCCCCGGCAGCTAGATGCACTACCCCGTGGCAGCTCGATGCACTACCCCCCTCCCCCTGGCAGCTAGATGCAGTAACCCCCTCCCCCCGGCAGCTAGATGCACTACCCCCCTCCCCCCTGCAGCTAGATGCACTACCCCCCCGGCAGCTAGAGGCACTACTTTATGCTAATGTGAGATTCTGTTCACATAATGCCAGGGCATGTGCACATGCAAGCAGAGACAGTACTGCCCACTGACTACACACCGGCTACTGCGACCTCCATCACTAATATGCGCCATCCCCATGCTTGATGCTGGAGGTCCATCAGATACAGGCTTCCCTTCCCCATATGTACAAATCAGAATACAATAGAACTTGTTCCATAACATTTCCATGATCACACTGAAATGGCCCACTATCCCGGTAACACAGGGTGGGCACACACAACATGCATGAATGTGCATGTGCTGAAAACAGTAACGTGTACACAGAAATCCGTCCAGCTCAGAACCAGCTGCCAAGGGTACAGCTTAGAAAACTGCAGGCCCCATCCCACACTGATGAGCACCACCATAACACCACAGTCTTCTATCATACAAGTGTTGCCTGATGCCATATAACCATTCCGCCACACACAGACAGACAGATTTCTCACACCAATGTGTTGGGATCTATAGACAGACCCAATAGTAAGGCAGAACCGACAGAGAAGACAAAGATAGGGGTATGGGTCATTGGGTCAACCACTGAAGGTCGAAATGGCTTAAGTTGACACATGAAATAGGTCGACGGCGTTGGAAGGCTGACACAAGCATTCTCTTCAGTCTTACATCTGTAATCCGTCCTGAGCGAAGTCTGTCTAACGGAATTATGTAGCATGAAACAAGTTCTATATGTGAGTGACAAGGAAAAATAGATCCTTTCCATGCTCCGTACCTCTGGAGAAGATGATGTTCCATTAAGATTGCAGGTACTGGACTTCATTCCATTTTCACTCAAAGTAACACTGCAAAAAGTGATACAAGTAACAGCATCATTAATGGACATCTATATAAGAAAAGGCAACATTCTAGTGAGCAAATGAAAGCTTCACTACCACCAATAGGGGGATTTGTCAATCTTGGAGGGAGGGAGACTGAGAGGGAGAGAATTCTGTGAGGTAAAGTACCAACCAATCGGCTCCGGTCTGTTTTCAATACAAAGGGACAGATATATTAAGCCTGGTGAAGAGCTAAAGTAGAAGGAGATAACGCACCAGCCAATCAACTCCCAATTGCCATTTTTCAAACACAGCTGATTGGCTGGTGTGTTATCTCCTTTCACTTTATCTCTTCACCAGGCTTAAGACATCTGCCCCAATGCTTGTAAACTGTGAGGCAGAAGCCAACTAGCGGTGCGAGTGGTAGGACCACTGAGCAAATTTGCAAGTGCACCACAAAAAGGCAGATTCAAGTTCCAGTCACAATAAAAGTAGATGCAATTGAGTGTTTATGCAAAGGGGAAATTATCGCACCTCTCTAATGTAGCCGGAACAGCGCCCCCTCTCTAATGCAGCAGAAACGGTGCCTCCTCCCTAATGCAGCAGAAACAGCGCCCCCTTTCCTAATGCAGCAGAAACGTTGGCCCCTCCCTAATGCAGCAGAAACGTTGGCCCCTCCCTAATGCAGCAGAAACGTTGGCCCCTCCCTAATGCAGCAGAAACGGCGCCCCCCCTAATGCAGCAGAAACGGCGCCCCCTCTCTAATGCAGCAGAAACGGCGCCCCCCCAATGCAGCAGAAACAGCGCCCCCCCCAATGCAGCAGAAACAGCGCCACCCCTAATGCAGCAGAAACAGCACCCCCTCTCTAATGCAGCAGAAACAGCGCCCCCTCACTAATGCAGCAAAAACAGCGCCCTCTCTAATGCAGCAGAAACAGCGCCCTCTCTCTAATTCAGCAGAAACAGCGCCCTCTCTCTAATGCAGCAGAAACAGCGCCCTCTCTCTAATGCAACAGAAACAGCGCCCTCTCTCTAATGCAACAGAAACAGCGCCCTCTCTCTAATGCAGCAGAAACAGCGCCCTCTCTCTAATGCAGCAGAAACAGCGCCCTCTCTCTAATGCAGCAGAAACCGCGCCCTCTCTCTAATGCAGCAGAAACCGCGCCCTCTCTCTAATGCAGCAGAAACAGCGCCCTCTCTCTAATGCAGCAGAAACAGCGCCCTCTCTCTAATGCAGCAGAAAAAGCGCCCTCTCTCACTAATGCAGCAGAAAAAGCGCCCTCTCTAATGCAGCAGAAACAGCGCCCTCTCTAATGCAGCAGAAACAGCACCCTCTCTAATGCAGCAGAAACAGCGCCCTCTCTCTAATGCAGCAGAAACAGCGCCCTCTCTCTAATGCAGCAGAAACCGCGCCCTCTCTCTAATGCAGCAGAAACCGCGCCCTCTCTCTAATGCAGCATAAACAGCGCCCTCTCTCTAATGCAGCAGAAACAGCGCCCTCTCTCTAATGCAGCAGAAACAGCGCCCTCTCTCTAATGCAGCAGAAAAAGCGCCCTCTCTCTAATGCAGCAGAAAAAGCGCCCTCTCTCTAATGCAGCAGAAACAGCGCCCTCTCTAATGCAGCAGAAACAGGGCCCTCTCTCTAATGCAGCAGATACAGCGCCCTCTCTCTAATGCAGCAGATACAGCGCCCTCTCTCTAATGCAACAGAAACAGCGCCCTCTCTAATGCAGCAGAAACAGCGCCCTCTCTCTAATGCAGCAGAAACAGCGCCCTCTCTCTAATGCAGCAGAAACCGCGCCCTCTCTCTAATGCAGCAGAAACCGCGCCCTCTCTCTAATGCAGCAGAAACAGCGCCCTCTCTCTAATGCAGCAGAAACAGCGCCCTCTCTCTAATGCAGCAGAAAAAGCGCCCTCTCTCACTAATGCAGCAGAAAAAGCGCCCTCTCTAATGCAGCAGAAACAGCGCCCTCTCTAATGCAGCAGAAACAGCACCCTCTCTAATGCAGCAGAAACAGCGCCCTCTCTCTAATGCAGCAGAAACAGCGCCCTCTCTCTAATGCAGCAGAAACCGCGCCCTCTCTCTAATGCAGCAGAAACCGCGCCCTCTCTCTAATGCAGCATAAACAGCGCCCTCTCTCTAATGCAGCAGAAACAGCGCCCTCTCTCTAATGCAGCAGAAACAGCGCCCTCTCTCTAATGCAGCAGAAAAAGCGCCCTCTCTCTAATGCAGCAGAAAAAGCGCCCTCTCTCTAATGCAGCAGAAACAGCGCCCTCTCTAATGCAGCAGAAACAGCGCCCTCTCTCTAATGCAGCAGATACAGCGCCCTCTCTCTAATGCAGCAGATACAGCGCCCTCTCTCTAATGCAGCAGAAACAGCGCCCTCTCTCTAATGCAGCAGAAACAGCGCCCTCTCTCTAATGCAGCAGAAACAGCGCCCTCTCTCTAATGCAGCAGAAAAAGCGCCCTCTCTCTAATGCAGCAGAAACAGCGCCCTCTCTAATGCAGCAGAAACAGCGCCCTCTCTAATGCAGCAGAAACAGCACCCTCTCTAATGCAGCAGAAACAGCGCCCTCTCTCTAATGCAGCAGATACAGCGCCCTCTCTCTAATGCAGCAGAAACAGCGCCCTCTCTCTAATGCAGCAGAAACAGCGCCCTCTCTCTAATGCAGCAGAAACAGCACCCTCTCTCTAATGCAGCAGAAACAGCGCCCTCTCTCTAATGCAGCAGAAACAGCGCCCTCTCTCTAATGCAGCAGAAACAGCGCCCTCTCTCTAATGCAGCAGAAAAAGCACCCTCTCTCTAATGCAGCAGAAACAGCGCCCTCTCTAATGCAGCAGAAACAGCGCCCTCTCTAATGCAGCAGAAACAGCACCCTCTCTAATGCAGCAGAAACAGCACCCTCTCTAATGCAGCAGAAACAGCGAACCTTCTCTAATCTATCAAATACAGCCCCCCTCTCTAACACATCAGAACCAGCTCCTCTTGCATCCAAGAAGAACACAAAATAAACTAAGGGAGAAAAGCTACAGTTGTGCTGATAAGTCTACATACTGTGGCAGAATTTGTGATTTTTTTGGCCATTTGTCAGAGAACATGAATGATAACTCACAAACTTTTCTTTCACTCATGGTTAATAGTTGGGTGAAGCCATTTATTGTCAAACAACTGTGTTTACTCTTTTTAAATCATAATGACAACAGAAACTACCCAAATGACCCTGATCAAAAGTTTACATACCCCAGTTCTTAATACGCTGTATTGCCCCCTTTAACATCAATGACAGCTTGAATGTTACTCAATGATATTGAGGTCAGGCAACCGTGATGTCCACTCCAGAACTTTTTCATTTTATTCTGCTGTAGCCAATGACAGGTGAACTTTGCCTTGTGTTTTGGATCAGTCATGTTGGAACGTCCAAGTACGTCCCATGTGCAGCTTCCAGGCTGATGAGTGCAAATTTTCCTCCAGTATTTTCTGATAACATGCTGCATTCATCTTGTCATTTTGAGCAAGTTTCCAGTGCCTTTGTAGCTCACACATGCCCAAAACATCAGCGATCCACGTCCGTGTTTCACAGCAGGAATGGTGTACCTTTCATCATAGGCCTTGTTGACTCCTCTCCAAATATAACATTTATGGCCAAAAAGTTACATTTTGGTCTCCTCACTCCAAATGACTTTGTTCCAGAAGTTTTGAGGCTTGTCTCTGTGCTGTTTGGAGTATTGTAAGCGGGATGCTTTGTGGCACTTGTGTAGTAATGGCTTTCTTCTGGCAACTGGACCATGCAGCCCACTTTTCTTCAAATGTCTCTTTATTGTGCATCTTGAAACAACCACACCACTTTGTTTGAGAGAGTCCTGTATTTAAGCTGAAGTTATTTGTGTATTTTTCTTTGCATTCCAAACAATTTTCCTGGCAGTTGTGGGTGAAATTTAAAGTTGGTCTACCTGACCGAGATTTGATTTCCGCAGAATCCCTCATTTTCCACTTCTTAATTAGAGTTTGAACACTGCTGATTGGCATTCTCAATTGCTTGGATATCTTTTTACTGTATATTCCTTTCCTGTTTTATACATTTTCCCGCAGATCCTTTGACAATTATTTTTCTTTTCCCATGACTCAGAGTCCAGAGATGTCAGTGCAGCACTGGATGAGAGATGCAAGGGCCTTTCAGAAGACCAGAAACTCACTGACCTTTTATACACTCACACTGCTTACAAGCAAACATATCATAAGTGAGGATGGTTACCTTTAGTAGTCATTTAAACCTGTTTGTGTAAACTTGTGTGCATGTTATCAGGCCCAAATCTCCAGGGTATGGAAACTTTTGATCAGGGTCATTTGGGTAGTTTCTGTTTTCTTTATGATTTAAAAAGAGTAAACACAGTTGTTTGACAATAAATGGCTTCACCCAACCACTAACCATGAGTGAAAGAAAAGTTTGTCAGTTATCATTCATATTCTCTGACAAATGGCCAGAAAATCACAAATTCAGCTAGGGTATGTACACTTATGAGCACAACTGTACATTCAGTTCTATATTCCATTTGCATTTTATACGTATGCTATGTACTGGCACCCACGTGGGCAGGCGATCAGTGCATCTCTTATTGTATACTTCCAAGAACCAAATGGAAGGCAGATCTTAGTTATGATGTTTCATGACATGTGCCAGTGGTATTAAAATATTGTGTTACGCTTGGTACGCAACAGACTTGCATCTCTCCTACTGAAGATGGGACAAAAGACTGCACCATATTACTTCATATACTGTAGGACTAGTATTTAAATAAATCAGCAGTGGCCAGCAGTGGCTTGGGGGCACAGGGACATATTCCACAATTCATATGTGACACCGGCTGCCAGCCAATCAGAGCTCACGTATCAGCAGCCACAATTAGTGACTATCTGCCGGTACCTGACTTATCAATTTACTTTATACCAGAGGTGTGGCCTAGTGGACAAAATTTGGCTCTTGGGCATCCTTAAAGAAAAAGCGCTATATAAATAAAATTATTATTATTATTATTATTATTATTAAACATGTTTTTGTCTGTCTTTGACTGGTTGGCCAAACCTGAAATAAAATGTCTGGGTCAAGACAAAGGTGGATGAATGCCAATGTTGTATTGCACAGGCACAATGGGTAACGCAAGAATCAAGGAGTGTCATTATATAGAAGATATGCACAACCTAACATCTTATTACAGGTCTGGGATGAGCACTAACTTCTTGGAAATAAGTCCTAAAAAGTAGATTCCATATAATGTAATAAGAATTATTTTTGGTGCAACATAAGCATTGATCAGCTACATTATACTTACTCATGCGTTTGGATATTTTCCCGATGAGACAGTAAATTAACATAAACTTCTGCTGCCCATTTCTCCAAATCCTTCTTCCTTTTTGTACATTCGGAAATTAACTTAATGTCTGTGGTAGAATCAGCCCGTGTGCCGGTCGTGACACTCAGCGTTTCCATGGCTTGGAGACAACGATTCAGCTCTCCCTGACAGCCGTTATCGGAGAACACAACCTGAGGAAGTATAGCGCAGAACAGAACATCAGCAGCGTGGCTCACCATGGTCATATGCTTCCATACATTACCAGATAGCTTGGACAGATAAATCTTTGGGTGCGTGCCCAGCTTTAGTTAACTAAGCTACAATGCAGATTTGGAAATACATACAAAAATTAGCCTTACCATACTATCCCTTTAAACTGGCTACTGAATGGTTTTATTTGTTAATGACACAAAATCCTTGAAATTAAGCAATATCCAAAGGGATTTTCCATGTATAAACTAACATTCTACAGACATTTGTTTTACCTCAAATTCTGCACTACACTGTAAAGGTTAAAGTCCGTCGTGACAGCTGCCACCTTGTAAAGCAAACAGCGCTCAATATTTTAGTTATGTCCCTTGTGTGTTTATTTTAAAGAAGAGTCCAAAGGCTGCAAACTAACCCACAAGGTGTAACCTGCCAATATTCTGACGTCATCCTATGGTGACCCAGCCACACTTTTTCCTATTTCCTATTCAATAATGCTGAAAATAAATCTATATATATATATTGGTTCTAATCAATTTGTCCTGAGTGCCAAACAATACCTGCATCTATATAGACACAATGCTCTGTTCCTGGACATCCCTCTTGAAGTATGATTGCCATCACCAGGGCTTTAAGTGGTCCAGGAGAGGTGGTGGAACTCCTTTCCCTATGCCACCTAATTATCCCCATTCCCCTCGCCCATAACACCAGTGGTAGAGTTTATGGCACCCCCCTGCAAACTATAATAATTTTCTGTTAGAACTACTGTGCAGGGCCGCGGTGGAGGTTGAACTTTCACCTCAACATTACATGCGGTGGAACGCTGTTCCCCCCACTTCATCATCCCCTGGCCATCACCTGCTTGGAACTAGTTATTTGTTAAGAAAGGTGTTTCAATTCAGGTGATGGCAATCAGAAATCATGAGGAAAGTCCAGGAAGGATTAGGAGGTATGCCAATGTCATCTTAAAACTGATAAACTCAAGCAAATACGGTCTCCAGAGTCAGTATTTGGCTTTACTGTACACGACTCAGAACAAGTTTCACAACTAAACTGTAAAAATGATTCAAATAAAAGAAGAGGTTCCAGTTCCACCCAACACAAGCAACAGATTATGGGGGTTATTCTGGATGATTCAAAAGGTCGCTGACCATCGAATGATGTTGAAGGCCCACGCACTAAGTTACTCTGATGTAACCTTAGATCTGTGTGGACATTCGGAAAGAAGTGGGCGGGCAGCGGACATCCGGTGAGGTCAGCTGCCCGCCCCCGGTGCCCATGTCAACGGGCAATTTCCATGGGAAGACCCATGAAAGCGGAGTGTTCCCATGGGCGCAACTACCCGCCGCCGCCCCATGCCCCCAATCTTGGGTGTGTGTACCCGTTGAACAGTCTGTTTGCCGCGACCGCACACACCCGTTGCATGAACATGCTCAGAAATCCGTGCGAAGGCGCAGACCAGAATAAGGTCCTATATTTCTTTGGTGGAATACAGAGTGCTATGTGATATGGTCACATGACATCTCTGTCAACCCCCATCAGACAAGGTACATCCACTATTCAATGCTCTCCAGGATAAGATGGCAGTAGCAGCATCAATGGCAGCTGCTTGCCGAGGTGAGCAATGTGACCCAGAAGTTTCAGTGCATGCAACAATATACATGTTGCTGAACATTCCACGGCTAAACATCAATACCTCATGTTCTCGGATTAATGCGTCCACATCCACAGCACCCATGCTTGTATTCTCTTTCAAAATCTGCTTTTCCAGTTTGCAGGACAGATCATCAAATTTCTTCTTCTCAATATGGATTTTTAACTGCCAGACGTACGACTCCAACTCATCATGGACTACCTGTAGAACGGGGAACAGAGAATTACTTACAGTACAGTAGTTGTTGTTCAACTACTACTTTCAGCCCAATGTAGAAAAGGAGCAACCAAGCCAAAAGTTCTAAACTTTATTATTAACCAACACTACAGTTATACTGTTTAGCAGAAAATGATTACGGTTTCTGTCATAACTAATGAATTCAGCTTCTACAAAAGTCCATTTCCCAGATTCCCATAACACACTTTGCAAGTAGGAAAGAACAGTCAATGATTCCGTGTTGAGTGTAACACCAACTCCACAGTTAAGGGATCCATCACGGATTTCACCCAGCATGCCCTGCACCCGTCGCTGCCACTCTGGGCAAGTCCAGTGATGTGCCCAGAGCAAAGGACAGCTCTTTTCAGAAGAACTGTCCTTTGTATTAATAATCGCAGATGCTAGTGCACAGTGGCGTATGTTCGTCCCAGTTACCCGGAGGCAAGATAAATATTGTTGCCCCCAAATAGCTCAATCAGTAAGGTGTCTGTCTCCAGTAAGAAAGATCATGGGTTCTAATACAGGGTGTGATACTTGCAAAAATATTGCTAGGAGGGGGAGTCAGCCACAGAAGCGATATTGACAGCTTTCAATTAACTAATTAAAACTTGCAGGGGAGGAGGAGAGGTGCCCCCTTGGGAGCAGGAGCCCAGCGGCAGATGACTCCATTGCCATTACACCTCTGCTATTGCATATGTGAATATTGACAATGCAAAACCCGCAATTTGTAGCATAATTCACCAGAGAATTTTAGTACATACTGTCAAATGACCCTAAAGTAAACTGACACAGCCCACACACCAGCTATTCCAGTGTGAACTGTTTCTTCTTTTTTTAACCCTTTGAGTGCCAATGTAGCGGTGAGCGATCCTTAACATATCCGCTAAAAATGCCAGAAATCGCTGACAGTGACTGTTATTTTAGTATAAATACAGATATGGCAGAGTCAATTAATTGAAGTTTAGTCAAATATTGCACCCAAAAAAAGAAGAGTGGCTCTGAGCAGCGTTGGCATTTTTAACGGTTATTTTGTGGATCTTTCGCATCAACATTGGAAGGACTTGTTTCATGGTATCCCGGCACAGTATCCGAGTCCTGTGCTGGCTGGTAGACTCCAATTCTCCCACCACTCCTCCACATAACGGCTACATGCTGTGCTCTTTAATGAGTCGGAGTCTTCTGCCCCCCGCAATGTTGCCACAGAGACCCCAGAGGATGGAGTCGTCTACCAGTTCAGCAGCGCTAATATAGTCCGTCCCCGCAGCATGGGAGACTGCTTTTCCCAACAAAACTGAGTTTTAGGATGTGCGTCTTAGTGCCTCACATAATTCCTGCGCCTGGGTCATGTGCCCCCCCAGCCACAGCCCTGTCTAGGACAATGTGAGAGGCTAAACTAATATTTTTTTCTCACCTTCCACCGAAGCCGAAGATCATGGCTTACTTTCTCCACATCCAACTTCTCTTTGGCAGATGATGAAATGTGTTTCATTTGATCAGCGGCTCGGAGAAACGTGTCAAGGCTGTGGCCATCAAACTTGCTCAGAGACTTCTAGAAAAGAAAAGTGACGACTGAGTTACACAGTAAAATGCTTGGCAGGTTATGGACTCGTTTCCACAAGGACCAACAATGAAATGTTCCATTACCATATGGCTGACAGATGTCCACTAACTTCACTGATTTTCACAATGACTGTGCCACACGCCTATCCAGTGAGCGGAGTTTGAAGAAACGGCTTAGCAATACCGAACCACTCTATACTGTACATCCTACTTCTGTAAACCCTTCCAGCCCAATTACTTGAATGGCAATTACCCTTTAATGTGTTCCCACCACAATGTTGAAAGTTATTTTGTGAGGTTTCACCGAAGTGAGCCCATAAATTTAGTAAGAACTAGAGACATCACTGAGACATATAGGGGCCCACTCATTACCCCAGTGAAGGCATATAAACCCACCAGGGTCTGGGACCCATTACACCGTGAAAAAGCTCCCCAGAGGAGCGAAACGCATTGGTAGATACTGTGTGCCTGACCTTTTAAACTACTAAATCCAGGGCTACTGCAGACATTACGTCAATCCAAAAACCCTCTGAAGATCTACATACTGAGGACACCACTCCTGGGCTATCACTGTTACCCAGAGGCACCCGTAAAAACACCTATCTGGCGATCAGACTACAGGGGCAGCAGAGTCCTCCACATAGGACAACCAGTGGGGCTCTTTTAAATTCTGTCCTCCCAGCAATATTAACAGTGAGGATAAGCAAGAGATGGACTACACCTCTGCAAATTAAAACCTAGAACAAACCAGCTGGTTCATAGAATACGGTACCGTATGGACTAACCACATATTTTTCCAGTTACACAAGTTTACTATATAACCCCCCCCCCTTATTTTAAGGTTTTTTTTAATGGTTCAAATTTTGACCTTCATTATTGTGGAGTTTATACTGTTTTTCTTCTTTTATATTTTTTAGAATAAACATTCATTTTAGTGGTAATACAATTGGGTAATTGTTAACAATATCTATTGGAAAATAGCACGGTCTTCTTTTCTTTTCTATTGTCTGGGGCTTACACAGAAATAACTAAGACGTTATATCCTGAGTATTCCACTGCCAGGCAGCTAAAATGAGATTATTCCTAATGACATAGTTACCAGATCATGTCAGCAATAAACACCAAGACATAAATTGTCAAACAAACACAGTAATGGCCGTGAACAGGACACAAACCTCATACTGTGATATGAACTCGTCCGGGGTAACTTTCTGTCCGAGAAGGCCCACTGCTCTCGTTATATATGTTTCTAGGTCACTTTTTGAACTCTCAAAGTTCCGTTGAATGTCTTGCTCGGACAAATGCTGCTCCATAGGGTCATGGACGAAATCCAATTTGGACACTAGCTTCTGAAAAATAATTATTATTAATCTGAAAGGTCAATATTTTACTTAAATTATGTAAATTACATATTATAACCCCAGTTCTGCAGCTCCAGCTACAATTCAACAAATAAAAACAGGCTTATATAACCAGAACTGTTTATGGTTTCTTAAATATAATCATTTTGTGTTTATTGACTCTCTAAATAAAACTTACAGAATTCAATCTATACCCAAATTGTAAATGTTTAAATGTTTTAATAGATAAATATAAATGACAAATTGTGAAAATTGTGGAAGAGTATATTGGTATAGTCCTTTATGTACAGCTTAGCTGAAATAGGGGTGGTTTTCCTTTGCAGGTCATCCTACGTAAGTGGTCACTGAACAACTGCCCATGTTTTCTCCCACCACCCTACTGTTTGTTTTTTTTTTTTTTCAATAAAGCTGGCTAATTTTAAACACCATTTATTGTTTTGTTTTGAGTCTTTACTTAATATTAAGTAATACATGTAAGATTGTTTCAACATTGGTTCTACTCATATGTACAAGGGTGGATCAATAAGTTCCTGTGTTTAAAGACAGGTGGCGTTGCTGAGGAAAGTTGGTATTACTATTGTGTACTACCATCTTTCAAACAACGCCATACCAAATTTCGGATGGATTCATAGGTTCATTTTTTTTTTCCACCACGACAATGCACCAGCTCCCTCATCCGAAATTGTTGCAGCCAAATTGCATGAATTGCGCTATGAATTGTTGCCGCATCCACCGCACTCGCCCGTCTTGGCTCCCTGCGACTTCTTTCTGTTCCCTAACCTGAAAACGTGGCTTGCGGAAAAAAATAATAATCTCAAACAAGGCCATCTTTGATACAGAAGCCTACATGAGTTTGACAAATCCTATTGTTTAGAGCAGCGGTCCTCAAACTATTTTGCTCTGGGACCCCGTCAGGACAATAAAAATTATTACGGGACCCCAGCAAGTTACCACAGAATGGTCACACACATGTGTGGTCAGCAGACAGCACATACATGACAGTATGGTGGAGGCACCTAATGATGGGAAGAGTCTGAAGTAAGAGATAATTCAATTGATTTTTCAAACTACTTGGATGAGTGATTAGAAAAGTCATCAGCCCGATGGTCAACAATATGGAGTCGCGACCCCATGCAGAGGTGGTCGCGACCAACTTTGGGGTCAGGACCCACAGTTTGAGAACCATTGGTTTAGAGGGTTTAAAGAAATGGCAGGGACGTTGGGAAAAGTGAATTTCTGTGAAAGGAGATTATGTTGAAAAATAAATAAAAAAAAAATTGTGAAAAATTTCTGTCTTCATTCTTAACACAGGTACTTATTGATCCACCCTCGTATAACTCATCTGCTGAAAGGGAGTTTATAGAACCCACCTTGTTTGCGTCATTGCACACATCTTGAGCTTTTTTACCATCTCCATCCTCCTTCAGTTCCTCATATCGCTTTACCTAAAGTGGAAATGTGATTACATAGATTTAGAAGTCACAGAGCATACTTTGCCAAGAAAAAAAAGCAACAGTTTTTTTTTTTAATGGATTTGAATCATTAAGTTCCATTATTAAGTACGTTATCTGTAACAAGGAAAAGTAACTGTATGAGTATACTGTATGGCTGAAGTTCTAAATGTTTTTTAAATAAAACTCAAAGGTATATAATGCTGCAAGGCTCAGTAGATGGCTGCAGGGAGGCCCTGCCCACCTCCCAGCTCTTCTTGGCTGCTAACTAGTCACACCCACAGCCCTCTGACCCTCATCTCTGTCCCTTATTATTCTGTGGTTGTACAGGGGAATACATCACATTAAGCATTACTTTCTAACAAAAGTCAGGTTTATTTGTTTTTTTCGCTCTGCCATGATTTATGAAATTTTAATTCAAGAAAATATTTAAAAATAAAAGTTTCCAAAGTGCAACTAAACCTTCCTTGTCCTATTATAAAGCTGGTTAGTTTAAAGCCACCTCCCTCTAAGAATAGTAAGAGTAATGTACAGTAGCAGCAGCAGCTGAGGAAAATAATAACATCATTCTGAGAAGGTAGACATCAGCTGTGCAGTGTGTACGGGTCTCCCACCCCACACTGCCAACCATACTGTCCCAAGAAACTTACATATTTGCTCCATCGTTTGTTGAAGGATTTCAGCCTGTGAGATAACTTGGAAGCCACCTTTGGTTCAGTCTTCTCAATCAGGAAATGGCCGTCTCTGTTTAAAGACTTATTCACAGATCTCCATTTGGACAGAATCTCCATGGGAACCTGAATGTGATGACCAAAATATTACTCACTTCTGCCCAAAACATAGGCAGGATGTACATAATGTTATTACAGCAGATAATAGCCATTGTATGGACTATCTGTTTCTTATGTCATTGTAACAAGAAACTAATTTGCCAAGAAAACTCTTTAGCCTTTATTCTTATGGCCTTTAACTCATTTCATTTCAAAACATTCAATCATTGTACAGAGACGGGAGAGGTCACTGTGCGCACAGTAGTGTTGTGCAATAAAGGAGAAAATGCTCTGTGCTGCTCTCAATATATTGCGTTATACCTTTTTGCTGCATGCGAATATACACAAAATTGTAAAATTTAAGTATATCAGAGATGTTGCCTTAAATCTGATCTGAACAGTTTGTACAAGGAGAGCGGATTATGGGGGATATTCTGGTCGTTTCGCAAGGCTGCAAATTCGCAGCCTTGCGAGTCCTTCAGATGCCGCTCGCCGAATGTCATGTACAGTATTTTCTGTAAATACACAACAGCAATAATGATTAAGGGGCAGATTTATTAAGCTTGGAGAAGAGATAAACTGGAGATAAAGCGGAGAAAAGGTAAAAGGAGATAAAGCACCAGCCAATCAGCTGTGTTTGAAAAAGACAGTTGGGAGTTGATTGGCTGGTGCTTTATCTCCTTTTACCTTTTCTCCAGTTTATCTCTTCTCCAAGCTTAAAAATACCCCTTTAAAGGCCCCCATACATTAGGCCGACTTGTCCTAGGGACAAGTCGGACCCAATTTACCTGCGAGCCGCCCGGCAGCTCCCCGGGAGGCTCACATACAATTTGGCACTTGATGTGCCATTTTTACATGGGATAATTACACTGCCGAAAAATCCGGGTCAGCGGCGGGTCAGACCTGGATCTTCGGCGGTGTAAATCCCTAACGCCGTGTCCCTTTACACGGGAATTCTACCCAGGTCCTGACCTGGGTAGAACATGGCTAGGACCTGGGTAGAGGGCAGTGTAAATGGGAACCCGGGTCTGATGACATGAATTTACATGAATGGGGAACGTCCAACCTGCGGACATCAGCGTCCGCAGGTTGGACGGATTGTCAGTCTGACACTGACAGCCGGCGCTGCTGTCTGCTATACTCTGCAGACAGCAGCGGCGGCGGGGGAGGGAGGTGAACGGATGCCTGTGTGCGGCATCCATTCACCTCCTGTCCAATGGCGGGGGGGTGCGCGGGGACTGGGGGCAGCATAGCAGCTTACCTTAGTGCTGGGCTGCCCCCAGCAGCGTTCCGGGTACGGCGGCGTCGATCGGCGCTTGAAGATGACATTGCGCTGTCATCTTCAAGCGCCGGGAAGGGGCGGGAGGGGGGTGCGGGCGTTTAAGCCCGTCCGGTGTAAATGCCCCTAAACGCCGGGTCGTACCCAGCTTCAACCAGGGTCCAAAAAGCCGGGTGCGACCCGGCGTTTTGGTCTAAAAAGGGGTATAAATCTGCCCCTTAGTTCTAAATCTCATGATAAAAAAATATTGAAAAGTGTTTTACTAAATAGAAATAAAGAAAAACTGGACGGTGCGTGTTATTCAGCAGGAGAAACAGAGACAAGTCACTAACACAATAAAAGCCAAGACTATAACAAGCAAAGAAGGAAAATCACGAGAAGGGCCTTCTACCATTTGGACTGTCTGTAACTACCCACTTTGTTTTATCCCTATTTCCAATTGTAAAGAGCAACGGAACCTGCTGCGCCGTATAAAAAACTGTAAATAAGTAAAATATGATCTAATGGGTATGGATTGTATGGTCGACACCACTGGGTCGACATACTGCAAGGTCGACATGGGGGTTTTCACTGTTTTTTTTACCCAAATGTCGACACAGTCTACATGGACACAGTTTTAAATGCACTGCTCTGATCACCATGCTTTGGGCACACTATTTTATTCTCCCACCACGCCCTAGTGGATGGTAGGGCATGAAATACCGCCTGTCAGCACATGTCGGCTCAAAAAACTGTGAAAAACCCTATGTTGACCTAATGCTTGGGTCGACCAAATGACCTGCCGACCTCGTCCCATCTCGATCTTGCAGTATGTCGACCTAATGACTGTTGACCATCTTTAGGTCGACCAACCGACCGTATCCCAATCTCTTATAGCTTTGCGGTTTACTGTCTTGTACTGTAGTTTTCCGTAAGATTTTTACTGAACTCCCCACTAATTAGCCCTTTAAAAAAAAATACAAAACAAGAAGCCTTGATACAAGAGTAGAACGCACTTACATTAAGCAGAGGAATCTTCTGTTGCTCATCCAACCAAGCAGTTGTCAGGTTTATATTGTTCTCAAACTGAGTCCAGCAGGTTAAAACCTTTTCCAAAGTAGATCCTGTGTCCAGGACCAACGACAGAAACGTTTTATACTTTAATTCGATCGCTTCATATTGTTTTGATTGTTCAATTTCAGGGTCATCCACTGAGTAATAAAAACATAAATACATTAAAAAAGTAAAAGTAAAGGACTGTATGTTGTTGATGTGATCTAATACCAAATATCCTGAGCATATATGTTAAACATATTTACTTTACAAATATTTACTTTACAAATATGTAAAAGACATTATTGCTACTACAGAGGTGTGTGGCGTAATGCTAATTATCTACAGTAGATTTTATTTATTAACAATAATATTCCCATTATAAGAATACAATTGCAGAATGAAGCATGTACTTACAATATCCTTCCGTTGTCAGCAGCTGGTTATGAAGTTCTTTGAATTTTTGGAACGCCGTCTCCAGGTGAACCATGAACTGTTTCTCTTCAACAAGTTCCTAGAGACATGAAATAGGACTTAGGAGACCTACTATAATGCTTGGTGAGATTATAAATCTGAGCCCATAATGTAGCCGGACTCTAACATGCCCTATAAAAACCTGCGCCAAGAGTAACGGTACCGTAGCGTACTCCCAGCCTGCACCTAGAGACACCGCAAACACTAGGTCACTATTTTAATTAGGTAAAACACAAATACCATATATTATGCACATGAGCCCTGACCAGAGACTCAAAGGGCCGTATTCAATGCGGCCAGAGAGGGGGTTAGGTGGGGATTGCCAAAAACAAGCGATCCTTGATGTTTAACCCCCGCACCAGCCGCTCACCCTATTCTACATTCCGGGGGGAGTTCTCGCTGTCACAGGACAGCGAGGACTCCCTCAAACAGCGAGGCTTGCGGCTATTGCAGGGAGCCCCCTGTATTTAGCGGCTCGCCATTTTGTCCACCGTCAACACTTGCACCCATTAATGTAGCCACGATCTTTGTGGTCCTCATAGTAACATTTGGAAAGCTCCCCTGTGCCACATTGCTTGTAGAGAGTTTCCTCTCTTCAGTACATTATTAGAAGACATTTTATGTTCTATTATAGTGCCCTAGTTCATGTTATGCCCCATAGTAGAGAAAAGCTAAGGTACTACCCCATGGTAATTCCCTAGTTATTGTATATACCACAGTATTACCCTTGATCACATTATGTCACATTGATGGGCTGCCATTACGCATCAGTAATTCCAGCTCATATTATGCCCATTACAGCACAGCCCATATTATGCCACATGTAGTGCCTCTACTTCCTAACGAGGCAGATGTAGGAAGCCTGGAGAAGAGATAAAGTGGGGATAAAGCACCAGCCAATCAACTCCCAAATGTCATTTAGTTGATTGGCTGGTGCGATATCTCCTTCCACTTTATCTTTTCTCCAGGCTTAATACATATGCCCCAATATGCCCCGGATCCTATTATGTAACATTAGTATACCCTCCACTTCATTTTTAATCCATATTACAATGGGCAGGGGCAGAACTAGATATACTGCAGGCCACAAGAAAAATGTTTGTAAGGGCCCCTATGTACCACTTCATGGTCAAAAGTGTATATAACACACGTGAGAGTGGTGGCCCCTGTTGTGGGTCACAGAGTGGTGGCCCCAGTTGTGGGCCACAGAGCAGCTGGCACCCCCTGTAGTTATACCCCTGTATATAACTTACGTAACTGTGACAGGAAAAGTGGGCCCCTTTCAGCTCTGAGCCCCATAGCAGCTGCACCCCATGCACCTATGGTAGCCAAGCCCATGCATTAACCTGCCTATGACCAGCGCATTGTCTCCATGCTGCACATTAGAGAACACAAGGGAGCAACAATCTCAGAATACGCCACCCGGTGACCCCCAACCACTTTACCCCTCCATTTCTCATACCATCCGTCCCAACAACACTGTGGCCTTTATTCTGGTTGACTCACAAGCTTGCAAGTCCCCGGCGCAGGCGAATGGATGATTTGCATAATTATCCATTCGCAGCCTTGCGTTCGGACACAAAATCATTCAATGGTCGCCGACCATCAAATTATTTCTCTAGTGCTCGCAAATCTAAGACACCTCTTTGGTGCACCATCTGGGAACTACCTTGAGAATGCCCAGCGTTCTCATGGGAACACCAATGAAATAATGGATGTTCCCATGGCTGAATCCCCTGGCCAGCAACCGCACACCCCCCCGCCCGCACTGATGTGTGTGAGCGCCCACGAATAAACTATTTGCCTTGGCCAATCACACACAGCGGCTGTACATGCGCATAACTGACTATGCACATGCGCAGTCGCAAAGCATCGCTCGGGGGGAGCGAATAAACCTGAATAAGGGCCTGTGTGTACGCGCAGTAGCAAATATTCACGTAAATAACTTTATAGCATGCTATTGGCAGGTGTCTCTGAACCAGAACCTTTGTCAAAAAAAATGCTTCAACAATTTAAAAACCGCTCAAGTTATTAAAACCCTTTAGGTGACATCCTCCGGGTTCCTCATAGAAACGAGTTATTTAAATTGACATTAGATGATGCATGAATTCACGTACATTATAAAACATGCGGGGAAAAACAATTGCAGGCTAGAAAAGTCATGCTGACAGGTCTGTACAGATATTAAATTCATTTTAGACTGCAGAACATGTGAAACCTGACATGTTCTTGTGCAGATAATATTTAGGTGCGGACTACTGATAAACTCTCCAGTGTCAATATTTAAACCTTCATCTAGATCCTGAAGGTATTCATGAACAAACAATGGGGCACCACTAAATCAGCCACAATGATCCCATTGTGGGGGGGGGGGGGGGAAGCACAGGTAGTGATTGATTGGAGTCACTGCATCACAAAAGACGACATCCTCACCCATCACGCCCACATATGTGCCACTGAGCAGGATACAGGAGGTTGGTCTACTTTCCCTGAGGTAAAGGAGCCTAAAAAGTGTGGCGTCCACCAGACATTTTGGTCACTAAGTAAGTTTCGGAGGTAGAAATATGTAGGAATACTTGAACTACCGATCATAAAGTTGTTTTCATTGTCTAACTTGCATGAGACAGATAAAAGGTAATCTCTGATTGGTTCCTATGCTTTTAGCAGTGTTTGTAAAAAAGCAGTGGGCCCCAGTAGATCAGGAGACACTTTCCTGATGACACCCCAATAAATGACTAAGCACACAGTTTAGAAAGCTAAACTTAAAATATGTTGCATTTTAATGGCCAGATTCTCTAAGCTTCAAAAGTGATAAAATAGAGAGTGATAAACAGCTAGCCAATCAGCTCCTGCCTGCTATTTTTCACACACAGTCTGTGACATGGCAGGTAGGAGCTGATTGGCTGGCTGTTTATCACTCTCCATTTTATCACTTTTGAAGCTTAGAGAATCTGGCCCTAAGTGTGTACAGTGCATTGGGTACAGGCTTAGTATAAATATCAGAGATGTAGAGAATTATACGATATGTCGGAGTATCTCACCTTGTAATCTGCGAGAAGGGCCTCCACAGACTCTTGTGATTTATACTTCACTCCCCACGATTTTATCTTGGGTTGCCCTTCCTCCAGCAGAGCAAGCACATAGTGCCCAGAGCACTGGTACTCCACAAGAACCCCGAAGCTTGCAGACAATATCTTTTCCATCCTTAATATAGAACTTTATAGTCAACATTTTCAGCAATTATCACAACAATTACCAAAGATAATCAACAACAGTCTGCTTCTCTAACCAGATGACCCTTATGCAATTGCATTGGAGAGGGAGACTGGGAGAACAATGACGCTATGGTGTAAATTTACTAAAGCTTCTAAAATTGAAAATAGGAGATGTTGCGCATAGCAACCAATCAGATGTGGTCTATCATTTCTACACTGCAACACAGAAATCTGATTGGTTGCTATGGGCAATTACAGATGGATTTCTCGACCAGTCGGAAGAAAAAAGTTCCGCTGCGGTCTGTTGTACTGTGCAGACAGCAGCGGAGGCAGGGAAGAGGTGAATGGATGCTTGTGTGGCATCCATTCACCTTGGGGACGGGGGCTGGGGGGGTGCGTGGAGGCTGGGGGCAGCCAAGCAGCTTACCTTGGTGCTGGACTTGCCCCCAGCGCAGCGATCGGTGGTCTCGGCACGTCATTCAGCGGTCCCAGCGATTGGAGATGAATTCATCTCCAAGTGCCCCCACTGCACCCGTGTGCAGTGTAAACGGTGCCGGCCCGGGAATATACTGTGTTCCAGATACCGGATCGGATCCAGATTTTGGTGTAAAAGTGGTGTAAGTTTCACCCTTCTGTTTCCCCAGCACTCCCATCTGTCTGAGTTGGCTGGGCATGCATGTGCACCCAAACTATACATCCAAGCCTCATAGCTGCCTAATGCAATGCTACAGAATGATGTACTGCTAACACACAGGTGCTGGGTCCATTGCCAGTAAAGCTTATAAGGTGTCACTGACAGTAAGTGAATGTGTATTCTTTCCTTGAATAAATATATACTACCCTGCTTCTCATTCAGTTCTGCAAAGCTGAAACTTCTAATAGACATTACAAAACACTTCTAACATAGTATAGTGTTCCCGCTAGGCTTTTTTAGCAGGGTGCTGCACCCTGCCCGATTTTTAAAGGGCAAAATGTGCCCTGCCCCTCTGGCAGCGCCCTGCTACAACAGCCTGCCTACAACCCCTCTGGTGTGACCGGGGAAGCCCGTCGCCTCTGTAGATAGCGATGCCCGATGCTTTCAACGCAGTGTAGAGCCTTCAGGGTGGCCGGGCCCGCCTCTTTTCTTGACAACGGTGGGCTGGGCCCGTCCCTTTTGTGACGTTGGTGGCCCAGGACCGCCCAAAGTAGTGACGTCGGTGGGCCCGGTCCGCCCCCCTTACGCTGCCCCCTGCCCGCCCTAGTTCCTAGAAGGAACACTATAGTACATCATCAAAGCACCATACAGGATAAAGGTGAAAGGATCATCATACAGTACCTGGCTTTCATCTCCGCTGTCTTGTCAGTCGGCACAAGAAGAATGCCTTTATCCGACACATTCCTGAATGTCTGGAGACTCTCCAAATGACCGGCAGCATCAGCCATCAAAGCCTGGAGGAAATGGTGTCAATATTAGTTTTGTATTTGTGCCTTTATATACACTATAGTGACGATTTGTACAGTTTAATATGAGTACACAAAATGTTACCTAAAGCTGGTAAACCTGCTACAATCATGTATGTAATTCTGGGGCACACCCTGTATTAGTAAGCATTTATTAGGAGAAGTGTAAGTCATTTTTCTGAGCGGATAGTTCCCTGTTGGAGTTTGTATCTTCATGCTCTTAAATAGCAATTGTGTAATTTATTCTAACCCCCATGGTTTGTATAGCAAATGGTCAGTTTTAGAGAGGTCCTAAATAACTGTGTGCGCCATGGGCCTGATTCAGAGATGTATGCCAAGCAGTCACAGCCGTGTGTACTGCACATGCTTGCGAGGCAAACGCTTGCATCTATCGGGGTAATTCCTAGTTGCGCAGAAGTAAACCGACCCTCCTCTTGTAGTTAAATGGATGTAACATGGCGCTTGCAATTAGCATAATCTTGCCACCGGTGGTTCTGGGTGTAGACAGAATTGCAGGCTATTCAGAAGTGAGAGTACACAAAGAATAGTACTTATGGAAATATCAGCATTATGACAATGTAGACAGTTCTGATGCCGACATGCTATCAATGTTGGCAGATGTCATTCACTGATGTGAAGATGTTGATGTAACTGCTGTCGGAATGGCGACTATTGACATCATTCATACAGAATATGTAGTGTAATGCCTCCGTACCTTGAAGGATAAAGACAAAGTCTGGAGCGTAGACATTGTATTGTAGTGGCTGCCTGATTTAGGCAAAGCCTGTGACATAAGGCTTTCAACCTCTGACATCCAGCTCTCAATAACGTCCAGAGGGGGCGGCAAACTGCGATCCAACTGCTCTTTCCACTCTGCAATCTGCGGGTCACACAACAAAGAGCGAAATGAAATACATAAGTGGATGAATAAATGACTGCATTGTAAAAGCAATAGGCAACACTGACCACAGCAATCCCAACACCCCTGAAATTCACACAAAGCACCAGATCGGTTACTGGTCCAACAAATCATTCATTTTACTATATTTGGCGGTCACTGCAAAGGAGAGATTTCACGGTCAGAGGATAAAGATTCAGGAAAGTGAATCCGCTTTCAAATCAAATCAGCAGACAAGTTGTGGGAGCAAGCATAGCTTTCTATTCACTCCATGAGGAGTCTTTTCCACTTGGCTTGTAACTGTAGTTCTAAGATTCACCCATCAATGGAATAGAAGTAATGGTACTTGTTTCCTAGCACGGCGCCTGTCGTATGCCATCGCATACCAGTACTTAAGATATGCGATGGCATGTGATGGGAACCGATTTTAGGGTTTTAAGAGCTGACTATACAATTTTAATATCGCATCGCATTGCATGCCATTACAATGCCATGCGATGCGACGCGATCAGACCCGATTTTTCATTGTACCGCCACCCTGATGGGTGATTACTATGTTAAATGCACCACCATTGTTAACGCCACCCCCACTATCAACGCCAACCCGAAGCGTGGCGAGCCCGCAAGGGGCGGCGGTACGCCTCCTCCGACCTTTTCATACCCCCACTATCCACGTCGGCGTGGAGTTCATTTTAGATAGTGCGGCGAGCGCAGCGAGCCCGAAGCGTGGCGAACGCAGCGAGCCCCGCGAGGGGACGCGGAATACATGTGAAGTAATCCGCGCCCCTTCGAGGGGCTCGATGCGCTCGCCACGCTTCGGGCTCGGTGGCACTATATAACATCAACTCCACGCCAACGTGGATAGTGGGGTATGAAAAGGTCAGAGGACGCGTATCGCCGCCGATTTGCGGGCTCGCGCTGATAGTGGGGGTGGCGTTAACAAGGGGGGTGCATTTAACATAGTAATCACCCATCAGGGTGGCTGTACAATGAAAAATCGGGTCTGATCGCATCGCATGCGATCGGGTTGCATGCGATGCGATGCGACCCGATCAGATAGACCCGATGGCATAAGATAAAAACCGTAAACGCCGTGCTAGGAAACAAGTACCGAAGTAATCATATCATAAGCAGCACTGTGGGGCAGATGTATGAAGCGGTGACACCAATCAGCAATAAAGTAACATCTGTAATTTGCATAATATTAAATTATACAGAGCAGCTGATTGGTTGCCATGAGCCACTTCTCCTCCCTTATCACTCACTGCTTCATAAAACCCTCTTCAACCTGTAGCACCTCTCCCCTCATTAGGTGACAAGTAGTAAGCATTGAAAAGTGATAAAACGGAGAGGGATAAACCCCCAACTGAAACCCCCCCACTAAAAGCTGGCGATTCCCTGCAGAATGGACTTCTTACCGCAGCGCTGTGTGAGGGATCCTTCACTGATCCCTCCCAGCATGCCCCCCGCCGTATTGCAAGGGACAGCTCTCATAGCAAGGGCTGTTAATGGTCACATATATTAGAGCAGCAATTCTCAAACTGTGGGTCCCAACCCCAAAGTGGGTCCTGACCACCTCAGTATGGGGGTCACGACTCCATGTCATTGACAGACGGGCTTATTTGTCTGCTGAGTGAGGGACAAGGTAATACTCATTAAGTAAACACCCCCTTTTTTTTCCTCTTCCATCCCCCAGTCAATCTTTTCCATCCCCACATTACACACTGTCTCCCTGTCATAATAGCGGTCCCTTCACGGACCACACGTGTGGCAGCCATTCTGCGGTAACTTGGTGGGGTCCTGTAATCGTTTTTATTGTCTGACGGGGTCTAAAAGCAAAATAGTTTGAGAACCCCTGTATTAGAGCATATGCAATCATTAACAATGCGAAGCCTGGCAGAGGGGGTGATAAATGTTAGAGCATCCTGCCTGTTAGGGGCCATTTCCTCTATATAATTACATACATATGATTGCTAACCAGGACCGGTGTTCTCACCTGGAATGTTATATTTTCAAGAGACTGTTTAATAAGTCGTTGTTCCTCTGCCTGGAGGGACTCCATTGCCAAACTGGCCATGAAAACTCGTTTCTGTTCGTTGAACTTTCTCATGAATAACAGGATTGCCTAATAAATCAGAACAGAAAAATATGTATTATATGCCAAGACCAATCTTCAGCAGCATGGATGGTGTAATGCAGGTAGGGTGGCCAATATCGGGATCGGCAAGATCCCGGGATTGGTCAGGCTGCCTCCGTCCTGTGCAGCACAGCCCACTTCAGTCCTGAACCCAGCCCACCCACCCACCAGCAGACCAGCCCGCCCACCCACCGACCAGCACACCAGCCAACCAGCCCGGGCTCCGTCAGCCCGGCTCACCCACCTGCCCTGGCTCCATCAGCCCGGCTCCCAGGATTGGCATCCCTAAATGTAGGCATGTCCAAACTGTGGACATCCCAGCATGCATTGCCATAGTTTTAACATGCACGAATAGCAAAACTGTGGCAAGGCATGATGGGCTTGTAGTTTCACAACAGCTGGGAGGGCCATAGTATAGCCATGCCTTATGTAATTGTTAGCATTACTGCCTCACAGCACTGAGATCATGGGTTTGATTCCCACTATGGCTCTAACTGTACAGAGTTTGTACATGCTCTTTGTGCCTGGGTGGGTTTCCTCCGGGTACTCTCGTTTCCTCCCACAATCCAAAAAATATACTGGTAGGCTAATTGGCTCCCAACAAAAATAAACTCTATAATGAATGTGTGTGCGTGTACATGTGGTAGGGAATATAGATTGTAAGCTCCACTGGGGCAGGGACTGATGTAAATGTTCAAATATGCGCTGCAGAATATGTGTGCGCTATATAAATAACTGGTAATAATAATCGTCAGAAAGGGTTCTTTTACTCCCAGAACGCCATGATTGGTCTTACCTGATACTTTTTGGTGTAAGTCTCATCTTTCATTTCAGTAAACAAGTTTTTTAATGTCTGTTCTTCCAGATTCAGCCACTCCATGGCCCGGCTTACTTGTTGCTGGAAGGGAAAAATAAAAAAAGGTTACTCGATTACATTATTATCACTATAGTTAGACTTACCATCCCTTTAACCTGGGACACACCTGAATTACACAGTTTACCCATTACCTCACAGGTACACCCACTGAATTCCACAGACATCAGATTCTTTACTGCTAACAATCAGGGTGCACTGTGTGACTGGGAAGCAGGCGCAGACTAAATGTAGGGTACACACCAGGACGACCCGCTCACGATGCACATCGTGAGCGGGTCGTCAGTGGCTCGTCCGACCCGCTCACGGTGACGCGGGGGGGCACGACCCACTCACGATGTGCACCGTGAGCGGGTCCGATACGATGGCGACCCGCACCCGGCTGTATGGTCGTCATTGAGATCCTACCTGCAGCAGGTAGGATCTCAATAACGACCGACCGACCCGCGGGGCCGCGCATCGGACCGGTATCGGTCCACACCAGGACAGAAAAGGGCCCAATCACCACACAATCTACATCCAATTGGTCGAATTGGATCTAGATTGAGGGGATCGGGCCCTAGTCGTCCTGGTGTGTACCAAGCATTATACCTCGGTCAACTACGTGCAACATCAACACTGCCTGCGACTCTCAATCAGAATACAGCACTAAGCTAGCATTATAATGGTAAATGAGAAGCTGGCCTCAGCAGTAACATTATTGTTTCTACAATAATAACCCCAAACCCACCAGCCAATGAGTGCTGGGGAACAGCTCGAGTGCTATCAGCATGGGGCTGGTACTTCCTGGGAGGAGCACATTTGTTTTTCATGCCCCATGTCACAAGAGATTATGGCCCATACTATGGGGAAATTTACTAAGATGTGTATTCTACTTCACATGGGATGTTGCTATGGGAAACCAGTCAAAATCTACTTTTTTATTTATTTAGCACCTTCTAGTAGAGAATAGATCAGATTGGTTGCCCATAGCAACATACCATGTGATATAGAATGCCCATCTTCTTAAACTTCTCCCACTGACTTGGTTCTGGTTGATAGATCGACAGTGTCTAGAAAGAGAGTCAATATGTCTACCCATAAAGGATGACATGCAATAGGTCGACAGGGTTAAAATGCCGACATGCACCAGATCGACAGGGTCAGAATGTTGACATGAAAAAGTTAGACACGTGAAAAGTTAGAAATTAATTTTTCATGATTTTTTTTCAACCAGCTTGGGGGGCCATGTCAACAGTTGTCAGAATTTACAACAAAATTTTTAAAAAATCCATGTCGACCTTCTCAGGTGTCTACTTTTTTCATGTCAACATTTCCTTTTGAATCCGTCAACCTTTCCCTTGTCAACCTTGTTCATCCTGTAGACCTTTGGGGTCACCCATTGACTGTCTATCCAGACCCTGTATATCTAATAGTTCACGCCCCACCAACTACCCAATGTGTCTGTTCCCAGCATCAACAGGCTACACACCGACAGATCTGTGGCCGGGTCCACCACATTCTTGGAATACTGCAGGAACTGTGCCACATACGTCATAATGGATTTTTCGTCAGGGTCCGAAACATTCACATCTATGAAATACAAACATTTAAAGATAAGTATCCGAACATAGGTTACAGATTACACAACAAGAACCTTTTCATTTACCAGTTTGGGAAAAACAGTGGAAACTTAAATACTTTGGTGTATGTGACGTGTTTACATCTCCCCCGTTTCCCAATGGGGTCGCCATGTGGTGAATGAACAGGGTTGGTTTGAACATAGGGATCACTGATCAAACATGAACTAGATCATCAGTACAGAAGAGATGACACATAGTGATGTTGCTCTTATGCTTTGAGCAGTCAGTGTACACAGCGGATGTGTCCTAAAGCCATTCACAACATATAACCTAATATGACACAAACACACTTTGATTGGTGTTCTGGAGCAGATGTCAGGGCCATAACTAGGGGGCACTGTCGGGGCCGAGCACCGGGGGTCCGGGGACGGGCGTAGCGGCAGCTGGAAGCAAGCTACGCTATTTGCCCGGCGGGAAGCAGATTTTGAAAAGACTTGCCGGACGCTGATTGGCTGAGAGAATTCAGCCAATCAGCGTCCGGCAAGTCTTTTCAAAATAAGCAGCACTTCCCGCCACCAGGCAAATAGCATAGCTTGCTACAAGTGAAAGCCGCCACGGCGCTGCCCGTTCCCAGACTCTGCTGTCTGTCCCCCCGCTGCACAACAGTGTTTGCTCAGCCTCCGGTGCCAGGGGCAAGGCAGTGGGGAGGGGGGACCAAATGACTGCCTTGCCACGGGCGCCGGAAACCCTAGTTTCGGCCCTATAGATGTACTACATTTTTTCACTTTTACATTAGCAGAATCCTCAGTAACTAAATATAGCCATCATGTTGGGGTGGACAATAACATTTTGTCGGCTTCTCTTAGGTTTAGGTGTGTTTTTTGGAAAATAAGTAAATTATTGGCACACTACTCAGAGTTTTTGGACTCTCGTACACCAACATGTATTTGGACACTGAGGCACAAAATCTAACAATACCCAGGACTTTACCAGGTGCCCTTGCAAGGAGGTACTGTATGTGTTTCCCTGACAGAGTCCTTGCAAGTCATTGTCCTGTGTTTTGTCTCCAAGTATGAGGTGCTGGTGACAGACTAACAAGGGTTTGGCCTACAAGCTGGCATTGGTAAACTAGCCTGCAGAGACACCAATATGTATCAAGTGAAAGTGGTCTGGGACAAGCCAAATAAAAACCAAACCTCTTATAAACAAATTCGTCATCAAGAACAGAATTCTAGATCGGTCTAGATCAGGCATGTCCAAACTATGGCCCTCCAGCTGTTGTGAAACTACAAGTCCCATCATGCCTTGCCACAGTTTCCTAATAGCGAATGCTAAAACTAGGGCAAGCCATGATGGGATGTGTAGTTTCACAACAGCTGGAGGGTTCACTGTTTGGATATGCCTGGTCTAGATACACAGAACAAAGTCACTGGAGTAAGGGTAAGAGCCTAATACTCTGGCACAGATATCTGCTAGTTTCAGTTTAGTTAGAGTTTCATGCGACCAGCACTTTAGAGCCCTGGGATTGGCTGGCACCTGCTCATATATCGAGTGGCCTCCAATCAGGAATGCGTGCACTGAAGAGGAGGGAAAACACATCAGCCGCAATTGGCGGACAAGGTAAGAAACAATGAGGTGTTGTGTTGGACATCGCTCTTTTGTTGGCCTAGCCCATCTGTCTACACAACACTGGTGTATCTTATTGCACCGGGAGCTGAATCAGAGCCGGGGTTGCATAGCAGACACTGAGCAGAAGTGAGACATTCAGGTTCTGAGGGGTAAATTTATTAAGCTAAGTGAAGTGATAAAGTGTCTGGTCTTTGTCACAGGCCAATCAGCTGCTACCGGTCATTTTTCAAATCAAGCCTGTAACTTCACAGTTAGGAGCTGATTGGCCGGTGATAAAGCACCAGCCACATTATCACTTCACTGAGCTTAATAAATCTGCCCCTGAATTCTTGAGAGAGATGAGCAGTGCTGTCCTCACACACACCGTGCTCTCAGTGCGTGGAGTCTCCTATAATTGTCATACTGGTCCTTCTACTTACAGAGGCGAAAAAACAAACAGCCCTTAGTCCATACAGCAGTGGTGCAACCAGAAACTCTGTGCAGTTGCTTTTCAAGTGCGTCAACACATTTCATTAAGATAGATCAATGTCTATTTCCCTGGAATGTGACAGAAGATGTACATTCTAGAAGGCTATGATCTGCCCTTTAAAACAGAAGTAGCCACTAGATTTATATCAGCAAATTGTTTTAAGGCAAAACCAGGTTGCTTTTGGCCAAAAACATAGGATCGCATTAAATGTAGCAACTCCACGTTTGGCAGGCCACTATATTTGGGCCAGGCCACTATATTTGGGCCAAGGGGCCTTGTATATACCGTGGGAGTCCAACATTTCAGAGTTTTGTGACAGTTACATGATGCAACATGATCACAAAGTCTTTATTATACGTTTCACTGTACCATTAAATTCCCTTTTATTACAGATTCACAAGTCATGGACGTAGACCATTATTTATACGTCTTCCAGAAAAATATAGTGAATCATTTACCTTCCGGCTCAATCAGTCTGGGGATTTTTAACTCGTCCTCTGCAATTCTGAACGCCTCCAGCAGTCTTTCCTCATTGGACTTGTCCTGTAATTTCTCCATATCAACAAGATCTGGTCTCAAGGAGTGAATAATGGATAAAAAGGCCAAGCCATTTTTCCAGCTGGATTTGAAATCTGTGACCTTAATGGATCCTGTCCTGGAAAAGTGCATTAAAAAGGTTTATACAAACTATACTTTCTAGAAATGCATTCCAAAGAATTCCTTTATCAAAAAAAGAGAGTGTTA
The DNA here is from genome assembly GCF_055691185.1 of Crinia signifera. NCBI lineage: Eukaryota > Metazoa > Chordata > Amphibia > Anura > Myobatrachidae > Crinia > Crinia signifera. The sequence continues at coordinate 34,982,079 of NC_139228.1, read as the reverse complement.
TCTAATTGTGTCGTTATAATAACAGTAACGTAGCCATATGCTACCAGCAGCGTCAAAGTAACGATGTATATAAGGGCAGGAAGAAAGACTCCTCTGCCACAGCGCTGTGTATAACATACATAAATAGTATTCTCAGTGGCTTATCTTGAATGGGTGCAGGGTGCAGTGTGCCTGGTGGGCCCCCCTAAATCCTAGGGGGCCCACACCATGCGCATTGCACCCATTTTTGCAATACTTAATCTCTGGAGTCGAATGGCAAGAGCGCTTCAGAAATCACCAGAAAAATGGCGTAACGAGCATTTTACTAGTGATCTACGCACATGCAGTGGGGTCTCAGCTGAGGTTCATGCATGAGCAGTACGGCCTGGGCACTAGAGCACTCAGACCCTACTGCTCCCGATGCCGCTCCCGGCAGAGGGAAGGGAGCCTCCTCCTCTCTTAAGATGCCCCTGAGTATGAGAGTCTGTTCAAGTCAGAGATACAGCCCCCTGAATATGATGTATGAAGAGCTTGATATGATTTATGAGGAGCTGGATTATGACATATCGCAATACAGATTATGTATGACATGCTGGATATAATTTATGATGAGCTGGATATAACGTATGAGGAGCTGGATATGATGTATGCATCATATCAGCTATCAAGCTTGCCCTACGTCATATTCAAGAGTCATAGTTTTCACTTGAACGGCCCCTCATAAAATAAACATACTGTATAACAACACACCCTGCTTCAATTTCCATAAATTGGTATTGTAATCCCATACATGCACAACCCATGCTCTCCATACAAAGTCCTGTATAAACACTACCTGCCAGTACAGTGAAGTTCCACTTCCTTATTGCTGCTTTTCCAAATTACTGTCATTTAACGTCCAATAAAATAAAATGAAGGGTCAAAGATACTTTGGGCTATATTTAAAAAATCTAATATTTTTTTCGGTACTTGAGTACTATCACGGCGCCTGGCTACGCTACGTTTTCAGAGTAGTCAGCATAGTGACTCCACGGCAGCCCTGCGTAGTCAGCGTACACAGCGCCCCTGCCAGCTCTTCCGGGGGGGGGGGGGGGGCAGCTTGTGCTGCCTGTGTCCCCAGGAGCCCTCCTACCCCCCACACCGACTCCGGCGCATGCAGAAAGGCTTCCATCTCCCTGCCTGCCGCCGTCCCCCGACTCCCTGCGGCATGCGAGTTTATACCAAGTCTCGTGTACTAATTATACCTGGTGCATTTAAGTGTGTTTAAGTACTTAGGAGGTTATTTTGGTTTACTCTGACATGGTTTTGTCCATCTAAGAAGGAATTTGGCAGAAAGAGTGAACTAGAATAACCCCCTTAGTACTGAGAAAGGATACCACTTTACGGACACAGTACCTAAACTGCGAAATTCACTTATTGTCCATCGGTTTGGGATTAATCTGGTAAATGCCTCCATTTCAAACCCACGCTATCCATGCCAGCCCGAAGCGTTGCGCGTGCACGCGTTACGCGTCCTCCCGACCTGTTCATATCCCCACTATCCACGTCGCCGTGGAGTTGATTTTATAAAGTGTGGCGAGCCCTGTGAGGGGACACGGAACACATGTAAAGTAATCCGCATCCCCTATAAAGTCAGACTCAGACTTTATAGAATCAACTCCATGCCGACATGGATAGAGGGGGTATGAAAAGCTCAGAAGGACGCGTAACGGGTCCACTCGCCACGCTTTGGGCTGGCGTGGATAGTGGGAGTGTTTCAGGAACACATTCACACCTGTCATGTCAGCCAGGTTTAACTGGTCAATGGTGCCCACACAATGTTATAAGCGCTGACTGACTACACTAACTGCATAACGCTGACTGACTACGCTAACTACATAAGCTCTGGCTGGCCGCGAACACAACGCTGATACTGACATGGACGCCTGCCTGGTGGGAACACTACACTACGCTGACTGCACTGGGGCGCACAAACACTATGCTGATTCTGACAGCGCCGCTATGCTAACTGCGTAACGGGCGTCGTGCTAATACACAAGTACCTTTTTTTTTCATATAAATGGCATTTTAAAATTCTGACGACTGAGCCTTGTGTCATTCATGTGTCCCATACACACAATTAGGTCTTAAGTTCTTTAAAGATATTTTCACTCTGCACGGTTTACACCCACTGAAATGAAGCTCAGAACTCTTGTGTACTAGAAAATTAAAGGGACATTAAACATTTCTAGTAAAAAGTAATCTAGTAATACACACACACACACACACACACACACACACACACACACACACACACACACACCTCCCAGATTGCTTAATAAGTAATTGCTTAGTAATAAATCATTATCGGAGAATTACTTGGGTGGAAGGACACGATTTGATACACCAGGAAAACATGTTTCCATGTTCCCGTTCGTGATTTGACAAGAGTAAGAACCACCACCACCAATTTCCAATAATTTAGTTAATCATTACAACTAACGTTTTAGAAGTTTAAAAACTGTTTATAACGAGTTTGTAATGCTGACAATTTAATATTTCCGATTGCAATATACAAATTTTTTTTGCTATTCTACAAGAACGCCAAGTACATACTGTGCACACCGTTCCTGAGCCCATAAGAGGAGAACTTTCTTTGCCGAGCTCTTCCATCTAGATTTGGCGCTCCTCTTGGGTGATGGACTTGCAGTTGGCGAGACACCATTTTCTTTCTCACCGTCTACTGGTTGCTGGTCATCGGAGGCAGCCACAATGCTTGCCAGGCCTTCAATCTGTTATTAAAGTAGTTACAGGTATAACAACTGGTCAGGTTCACTTTCTATTATACAATTCTTAGCTTTCTGTCCCCCATGTCAACTGTACCCAAAAGATGGAACCATTTCCATGTGTCCGCTTAGCCACCTTCCTGTTAGCGTAAGTACATTATCAAAACTTTTCTATAAGACCATGAGTCTTCCGCATCGGTGCTCTCTTAATTTAGATGCACTCGCAGAAGAAAAAACCTGCGCCACTGCACATGATATCACCACTGCATACAACTCAGAATCAGTTCCATAATAGAAAGATCTTCAGATGCCAAAACACTTCTCCAATGCAGTTGGCAATTTTAAGGAGTAGACCCTTGTGAAGGCTCTGTCTTGGGCCGCTCCTACATAGCACACTCAGGGCACTAGGATCACTAGGAGACTTTAGCACTGATCTAGAGTCTACTGCACACGTTCAGGTCTACTGAAAAATAATGTGGCAGCCATTTTCCTAGTGGCCCCTTACCACGCATGTGTAAAACGTCATATTCCTGGTGATTTCCTCGGCACTGCTGCTACCAATGCGGACTCCGGAGGTTAAGTATTGAAAGAAAACGGGTGCAGGGTGTGCGGTGTGGGGCCCCTTGGACCCGAACACACACATTGCACCCATTACAGCTTATCTGTACAGCTCTACATTATTTTTATACAATACAGTTATGCCTTTGTTCACATTATGTCACATTGTAGGGTTGCCAGTGCACATGATGCCACACAGTACCCCAAATTCACATTAGGATGTATAGTGTCTTCAGGTCAAATTGTGCCACATTACAGTGCAGCCGCAGTTCATATTATGCCACATGATGTGACATTATAATGCCCTCCTATTCATTTTATGCCACACTACAATAAGTAGGTTCAGAGGCATAACTAGCTATATTGCAGGCCCCAAGGCAAAAGTATGAAAGGGCCTCTATGTACCATCCATTGGTGAGAAATAGATATAGCACATGTAACTTTGAAAAGGGAAGGTAGGCACCGCTCAGCTCTGGGCCCCATAGCAGCAACTGTCCCTGCACCTATGGTAGCTACGCTTGCTTTGATACATACGCCACACAGTCACCATCACCCCAGTCTATATCATGCTGTAAGATCCTAATGGATGCGACATGGATTTAAAGTCATAGATGCTGGATTCAGGTCAAGGACTCTGCAGTACCCACTATACTCAGCTAGACCTCTGTCTATAAGGTTTAATAGCCTGGAGATTTTTAAATCAGCAGAGATCAGAGATCAATCCAATCTTTCCATAAAGCGGATAGTCCACTTCTCTGCCAAACTTGGCAGAGATAAGGGAGCATCTCAATCTATTACCAATCATTCCACAAGGGATAAGAAGTCTAAAAACATATTTTGTTAACCTGGTTGAATTGATGACAACATTGCTCTGCTAGAAAATGAAATTATTACGTGACTTTATAATAAATGATTATCTCATGCCAGATACTTACATGGAAATGTAGAATGATTTGCCAAATGAGGCCAAGCACAATAGACGGTTTGCCACTAATGATGTCTTCGACATGAATATTTATGAGCTTGATCTAGAAAAAATGCTGTTATTAGTTCAGAGCAAATTTCTCACAAGTAAAGTCATCATGAAATATTCCAGCCGGAACAAGGGGAACACTCACGGATCTCTCTCGTAGGAAGGTCAGTCCAGACTCTATGTTACTTCGCGACTGGAAGATATTTTTCCCTTTCTCACGCGGCTGTGAAACAGATAAAGTAATGCTAATTTGACAGGGATTTTCTTTATTTTTTTAAATAAATAAAAAACTAAATTACATTGTAATTAAAAAATTACAATATTGTTAGGACAAAGTTTTCCACTTTCGTTTCTGGAAATAATTTAACTGATGCAATAAAATATTCTCATATAGGGCGGGATGTACGAACCTCCTGAAGTAAATCCAGCCACCCATTGCACCGATAACAATCGCATATGTGATAACATTTACGATGGGGAACACAAATGGCAGCTTTTCCGGTAAGAGCTGCCCTTTGCGATGCACTTCGGTGCCTGGACTTCCAGGTCTGTGACCCTGGAGTTCCTCTACACAGAGTGACACCGGTGGGTGTGGGGCATGCTGGGATGGATCAGTGACTCACACAGCAACAAGAAAAGAAACCCAAGAGGCTTCTATAGGGCAATATTAGTTGTAGCTGGCTTTACCCTTCACATTGGAAACCACCAGCAGGGCTTTAGTAGATTTGGAAATTCAGTAAAAAAAAAATCCCATAAACAGGGTTTTGACCGCATTTCTGCCTTCGAGCAGGGTCATTAGAACGACATGGTGAAGGTTGACAGTCAAAAGATCAACATGGGGTTTTTCACTTTTTTCCCCCGAACGTCGACACAGTCGACATGGACACTAAAAAAGTGCACCGCGTCCCCTTACATGGCTCGCCATGCTTGGCACACTATTTTATTCTCCCTCCGCGCCCTAGGGTATGAAATACCGCCTGTCGTCACAAAAAAAGTGAAAAACCCCATGTCAACCTAATGGCCCGGTCGACCTTCAGTCATTTCAACCAAATGGTGTCGACTTAGTTGTTGTAGACCTAGTGACCGTATCCCCTCTTTTTTTGTACAACACAATTTATATTCATGTTTTCAAAATAGAATATAATGGAAAGAAATCCACCGCTAACAGTTTCCGAAGGAAAAATAAAAAAAAGTTAAGAGATTTAGGGGTGAATTTATGAAGCTTGGAGAAGTGTTATCTATCCCCATAAAGAACATTATGAGCAAGGTGATAATGGTTCAGCCAATCAGCTACAATATGTAAATTGACAGGTTAAGAGCTGATTGGCTGAACCATTATCACCTTGCTCATAACGTTCTTTATGGGGATAGATAACACTTCTCCAAGCTTCATGAATTCACCCCTCAGAGAGGTATTAATTTCAGTACGTTTTTTCAGTCTTTCCTTCTCAACTGTGGCGGTTTTGGACCTTTTTTTTTTAGTTTGTTGTTTCGACTATGCAGCTTCACTTTTTTTTTTTTGAAAAGTCGAAACAGGACTAAAAAAAAAAACTAATCGAAAACTACTGCGGTTTCAACAAAAACAGAGACTGAGTAAGTCGCCAGTGTTTTTCAACTTTGCCGGTTTTGTTGACAGTCAAAAAAAATCGGCACTGTATTGATGGGTAAAAAAAAAAAAAAAAAATCGGCACTGTAATTGAATAGGTTGAAGGTAAACTCAACCTAAAAATGGTGTAAAGTGCAGATTTTTTTACTGTTGAAAAATCCAGTACCTAATTGAACAAATAGGCACAAATTAAAGCCTCGGGTTTAGAACAAGCAGTGAGGTCCATGTAAATTGATGCCACCTTCTGCAAATGTAGCTGTTTTTGTTAAATATTTATAAACCCACTGGTCATACGATTATGAAAGTCTGCGAAAGATACGTGTGTGGTAGCCTAATAAGGTTATTATATTGAAAGGGATGGTACAAAAGGGGCTGCTTTGTTGAAACAACTCCTAAGAGCTAGGCTGCCTATCAAGCGGAGGTATTTTATGGGTGCATTTTAAATTTGTACATGATGTCCTCAATTAGTACATAGCAGAAGACTCGTCTAATTTAGGTACAGTACAAACACTCTTGTGGCTTGGTGTCCACAATCCACAGTGTAGGGAGGAGGAAAGTCTCTTTTACTTTACTCACTACACTGTATCAGCTGGAATACCATCCAACAACTTGGCCTCATTTCAGTAAACACCTTCCACAATGCTTATATGAGAATTAGGATATCACATAAATCAGAAGAACGTCACAAACAGGAAATAGGTGTATGGTTAGAAATTACCAGGACTTCACTGGAGAGAACTTCAAGCAAGTCCAGAAGAATGTGTCCATCTTGGAGATCAGTAAACAGGTCGTTTACTACTGAAGGCGGAGCATGCTGGAAAAGACACATTTTTAAACAGCAAAAAGGACAAAATCTACTTTATATGCTATTTGTTTTTTTTCATTCTGTATATCTACACACATACACCATACCTCCCAACAGTCCCGATTACAGTGGGACAGTCCCGATTATCAGGGCCTGTCCCGCTGTCCCTCCCGCGGTCGGCAGTGTCCCGCGGTGAGGGGGGCTGTTGGGAGTCCCCCCTGTCGGCTGCTAAGCAGCGGGGAATAATCGCTGTGCGCATGCGCACAGCGTCTACTCCCGCAGCCAGGGGGCTGGGGGCATGGCTAGAGGCTCACAGAGCCTCTGGGTCATACCCCCATAGCGGCAAAATGGGGGGCGTGGCCTTGCGGGGGAGCCGCGATTATAGGCCACGCCCCCTCAATTAGGCCACACCCCCGAAAAATTTGACCCGCCTTCGGTGCGCATCAGCTGTGTCCCGGGTCAGGCGCGAAGAAAGTTGTGAGGTATGCATACACAAACACACACACATTTACTATCCCTTATCCAGATATCCATTATCCAAATTATTCTGAAAACCAGAAAGTACCAGTTTTTTTAGTTTTGTTTTGCTAAAACCACTACTGGGGACATAGGGGGTATGCAATGCTCCACCGCTTTTCCCGACAGGGGGGGGAAATAGCGGCAGGTCCCTATGCAATGCCGTCTTTACCAGCAGCCTTGAAGAGGGATCACGGCAGAATGAGCCCGACTTCAGAAGCCGTTGTCGTGATCCCGGCCGAAGATCGACAATCCATGGCCGTTTAAGCGGACACGCCCACTTTTCGCAGATCTGCAGGCGGGACATTGAATCCCGCCTGCGGATTTGCTTTCGGGCAAAACATAAATGGGCCAGGGTCACGGCTGTCGGGAGGGATAGACAACCGTGATCCAGGATTGCATACCCCCCATAATCTGTAACAGACTACTGGGGACATGATCTGTAACTGGAACTAAATATGTGCAAGGACATGATTGCGTAGACAATTAGGACACAAACCTTGTTTTGAAACCTTGTTTCATGCACAAATAAAAGTATGTGTACTTCATGTGCTTGTGTAACATAAATGCAAAATACATCATTGAAATATAAAAATATTCCACAATAATCCATTATAAAAATTCTTCTGGTTCCGAACATTTAGGAGAACACACATGTAATATAATGTTTTATGAAAATAACTGTTTTCATGTAGTTGGTGTTGGCGCAGTATCTAGATATTTTCCTCTTTTGAAATACTTTGTGATCTTTGAATTTTCTGTGACTATTGCAAAGCATATTTATATGGAAGTTTGTTCCGGTCATTACAAATGATTCGTACCTTTGACAACTGGGAATTAATCCAGTTTGAGAAGGTTCTCTTCTGTGTACCCTCCTGTTCGGCTGTAGAACATAAAGGAAAATATTTGTAAAAATAACGTTCACATCTACACACACTGACTATCAAGTCAACAAATGAAATGCAGTGTTAAAAGTGGATTGCTCTAATAAGAAGTCATTTAACCTCCTATTGGCTGAATGGTGTCCCATGTGCAAGTCACATAACGAATTAACAGAATAATGACTCAATTAGCCAACAAAACACCTAACAGATAAAACTAGCACAAAACAGGAAGTAGAGTGTGGGAAAGCAATATAATAAAAAATGCATGGTGGCGAAGATCGATCTGGGAATCAGTGCCACCCATGAATGCATCCCCAAATAATTAGACACATGTATTTCAGGTGGTCCTTTCTAGGAATTTTATTTAGATACGGACTTCAACATACACATATCAAACAAATATGGTAATACAGTGGTTCTGAAGTACTGCAATCACTAATTCCAGAAACAGTAGTATCAAGCATGCCATAAACCAAGTTAAATAAGAAACCCATAACGGAGAACCAGAAGTAAAGTTTTATTATCTTGTCTGACCACGTCGGACCAACGATCTCATAAAATCCAGCAGAATGCAAGTGAGGAGACAACATATCAAAATAGGTGACTAATAGATAGATACAACTACCAACCAATCAGCTTCTGTCATTTTCAAAACACAGCCTGTAACATGGCAGGTACGAGCTGATTGGCTGGTACTTTCCATGGCTTAGTTGGTCTCCTCAGTAAGTATGAAATACAAACAGACCCAAAAAAAAAAAAAAAAATGTCTGAGTTTGGCCGGGAACACACACCTCTGGTGAACTCAGACAGGATTACATCCCATCGCTAGTCCCCTCTTTCCCTTTATTATGTCTATAGATGAACCTGGCTACAGTATGGGTCTGATAGGAGCAAAAAAAAAACTTTATACATGAAAAAAAACCTGTTGCAATGCAAGGGGTATAAATACATTAATAGCTTTGCATGCAGGATAAATAAGGTCCTTGTTTGCATGTAGCCCACAAATGCTGAACAGCTTTGTTTTCACGCTGATATAGGTGGGTATTCATTGCGTGCGCCAATATTTCTGACCGTTGGAAATATTGGCAGACACTTACTCAATGCATCGTTTTCAGCCACACTACAAGCCATGCAGATTAAACTTTTTAAAAAGTTGAATTTGCATTGTTGAAAATGGCCCTAGATCGTCAAATCTGCAGACATTTTCGACAATCCACGGGCATTCAAACTGCCAGAAATGTTTTGACAGTCGAAAAGCCCGTGGATCGGCGAAAACATCCACAGTCAAAAATCCAGCTGCCTTTTTCAACAATGCAGATTGAATACCAATGGTCGAATTGGAATCTATTTGCTACTGTCAGAATTGTTCACTCAATCGGAAAAGAGATTGACTACCCCCAAAGACTGGTGTTTGGACAGGCTCCTGCACTGAAACATGGTTCTACAAAGTTATAATATTCAAAATATAATATAAATAGATCAAAAACCTGGTTAGGTGTGAATATGAAGAACACTTTAATAAGAAATAACAGTAAAATAATTAAAAATTAGGAAAATTATTAAAATAATATGGACATATTATTTGTCCATATTATTTTAATAATTTTTAATTATTTTACTGTTCTTTCTTATTAAAGCGTTCTTCATATTCACACCTGACCAGGTTTTTGATCTATTTATATTATATTTTGAATATTATTTAGTGCTAGCACAATCGACCACTTCTTGTTTTTCCTGAGTTGAGGCAATGTTTGGTGCAAGATGCTAATGGCTCTGTATACAAGTAAAAGGATTTTGATATTTGCGATTTTGATACACAGCGAAGCAGAAGTAGAAGAACATTTGCAAATAAAAATAGTCTAATAAAAGCTGCATTCAAAATAGATTAAAAGGATGAGAGTCTGGATAGGGGAAGCAGGGATAGTAAGAGAACTACAACAGTCAATGCCAGAGCGTATGAATGCATATATTCAAGTTTTTAGGTATTTGTGCATAGTCTGCAATGGTTACAAACTAAGGACCGGATTCAGACCGGCACTTTGGGCTGCAAAAGTTCAGAGCCCAACGAACAGGTAGCTACCTCCCCACCGAACTCCCGCCCCAGCTGCGAATGCAGACAAATGGGGAAAGTCACTCACCATTGAATGATTTTCGCCTGCTCACAGCACTGCAGGGGGGGGGGGGGATGTTCTAACATCCGCACCCCAGCTCCACCCCCCTTCGCATTCTTAATTATCGCATATGCACTAACATATGCGATAATTATGACAAAGGACAGCTCTTGCGTAAAGAGCTGTTCTTTGCGGTGAGAGTCAGCGGGCGGGGCGGTGGGGGTCCGGTGCGGGGCGGCGGGGGATCACGTTAGAAGCCCATAGGCTTCTATGAGGCATCGCCAGATTTTCATTTTAATTTTCTTTTTCAATCAAAAATATGGTCGTTATCCACATATCAGGTAGGCGGGCTTCTATTAACCTGCTTAGCTTTTAACCAATTAACTGGATCGGTACATTACCTGACTTGGCAGTATAACATGTAACATATTGCCCCCAACATATGCTGCCTTTTCCCCGCCCCGCTCTGGAGCCCCCTGGCATCCCTGTCCCATATTACACTCCGGCATTGATGCGTTGGTCTCTGACTGCCAACATCACTGCCGGTATGGTGGCCAAGAATGCCTTGCAGCCGGCATTCTGTAGTACCCAGTGAAGCACAGTGCGGAGAGGGGAACAGAACATAAACTTATTAATCCTTAAGTCAGTCCAAAAAAACATAAAATGATAACTAATAAGCACCATGAAAAACTAATGTTGACCTTATTAATGTCGACAGTGAACTTATTGTGTCAACCTTTTGTTAAAATTGACCTTGTTTATGTCGACCATTTCAAGGAGTCAAGCCAGTCACTGTTGACCAGTGACTGTCCCCCTAGACATTGTCTACCATTTACACCGTAACCATGTAAACAATGGATCCATTTCCTGCACTTTATGAAACTCTGAGAAGCCTAAAAGGAAGTCCAAGGATACGATGTTTTTCTTATCTGTCACTGAGAAGAAGGAAGGAGCAAATATCGGCTTATACCAAAGACATTCCCAATCTCCAGAGTCCTAATGGTGCAGGAACGACTGCTGACCCAGATCGTATCTTCAGAGTCTCAGCCAGGGAAAGTGTTTGTTCTTTCAGCAATGCTAATAAACTTGCAAGGCAATTTAGTTTACTGATGCTTAGTTAAGTCAATATAGCTCCTGCCTGTATACACAGCTCATAATTAGCAATTTAATTGCACAGTAATGGGGCCTACACAAAGTGCGATTTCAGGGCATTTTCTAAGCAATCTGACTAGATGGCTTATAAAATGCCCCTACATCGCTCCATGTGTAGCGGCTATAGTGATGATCGTCCTTGCACGTCACTATCGCCTGACGACTAATATCCAGGATGCTGGATAAATCTAGTGCACTGGCCCTGACAGATCGATCTACATTGCTCAGAACGCTCAACAAGATCACCCCGTGTGAGGGCCAAATTAGGGGGGCTCAATTGCTGGGGAATCCATGCACCCGGTCGAATGAGTGCATCCTTGCGCTGACATATGTTACATTGACATGAACGTTGCACTATTAAACACTATTTATTTACAGTTTCTTATATAGCGCAGCAGATTCCGTTGCACTAGCCACATCCCATAACCTTCAGGCTTTGACCAGATAGTGATAAGAGAGGTAGGCTGGAAACTTGAAGCATAAAAAGCAGAGACAGCTGATTTTCTGTCTTCTTTCAACAAATTACTTTTCCCGCTCTTTTTGTTGAATCCACCAACCAAACACCATCAGTGTTTCCATTCTTAAAAAGATGCTGCAGGTCATTCATTCAGCCTCTTGATGATTTAGGGGCTGTTGCTAAGTTGGCCACATATTGACTCTACGCTATAGGTCACAGTTATACTTATGTATGACTCATCCACTAGTTTGTTGTGAAATACGCATAAAAAAAAAAAAAACCCACATGAAAAAAATCTCTCTAATAAAGAAAGTGAAGGCTGGGTGGACTCACCAGATGCCAGGTCCATTAACTAGTTAATAACAATCAATACATAAAAAAAAAAGGTACTTATATGTTAGCCGGGCGCCTGGCTATGCTACGCTGACAACGTAGCTTTGGCTACGTTGTCAGTGTACCCATTGCCAGGCGGCCAGCTAAGCAGCAGGCGGGAGGTGAGGCAGGAGTGACTCGGGAGGGTGGGCAGCGGTGACGCGATGCGGCCGCTGGGGGAGCATCACATGTTTTCCCGGCTCCCCCAGCGGCACTAGCCAGCCACCTTTGCCATCAATGGTTGCCATCAATTAGAAAAAGTGCAACTGACCATTGATGGTGTATAAGTATGCAATGGATGACCATCAATGTTTTTACACATCGACGGTCATCCAGGGATGGCGACATAGATGGTGGGAAACCATCTGGTTCTCCCCCCATCGATGTCAAAACTATTCGACATTGGCCATAAACCATCGATGTTTTGTAAACCATTGATGTAAAGGCCATCCCTAAGTGCTGGGACTGTCATGGTGGACCCACGGAGAGCATATCCTTACTATCCACGTCATATATCCACTATCCACGTGGGCGTGGAGTTAATTTTATAAAATGTGGAGAGCGCATCGAGCCCGAAGCGTGGCGAGTGCAACGATCCCCACACGGGGACGCGGATACGTCCGCGAGGGGATACACTCTCCACGCTTCGGGCTCGCCACACTTAATAACATTAACTCCACGCCGACGTGGATAGTGGAGGTATGACGTGGATAGTGGGGATATGAAACATTATGCATTATTGTAGCTCCAAATACGTAACTTACGTGTTACGTAGTTTATGCAACTAGCATAGTGGTGTATTGGTATTCTCAATACAACACTACGCAAACTACGAAACGGGTGCCCAACTAACATATAAGTACATAAAAAATTAACTACTCCTCACCTCTATGAGAGGAAGTACTGCTGCTGACCACTAGAGGCCAATCTATGGACCAAATTAATAGATTGTGTGGTAAAAGATGTAATTACCGAAAGTAAAAAATTTTTTTTGCAGGGACACTGATCTGTTGTTCCAAACTTGCTGGATGTGGAGAGAGAGGGAGCCGCGAAGACAGAGATTGGAGGTAGGAGCAGATATGGACTGGGGGTGGGGTGGAGAGTTTGTGGGCTAAAAACTATCACAGCTCAAAGTGAAAGTACATTGCAGAAGCTGTCATTATGCAGGTCTTTTAACTAGTATTTGACATAATTGATAACATTATAAAAGGTACTTGTGTATTATCACGGTGCCCGATTTAATGTAAATCGCATACTATTTATCGCCCGATTTTCTGACATTTCCTGCTGATTAGCATGCTATTCCATCCTTGCACCCCCCCACTATCCAAGTCAGCACGAAGCGTGGCGAGTGGCGACGGTACGCGTCCTCTGACCTATTCATACCACTACTATCCACGTCGGAGTGGAGTTGATTTTAGATAGTGTGGCGAGCGCAGCGCGCCCTGCGAGGGGACACGGAAAACATGTAATGTAATCCGCGTCCCCTCTCGGGGCTTGCTGCGCTCGCCACGCTTCAGGCTCTGTGGCTCGCCACACTATCTAAAATCAACTCCACGCCCACGTGGATAGTGGGGGTATGAAAAGGTTGGAGGACACGTACCGCTGCGCTCGCCACGCTTCGGGTTGGCATTGATAGTGGGGGTGGCGTTGACAATGGGGGTGCATTTAACATTGTAAGCACCCATCAGGGTGCTTGTACAATTAAAAATCCACTATATGGCATACAATGCTATGAGATGCAGTACGATGAACATCGTGGGCGCCGTTATAATACACAAATACCAAATGAACTCCACGCCGACGTGGATAGTGGTGTTATGAACAGGTAGGGAGGACGCGTACCGTGTCCGCTCGCCACACATCTGGCTGACTTGGATAGTGGGTGTGTGCAATGATGGAATAGCATGCAAATCGTCCGGAAACGTGGAAAATCGCATCCGATTTTTGCATGCGATTTGAGGCCGCCGTGATAATACACAAGTACCCATTATAAGCATCCCTGCCTTTTAATAATATAAATAAAATGATTTGAGAGGGTAATAGTTATTTTGGCCTGGAGTTTATGTGGTTTATACTCACTCAATGTACAACAGATGTAGATGGTCACAAACCTGTGCCATGTAATGTCTGACGTGACTGGGAGTCAGCACAGACTGCTCATTGTTTAGCAGTCTCCACCTTGTTGCAGTAAAGACTGTTGGAAGTTTTATCCCGGTTACGGAACAATCCCGGCGGATTATCATGGATTGCTCTAAATCAAAGATTTCTTGGTAACAATAGCCCTTTGTACACATCCAAGATGTGACAAGTAACAGAATCCCGGCAAAGTTCTAAAGCTACAAACACTTATTTCCCACACCTTAATTTTACAAGACAAATTATATGATTTAATAAAGATCTTTTAGGAATAGGTAATGTATCAAGAAACAATGTGGACTCTAATGATGATGCATGCATCAATGTGGGAACACGAATGTTCTGTACAACCAACATGACAATGCATTTCCCCCCGGAGCTAATGACTGCACGATGGATGACAAGAGTTCGAAACAGAACAGTTACCACTATGGTGATCCTGAACAGATCTAGGGGGAGAAGCAAACACGGGAGCACACTACATAATGATGGGGAACTATGGATGTTATACTGGTCCCCAATGAATATTGACCAAAGGAGGTGTGGTCCAGGAGGCTTAATGGGGCTCTCGTTGACTTGGGACGCCATCTGCACAAGCAGTACTGCAGCCTACTTACTAGACTTATGAAAGAATTGACCCATGAATGCTGAACATCCCAGTGTCTGCAGGTAGAACGCCATTCTGCCTATTTGTTTTCAGTCTGCAGCTGCTATCATTTGTATATAGACATACATCCACTCCAAAAAGATTCAATGCGAGTTACACACCCTCAACCCTCCCACTAGGTGGCACAGTGACCTGTGTCCATATGGTCACTGCCAAGTTAGCGGTCATGGAAAGAGCGGTCCGACTGATCTCAATGTGTGTACGCCTACTTCAGCACATGTACGGTTGTTGATTTATTTGCACTGCACATGCCAGGGGTGTAGCCAGAACTTTGTGGGCCCAATAGCAGCTTTTTGAATGCACCCCTGTCCAATGCATCCAACGAGACCCCTCTCCACAGCAGGTGCTCACTTTATGCCCCATAAAAGATCCCTAGTTCATTTTCCGAAACATAGTAGTAACCTAGTTAAAGTTATGACCCATAGTAGCATCCTAGATTACTTTATGAACCATTGTGGTGCCATAGTTCATGTTTTGTTACATTGTCAAACGGTCAGTACACATTATGCCGCAATATTCATTATGATATATAGTTTACCCATTTTCTACCACATTACAGTGCCACCAGTTCATATTAAGCCACACTACACGTAGAATGCTGAACTTCACAAGATGGACCCGCACACCTTCTTGCATCTTAATCAAGTCCAATGTCTTTTGAGGAACAGAGAAGAAAGTTGTTTCGATGCATCATACAAATAGGTCATAGATAGTAACAACCATAAGTAAGGGTAGTAAGATCTCATTGGTCATTTAACACAACGCATCAGAATACAGACTCCGATGTTACCCTCAGTATGGCAGCTACTAAATCTGACTTAATGGGATACAATGCAGTCTAAACGTTACACTAGTTCAAGATCGTTTCATGTGCGGTTCAGTGTTTTTTTTATTATATAATGCCGTTTGATCTAACGTCTAGAACAAAAACTATTACCTTCCCATTGACTATTGTTTAATTTGCTTTTTACAAGACAGTTTACTTATTATAATAGCTTTTGTTTGCTTTAGTTGTTTGATTTCGCATTTGTGGCTTTGATTTCATGCCTCATAAATTACATCATGTTTGCTTTAAGTCTGCTTAACCCCTTCCCGACATTTGACGTACATTTACGTCATGGTCGGGAAGTACTTCCCGACACATGGCGTAAATGTACGTCATGGCATTTAACTGTCACCGCGTCTATAGACGCGGTGACAGTTTCAACATGTCTGCTGTCCCTGACAGCAGACATGTCCGTGCATGCCCAGGGGGGGCTGCGATGCCGCCCCCCCGTCGGCGATCGCTGTGATTGGCTGTTCAGTGTGAACAGCCAATTACAGCGTTTTCCTGTGTCACCGGCGAATAACGTTCGCCGGTGACACGGGATCAGAGGTGATTGGTGCTGTAAAGTACAGCACCAATCACCGCGGGGTGTAAGGGTGACACTGGTGTCACCCCACCGCACCCGCCCGCCCCCAAAGGCCGTGATTGGTTCGTCGGACCGACGGACCAATCACAGCCAAGGAGGGGGATTTAAACTAACGGTGACTGCACTGCAGACGCCATTCCGGTCTGGAATAGCGTGCAGTGCGGTCACCGTACCTCCCTGCCGCCATACTGACCAGAACCTTGCTCCATAGCTTGCTCCATACTTACCTGATCGCTGCTTCATCACTGCTTCCTGGATCCTGTTACTACTTGTGCCTTCCTGTGAAATTGTGCTGCTGCAGTGTACTAGCTAGATAGATAGAGAGATAGAGAGATAGATAGAGAGATAGAGAGATAGAGAGATAGAGAGATAGAGAGAGATAGAGAGAGATAGAGAGAGATAGAGAGAGAGATAGTGTCAGAGAGTGCTGATCGCTGCTTCAACACTGCTTCCTGGATCCTGTTGCTACTTGTGCCTTCCTGTGAAATTGTGCTGCTGTAGTGTACTAGCTAGATAGAGAGATAGATAGAGAGATAGAGAGAGATAGAGAGAGATAGAGAGAGATAGAGAGAGAGATAGTGTCAGAGAGTGCTATATTTTGTGCTGCTGCAGTGTGATATAGTTATAGATAGAGAGAGAGAGATAGAGAGAGAGAGATAGATAGAGAGGCCTAGTGACAGAGTGCTATATTTTGTGCTGCTGCAGTGTGATAGTTATAGAGAGATAGAGAGAGATAGAGAGAGAGAGATAGAGAGAGATAGTGACAGATTGTGCTATATATTTTTGATATAACTGACTGCTGCCCCCTCCTTTTGTGCTGATCAGTATAAATTAACTGATCAGCAACTTTTTGGGGGCGCAGGTTTTTTTTTATATATAGATATACCTGTCAGTGCTGCTGCTGCAGTGTCATAGAGTGATAGATAGTGAGAGATAGAGAGATAGAGAGAGATAGTGACAGAGAGTGATAGAGAGTGCTAAATTTTTTGTCTGCTGCCCCCGCCTTTTGTGCTGATCACTATATCTGAGGTGATCAGCAACTTTTTTGGGGGTACAGAGGTTTTTTTTTTTTTATATATATACACCTGTCAGTTGCACCAAAGGTTGTGCACCTGCTGCACCTCACTGGTAATCAGTGTCGCATCACTGATCACCTTTTTTTTTTTTGTGTGTGTGCTGTGGGGTCTTTTTTTAATTTTTTTTTTACACACACTGTGATTTTGTGGGTGTCCTGTGGCCGCTGTGCGCTGATCAGTGACGTACATCACTGATCATCTTTTTCGGTACAGGGTTGATCTATATTTTTTTTTTTTTGATCAAATTCCTGTTGCCTTTGAGCGCTGTTCAGTGACAGACGTTACTGACCAACATCTGTGCTCAATTTTTGGCGCAGGACCTTTTTTTTTTTTTTAACCCCTTAAATTTTTTATTTTTAACCCCTTCATTTTTTTTTTTTTTATTGGTATAAAGTATTTTTTTTTTCTGCACCACATACACACTACACACTACATACCCCCCGGATTGAAATAAAGTTTGTACCCCCCCCTACACTATACACGTGTTGAAACATTTCACTACCAGTAACACAAAAATAAAAATGGCATCCCAAATGTCCTCCCAAATGTCCTCCCAAATGTCCTCCCAGTCATCCAGGAGAATGTATTCAGCGGAGGAGGCATATGCCCTGCTTGCTTCTGACTCTGACACAGCCAGTGATGCAAGCGGGGAATTTGAAGGTTTCGCCTTAAGCTCCTCTTCCTCCTCTGGTGATGAGGGACCCCCTCAAAGACGCCCCCGTAGAGCAGCTGAGACCCCCCCCCCCAATAATTGATCTCGTATGGACCCCACCACCAGACAATTTTGAGCCCCAGGTTCCTGAGTTTTTGGCCATGCCAGGAATCCAATTTGATTCCACAGGTCTCAGAGAAATTGACTTTTTCAAATTATTTTTCTCTGATGATTTTATAAATTTAATGGTGGACAAAACTAATTTATATGCCCAGCAGTTTATTGCTCAAAACCCCACGTCATCATTTGCTAGGTGGACCCCTGTAGATGCAGTAGAGATGATGACGTTTTGGGGTCTGGTGTTTCATATGGGCATAGTAAAAAAGCCAGAAATTAGGCAATATTGGAGTACAGATGTTCTGTACAGTACTCCATTTTACCGTATGGCCATGCCCCGGACTCGATTTGAGACAATTCTTAAATTTATACATTACACCGATAATGCACAGTGCCCACCCAGAGATGATCCCACCTTTGACCGGCTATTCAAAGTCAGGCCGGTCATTGATCATTTCAGTGCCAAATTTGAAGAGGTGTACATCCCTGAAAAATGTATTTGTATCGACGAGTCCCTTATACATTTTAAAGGAAGGGTTAAATTCCGCCAGTACCTTCCCAGTAAGAGGGCAAGGTATGGCATAAAAATGTACAAACTGTGTGAAAGCACCTCAGGGTACACCCACAGGTTTAGGGTTTATGAAGGGAAGGATTCAAGAATTGAACCGCCAGAATGCCCCCCCTCCCTCGTAGGTGTTAGTGGGAAAATTGTCTGGGATTTAGTGCACCCCTTCCTGGATAAAGGTTATCACCTCTATGTGGATAACTTTTACACCAGCATCCCCCTGTTTAAGGCCCTTGGTTCAAGAGGTACAGCAGCTTGCGGTACTGTGCGCAAGAACCAAAGAGGCCTCCCAAAAACGCACATTGCCCAAGTAATGAGAAGGGGTGAAAGCAGGGGAATATGCACCGAAAATATGTTGTTGGTCAAATATAAGGACAAGAGGGATGTCCTTATACTGACAACAATTCACGGAGACAGTACCACCTCCGTCCCTGTACGAGGTACCAGTACCCACACCTCAAAACCTAATTGTATCCTGGATTACAATAGGTACATGGGCGGAGTGGATCTTTAAGATCAGGTACTGAAGCCGTACAGTGCCCTGCGGAAAACAAAAATCTGGTACAAGAAGGTGGCCGTGTATATCATCCAGATGGCACTGTATAACGCTTACGTGCTATTCCGTTCTACCGGCCAGAGGGGGACATTTATGCACTTTCAAGAGGAAGTCATAAAGGGCCTAATATTTGGGAACCAGCAGGCAGAGGGCCCCAGTACTTCTAGTACTGGCCCCCGTATTGTACCAGGGCAGCATTTTCCTGATGAAATCCCCTCCACTGGAAAAAAGGGCAGGACACAAAAAAGGTGCAAAGTTTGCTATAAAAAGGGAATAAGAAAGCAAACTATTTTCCAGTGTGACACTTGCCCCGACAAACCCGGCCTATGTATAAAGGAGTGTTTTAAAATATACCACACATCTATGGAATATTAGGTTCATAATTTCACCGTGCTTCGGGGGTCTTGCTAATGCCACATAGCACC
Source organism: Crinia signifera (assembly GCF_055691185.1). Taxonomy (NCBI): domain Eukaryota; kingdom Metazoa; phylum Chordata; class Amphibia; order Anura; family Myobatrachidae; genus Crinia; species Crinia signifera. The sequence goes on along the minus strand of NC_139228.1, from coordinate 34,962,292 downwards.
CACCATTCATTCCACCAGAATCTGAGCCGCAAAATCCAAAAATCACTCCTTCCCTTCTGAGTCCTGCCATGCACCCAACTGGTATTTTTTGGTCACATGTGAGGCATTGCCGTACTCGGGAGAAATTGGGGCACATATTTTGGGGTGCTTTGTCTCCTTCATTCCTTGTGAAAATGAAAAATTTTGAGCCAGAACTGCATTTTTGTGTAAAAAAATGTAATTTTTCATGTTCACTGCCCACTTGTATCAAAATTGGTGAAACCCCTGGGGGTTTGAAATGTACACTATACCCCTAGATGAATTCCCTGAGGGGTGTAGTTTGCAAAATGGGGTGACTTGTGGGGGGGTTCCACTGTATTGGTGCAACATAGCACCCACCATTCATTCCACCAGAATATGTGCTGCAAAATCCAAAAATCACTCCTTCCCTTCTGAGTCCTGCCATGCACCCAACTGGTATTTTTTGGTCACATGTGAGGCATTGCCGTACTCGGGAGAAATTGGGGCACAGATTTTGGGGTGCTTTTTCTCCTTCATACCTTCTGAAAATGAAAAATTTTGAGCCAGAACTGCATTTTTGTGTAAAAAATGTAATTTTTCATGTTCACTGCCCACTTGTATCAAAATTGGTGAAACCCCTGGGGGTTTGAAATGTACACTATACCCCTAGATGAATTCCCTGAGGGGTGTAGTTTGCAAAATGGGGTCACTTGTGGGGGGGTTCCACTGTATTGGTGCTTGGGGGGTCTTGCTAATGCGACATAGCACCCACCAAAATTCCACCAGAATCTGAGCTGCAAAATCCAAAAATCACTCCTTCCCTTTTGAGTCCTGCCATGCACCCAACTGGTATTTTTTGGTCACATGTGAGGCATTGCCGTACTCGGGAGAAATTGGGGCACAGATTTTGGGGTGCTTTTTCTCCTTCATACCTTCTGAAAATGAAAAATTTTGAGCCAGAACTGCATTTTTGTGTAAAAAATGTAATTTTTCATGTTCACTGCCCACTTGTATCAAAATTGGTGAAACCCCTGGGGGTTTGAAATGTACACTATACCCCTAGATGAATTCCCTGAGGGGTGTAGTTTGCAAAATGGGGTCACTTGTGGGGGGGTTCCACTGTATTGGTGCTTGGGGGGTCTTGCTAATGCGACATAGCACCCACCAAAATTCCACCAGAATCTGAGCCGCAAAATCCAAAAATCACTCCTTCCGTTCTGAGTCCTGCCATGCACCCAACTGGTATTTTTTGGTCACATGTGAGGCATTTCCGTACTCGGGAGAAATTGGGGCACATATTTTGGGGTGCTTTTTCTCCTTCATACCTTCTGAAAATGAAAAATTTTGAGCCAGAACTGCATTTTTGTGTAAAAAAATGTAATTTTTCATTTTCACTGCCCACTTGTATCAAAATTGGTGAAACCCCTGGGGGTTTGAAATGTACACTATACCCCTAGATGAATTCCCTGAGGGGTGTACTTTGCAAAATGGGGTGACTTGTGGGGGGGTTCCACTGTATTGGTGCAACATAGCACCCACCATTCATTCCACCAGAATCTGTGCTGCAAAATCCAAAAATCACTCCTTCCCTTCTGAGTCCTGCCATGCACCCAACTGGTATTTTTTGGTCACATGTGAGGCATTGCCGTACTCGGGAGAAATTGGGGCACAGATTTTGGGGTGCTTTTTCTCCTTCATACCTTCTGAAAATGAAAAATTTTGAGCCAGAACTGCATTTTTGTGTAAAAAAATGTAATTTTTCATTTTCACTGCCCACTTGTATCAAAATTGGTGAAACCCCTGGGGGTTTGAAATGTACACTATACCCCTAGATGAATTCCCTGAGGGGTGTAGTTTTCAAAATGGGGTGACTTGTGGGGGGGTTCCACTGTATTGGTGCTTGGGGGGTCTTGCTAATGCGACATAGCACCCACCAAAATTCCACCAGAATCTGAGCCGCAAAATCCAAAAATCACTCCTTCCGTTCTGAGTCCTGCCATGCACCCAACTGGTATTTTTTGGTCACATGTGAGGCATTGCCGTACTCGGGAGAAATTGGGGCACATATTTTGGGGTGCTTTTTCTCCTTCATACCTTCTGAAAATGAAAAATTTTGAGCCAGAACTGCATTTTTGTGTAAAAAAATGTAATTTTTCATTTTCACTGCCCACTTGTATCAAAATTGGTGAAACCCCTGGGGGTTTGAAATGTACACTATACCCCTAGATGAATTCCCTGAGGGGTGTAGTTTTCAAAATGGGGTGACTTGTGGGGGGGTTCCACTGTATTGGTGCTTGGGGGGTCTTGCTAATGCGACATAGCACCCACCAAAATTCCACCAGAATCTGAGCCGCAAAATCCAAAAATCACTCCTTCCGTTCTGAGTCCTGCCATGCACCCAACTGGTATTTTTTGGTCACATGTGAGGCATTGCCGTACTCGGGAGAAATTGGGGCACATATTTTGGGGTGCTTTTTCTCCTTCATACCTTCTGAAAATGAAAAATTTTGAGCCAGAACTGCATTTTTGTGTAAAAAAATGTAATTTTTCATTTTCACTGCCCACTTGTATCAAAATTGGTGAAACCCCTGGGGGTTTGAAATGTACACTATACCCATAGATGAATTCCCTGAGGGGTGTACTTTGCAAAATGGGGTGACTTGTGGGGGGGTTCCACTGTATTGGTGCAACATAGCACCCACCATTCATTCCACCAGAATCTGTGCTGCAAAATCCAAAAATCACTCCTTCCCTTCTGAGTCCTGCCATGCACCCAACTGGTATTTTTTGGTCACATGTGAGGCATTGCCGTACTCGGGAGAAATTGGGGCACAGATTTTGGGGTGCTTTTTCTCCTTCATACCTTCTGAAAATGAAAAATTTTGAGCCAGAACTGCATTTTTGTGTAAAAAAATGTAATTTTTCATTTTCACTGCCCACTTGTATCAAAATTGGTGAAACCCCTGGGGGTTTGAAATGTACACTATACCCCTAGATGAATTCCCTGAGGGGTGTAGTTTGCAAAATGGGGTGACTTGTGGGGGGGTTCCACTGTATTGGTGCTTGGGGGGTCTTGCTAATGCGACATAGCACCCACCAAAATTCCACCAGAATCTGAGCTGCAAAATCCAAAAATCACTCCTTCCCTTCTGAGTCCTGCCATGCACCCAACTGGTATTTTTTGGTCACATGTGAGGCATTGCCGTACTCGGGAGAAATTGGGGCACAGATTTTGGGGTGCTTTGTCTCCTTCATACCTTCTGAAAATGACAAATTTGGAGCCAGAACTGCATTTTTGTGTAAAAAAAATAATTTTTCATTTTCACTGCCCAGTTGTACCACAATTGGTGAAACCCCTGGGGGTTTGAAATGTACACTATACCCCTAGATGAATTCCCTGAGGGGTGTAGTTTGCAAAATGGGGTCACTTGTGGGGGGGTTCCTAACTTTTAGCATCTTATGGTGCCTTGAAACCTACATGGTGCCTAAAAAATAATCTCATAAAAAGGAGGCTCCAAAATCAAGTAGGTGCTCCTTCTATTATGAAGCCTGTGGTTTGGTCACCGTGCACACTAGGGCCACATATAGGATATTTATGAAAACAAAAGAATTGGGGGAATCAATTTTTAGTCACATTTCTCTAGTAAAATGTACTGTGTTCCTTATAAAAATGTATTAAAATTGCAAATCTGCAAAAAAAAAGAAATTTTGAAATTTCACCTACACTTTGTTTTAATTCCTGTGAAACACCTAAAGGGTTAACAAACTTCCAAAATGCTGTTTTGAATACTGTGAGGGGTGCAGTTTTTGAAATGGCATCATTTATGGGGGTGTCTCACATACAAGTCCCTCAAAGTTACATCAGAACTGAACTGGTCCCTAAAAAAATCAGTGTTTGAAATTTTCTTGAAAATTTGAGAATTTGCTATTCATATTGTAAGCCTCCTAGTGTCCCAAAAAATTAAAAGGAAGTTGAAATAATGATGTCAACATAAAGTAGACATATGGCCTATGTTAGTTATTCACTATTTTGAGTGGTAAGATTATTTGTCTCACAAGCAGAAAATTTAACATTTTGCAAATCACTAAATTTTCCATTTTTTCACGATATTTTGGTATTTTTCACAAAAAAACACAGACTGTATCGACCCAAATTTACCACTAATTTGAAGTACAATGTGTCACGAAAAAACAATCTCAAAATCACTGGGATAAGTAAAAGCAAAAAAAAGTTATCCCCACTTAAGTGAGACATGTCAGATTTGAAAAAAAGGGCTCTGTCAGGAACGCAAAAACTGGCTCTGTCAGGAAGGGGTTAAGGCCGCATGCTGATGCTAAAACATAAATCGCAGACCCCAGCCATGATTTACTGAACTATGACTTACAGAAATGGACAAAATAGTTCACTAGGACTCACACAAGAACCGGTTCGGCAGACAGTGTAGTAAATCTAAGTGATGGACACTTACCTAGGGCAAAACACTACTGTAATTGGTGACTATGCATTGACCAAGGGGATCGTCCTATTGCCTGCATGGGCTCAGGCAGGATTTTTTTTTGTTGGAAGCAAATTGCATTATACTTTACAGGTTTTTGGTAAAGGGACACGGATCATGTTATTAAAAATACAAAGTCCACCAGTGGCGGCTCGTACCTCATGGCAGTAAGGGGGCTGCCACTGGCCGTGATGCAGGCACACACACTCCCGCCGCTCCTCCCGGGCCCCGCCACAGGTGCTGTATTCCCAGCACCTGTACTCTGTACTGCACATGTGGCCAGCTTCTAGGTGTTTCTGCCCACAAAGAGGCATCCTGGAGGGAGGGAACACCTCCCAATAGGAGTGCCTTGGTGACTGGCAGGTCGGACTTCCAATAGGAAGTCACTGCCAGTCACAGAGAAGCCAGTGCAGACTCACAGACTACATCTGGCTTCACACAGTGGTAGATTATACCTGGGGGGGCTGCAGCCTTGCATCCCATAGGTAAAAACCACCACTGAAGTCCACACTTATTTCCCTGGTTATACCACATCAATGAGTCTGATACAACAGTAAGAGATTCTGTTGTGTAGGTCGACTTGTCGACAGTAAAAAAGGTTAAGTCATTAGGTCGACCACTATTGGTTGAAACACCCAAAAAGTCAACATGCATTAGGGTGACAGACAAAAGGTGGACACAATAAAAAAAAAAAAAAAATCGACATGGAAAAGGTTGACATGAGGTTTTTTTTTAGTTGACATGGACACAGTATAAGTGTATCGATTAGCTTGCCATGCTTCGGGCATGGTGCCTTGTTCGGCACAATATTATATTCCCCCTCCATGGCAATGTATGTACAAGTCCTTTTTGGAAAAAAAAAAATGCTAAAAAAATAAAACCCTTTTGTTGTGTCAACTTTTGGCCTGTCGACTAATAGTGGTCAACCTAATGACCGTCACCCTTTCTGTCGTCTATATCCTGAGATTCTGCTGCCTGCCCAGCATAAGGCTAGTCTGTATTACTTACCCCTGAACCTGGACCACCGGTGACTGAGTTCTATTCTTTATTGAACCATATATTAAATTGTAAATATTCTGTCACAAATAACTTGTTGCCAACCCTGTTCGATGTAAGTGACAGTTCAAGAATTAGACAAGTTTTTCTCATTTGTTCTGTCCTTAGAAATGTACAGCCCTGGAAATGTCACAAAATGAGGCACAGGTTGATTATCCCTTATCCAAATATCCGTTATTTAGTTATTTAAGAACAGTTTCTTATATAGCGGACACATATTCCGCAGCGCTTTACAGAGAATATTTGAACATTCACATCAGTCCCTGCCCCAGTGGAGCTTACACTCTATATTCCCTACCACATGTACACGCACACACAGACACTCTAGGGTTAATTTTGTTTGGAGACAATTAGCCTACCAGTATATTTTTGGATTGTGGGAGGAAACCGGAGTACCCGGAGGAAACCTACGCAAGTACGTGGAGAATATACAAACTCCGCACAGTTAAGCCATGACCTCATCGCTGTGAGGCAGTAATGCTAACCATTACACCATCCGTACTGCCAGATATACAAATTATTCAGAAAAGCATACATTCCAGAAAGTGAAAATAATAAATATTCTTGCTAAAAGCACTACTGGGGACATCTGTAACAGCAATTCTGAGGACATGATATGTAACTGGCACTACTGGGGACATGATATGTAACAGGCACTAACAACAACAACGATTGCTTGCCAAGCAAATTAAGTACCTGAAGAAGTACACAAACTTTGTGTCATGTTTTGAAGCCTTGTTTCATGCACAAATACAAATGTGTGTATTTCATGTGCTTGATGTGTTTGTACAACATAAATGCAAGATACATCATTGAAATCTAAAAATATTCTGAAATACGAATAATCCGTTATCCAAAATTCTTCTGGCCCCCGAGCATTTTGGATAAGGGATACTCAACCTGTACTAGAGCAATTGCAGATTATTTCTGGATAGCTTGCACATCAACGTATTAATATTACATTCTGTTAATATGTTATCTGAAGGCATTACCTCAACATGCATGATCTTGTGAAACAGCTGCTCATAAATATTGCACTGGAACACGTGGCTCCTATTCTAGTCCGCATCAGTCATAACACGTATAATATTTGCAAAGCAACTGATTATAATCTAGCAAAACTTGGGCCAAAACTCTTCAAATGCTGTAGGGATGATCAGCATCCAAATCTAATGTCCCCTACACACTGGGCGATTTCAGGGCATTTTCTAAGCGATCTCACTTGATCGCTTAGAAATTGCCCCTACATTGCTCCGTGTAGTGGCCATAGTGAAAGTGATGCACTGCCCCGCGCATCGCTATCGCCCGACATTTAATAACCAGCATGCTGCATATCATAACGGGGTTTTGACCACATTTTGTATAATGTTGATTTTAGCTTGAATGTGCACAATTGTTCTCTGTGGCCAATCAGAGCATTATAAATCAGTTACAGTACTAGACCAATGTATCACCACAAAATGACAGCACTAGAACCACAACAGATCATTAGCATTGGAAGGGGTTTCCAGTGGTAGAACAACACACAGCCATAGCCTAATGTAGGGCACACACCAGGACGACCCGCTCACGGTGCACATTGTGAGCGGGTCGTCAGTGGCTCGTCCGACCCGCTCACGGTGACGCGGGGGGGGGCACGACCCGCTCACGATGTGCACCGTGAGCGGGTCCGATCCGATGGCGACCCGCACCCGGCTGTATGGTCGTCATTGAGATCCTACCTGCAGCAGGTAGGATCTCAATAACGACCGACTGACCCGCGGGACCGCGCATCGGATCGGTATCGGTCCACACCAGGACAGAAAAGGGCCCAATCAGCACACAATCTACATCCAATTGGTCGGAATTGGATCTAGATTGAGGGGATCGGGCCCTAGTCGTCCTGGGGTGTACCAGGCATTAGTACATGTTACATCATATGTGCTCAAATTAACTTTAATATGGAATTTAACACAGCTAACAAAAACATTACAATATATATGCGGGGTTACACTGGGTTCTACAGACACTTTACAGCAACCATTGTATATTACAGGAACCCTGACAAGGCTGTATACTGTCCAGATCTTCTACATTAAGTAAAACAAATGCTTGCCTCAGGGCAGTGAAATATAAGTGAAAGGTGTGCTTCGGTTGTCATTTACCAAACGCCCTACAGGTCATTTTCACATTACTGTACACCTGAAAAACTGGATCTAAAAGAGCTGCGCAGAATCCAGATCAAGTATTTGGGGTGAAAAGGTTCCGCAAATGACAGGTATGGTGACAAGCAGCTGACAGTTCTAAAATCTAAGCGGTCATTGACTGGGCGAAAACAGGTTCTGTGGCTGGCGAGAAAATGCAGTATTAACCAAACGTGTGTTTTCAGGCAAAATTTATATTTTTTTATATTGGGGTGTGGGGGTTGCCTAAAGCTTTACCACAGGTAATTGGATAACCCCACGGTCTAGTCACTAGTTCATTTCTCTGCCTTATGATTACAATAGTCACACACACTTTCAAATCAGAATCTACAAATTGTTATCCTGCTACCATATTGATTCCACACATGTTTTAGATTAAGCAATTCCGCATAATCTTTAGGTCATACCCTCAATGTATGATGCAGAGTAATAAGTGAAAAATTTGCCACAAAAAGATCATTATTTTATTACAACTGTTCAGATAGGTCGTCCATTAGGATCCCCTGATTGTCTGTACACTGCCAGAGAACTTGTATAGCCTTTGGATTCTTGCACTTAAAGAGAGTTACCTGGTTTAATGCATGGGGAAGGTGACTAAAAATTGCATAGGTCCATGAAAGAAACCCGAAGCTTTACTTATACACATAGTAAAAACCTTGGATAACTGAATCTGCCCCTTTGTGCCTCATACCTCATTTGTGAGTAATACTTTGAAAGGCCGTAATCTGAATGGAGGGCAGAAAGACTCTTCCTTACACAGCGGACGAGTACATGAGAACTAGCATTTAGAAACAAGGAATTTGGTACTTACCGATAATTCCCTTACTCCGAGGCAGCAGGGGACACTGCAGTACTGACGTATGAGATAGAGTGGGTGCGTAGGAGGAGTCGGCACTTAAGTGAAAATTTCGTCTGTGGCTGGCTCCTCCCCCCTCTATCTCCCTCCAGACCCCAGTCTTAAAAAACGTGACCGAGAGAGGAAGGGGACAGGCAAAGCGGAACCACAGACTGGAAAACAAAGAATACTAGGTAAACACCTCAACCAACAGTCATGCATTCTAGAAACCAAACACTCAGATAAATAATACAATCTGTAAAAATACAGAACTAGCAGGACCCCCAAACAATCATGGCAGGATCGGGACTGCTAAACGGGACCAAAGCGCTGGGCGGGCGTGCAGTGTCCCCTGCTGCCTCGGAGAAAGGGAATTATCGGTAAGTACCAAATTCCTTGTTTCTCCTACCGCAGCAGGGGACACTGCAGTACTGACGTATGAGATGATACCAAAGCCACTACACCCGGGAGGGCGAGCGCTGAGGATCCTGTAAGACAGCTCTGCCAAAGGAAGAATCTTCCCTGGCAAACCTATCAAACTTGTAAAACCTAGCAAAGGTGTTGGAGCCTACCCACGTGGCAGCTCTACAAACCTGAGTCAGTGACACTCCCCTGGCAGCCGCCCAGGAAGTACTGACCGATCTGGTAGAATGGGCAGTGATATTTGGAGGAACCTGAACGCGGGCTTTTGCGTACGCTTCCTTAATAGTAAGGCACAACCACCTGGCCAGAGTCTGCTTCGACGCTGGCCAACCCTTCTTTTCTGCCCCAAACAAAACAAATAAAGATTCCGTCTTCCGAAAAGAAGCAGTCCTATCCACATAAATGCGTAAGGCTCTTACGACATCCAAATCCTCTGAAGACCCAGACAGGGCCGGAACCACGATCGGCTGGTTCACGTGGAAGGAAGAGACTACTTTGGGAAGGAATTTAGGATTAGTCCTTAGTTCTGCACGGTCTCTGTGAAAAACCAAGAAAGGAGGACGACAAAGCAGAGCCCCCAGCTCTGAAACCCTCCTGGCCGAAGCCAATGCCAAGAGCATCAGGGTCTTCCATGTTAACCATTTCAAGTCCACTGAATTCAGTGGTTCAAAAGACTCAGATTTGAGAAACTCCAACAGGAGCTCCAAATCCCAAGGCTCAGTCGGAGGAACAAACGGAGACTGCAACCGTAACGCTCCTTTAAGAAACGTTTGCACCTCCGAAATGAGTGCCAATTTTCTGTTGAAAAAAACAGACAAGGCGGAAATTTGGACCTTAATAGAACCTAACCGAAGGCCCTTGTCCAGACCTGCCTGAAGAAATTCCAAAAGGCGAGGCAGCTGAAAAACCGCTCTTTCCACCTTCTTCCTCTGACACCATGCCACATAAGACTTCCAAATACGATGATAATGCTTGGAAGTCACCTCCTTCCTAGCCCTGAGCATGGTGGGGATTACTGTCACTGGAATACCCCGCCTTTTTAACAGGTCGGCTTCAACAGCCACGCCGTCAAACGTAGCTGCGTCAAGCCTGGGTAGGCGAACGGTCCTTGCTGCAGCAGATCCTCCCTGAAAGGAAGACGCCATGGAACATCGGCTTGAAGAAGCTTCAGGTCCGAATACCAAGCCCTTCTCGGCCAATCTGGGGCTATTAGTATCACTGAAGCTGACCCTCTTTTTATCCGTTTGAGTACCTGTGCTAACAAGGGAAACGGAGGGAAGATGTAGATGAGGTCGAAATTCCAAGTGATCGAGAATGCATCCACCGCCCAGGCTCCCGGATCTCTCGATCTGGCACAGTAAAGAGGAAGTTGGGGATTCAGTCTGGACGCCATCATGTCGATCTGAGGAGTCCCCCACCGACGCGTGATGAGTTGGAAAACTTCCGGATTTAGGGTCCATTCTCCTGGATGGAAATCCTGGCGGCTTAAGTAGTCTGCCTGCCAGTTCTCCACTCCCGGAAGGAACACTGCTGTGAGATTGGACGCATAAGCTTCTGCCCATTGCAAAATTGGACGAACCTCCTTCATTGCTGCCCTGCTCTTCGTCCCGCCCTGACGGTTTATATAAGCAACCGCGGTCGCATTGTCCGACTGGATCATTATTGGCAGACCCCTGAGCAGGACTTGGGCCTGAAGGAGTGCCAACCTGATGGCCCTGAGCTCCAGAATATTTATCGATAACCTGGCCTCCTGGACAGACCAACGGCCCTGGAAAGTATAGCCCTGGGTCACAGCTCCCCAACCTCTCAGGCTGGCATCCGTTGTGAGAATAGTCCAAGTGCAGGGTCTGAAACTTCGGCCCTTCAAAAGATGAGAAGTTGAGAGCCACCAGTTCAGAGACAGACGCGCTTCCCTTGAAAGCAGAATTCTCTTGTGGATCTCCAAGTGGGACCCCGACCACTGGGACAGAAGATTTTCTTGGAAAGTTCTTGTGTGAAAACGACCATACTGTAGAGCCTCGAAAGAGGCTACCATCATTCCCAGTAAACGCGTGCACGTGTGTGCTGACACCCTTCTCAAAGACAAAACGTGTCGCACCATCCTTTGAATTGCTCGCACCTTGTCCAAGGGAAGCGAGACAGTCTCGTTTTCTGTGTCCAAAATGAGCCCCAGGAACTTTAGCTTCCTTGACGGAGTTAGATGAGACTTTTTGAAATTTAGAACCCAACCATGGTCTACCAAAAATTTGCAAGTCACCATGGCGTGCTCTACCAGCTTCTCCCGACTTGGCGCTTTGATCAGCAAATCGTCCAAATACGGAATAATTGTTATTCCCTGGAGTCTGAGTGCTGCAATCATACACGCCATGATCTTTGTAAAAACTCTGGGAGCCGAGGACAGGCCAAATGGAAGAGCCCGAAACTGGTAATGGCAATCGTCTATTGCAAACCTCAGAAAACACTGATGGGGTTCCCAAATTGGAACGTGCAGGTATGCATCCTTGATGTCTAACGACATCAAGAACTCTCCCTTCTCTAGAGACGCCACCACGGACCGAATGGACTCCATTTTGAACCGCTGATAACAAACATGGAGGTTTAAGTCTTTTAAGTTTAGAATAGGACGCACCGAGCCGTCCGGCTTGGGCACCACAAAGACGCTGGAATAGAAACCTCTGCCCTGCTGTGATGCAGGAACTGAAACCACTACTCTTGCGTCTAAAAGACCCTGGATGGATCCACGCAGAGCCTGACTTTCCTCCTCTTTCCTTGGCAGACCTATCCGAAAAAATCTTGAGGGGGGAGACGACGCGAATTGCAGTTTGTATCCCTGGGAGATGCTTTCCAGAACCCATGCATCCCTGCAGTGGGACCTCCAGATTTCCGCAAACTGCAACAGACGCGCGCCCACAATGGGATCCCCCACGTGGGCTGCGAGACCGTCATGCCACTGGCTTGTCAGTGGCCTTGGGATCTGGCCTGCGGGCAGTGGCGGCCGCAGTAGGGGCCACTCTGGCACCTCTTCCTCTACGGCCTCTAAAGGAAGAGAAGCCCCCTCTTGCCTTACCTCTGAAACCTGATGGGCCACGAAAGGCACGAAAGGAAGGTGCCACAAATTGGCGCTTTGGAGGCGGAGCTGAGGAGGGTAAAAACGCTGATTTGCCCCCCGTAGCCTGGGCGATAAGTTTGTCCAGTTCCGCACCAAACAACATATCACCTGAAAAAGGCAGAGCTTCAACCGCCTTCTTAATCTCAGCCTCAGCCTGCCACGGCCGTAGCCAAACGGCCCTTCTGGCCACAACAGCTGAAGCCGAAACCTTTGCTCCAAGGGACGCCACGTCTGCAGACGCTTCCCCTATATAAGTGGACGCGTCTCTGATGAATTCAGCCAATGACAATAAATCCTCCTTAGGACTGTCCTGCTCTAAGCCAGACACAAGCTGAGAGGCCCATACCTCCATGGCCCGAGCCACCCAGGCGGAAGCCAACGCTGGTCTTAACAAAACCCCCGCTGTGGAGAAGATAGACTTTAAGGTAGTATCCAACCGCCGATCTGGCGCCTCCTTCAGGCCGACCGCCCCCGGGACTGGAAGAGTCGACTTCTTTGAAAGCCTAGAAAGAGACACATCCGGAGTAGGCGGAGCCTCCCATTTTTCCCTGGATTCAGGGGAAAAAGGATAGAGAGACTTAATGCGAGAAGAAATTTGAAATTTCTTATCAGGAACTTTCCAGATATCTAACAGCGGGTTATCCAGCTCGGCCGAGTCTGGAAAATACACTGGCGTCTTCTGCACACGGCCAAAAATAGAAACCTGAGGCGGAGCCCTCGTTTCTTCTAAATTTAAAGTAGACCTAACAGCCCTGATTAGGCCGTCTACACCCTGAGCGTCCTCCTCATCTAAAAACTCCTGAGGAGACTCCTGAAATTGTGGAGTTACATACTCACCATCCTCTAAAACCTCTAGCCCATCATCATCATCTGAATGATGCGGAATAGCCAAAGACACCCCTGCCCTCCTTTTGGTAGCTACCGGTGAAGGAGGCTTCCTCTGTGAAGTGCCAGCTAGTGACTGTGACAGAGAATCCACAGAAGAAATAAGTGTCTTGGCCCAAACAGGCTCTGCTGCAGCCATGCTGGAAAGCTGAGACTGCATCAGCTCCCTGTCCTTCCTAGAGGCCACCAGTTCAGCAGTTAAACTTGCTAACACACTGTGAATGGGATCCACAGGAGGCTGTGGAGCCTGAGGAGAAACTACAGATGCAGAAGCCCTTGATAAATCATAACAGGGAGCACAGAGTGAAACACCCTTCATGTGCTGTGTATATTGCCCCTTGCAGCTCTTGCAAGCATACAGCTTAACAGCTGCCTTGGAAGAAGTACCCTTTCCAGCCATAATAGTACAGGTGTCCCAGTGAAACACAAAGATACACAGGCTCACCCTCACACACACACAAAAACAAACAACACCCCTTAGAGCACAATCTCCTGAATGAGAAAGCCTAGGGCCTGGATTGTCAATAGGGAGAGAGGAGCCACAACCCTCCCAATGCGTGTGTGTGTAAAATCCTCCGTCACTTACAGTACCCCTGTAGAAACGGAAGACAGCGCTCACTGAAGACTGCACAGGAAAGTAGAAAACCGCCTGCAGACCTCTGTAGCAGCAGTCACCTCTCCTCTGCGATGGCGTCTGTGCGGAAGAAGGACCTCCCACAAGCCTTTCTTCCCGCGCCCGCCGGAGACTGATGACGTCATCGTCGCGCTGACGCTGCGACGATACTGCCCGGCCAGCGCGCTCCATGGCCGCCCCCTGCATGGTGCCTCGCACCTCCTGCTCTGGACAGCGGGGGAAAACGCCGTGGACCCGTAACGCTAGCCGCAAGCAGCTGCGGCGGGTCCCCGGAGCCGATGCTCCGGTGGCTGGGTACTGGAAGGGAGCTGCATGCAGTACCGACCAGACCCTCCAGAGCCTCCAGTAAAGCAGGCACCCTGTCCAGGGACTGCCTGTATATTCACTAAAAAACGCAACTATTTAAAATAAAATAATCAAATAAAAACCTAGTCTCCCTGAGGAGACCTTGCCGAGGAGACCGACTCCTCCGGCACTTTTTTAAGACTGGGGTCTGGAGGGAGATAGAGGGGGGAGGAGCCAGCCACAGACGAAATTTTCACTTAAGTGCCGACTCCTCCTACGCACCCACTCTATCTCATACGTCAGTACTGCAGTGTCCCCTGCTGCGGTAGGAGAAAATAGGAATATTGGTCAAAAACAAATATGTAATTAATGAGATTAGGTAGACTTAGGTGGAAAGGAAAATAATTGAATTGTGCCTCTTTAAATCATTGACCGGGCACAGGGTAATTACAGCTGCTGAAGTAATAAACCATTTGTAAGTGGTGCCATTAGTGACTTGTGCAGTATTATTACCAGCAGGGTAGTGGCATGTGTGAACACGAGGAAAGCCACGCCTTGGTATAATATCATATACTCCGCAAACACGCACTCCATTTCCCAATTGTACTATTATCTCCCACTTGGCAGTACAAACAACACAGCAGCACATACAGGAGAAATACCTGCTCAGTTCCCTATTTTGTGAAATGTCATTTTCCCAATGTGATTACAATTTACTTTTCCTCTAGCGACTGATTACACGTAAAGAAAAAAAATCCTGATACTTTGGTTTTTTTTTTTATATGGTGACAGTGGGGCTGATTCAGCCGCATTCAGGACGCTGCGAATTGCCAGCCGTTCCGATTTTTGAAGGACTGCACATCCATTCATGGTGAATATTTCCAAATGGATTTCCCTGTGTGCATAGCTGCAAACGCATTTTCAGCCGTGCACTGGTGTGGGTGGGGGGTGGGAGGACAGGCTGGCAGGGCGGCGTTGACGCTGGATGGGCTCCGAACACTCGCAGCGAGCAGGTCTGAAATTGGGCCCTGTACAGGCACCGTAACAATTAAGATGTATGTTCTCCAGGTCATGTAAAGATGCAGCTTCCAGTGCAGTCATCCTGCAGAGTGACGCATGTATAGATCAGTCTGTAAGTTTGTAATGCGGTGATGGTACCAATGTTTCTGCAAATGTAGCCCATCGGATGGGAACGGGGAGGCAGCAGTTTTAAAATGGTAGGCTCTGGTGAATAAGCCTTTAAGACTCTGCAGGGTGGGGTAGAGTTCCTGAAGTGGTAAGAGGGAGACACAAGAGGAATCTTGATGGCAGGTAGCCTTAGCCAGTGTGGAATCCAAACACAGGATGGTTACAGAATGCAGATGAGAGGAGGGATGTTATAGGGTGATGAGGTAAGAGCTGTAGTGTGGGAGGAGGTTGATTAAGGGATCTGTGAGGGTGACGAGGCGGATTTGGATTCTGTAATGTATGTGGAATAATTACAGGGATTGCGGGAGCAGGAGTCAGGAATGGAGAACGGAAGAGGAAATCAACCTGGCCTTGGCATTGAGGGCATACTGAAGCACTAAAAAAGGGGAACACATACCAGAAAGGGGCATGGATCGTGGGTTAGGTCGACAGGGTCATGAGGTTGACATGCATTAGGTCGACAGGTCAACATGGGTTTTTTCACTATTTTTGTCCTGAATGTTGACACAGTCGACATGGACATTGAAACGTAGCACCGCGTCGCATGGCTTGCTGCGCTCGTCATGCTTCGGGCACTATTTTATTCTCCCACGCCCTAGTGGATGGTCGGGCATGAAATATCGCCTGTCGGCTCAAAAAAAAAAAAAAGTGAAAAACCCCCATGTTGACCTCATGACCGTGTCGATCTCACCCATGTCGACCTTCCGTCATGTTGACCTAATGCTTGTAGACCTAGTGACCGTACACCCCAGACAGGTGGTTACTGTAGCTGAGGCAGAAGTTAATGTGACAGTGGATAAGAGTTTTGGATGCAGCTCATGTGGGTAAAGCTTGTTTCCAGACAGTGGGCCTAATTCAGACCTGTTAGCAAGGCTGAAAATTAGGCAGATGGACAAAACAATGCCGCACTGTAGGTGGGGCAGATGCAACATGTGCAGAAAGTTGGATTTGGGTGGGGGGTGGGGGTGTTCAATCAGAAATCCAAAAATTTGCAGCATATGAATAAAGCAGCCAGTATTTACCCTGCACAGAAACAAAATAACTCCCAAATCTAATTCTCTCTGCACATGTTACATCTGCCCCACCTGCAGTGCAGCATGAATTTGTTTATCTGCAAAAATTGCAGCCTTCCCAACAGGTCTGAATTAATGAAAAGAAACCTCTGCCAGGGGGAGCCGCAGAGGCAAGCTCCTGCAACCAGCGATTATAATGGGGCTGAAAACAGGAGCGCACACCTGGCGATTTATCGACGGGGCACACTCCCATCACGCAATATGGTCACCAGTGACCATATTGCCAGCAATATCAGCCCATATCGCTGCCGTGTGGACACAGCTTAAGCGACATCTGCACGAGTGGAAGCTCTGAAAAGAAGAAGAGTAAACTCTGAATATGTAGTGTTTTAGGTATAAGAAAGGATTTGCTTCTGATTATACAGCGGCCAGTGGTGCAGTTCACATTAAGGGGCAGATTTATTAAGCTTGGAGAAGAGATAAACTGGAGATAAAGCAGAGAAAAGGTAAAAGGAGAGAAATCAGCTCCCAACTGTCTTTTTCAAACACAGCTGATTGGCTGGTGCTTTATCTCCTTTTACCTTTTCTCCGCTTTATCTCCAGTTTATCTCTTCTCCAAGCTTAATAAATCTGTCCCTTAGGGTCAGACGTATCAAGCTTCAAAGGGCGAGATGTATCAAATGGAAAATGCGGTAAAACCCCTGTTTTACCGCATTTTCCAATGTATCAAAAATGATACCGCACTGAATGGTATCGCCACCTTCGGGTGGCGATACCCTATAGAATCCTATGGGCTTCTTTTCGCCGCCCGCCGACGCAAACCCGCCGCCTCGCCGACCCCCCCTCTGGCTTACCTTCCGGCTGCAGAAGGAGGAGGAGGCGCCGAGGATAGCCTGCTTTGCTGTCCCCGGCGTGAGGGGAGAGCGTGGCGGCAGGGAGATGACGGAGACCCCCCGCACACCAGTGTACAGGTATCGCGGGGGGCCTCCGTCACCGCACCGCGATGCCAGCCGCATATGTTAGTACATATGCAGCAGCATCGTGGCGGGGGGGGGGGGGGGGGGGGCGGCGAAGGGCGGCGATGTATTTTAATACATCCCGCCCAAAAAGTGATAAAGTGGAGCGTGATAAACAACCAACCAATCAGCTCCTACCTGTCATTTTTCAAACCCAGCCTGTAACATGATTGTTTATCATGCTTCATTTTATCACTTTTTAAAGCTTGATACATTTGGCCCTTAGCCCTGTATCTAAATGACCACACAGTAATAACAAGCTTTTAGCCCAATAGCACTAACGGGCTATCCAGTTACAGTCCATTGTCACTGTGCAGTAAAGGATCCGGATGGTGTAATATAGGGGGAGATTCAATCGCCGTCGAGCATCTCCCGTGGGGGAGATGCTCGACGGGCCCTATTCAATGCTGTCTTCCCCGACAGCATTGAACAGGGTTTCCTGTCAGAACGAGCCCGACATCTCTAGCTGTCGGGCTCTTTCTGCCGAGAACAGCCGGGAAGTGACGAGCTGCCGGCTGCAGCTCGTCACTTCCCGGCCTCAACTCGCGGCCACGCCCCCTTCTCGCCGCTCGGCGGCCGGGACATTGAATCCCGACTGCCGAGCTCCAGGCGAGCTCACCGAGAACGGGACAGGGGCACGGCTGTCGCGCTAGCTCGACAGCCGTGCCCCTGACATTGAATACCCCCCCATAGTGTTCATTCTAGCACCCGCCATATTTGAAAACCCATGCTGTTCCTCTTCCCTGCCTGGGGTGTCGCTGTCTGCTGTAGTGCTTCTAGCACAGTGTGGTCTGTATATCAGCACTGATATGCAAACCAGACCTGTGCTAGAAACACCACAGCAAACATGGACACCGCAGGCAGGGAAGAGGAACTGCATGGGTTTTCAAATATGGCGGGTGCTAGAATGAACACTATAATGGTTAGCATTACTGCCTCAGAGTGCTGAGGTCATGGGTTCTATTCCCACCATGGTCCTAACTGTGTGGAGTTTGTATATTCTTGCTGTGCGGTACTCCAGTTTCCTCCCACAATCCAAAATATACTGATCGGTTAATTAACTCCCAATAAAATGAGCCCTAGAATGTCTGTGTGCGCGTGTACATGTGGTAGGGAATATAGTGTAAGCTCCTCTGGGGCAGGGACTGATGTGACTGTTCAAATATTCTTAGTGAAGCGTTGCGGAATATGTGTGTGCTATATAAAGAACTGGTAATAAATAAAATAAGCAAGGCATAAGTTCCAGACCTATGTATTATCACCCAAATAAACAGGTCTTCCGAGAGTGCTTATTGGGGATTCTGCTTCATGTGCTTGAGAATCAGAATCCCTGATAAGCATCAGCCAAAAGGGGCTCATACACGGTCCGTTTAACGGATCCGTTTGGGTCTTAATTAGCACGCATCGCATCGGATCGCATGCCTAGTGCATGCGGTGTGCATGCAATGCCATCCGATGCGATGTATAGCAAGTACAAAAAGTATGTGCAGCACATACTTTTTGTACCGTACTATGAGATGCGCGGGAGCGGGCATCGCATAGTACAAAACGGACGGTCCGGGAACGGCTCCTTAAGAGCTAACTAGACCCATAACCCTCGGATAGGACCGTAAGCAACATAAACAATACAATATAAAAAACACTGCATAAGGCTAGTTTTGATCTTTGGTGGACAAAAGTCTTATATAATAAAAGTCTTATATAATAACTCTACCAAAAGAAAACTCAGTCGTTCCTATATGTTTTTATTAAACTTCCTCTACGCTTCCCCAGAGCACAGAAAGTGAAACAATGCAATGTGCAATGTGTCTCCTATAGCAAGCGCTTATATCATCTGTCAGAACAGGTTCTATATCCTAGAGCCAGTGCGGGGAATATTACAGCAGTCAGTCAGTAAATACCAATACGGCAGTTTGAAGTTCTTTTATTTTCTGAAATAAATCCCAAAGCAGGAAAAAAATATCGGAGCTGCTGACACAATAAGACAATATTATGGATCAGGGCAGAGCACGGGGTGGTGAGACGTGATTCACACATGAAACCTGGTCAGAGGAAAAGGGTTACTGGAATTTGTATTTATCACAGAGCCCTGTTTTATCTACAGGTGTGTTTCCTAAATAAACAGGGAGTGGTGAAAATATTACAGGATTGTCAGATCGCCCTTTGTAAGTTCAGATATAGGTTTTAACAAATGCAGAAATAAAAATTATTATTATAACCTATAAATAAAAGTACGGAAATGGTCCTCTCGATGACATCTTAATCTGCTGACATGGGGACAAGTGCATGGGGAAATACATGGTGAGGCAATGGAAAGACTATGGGGTGTATTCAATGTGGCCGACGAGTGGTTTTTATGGTGAGGATGGCTTGTTTTCGGTGAGGAGCACCATTTAACCCCCTATGTTCTGGGGAAATCCTCACTGTGAGAGGACGGCGATGATTCCCCGGAGCGATGAAGTTGGCACACTGCTTGTGCAGTGTTGAAGGAAGCTCCTACTTGCGGCATGCAGTCCCCCTCAGTCGCTCTGGTGACCACCGCTACTTGCTGTCTGCAGCACAGCCCGGCCGATGATGTCACTTTGTTGCAGACAGGCCGTGAGAGCGAGTGAGAGGTACTGCATGCCGCAAGTAGGAGCTTCCTTCAACACTGCACAAGCAGCGGCAGCCGTGGCACTAGAAGCTGTGACCACAAGCCTCCCCCATATCGGAACATCCAACGGGGACGGGCAGCTGATAATCTCCAAACACGGAGTCCCTGACCAGCACCTGGGCCAAGGTAGGGAAAGTTAGGGTAAAAGACACAGAGATACATCAAGCTACTTGAAGAAGGAAATACACGCTACCCATCAAACAATCAATCACTCAGAAGAGTGTAAACATTTTAATTAACTTTTTCTTTCCTTGGCAGGATATAAAGGTTTGGCTTATCTTATTGTATTATATAAATTTGACACATCCCTCTTTTTGTACAAAGCGCTCCTAACAAAAATGAACATTTAACACTATCTAATATAGGAGCTGCTAATTACACAATATAGCACGGTTATATATACACAAGATAATCCTTTATTTATATGGTCATTAGGTCTACATGCATTGGGTCCACCCCTGAAGGTCGAAACCTAAATTGGTTGACATGGGTAAGGTTGACAGGGTCTGAATGTCGGCACTAGCATTAAGTCGACAATGGGAAAACCGACAGTCAAAAGGTCGACATGTGCCAACAGGAGGCATTTCATTTCCTACCATCCACTACAGCATGGTGGGAGAATAAAATAGTGTGCCAAGTGTACGTACGCACGAGGGGACGCAATACACTTAGACTGTGTCCATGTCGACTGTCAACATTTGAAGAAAAAAAAAAAAACATGTCCACCTTTCGACTGTCGACCTTCCCATTGTCGACCTAATGCTTGTGTTAACTTTTAGACCCTGTCGACCTACAGTATTTCAGGTGTCGACCTTACCCATGTCCACCTTCAATGGTAGACCCAATGACCCTTACCCTTACTAAAACCAAGAACCATAAGAAAAAAAAATGGATGAAAAATTCTGGTTTTGTATAAATGTTTTTTGTCTTGAGAAAGTTCCCATTTCCAAGGGTACGAAACGCGTTGACGCCTACTTCCGCTTTACAGCAGAAACCTCCCACTGTTTGTGATCACAGCCACACGCTATCTTGGAGCCGACTCACGCTGCTCACTTGAGCTCAAACTACAAGCCAGCCGACTACATTTTCCATCAGCCACTACTGCCCACGGCTCTCCATCTCAGCCGGCAGCAGATTGGAGCCTCCGTCTCTCCCCTCCGGCGGACGTCACCAAGCCATCGCTCCGGGTAGAGCCCCTGCCACCATCGGGTTCCCCGTCAGAGCTGCAGACACAGTAACATCACGGACACCGGGTCGAGCAACCTACAACATCGTGCTCCCCGGCCCCTCCAGCTATCCATTCTAAGGAGGGTGAGCATATGGTCCTGGACATTAGTGCGTTTCCCGAATACCATCCATCTGCGTTACACGCGCTAAAAAGGGTACTGCGCTATTGTCATCTGTGTATATTCTATCTGCCTGCTTCCATCGTTACTGGCTTGTGTCCCCCGCAACCCTCCCCCCTTCTCCCCTTGCTATTTAACAGCTGAACTCTGCTAAATTAACAAGACTGGCTATAATTCTGCTATCAGGCATTTATTTTATGATCCAAGTGGAGAGTGTTTTCTGCTATACATTTCTCTATTGAGCATGCTTTATTGTATCTGTTTTTAAATATATTTGTATGAATTTATATATCTTTATTTATATTCTTTTTATATAAAATTTGTTACATTACTATTGAGTGTCTCCGGTTGTCCTTTTGTTCAGCAAAAAGCTCATAGGCTCAGCAGCGCAGGTGTAATCAATTTCTTGTCCTATTAACCCTTAGTGAGATTTAGCACTCTCACTTACACCTTGCAGCAGCCATCCTTATATACGGTTTTGATTATATCATCTTTTTTGGTTAAGCCCTTTTGCTTATCTAAAACAGCGCCAGGATCTGTGAACTTGAGGGGCTCTTCTTGGGTCCTCTTACGCTCACAAAAATCCCATTTTGTATAAATGAAGTAATATTATTTAAAAACACAAAATCTTACACTTCAAGGCTCCCAGAATTTGACAGGTCTTTGGATGGGTCCAATGGACTAGAGCAGGAGAACCGAACTACCCGATATACAAACCTCCACCATGAACATCTCCTGTGCGGGACTATTGCACCCACTAGAACCACAGTGGGTTTGCCTGATTGCTGCTGCTGGAATCTAGCGTGGTCTTATCTCATTAATTAAAAACAAATCAATCTGCTTATATTTTGGTGGAATTAATCCTTAACAAGTGCAATATACTTTACAAGGATTGCTAGAAGACAAAACAGAGGAGTTACCTTGGAGAACTTGTTGGCGCTGGACTATGGCAAGCTGCTGGTCCTCTCCTGCGGATATCGAGGATCCACTGTCGGATGACATGTTGAAGACCTCATAGGTAGGGAGACTGGATAGGTCTGTAATACAAAACAAACTGGCTGCTAAGCTTCAGAGTGACTGCTCAGGGCTAGAAAGGAAGGTGCGTTATCAGCATTAGGAGCTGCAGAGATCTCCACCCTTTCTGCCCTACGGCTATTTATAAAATATACAGAGATATAATGTATTGGTTAAAAAAAAATAAAAAATAAAAGTCACTTTGTTTTAAGGATCCCTCCTTTGAAAAAGCAAAATATTTTATTTTATTATTTACCCATTGTAAGTGGCAGTAATATTAGTGAATATGGTTATTTTTAGATTCGTATACTATAGATGTTATGTGGAATACTGCACTAACAGGGGGATTGATAGAACAAGGAAGTGAAGGGGGTAAATTTACTAAAATGGGTGGAGTTCTATTGAAGATGGGATGTTGCCCATTGCAACCAATCAAATCGTACTTCTTATTTACTTAGCACATTCTAGAAGATAATGGACAGAATCTGATTGGTTTATATGACCAGAACCCCCATCTTTGTAAATGTACCGCTTGGTGAGCTGAACATAAAAGCTATTAAGGGGGGTATTCAATCTGAGATTCCGACTGTCGGAAAAATCAGCAATTAAACACCTCCAATCAGTGGACATCAATGGTGGGCGAACTTACCGGTCATTTTTGGAATCGATGAATCAAAGATTTTGATTTGGAAGATTAGTTATATTGCCCAACTCAGGCATCGGGAGAAATGGGAGTTTCAAAAATTCTGATTTATGGGTCCCGATAGAAAAGGGAGATTACAATTTAATATAGCAAAATTTAAATGATCATTTAATAAGTACAATGACCATATCTATATTATAATCCACTGAATGGAGTAGCGGTGTGCGAAGAGGGCAGCGCATGTATTCTAGTTGGCTATAGAGACAACCCCGATGTGCACATAGGGGGTTATTCTGGTACAATCGCAAAGGCAAATTCATTCTCTAATGGACAAAACCATGTGCACTGCAGGTGGGGCAGATGTTACATGTGCAAAGAGTTAGATTTGGGTGGGGTTTGTACTTCAAACTGATATCTATATTACAATGTAAAAATAAAGCAGCCAGTATTTACCCTGCACAGAAACAAAATAACTCACCCAAATCTAATTCTCTCTGCACATGTTACATCTGCCCCACCTGCAGTGCACATGGATTTGTCCATTAGAGAGTGAATTTGCATTTGCATGTGAACCAGAACAACCTCCATATTCCTGAGGGAAAGATTAAATGAATAATGGTCTGCAAGTCCAGGACACACTGTAAGAGGATCAGGTGTGTGCATTAAGATTTGGTGTCACCCATTGTAGGTCCACCCAAGACTACCTTGCTGCTATTTCTAATATTGTACAAGGAACTCCTGAATATAACCTAATACATAGTAATAGTATATTCTACTACACTGCAGCACAAAGCAGTAGTTCTAGATCTTCTCCATTCTTCACACAGTTTTGTACATCTTCCCCGTAGTTCTTTCTAGAGTGAAGTATATCCCTCCCTGCAGGCTAAATGACAATGTTTGTTCTATGCGTACACTGAAATAAATGCAAATCTATACAATATAAAGAAGAATCAAGGGTAGTTATTACATAACACTGCGGTTACTCTGTTATGCAATGTGTCACTTTTCTGTGACACATCGGAGTCCTTAAAAATATAACTTTTTATCTGAAATTGCCCACGTAAAGTTTTGGTGCAAAAAATACGTGACTTTACCACAATTATCATTCTCCCATTTTCAGGTGATAGCACATGGATAAGTATCCGGATTCCATGCATTATCATGGCTCGGAGGGCTGCTTATAAGTGCCAGCACCATGGCTTTTCGAACAGCCTTCTGTGAATAAATTAGATGGGGTAAATTACCAAAGCTAATTGAATACACCCCTTAAGGCCCATACACACGGGCCAATATTAGGGCTATTTCTAAGCGATTTGACTAGATCACTTAGATATTAAGCGCACATCGCCCCATAGAAGCCTATGCGACACCACCCCACACGGATCCACGCGACTCCCCCCTCACCTGTGACCGGGTAGCTTCCTGCTGTGCTGCCCGGACCATTGACCTCCTACTCGCTAGCCCAGCATATGCGATTAATATCGTTGTGGTAGCCAGTAGAGGTGGTGGTAAGGGGCGGCAGATGGTAGTGCATTCTGCCCTAAATCTTGACTGCATGCCATTCAAATCTAATCATCCCCAATGTTCTTTAGCCTGAGAAACCTGGCCGCATGGATTGCACAACGTGGTTGCATCGAGGGTGTGCAGCTATGTGTGCTGAGCAAACCCACCCATCACCTGTCACCCCATGCATAGGTGCCGATTCTAAGGGTGCTCAAGGGTCCGAGCACCCACAGGCCCGAGTCCCGCTGCTGGGCCACCATATTAACTTGCTAATTTGTGGCTGCAGCACCCACATCGCCGGACCCGCCACCTGGGAAACAGTATGCCAGGTTCTGTCCGCGGAGTACCTGCACTGTGGGGGCAATTTATGTACCTGCACTGTGGGGGCAATTTATGTACCTGCACTGTGGGGGCAATTTATGTACCTGCACTGTGGGGGCAATTTATGTACCTGCACTGTGGGGGCAATTTATGTACCTGCACTGTGGGGGCATTTATGTATGTGGAACTCTGTTGCCGTAATTTGAATATTGGAGACAACTGTGCTGCATAATATAAATTGGAATTATTTTTGGCCACACCCCTTCCCCATGAAGTCACTCCTCTATATATTTGGCTTGAGCACCCACCAGCAAAAACATAAATCGGCACCTATGACCCCATGTATGGGGCTTTAGTGAATAATAATAATTATACAGTATTCCTGCAGGATGGCAGAGGCAACGGCAGTCAACATATGATCTATATGATGCATCTTTCAGTGTAACCCTTTTATTTGTGACAAGTAGATGATAAAATCTGTTAAACCATACAACAACAACAACAACAACACAGTAAACTGGATACATAGTACATGAAAAGGTACTTGTGTAGTTTCACGGCACCACCGCGCGCACAGTCTGTCTCAGAAACTTGGCAGCTTGCCAGACGCTCTGTTTAACTGTGCACGTGCCGCTCTAGCTGTTCTCAGCGTAGCTGCTTCCCATATGTAATCTACGTTATCAGCGTAGCGCCGGGCAGCAGCTGCCCAGCACTGACAGGTCACTGTGGTACTTGTAGTTCCACAGTGAAATAGGCAGACCGCTGACAAAGGGGGTGTCCGAAATGTACACGCTACAATTTAGATGCTTTAGCGCAGGCATGTCCAACGTTGGCCCTCCAGATGTTTTGAAACTACACATCCCAGCATGCTTTGTCACAGTTTTGCTATTAGAGAATGCTAAAATTATTGCAAAGCATGCTGGGATGTGTAGTTTCAAAACATCTGGAGGGCCAACGTTGGACATGCCTGCTTTAGCGTCTGAATCCCGAGTCCTTGCAAGCCGCTAAGAAGGGGGGTATCTGGATTCAGACGCTAATGCATCTGAATTTGGTAGGGTGTAGGGGTACACTGTGCAAAACACTCCTAAACCTGTTCACAATGACACTAGTCGATGTAACAGCTGTCGACCTTGTTAATTCCACTATCCACACCAACCCGAAGCGTGGCGAGGGGCGGCGGTACGCGTCCTACGACATTTTCATACCCCCACTATCCACGTCGGCGTGGAGTTGAGAATAGAAAGTGTGGCGAGCGCAGCGAGCCACCAAGCCCGAAGCGTGGCGAGGGGACGCGGATACCTGTGAAGCCCGCAAGGGGACGCGGATACCTGTGAAGCCCGCGAGGGGACGCGGATACCTGTGAAGGTGTTTTGCACAGTGCACCCCTATGTACCCCTACACCCTACCAAATTCAGACGCATTAGCTTCTGAATCCAGATAACCCCCTTCTTAGCGGCTTGCAAGGACTCGGGATTCAGACAATAAAGCGTCTCAATTGTAGCGTGTACATTACGCTACGCTGATAACGTAGCGCTGCGCTGAGAACAGCTAGAGCGGCACGCACACAGAGTCTGGCAAGCTGCCAAGTTTCTAACAGACTGTGCGCCCGGTGGCGCCGTGAAACTACACAAGTACCCATTAAAATATCTAAATGTAATTAATAAAGAAAAATATTACGTTTCATATAAATTAAGATGCCCTGGTTCGGCTTTATTAAGGAAGATAATACATATTCTCTCATCTCGATCCCTGTAAGAAACCTATAAACAGACATCATGGCCCCCAGATGGTTAACCTAATATTTCAATATGGATCTGCTTAAACCTGATCTCTACTGGCATTGTAGTTTTAATCTCATCATCTTAAAGGGTTTAAGCAAGTCTTTGTAGAAGTATAAGCTATAGTCTCCGTGCAAGAAAATGCTCACACCTAGAAATCCAGGCCGGTGCTCGATTCTGCTCATTAGCGGATGAGAAACCTGCACACACCACCTGGTTCCGAGCTGGATGCAAGTGGCAACATGCAGGGATATCACAGGTAACGGCACTGAGCATTCTCCCGAAAAAGACTGCTGATGGCAAATGTGACATCCCAAATGCAGGTGCCTTTATCTGTCCATTGTCAGACCACTCTTTCCACCTTTTATAGTGTGCACATGAAGAGAAGAGGCATGTTTGAGAATTATGTTTTGGGGATGATTCTGGTTCACTTGCAAAAGTAAATTCTCTTTTTAATGGACAAAACCATGCTGCACTGCAGGGGGGGGGGGGGGAAGATGTAATACGTGCAGAGTTATTTTGTTTCTGTGCAGGGTAAATACTGTCTGCTTTATTTTTACACTGTAATATATATATCAGTACACACCCCACCCAAGTCTAACTAACACATGTTACATCTGCCCCACCTGCAGTGCACATGGTTTTGTCCATTAGAGAGAATTTGCTTTTGCAAGTGAACCAGAATCAGGCACTTTGTACCCAGCACCGAGTGGGGTCAGGGATGCCATGCAGACACATGTAACCTGCCATCATAGTTGCCAACCCTCCTGCATTCTGCAGGAGACTCCCTGAAATAGCAGCAATCTCCCTCTGTCCCTCATTAGTCTAGCAATCTCCCTCATTTCACCTATGCCACATTACACTGTTACATTTAAAAAAAAAAAAAAAAGGAATGGGAGCTAGATAAATTTACATTGAGTCATCAGCACCATTTCTCAGCATTTTACCAAGTATAGTAGCTCTTACTAAATGCTTTGGGGCTCATCTACATTTGGATATAAGTCATTTTAAAAGATTCCTCTAAGATGTAGCAGTACACACCCACGCTTCTAGGTGCCACGTTCACAATCTCTTTTCACAATCTCTCCATGGGGTTTATTCTAGTTCATTCTTTCTGACAAAATCCTTCTTAGATGGACAAAACCATGTGCACTGCAGGGGGGGCAGATGTAACATGTGCAGAGAGAATTAGATTTGGGTGAGTTATTTTGTTTCTGTGCAGGGAAAATACTGACTGCATGATTTTACACTTCAATATAGATCTCACTTTGAAGAAAAACCCCACCCAAATCTATTTCTCTCTGCACAAATTACATCTGCCCCACCCGCAGTGCACATGGTTTTGTCCATCTAAGAAGGATTTTGTCAGAAAGAATGGACTAGAATAACCCCCCATATATGGAACTAGACACGCCCTTATGTTGGAGCATGACACGCCCCCTCAATGGGGCACTGCAAAATTCTGCTACCATATCTCCCTGAAACTAGTTTTCAAAAGTAGGCAAGTATGACCTGCCATGTACATTGTCCTTGCAGGATAAGCTCTTACATTTTTACTTGTTTGCAGCTATTCGCTGTGCTATTTCTTTTCTTCTTATGGGGCCTACACATGGGGACATTTGCTGAGGGTTCTGAGTGATGCTAGGTTGCTCAGAATGGTCAGCAAGATCGCTCAGCACACAGCGATGGGTCAGCGCTGAGCAATCTGCCAGGGACAGTGTTCTCTGTTAAAAACACTGGCCCTGACCCATTAACATCCAACATACTGGATATTAAATTGCCAGGCGATAGTGATGCGCAGGGTCGCACATCGCTATCACAGTTTACAATGGTCAGGATGACCACAGCCCAGCAGCCGTCCTTTCCAGTAGTGCCATCCGGCTGCAACCGGGCGGCCAGGCCGTGGCCGTCCCGTGTGAATGGACACATCATGTCCATTATTAACTACTGTGTACGGCACGGCTTTTGTCCGTGCGGGGTTTCGCCGCCCGGCGTCAGCCGGAGCGTGTGAAACAGCCCTTCAACCTAAATAAAAACACACAAACACAGAAAAAAATACACAAATCATACTTACACACATATAATACTGTACATAAACACAGTGCATACAGAAACACAAAAACACACCATGAAAGAATGTGTAATTATATACACATCTGTTTGCAGCGTTACATGGGGATTCGGGCGGCAGGAGGGCATGCATTTGGCGGGGTAGTGCTAGTAGCAAGCTTGCATGTGTTCTACAGACTGCGGGCAGGGTGTACCAAGCAACTGCGGAACATCCCGCCACACATGGCAATTCTACTGATCGCATATGCACTAACATATGTGATAAGTATATCAAAAAGCGCACCACTTGCGATAAGAGCTGCCCTTTGCGAAGCAGCCGACAGGGGATGAACGGGTCCCCGCGGCTCTGCCTCCTCCTCCTGCCCGGCAGCCACCTGCTCAGATGGTGGCAGCGACTGTCGGGCTCCTCCTCCCTGCACCCAAAAGAGGTGCAGGGAGGAGGAGGGGACTGGTCCGGGCAGCACAGTAGGATGCTGCCTGGACACAGGTGAGGGGGGACCAACAAAGATCGGGGGCGGCAGGGGATAAGAAGCCCATAAGCAGTTAGAGCTGGTGTAACCCCCGCAGCGAAGCCTCGGCAGTGGGGCTTGAATGCCTATGCAAATGTGGTGAAAACCTGATAATGGAGTATTTACCACATTTTCAGTATGTGCCATGTATGCAGCCAGTCAATTCCTTCTGTTCAGGAGTTTATGTTGTTACCTGACCTGGCACATCAGCCACTCCCAAATCCTCAGGCTTTCCCCTCCAGTCTTTTATCCTCCTCAGTGTCAATGGCAGGACACCTGCATAGCCATGTACACATAACTACTGTGTAAAAGATAATTGCCTCATTCTCCTTTCTACGGCTTTCCCTGTCAGACTCACACTCCCCTCGTAAAATCCAAAAATGTAAGCATATGTAAACTCTGAAGGACTCAAGAAAACCAATTAGACTTAGAACAAATGTTTAGTGTCTATAGATGCTAGGAACAAAGTTAGGAGCACAGCTGCAGAAGGTTGGCAGGGGCAGCTGTGTGATCTGAGCGGGAGAGGGGATGACGGAGCAGCAACTTGTAGCAGCTGTTCTGTAGCTGAACAGATGAACTGCTCCTCATTCCCAGTACAAGGAAATGTGCCCTCTAATGGCGGCCGTTCTGGGTGTAATATTACATAAATGTATGATTGCAGTAATACAAAATACCTATAGCAAGGAGTTTTGGATCTTCCCTGCGCTGCCCGCCCCCTCACCCAAGGATCCTATTGTTAGAGGCAATCAAATCATGGTCCAGCAAGATACCACGACGTAGTGGATGGTAGGGCCTAAAATACCGCCTGTCGGCTCAAGAAAAGTGAAACGTGACAAACGTGTTGACCTTTTGAATGTCGACCTAATGCTTGTGTCAACCTAACCCAGCCCTGTTAACCTTCAGTGGTCGACCCAGTGACCGTATCCTGTAAGGAACATCGAGAGCATAGACAGATTGATGACTTCAAAAAATGTTAAATGTTTCAAAATAAAGTTTTTTTGATTCGATTTACAAAAAAAAAAAAAAAGTAATTTGGCCTCTTGAATTTCTTGGGGATCAACTGTAAAATATTTAGAACTTCAATTCACTGCACTGTTACTTTTTATTATATTGGAGTGAGTCACCTGGGAGTATCCTCCAAAGTCTAGAAGCAGGGGAAAAAAAATAATCTATTTCCATGTGTCACTATACCGGTTTCTAGAGCAACGGTATACACAATACGCTTCGAAGGTCAGTTATGAAATGCAATTGTTACACAATACAAAATTACTTGGTTTTGTATTAGGGAGTCTAGATGGTCCGAAATGCGCAAATGTAGGTGACGACACCCGTCTCTTAAGCTGGCCATACACTAGGTGACTTCGCCCCCCCCCCCATGCGGGCACGCTACGCTCGCCACCCACGGAGGGAGAAAGTGTCGGGATTTCGGCGGTCGGGATTTCGGCGGTCGGGATTCTGAACGCTGTGATTTTAACTGCATCCCGTGATAAGGGATGGTGGAATTATGTCCTATGACACAGGTAGTCGGTCTGCTCATTTGTTGTAGGGGTATGGGTCATATGGTGGACCCAATTAAGGTTGACAGTCAATAGTCATAGGATAATACATTAAAAAGGTCGACTTGGCTTAGGACCACAGGGTCGAAAGGTTGACAAAATAGGTTGGCATTGAAAAAGGTCATCCAAGAAAAAGGTCAACATCAGTTTTTCATGTATTTTGGTGTCTATGTCAACTTACATGGACACCGTTTAAGGGGGATATTCAATCCCCGGCAAGCATTTCCCATGGGGGAGATGCTCGCCGGGCCCTATTCAATGCTGTCTTCCCCAAGATCATTGAGCAGGGTTTCTCGGCAGAACGAGCCCGACATCACTAGCGGTCGGGCTCATTCTGCCGAGAACGGCCGGGAAGGGACAAGCTGCTGGTTGCAGCTCGCCTCTTCCCGGCCGCAACTCGCAGCCACGCCCCCTTCTCGGTCCCGGCAGGCGGGACATTGAATCCCGCCTGCATATTCTCGGTCGAGCTGACCGAGAACCGGACTGGGTCACGGCGGTCGAGCAAGCTCAACTGCCGTGACCCTCAGATTGAATACCCCCCCTAAGCATAGGCGAATCTAGGGGGTGGTCCGGGGGTGCACAGGACCACCCATTAGCCCATTTTGTAGCTGAGGGTCAGGGCTTTCCAACGAGCCCAGCCCCGTGTCTCTAGCCCTCTGGGAACCGGATATATGGCCAGGCAAAGCTGGAACGTTTTCTCTATAGGATAACCCACTAATTCCGACCCCCACCCAGTTCAACGGTTGCCAGTTCCCCCTTCGGCATCACTGAAGCTCGAGGTTGATCTAGTCGAACCTAAATCGCTGGGCCTTCAATCTGATACCAGGCTGGATCCATATGGGTTAATTGGTTCCAGGGATATTGAGGTTAAACCGTTTTTTTTATTTCTTAAATGTAATTTCATGAGTGTTTATGTTCTTTGAGGGCAGGTTTCTCTGGAACCAAACAGCCCAGTTTCACAGGACTAAAATCATTCGAAGCCAACTCAAAAGTTCTTCAATATGATACTGGTCTCATGTAAATGGGTCAGTTGGTTCCGAAGATATAGCTGGTTGGTTAAAGGGGGGTAGGGAGAGGGGAGTGGTTGTCTCTCCCCCTCACACCAGAAAATGCAGGGACTAGGCTGGTGTATAAGGGGTCAGCCTGGGAATGTCCCTGCATGATCCTGGGACCATATTCCCGGGTAAATCCCTGCATTTTCTGTTGTGAAAGGGGTATTCTTTCAAACAGCCGTGACCTGCAGTGCTCTGAATACAGCCGGGCAGCCCCCTGCTCTCTGCCCAGCTGTCAATGACTGTCACCCCTGCAGCTTCTGCTCCAATTCTTTTCCCTGCTTTCACCTCAGCCCGCCCCCCCTTTAATCATATGGTGCCGGCACCCGGCGTGCTCCCCCGACGTCACGCACAACAACAGCGCGCACAATATTTCAAATGTCCCCTCAGCTAGAGGGGACACCAGGAGGGGAGTGGGAGCGTGCTCTGCGCTGCACTCTGCTCCTCTTCCCATAGAAGCAGCTGCACCGCTCTCCATCTCTCCCTGCAGCAGCAGCGAAGGCTCATATAAAAATTTACTGTAAGTGGCACTTTTGGGGGCATTGCTTAAGGGACGCTACAAGTGGCAGTATGTGGGGGCATTACGCATAATGTGTGGCTTAATGTGTAAGGGGCATTACGGTGTGCAGCATCATGTGTAAGGGGCATTATGTGTACAGCATCATGTGTAAGGGGCATTATGTGTGCAGCATCATGTGCAAGGGACATTATGTGTGCAGCCTCATGTGTAAGGGACATTATGTGTGCAGCATCATGTGTAATGGGTACTATGGTGCGCGGCATCATGTGTAATGGGTACTATGGTGCACGGCATCATGTGTAATGGGTACTATGGTGCGTGGCATCATGTGTAATGGGTACTATGGTGTGCGGCATCATGTGTAATGGGTACTATGGTGTGCGGCATCCTGTGTAATGGGTACTATGGTGTGCCATCAAGCAAGAACCCCCTAGCAATGAGCACGTAGGTAAGCAGCACTTATGTGGCAAATATGTAATGGGCATTACGGTTTGTTATATAGTATGTAATGGGCATCATGATGTGTGGCACAATGTGTAATGGGCATTATGGTGTGTGGCCTTATGTGTAATTGGCATTATGGCATGTGGCTTTATGTGTAATGGGTATTATGGAGTTTGCTAATATGTGTAATCGACATTACTGTGTATGGTCTAAAGTGTAATACCACACCCCTTTTTGTGATGCCACGCCTCCTTCCCATGAGACCATGCCCCCTTTTTGACGCGCGGCTGCGCCGCGCAAAGGTACCGCTGCTGTTGTGTTTAGATCTGGGACCACCCATTATCATAATTCTAGATTCGCCTATGCCCCTAAGTGTACCATTTTGCTCACCATGCTTTGGTCAGAAATGCCTATGCGCAAACCCCACCCATCGGGCCTGGGGCTGAGTTAGTTTTCACCCTGAGTGAACTGGAATCGGCCCCTAAGTTTCCTAAGCCTATTCCAGTCTTCGCAAACCTGTGACTATTAAGGAATGCTAAAACATGCAGCCAGGCCTGGCCAATTCCCTTTACGTGGAGCGACAGAGGAGAGTTGTCTGATATCCCCCATGATTTATAGCCACCTCTCCCAAGAAAGGTAATGGTCTACAAGAAATAAGCACTAGGCCTATTGTGGAAAGTGTATGAGAGGAGATCTAGTGCCACTTCTTCAATATAGAAAACTATTTAGTTCAAGTAACAAGACTGCTTGTACAAAACAATAAATGAAAGCTATATAAACCGTAACAATCAATGGTTGAAGGCCACTGTCAGCGATTAAAAACGCTTTATGGTTTATTGAAAGCCCATTGTTATACGTTGTTATCAGTGGCATACCTAGATGTTTGAAGACCCCACAGCAAAAGTCTGTAAGGGCCCCAATATATCACCCAATGGTGAAAAATGTATATATACTGTAGCAAATGTTACTTTGACAGGGAAGGTGGCCCCTCTCAGCTCTGGGCCCCCTTATCAAAGCTTGGAGAGATATTGGAGTCCATTGGCTGGTTCTTCATTTCACTCAACTTTCTCTCTCTCTCTCCAAGGTTTTATGGGCAAACAACTAATACTTAATTTTAATAGATTAGCTTTGAAGTAAAAATAGTTTGAAACACATTTCTAAAAGATCTTAGTATCCCTCTGCTCCTGCTGTATCCTTATATGCAACAGCAAAAAAATAGCTGAGGAAATCTTCCCGGCCTATTTAATACTATGAAAGTGATGCATCTTGTTAAGACACGTCCAAGCTACACATTATATCGCCAAGATTTTTGATATGAACTTAAAGGAGAACTTCACTCAAAATTAAAATCTAGTTTTGCGTCAAATTTACACAAGGGAAATAACATTTCCGCAATGTACTTTCCTACGCTTGACCAAGACTGCACCCCGGTGACTTCTAGAACACTGCCTGAAGCGGGATTTTAAATAATCATCATTGATTATAATGTTATTATAATACATTTGGGAAAGGTTTGGAGTCGGCAAGAGCAGTATATATAAAAAAAAAAAAAAGGAAATGGTCATTAGATTGACAGGCCATAGGTTGACACCTGAAATAGGTTGACATGGTAAAGGTCGATAGGGTCAGACAGTTGGCACAAGCATTAGGTTGACAGTCAAAAAAAAAGGTAGACATGAGTTTTTCACTTTTTGAGACGACATGTGCCGACAGGCAGTATTTCATGCCATGCCACCCACTACTGCATGGTGGGAGCATAAAATGGTGTGCCCCAAAAACTTGAAAAACTCACGACGACCTTCCCATTGTCGACCTAATGCTTGTGTTAAATTGGTTCGACCAAATGACCCATACCCTATAAAATATAAGTAAATAACTCCTAAAAAAATATGATCAAATAAAAGTGGGAAACGAGGAGGTAAATGTACGAAGATGGGAGTTTTATTGAAGATGGCTCATAGCAATCAAATTATACATATTATCTTCTAAAAGGTGCCAAATAAATAAGTAGTATCTGAATGGTTGCTGTGGGCAACATCCTATCTTCAAAAGAACTCCCACCTGAATACATTTCTCTCCAGGTATCTTAAGGATGGTGTATTCCCCCACAAGTGTGGTCTCCAGGTTAGAGAAGCACACACCATCTTACTCAAATATGATCATGCCCAGTTGGCCAGTATTATGATAGAGACATTGGCCAGTAGAGAGATCGGTGGCAAAGAAGGATGAATGTTGGCAAGACGAAGACTGCTGAACTTTCTCTTTTTCTAAAGGAACAAGGCTAGAGAGAGACTGGCCCCATGGGAAATACAATTCCCTGGTGGCACCTCTGCCTGAGGGTCTGACCTCCTCCATCAGGTTTCAGAATCACAAACTTGGGTGCTTGGTTTGTTTTTATGAATGCCGAGATCAACCCTCCTAAAAATCAAAATGGGCCCTGTTCTTTGCTTTCTTGTTATGTCTGTCCATGTACCCTTGTGGTGACTTGCCACACCCTCTAAACTTGGGCATTTACCACAAAATTCCCTGGTGGCAGTGACGTAACTAGAAATTTTGCTAGAAAATCCCATAGTCTTAACCCCCGCAGCGAAGCCCCACCAGAAGGAACTTTAGTGCATTTCAAAATGCGTTAAAAACCCCAAAAACTGGGGGTTTACCACATACTTTCTTGACTACATCCTGCCCTTAGCAACATTACCATCCATGTGTATTCTACAGTTGAAACCAGTATATAAAATATATGATTTTCAGTGCCCTGTAGAGAGAGGCAGAATAGCGCAATATATAAACTGATACAGCCATTTGAATGGTTTTCATTTCTTATTCTCCTATTATGTGGCATCCGTTGGGCATGGTTCCATGTTATGAGGGACAGCTGTCCTGCCGTAAAAGCAAGCGCTTGTTGTTGCTGGTTGCGCATTAATCATTTAGGAATCCTTCAACGAACTGTGCATATTTTCTATATTCAAGCCGGTTACACCCAAATAACAAAAATAAAACAATTTGAATTGAATTCCCCCTAAGGAGAAATACCACCTGTCACTTGTCTGGCAGCTAACTTTAAGTAATTACTATTTAGGGGGATTTATCAAACGTAGAGAGAGATAAAGTGGTGAGGGATAAAGTACCAATATACCCCTTCTTTTCTCAAACATTGGGCTCAATTCACATTTGCGCCATAATGCAACTGTGATTTATTTTCTAGGCTCCAGAACTGCTAATATCAGCAAGCGAAGCTATCGTCCAAGAATGAACAGATGCCCGCCAGAGCCATCAGTCACCATTGCATACACATTCGCAGCCTATATGTGAGAATGAGAAACATGGAGGTTTGGGTGGCCTCTGGCTATGCAGACTGATCACAGTAGTAGCGATGCAGGAGTCATGTATTTGTACAGGTTACAGTCTATATGGTAGACAGTGTCTAGGAAGACAGTGACTAGGTCTACACCTAAGAAAGGTCGACATGCTTAAAGTTGACATGGTTGACATGAGTTTTTTACGGTTCTGTGTCTATGTCAACATTAACACAGTATAAAAGTGTACCACTGCGCTCGCCATGCTCTGGGCACGGTGCCTCGCTGCGCTCAGCACACTATTATATTCCCACTTGGGTAGTAAAGTAAGAAAACCACCTTCGGTACTTGTGTAATATCTGGGCGCCCGATGCGATTGATTGTATGCCTTAACTTAAGGCATACAATCAGATGCGATGGACGCGATTTTCCACAAAAATTGCGTCGATCGCATCGCGACCAAATCGCATGCGATGCGATGGACACGATTTTTCCATAGGATTCAATGTTAATGGTCCTGTTCATATCCCCACTATCCAAGTGGGCATGGAGTTGATTTTATATAGCGTGGCGAGCGCAGCGAGCCACCAAGCCCGAAGCGTGGAGAGTGCAGCGTGCCCCGCGAGGGGACGCGGATTACTTAAAATGTATTCCGCGTCCCCTCATCACGCTTCGGGCTCGGTGGCTCGCATCGCTCGCCATGCTATATAAAATCAACTCCATGCCCACTTGGATAGTGGGGATATGAACAGGACCATTTAACATTGAATCCTATGGAAAAAATCACGTCGATCACATCGCATCGCATGCGATTTGGTCGCAATGCGATGGAGGCGATGTTTCCGACCCGATCAAAAATCGGGCACCCAGATATTACACAAGTACCCCACCTTCTCTCAATGTCGACTATTAGTGATCAACCTACGGTAGTGACTGTCGACCAAGGGACCGCATACTGTTGTATATACAAGCACGCAGCTGATGACAGATACCTGCCCCAAAAATAGCCGTGACCAGTGGCGGTTTTTACCTATGGACTGTAGCTCCCCCCCCCCAGGTAAAATCCGCCACTGTGTGAAGCCAGATGCAGTCTGTGAGACTGCACTGGCTTCACTGTGACTGGCAGGGACTTCCTATTGGAAGTCCGACCTGCCAGTCATCAAGGCAGTCCCATTGGGAGGTGTTCCCTTCCTCCAGGACGCCTGTCTATGAGCTGCTGCATGGCAGCTCATAAAATATCTACATCGGTACTGCCCATGCGCTGGTCCCGGTGCCGGTTATTCTTATTGTATAGGAACCGGGACCCTGATTTCACTTCTATGGGATGTTGCCGAAGCAGCCCATAGAAGGCACCTTGAGCAGTACAGAGGTTGGTACATGCCAGTCCCAGCGCCTGTCATCTTTATACAAGCACTGAGAACAATGCGGCCGGGACCAGGAGGAGCAGCGGTGGCAGGGGAGGTTGCCGGCATCACGGCCAGAGGAAGCCCCTCTCCTACCATAAGGTAGGAGCCGCCACTGGCTGTGACACCTGTGTTTTACCGGAATCGGGACATCTGTCAGAATGAACAGTCATTAGGTCGACCCCACTAGGTCGACTGGCAGGAAGGTCGACCTGATTTAAGGTCGACATGGGCCAAGGTCGACATGACTTAAGGTCAAATTTGCATAAAGGTCGACATGAGGAAGGTCGACTGGTCATAAAGTCGACATGGTTTTTTCACTGTTTTTTTATCCGAATGTCGACACAGTCGACATGGACACAGTTGGCAATGAGAATCGGACCCTCGCGATGCTTCGGGCACGGTGCCTCGCTGCGCTCGGCACACTATTTTATTCTCCCACCACGCCCTAGTGGATGGTAGGGCATGAAATACCGCCTGTCGGCACATGTCGGCTCAAAACCCGTTTTACCAACTACTCCCCATAACCTCCCTGTAAATACCTCAAATCGGTCACTATCTACCAATGATTACACTAGCCAACAGTGAAAATGCTTCCGAAACAAAAATTGTAATTTCTAGTTTATTCGAGCATGGGAAATACGAATATGGCATTTAAAATGCTGAGTTAGCTCTATGTTCTGAGATATAACCCTATTTCATTAACCCCTTCCTGACAGCCAGTTTTTGCGTTCCTGACAGAGCCCTTTTTTTCAAATCTGACATGTCTCACTTAAGTGGGGATAACTTTTTTTTGCTTTTACTTATCCCAGTGATTTTGAGATTGTTTTTTCGTGACACATTGTACTTCAAGTTAGTGGTAAATTTTCGTCGATACAGTCTGTGTTTTTTTGTGAAAAATACCAAAATGTCGTAAAAAAATGGAAAATTTAGCAATTTGCAAAATGTTAAATTTTCTGCTTGTGAGACAAATAATCATACCACTCAAAATAGTGAATAACTAACATAGACCATATGTCTACTTTATGTTGACATCATTATTTCAACTTCCTTTTAATTTTTTGGGACACTAGGAGGCTTACAATATGAATAGCAAATTCTCAAATTTTCAAGAAAATTTCAAACACTGATTTTTTTAGGGACCAGTTCAGTTCTGATGTGATTTGAGGGACTTGTATGTGAGACACCCCCATAAATGATGCCATTTCAAAAACTGCACCCCTCACAGTATTCAAAACAGCATTTTGGAAGTTTGTTAACCCTTTAGGTGTTTCACAGGAATTAAAACAAAGTGTAGGTGAAATTTCAAAATTTCTTTTTTTTTGCAGATTTGCAATTTTAATACATTTTTCTAAGGAACACAGTACATTTTACTAGAGAAATGTGACTGAAAATTGATTCCCCCAATTCTTTTGTTTTCATAAATATCCTATATGTGGCCCTAGTGTGCACGGTGACCAAACCACAGGCTTCATAATAGAAGGAGCACCTACTTGATTTTGGAGCCTCCTTTTTATGAGATTATTTTTTAGGCACCATGTAGGTTTCTAGGCACCATAAGATGCTAAAAGTTAGGAACCCCCCCACAAGTGACCCCATTTTGCAAACTACACCCCTCAGGGAATTCATCTAGGGGTATAGTGTACATTTCAAACCCCCAGGGGTTTCACCAATTGTGGTACAACTGGGCAGTGAAAATGAAAAATTATTTTTTTTACACAAAAATGCAGTTCTGGCTCCAAATTTGTCATTTTCAGAAGGTATGAAGGAGAAAAAGCACCCCAAAATATGTGCCCCAATTTCTCCCGAGTACGGCAATGCCTCATGTGTGACCAAAAAGTTGCAGGACTCAGAAGGGAAGGAGTGATATTTGGATTTTGCAGCACAAATTCTGGTGGAATGATGGTGGGTGCTATGTCGCATTAGCAAGACCCCCAAAGCACCAATACAGTGGAACCCCCCCACAAGTGACCCCATTTTGCAAACTACACCCCTCAGGGAATTCATCTAGGGGTATAGTGTACATTTCAAACCCCCAGGGGTTTCACCAATTTTGATACAAGTGGGCAGTGAAAATGAAAAATTACATTTTTTACACAAAAATGCAGTTCTGGCTCAAAATTTTTCATTTTCAGAAGGTATGAAGGAGAAAAAGCACCCCAAAATCTGTGCCCCAATTTCTCCCGAGTACGGCAATGCCTCACATGTGACCAAAAAATACCAGTTGGGTGCATGGCAGGACTCAGAAGGGAAGGAGTGATTTTTGGATTTTGCAGCACAGATTCTGGTGGAATGAATGGTGGGTGCTATGTTGCACCAATACAGTGGAACCCCCCCACAAGTGACCCCATTTTGCAAACTACACCCCTCAGGGAATTCATCTAGGGGTATAGTGTACATTTCAAACCCCCAGGGGTTTCACCAATTTTGATACAAGTGGGCAGTGAAAATGAAAAATTACATTTTTTTTACACAAAAATGCAGTTCTGGCTCAAAATTTTTCATTTTCAGAAGGTATGAAGGAGAAAAAGCACCCCAAAATCTGTGCCCCAATTTCTCCCGAGTACGGCAATGCCTCACATGTGACCAAAAAATACCAGTTGGGTGCATGGCAGGACTCAGAACGGAAGGAGTGATTTTTGGATTTTGCGGCTCAGATTATGGTGGAATGAATGGTGGGTGGTATGTGGCATTAGCAAGACCCCCGAAGCACAGTGAAATTATGAACCTAATAATCCATAGATGTGTGGTATATTTTAAAACACTCCTTTATACATAGGCCGGGTTTGTCGGGGCAAGTGTCACACTGGAAAATAGTTTGCTTTCTTATTCCCTTTTTATAGCAAACTTTGCACCTTTTTTGTGTCCTGCCCTTTTTTCCAGTGGAGGGGATTTCATCAGGAAAATGCTGCCCTGGTACAATACGGGGGCCAGTACTAGAAGTACTGGGGCCCTCAGCCTGCTGGTTCCCAAATATTAGGCCCTTTATGACTTCCTCTTGAAAGTGCATAAATGTCCCCCTCTGGCCGGTAGAACGGAATAGCACGTAAGCGTTATACAGTGCCATCTGGATGATATACACGGCCAGCTTCTTGTACCAGATTTTTGTTTTCCGCAGGGCACTGTACGGCTTCAGTACCTGATCTGAAAGATCCACTCCGCCCATGTACCTATTGTAATCCAGGATACAATTAGGTTTGGAGGTGTGGGTACTGGTACCTCGTACAGGGACGGAGGTGGTACTGTCTCCGTGAATTGTTGTCAGTATAAGGACATCCCTCTTGTCCTTATATTTGACCAACAACATATTTTCGGTGCATATTCCCCTGCTTTCACCCCTTCTCATTACTTGGGCAATGTGCGTTTTTGGGAGGCCTCTTTGGTTCTTGCGCACAGTACCGCAAGCTGCTGTACCTCTTGAACCAAGGGCCTTAAACAGGGGGATGCTGGTGTAAAAGTTATCCACATAGAGGTGATAACCTTTATCCAGGAAGGGGTGCACTAAATCCCAGACAATTTTTCCACTAACACCTACGAGGGAGGGGGGGCATTCTGGCGGTTCAATTCTTGAATCCTTCCCTTCATATACCCTAAACCTGTGGGTGTACCCTGAGGTGCTTTCACACAACTTATACATTTTTATGCCATACCTTGCCCTCTTACTGGGAAGGTACTGGCGGAATTTAACCCTTCCTTTAAAATGTATAAGGGACTCGTCTATGCAAATGAATTTATCTGGGATGTACATGTCTTCAAATTTGGCACTGAAATGATCAATGACCGGCCTGACTTTGAATAGCCGGTCAAAGGTGGGATCATCTCTGGGTGGGCACTGTGCATTATCGTTGTAATGCAAAAATTTAAGGATCGTCTCAAATCGAGCCCGGGGCATGGCCATACGGTAAAATGGGGTGCTGTACAGAACATCTGTACTCCAATATTGCCTAATTTCTGGCTTTTTTACTATGCCCATATGAAACACCAGACCCCAAAACGTCATCATCTCTACTGCATCTACAGGGGTCCACCTAGCAAATGATGACGTGGGGTTTTGAGCAATAAACTGCTGGGCATATAAATTAGTTTGGTCCACCATTAAATTTATAAAATCATCAGAGAAAAATAATTTGAAAAAGTCAATTTCTCTGAGACCTGTGGAATCAAATTGGATTCCTGGCATGGCCAAAAACTCAGGAACCTGGGGCTCAAAATTGTCTGGTGGTGGGGTCCATACGAGATCAATTATTGGGGGGGGGGTCTCAGCTGCTCTACGGGGGCGTCTTTGAGGGGGTCCCTCATCATCAGAGGAGGAAGAGGAGCTTAAGGCGAATCCTTCAAATTCCCCGCTTGCATCACTGGCTGTGTCAGAGTCAGAAGCAAGCAGGGCATATGCCTCCTCCGCTGAATACATTCTTCTGGATGACTGGGATGACATTTGGGATGACATTTGGGATGCCATTTTTATTTTTGTGTTACTGGTAGTGAAATGTTTCAACACGTGTATAGTGTAGGGGGGGGTACAAACTTTATTTCAACCCGGGGGGTATGTAGTGTGTAGTGTGTAGTGTGTATGTAGTGTGCAGAAAAAAAAAATACTTTATACAAACAAAAAAAAATGGAGGGGTTAAAAAAAAAAAAATTGAAGGGGTTAAAAAAAAAAATTGAAGGGGTTAAAAAAAAAAAAAAAAAAAAAAAAGGTCCTGCGCCAAAAATTGAGCACAGATGTTGGTCAGTAACGTCCGTCACTGAACAGCGCTGAAAGGCAACAGGAATTTGATAAAAAAAAAAAAAAAAAAATAGATCAACCCTGTGCCGAAAAAGATGATCAGTGATGTACGTCACTGATCCGCGCACAGCGGCCACAGGACACCCACAAAATCACAGTGTGTGTAAAAAAAAAAATTAAAAAAAGACCCCACAGCACACACAAAAAAAAAAAAAGGTGATCAGTGATGCGACACTGATTACCAGTGAGGGGTAGCAGGTGCAACTGACAGTGCAACTGGCAGGTATATATAAAAAAAAAAAAAAAACCTCTGCACCCCTAAAAAGTTGCTGATCACCTCAGATATAGTGATCAGCACAAAAGGCGGGGGCAGCAGACACAAAATTTAGCACTCTCTATCACTCTCTGTCACTATCTCTCTCTATCTCTCTATCTCTCACTATCTAACACTCTATGACACTGCAGCAGCAGCAGTGACAGGTATATATATATATATATAAAAATACCCTGCGCCCCCAAAAAGTTGCTGATCAGTTAATTTATACTGATCAGCACAAAAGGGGGGGCAGCAGTCAGTTATATAAAAAATATATAGCACAATCTGTCACTATCTCTATCTCTCTCTCTCTCTCTCTCTATCTCTCTCTCTCTATCTATAACTATAACACTGCAGCAGCACAAAATATAGCACTCTCTGTCACTAGGCCTCTCTCTCTATCTCTCTCTATCTCTCTCTATCTCTCTCTCTCTCTCTCTCTATAACTATATCACACTGCAGCAGCACAAAATACAGCACTCTCTGACACTATCTCTCTCTATCTAACTAACGCTATTACACTGCAGCAGCACAAGTTCACAGGAAGTCACAAGTAACAGGATCCAGGAAGCATCCAGCACACTACAAGCAGATGAAGCAGCCAAGATATTTGCAAGGATCAGGTAAGTATTTTGCCAGGTTCTGGTCAGTATATCGCGGCAGATTGGCACGGTGACCGCACTGCACGCAATTCCAGACCGGAATGGCGTCTGCAGTGCAGTCACCGTTAGTTTAAACCCCCCTCCATGGCTGTGATTGGTCCGTCGGTCCGACGGACCAATCACGGCCTTTGGGGGCGGGCGGGGTGAGGTGGGGTGACACCAGTGTCACCCTTACACCCCGCGGTGATTGGTGCTGTACTTTACAGCACCAATCACCTCCGATCGCGTGTCACCGGCGAACGTTATTCGCCGGTGACACAGAAAACGCTGTAATTGGCTGTTCACACTGAACAGCCAATCACAGCGATCGCCGACGGGGGGGCGGCATCGCAGCCCCCCCTGGGCATGCACGGACATGTCTGCTGTCAGGGACAGCAGACATGTTGAAACTGTCACCGCGTCTATAGACGCGGTGACAGTTAAATGCCATGACGTACATTTACGCCATGTGTCGGGAAGTACTTCCCGACCATGACGTAAATGTACGTCAATTGTCGGGAAGGGGTTAAATGCTAGGGAATTTGAGGGATTTTCGAAAAATACTAGGGATTTTATTTTATTTAAATAAATTGTAGGTTGGCAATCCTTAGTACAGGTATCCTGACTTATTGTCAGCCATATTTTGTTTATGGTTTTTGAATAACCTTTGCTTTCTTCAGTTCTAGGGTAAAGTTTTCTGGGAGAAGAGCAAGGATGCCACGTAAATGTGTGAATACTGCAGTCAGTTCCTGTTATGTGTGTGGTGAAGTGACATTTCCCCACCAGAAACGCCAACTTACTCCACTTGTGAAGACTGCTTTCTATCATTATTTTGGTGTCAAGGTAGGGGACATGGATAAACCATGGACACCTCACATTTGTTGTAATACATGTACGGTAAATCTACGTCAATGGTT
Source organism: Crinia signifera (assembly GCF_055691185.1). Taxonomy (NCBI): domain Eukaryota; kingdom Metazoa; phylum Chordata; class Amphibia; order Anura; family Myobatrachidae; genus Crinia; species Crinia signifera. The sequence continues at coordinate 34,918,461 of NC_139228.1, read as the reverse complement.
AAATAAAAAAAGACGTGCAATGGCTTTTGCAATTTCTGATGGTGTTGAGAGAGCCCTCAAACCATACAGAGGACTGCTATTTCTGTATGGTACCTCCTCTGTTAAGCATAGCCTGTCAAGAAAAAAAGGCGAGGACTCTGGAATACCCCAACATCCCGTCAACTATCCGTCCAGTACCACACGGAGATGATTTGCCTGTACCTCAGCCTCCAGGAGATTACTTTCTACTGTGAATGGGACGTTTCCATGCTTGCAGATGAGATGCTCCAGGACAAGAGTACAAACGACATGCAAAACGAAGTTGCACTAACAAATAGGTTGTCATACGAAATAGCAAGGCTTGTTATCTTATTATCTGCTAATTTATCTGTACATAGATTGAATTAAAACAATTGCTACTTCTGTTGTGTACAGATATCATATTAATATATAATATTATGATTAATATTGATTTTTACTACAGAAGTACATCTAAAAAAAACTAGAGCTAATAAACAAATTCTAATGTCATATTCGGTTTTCCTGACCCAAATTTTGTAAAAAAAAAAAAAAAAAAAAGACTATTTTTGTAAAATAAGCAAATAAAAAGTTGTTGTTTTTTGTTGGCTTGTGTTATTAGCAGGATCATTACTATATGCAGCAAATGCAGAGTCTACCAATAATCGCCCCAGATGTGATTGATATGTGAATGACTAAGGTGCGTACCTGGCAGCAATGTATGCTACTGTCTATAGACTCATATATACTGTTATTATGACCTTGCTGTATAGCGGACTTTGATGCCCACACTGCTTGTGTAACAATCCCCGGTGTACATTGGTGTGCGGTTGCGCTGGGAAAAGACTGGCAGCTGCAAATGGTTTTCTTCACAGCAACTGGAATGGTTTGCTTTGGTGCCAAGCTGACCCTAGAAGTGGGCACAGGACCAGACACAGTGTACACACAGTGCGACCTTCTTCTTCCTACACTGAGTTGCATGCAAGAGCCCTGTATGAAACAATCCCAGCAATGTACCCACACCAGTTTGGCAGGCGCTCACAATGTAACACTGTGTTTTTGTTACCGTTCATGCTGGCAGCACATGCTCGGCGATGGGTAGCACTAGCAATATTAAGCAATGGTCCCTAATAACTAACCTGGTGTTATAAGTGAGTTGGGGAGAGATCCCCAGGTTTCATTGTCTGAGTATTCTTATTTTACAATCCTCAAGTTTTGATTTTTTTTTTTTTTTTGTTCTCTCTTACTTTTTTCTATGATATTTATAATAAAGTAAAAAAAAATATTATATACAGTATGTACATTCATATTATCCAGATGAGATGGATTGCAAACAATTTTAAACACAATGGTGCGTATTATATTACTGGCACTGTTCAATCCCCTATAGGGATATATTCAACCCAGGAGAATAAAAAAATTTAAAAAGAAGGAAAGAAGAGCTCTCTCAGCCAATCAGCCGCACACATACCTACAGACCGTATCGGATTCGATACATTGCAGTCGCTAAAAGGACGATTTCAGGTCCCAAGGGGCATGCGATAAATCATATGACATTATGCACAAAAAACACAGGGCGCTTCAAGGGAAATTGCAGCACGATATCGCATCTTACAAGTGTATGGGCACTATTAGATTTCACAGCGAATGAACTCACGGATAGCATCTTATCACCAACTTTAAGGCCCCCATACACTAGGGCGACTTGTCCTTAGGACAAGTCGCCCCCGACTTCCCCCTGAGCTTCCCCGGCTGCTCCCCGGGGGAGCTTGATTAGATTGGCACTTGATGTGCCATTTTTTACATGTGATAAATTGTCTCGATTTATCACATGTAAAAACCCGGGGAGCAGGGGGGGGGCTGCTGGTGGGAGCAGGGGGGCTGGGGACGCTGCGGGGGACACAGACGGCATAGAGCCAGGCAGAGGGAGCCGGGAGCTGTCAGTGCTAGAAAAAAAAAAGCCTACTGTATACAATGAATGGGCAGCCTGTGATTGGCTGAGCGCTCTCTCAGCCAATTGCTGACTGGCTGAGAGAGCGCTCAGCCAATCACAGGCCGCCCATTCATTGTATGGGCTTTTTTTTTTTTTCAGTGCTGACAGCTCCCGGCTCCCCCCGCCCGGCTCTATGCCGCCTGTGTCCCTCGCAGCGTCCCCAGCCCCCCCTGCTCCCTGCACCGCCCCACTAGGTCCCAAGTCGGGTGGTCGGACGTGCAGCAGGTCCGACCACCCGACGCAGATCCGATGCGCACGGGACCGCGCATCGGATCTGAGGGTACATCAAAACTAGCCGATTTTGGTCCGATTTAGGCCAGATCCGACTGATCTGGCCTAAGGGCGAGATGTACTAAAGGGAAAATGCGGTAAAACCTCCGTTTTACCGCATTTTCCTATGTACTATTACCCGGCCGCACCGTTATCGCAGGGCAGGGTATCGCCACCTTTGGGTGGCGATACCCTATAGAAGCCTATGGGCTTCTTTTCGCCGCCCGCCGCGTCGCCGCAACCCCGCTGCCTCGCCGACCCCCCCTTTCCCCCCTCCCTTGGGCTTACCTTCTTGTAGGTCCTCCTGGACCCCGGAAGGTAAGCCCTTCCTCCCCCTAGCAACGCAGCCGGACGTCCTTCCGGCTGCAGGGGGGAGGAGGAAGCGCCGGGGACAGCTTGCTTAGCTGTCCCCGGCGTGAAATCAACAGAAGCCGGCTGGGAGGTGACGGAGACCCCCCGCAGACCACAGTACAGGTATCGCGGGGGGCCTCCGTCACCGCATCGCGATGCCAGCCGCATATGTTAGTACATATGCGGCGGCATCGCGGCGGGGGGGGGCGGCGATGTATTTTAATACATCCCGCCCTTAATCTGACCAAAATCGGCTAGTGTATGGGGGCCTTAAGGCCCATACACACTGGGCGACTGAGCTGAAAGCAGCACAGTTTGTCGTTTGAGCTGCTTTCAGCTCAAAAGTCGCCCAGTGTGTACGGGACAGCAATGAGCAGTGATATACACTCCCGCATCATCACTGGCCCAGCCACTCACCTGCTGTTATTACCAGCAGATGAGCGACAGATGGATGGCTTTCCATATCGTCCTACTATGGAAATCGTCTAACACCGGGGGGAAAAAAAAATATCTTAAAACGGGTGAAAAACAATCGCTCAATGTGTATGGACCTTTACAGTGATGATTCCTGTGACGCAGATGAAAGCAAATACATCAGTTCTCTTGGTCACTACGTAGGATTGCTGAGGTTAGAACTAACCCATCAGTTTAAACATCATGAATTATGGGGAAAATGAATCCGCTTCCAACCGTACAAATGGATCTGCGGCTACAGAATCACTGCTGACCGCTTTAGTTACAGGATAAATTTACTAAAGCTTCTAAAAAATAAATTTGTGGGGTTGCCCATAGCAACCAGATTCTGTCTCGTTTCTCTATTGCAAACAGAACCTAATTGGTTGCTATAAGCAACGTCACCTTTTTTCAGTTCTTGAAGCTCTAACTAAACCACAGACAGAAAAGGTAAAGGCCCAATCCACTAGCACAAGGTATCGCATGCGATAACCCGCCAAATCCCCGGCAGCTCCCAGGCGGCTGAACCGCATACAATACATCGTATGCTTTCCTTTTGCAGAAATACGATAACTATTCATTGCCGATTGGCGACTACGATCCGAATATATAGCGCACACATATTCCGCAGCGCTGTACAGAGAATATTTGTACATTCACATCAGTCCCGGCCCCAGTGGAGCTTACAATCTATATTCTCTACCACATATACACACACGGACATTCTAGGGTTAATTTTATTAGGAGCCAATAAGCCTACCAGGAGCATCCAGAGTCAAGCACGGGGAGAATATACAAACTCCACACAGTTAGGGCCATGGTGGGAATGGAACCCATGCTCATCAGTGAATGGGGGGCCTTAAGATACAAGTTCCTTTACAGGTAGACTTAATATTTTAACCACTACATAATGTGATTTTCAAACTTTGCAGCCAAAGGGAATGTGCTGGTTTCACTTAGAATCTGCTCTGGGGAATTTGAAATTCTATTTTAGGACATAGGGACTTTCTTTTAGAACATGGGGGAGTAATTGCATCTTTACTTTATTGTATTATAAAGAGCAATGTTATTTTACTCACAGTATGCTGTGACAGCATGGGATAAGTATCCTGGTGGGAGTACAGGGAGTTGGATAGAGACAGTGGGAGGCTAGAAAGTGTTAACGCTTTATAAATTGTGTGCAACATTTATTTGTGCTATATTCATTCATTTCTGTAAAGATATAACACCCCGGCAACATGTGTTACTGTCATGTAGCTGACATGTTATTGTTGTTTTGTATAGTTGGCACAAACGATTGTTTGTTTTTATTTGAATGTATTTGTTTATTTTATGCATTTCCTGTATATATTGCCATCCAATGAGGATATACTTAGCTGTCAGCTATTTATTAACTTTGATTTTTCTTTATATATTTTATTTGCTTTTTATATTACGGTTGATGGTCTGTCACAGTGGTTCTCAAACTTGGTCCTCAGGACCCCACACAGTTCACGTTCTCGAACTTTTCGAGTTTGAGAAACTACAAAGAGGGTACATACAGCATACCTCCCAACTGTCACGATTACAGCGGGACAGTCCCGATTTTCAGGTCCTGTCCCACCCGCGGCAGGCATTGTCCCGCTGCGGGTGGTGGCAGTTGGGAGACCCCCCAATCTAATACAATAGACGCTGTGCGCATGCGTATGAAAATGAGGTTGCGGCTAATTAGCATAAACCACACCCTCATTTGCATACGCCCCACCCCCTTTTCGGACGCTATTTCTTCAGCACGAGCAATTTGGGAGGTATGCATCCAGTGCCGTAACTACCATGGGTGCAGGGGGTGCAGCTGCTATGGGACCCGAGCTGTTTCCAGGGCCCGCAGCTCCCCCTGCACCCACTGAAGTCTGCTAAAGCTCATCACTTATGCCTCTCCCTGCCGAACAGTGTAATCAGCAGCAGAGCCTACTCCTCCCGGCCCCCGAAAGCAGCCGATGCAGAGGATGTAGCAGCACTGCAGCAGCATACTACCCCGTCCCCCACAGTCTTCATTAGCTGCCTGTAACTATATCGGGTCGCACTTCGGGCACCATCTAAGAAGCAATTCACGGCCATTTAGGGGGCGGAGCTTAATGCCGGGAAGGCCCCGCCCCCATCAGAGACCTCTGGCTGACTGCTCAGGAGTCAGGCTGCTGTTATAAGGTAATTCATTCTCTCTCTCCTCCCTCTATTTCTTCCTGTACAGCAGAGGTTCCCAATCTTTTTTGATTCAGGGCACCCTAGAGAATCAGAATTTTTTTCACGGCACCCCTAGGTCCAAAAAAAATGAATTAGATTGGGTTTATATGCGATTCTTAGCGGCAGTTATGTGGTAAAGGGCAGGATTTGCTTCTGTTTGTACACATTCTATGATTGCCAGCCACCAGCACTGGTCTTGCTCATAAATAATTAACCATTAATAATTTGAGTTGGTCCTGGACCACCAAGCCCCTGCATGTGTCCCGAGGCACCCCAGGGAGCCACGGCACACAGTTTGGGAACCACTGCTGTACAGTATGTCTCTACACCTTTACAGTCACTCAATTCAACATTATATATATATATATATATATATATATATATATATATATATATATATATATATATATATATATATATATATTTCTATTTATAATCTGGACATACTTTAACACCTTGAGTTGTTTATCTGTGTTTAGGATGGAGTGGCTTCATGTGAGTGAACTTTCCCCACAAGTAATCAGGGAAAGCAGGGTTTGCTGACAAATTACTGTAGTTATACAACTGCTACCTCATTGTGTGTGTGACTGCGTTTGTGTATGAGACACTCAGAAACCAACTCCCAGCTGTGTCTAACAGTGTGTAACCCCTTCCCTTTTACGTGACACCCTGTGGTTCCCTCTGACACTGTACACCCCCTACCCTTGTGTGTGTGTGACACAGTATAACCCCCTGCTCACTGTATGTGACAGTATACACCCCCTACCCCTGTGTGTGTGTGTGTGTGACACCCTATAACCCCCTCCTCACTGTATGTGACAGTATACACCCCCTACTCGTGTGTGTGTGTGTGTGTGTGTGTGTGTGTGACACCATGTACCCTCCTATCCCTGTGTGTTTGTGATGCCTTGTACCCCCCCCATCAACCTGTGCGTGTCACCCTATACCCGCACTATGTACCTCCGCTACCTGTTGAAGGGGGCCCCCTTCAAAATTTTGCTATGGGGCCCACCAAGTCCTAGTTACGCCCCTGGGTACATCAGTCCTCAAACAGATCCCATAGGAAACACTGGTGGCGTTACACAACGGCCACTGCTTGTAAACGGAGATTCACAGTTCTAAAAGTATAAAGCATATAAACATAGAACGCACTTCTGGTGGAATCTAGTTGTCTGGTGACTGGAGGACATAGATATTTTGTTTATTCTCATTGACTGAAGCGATGTGTACTCAGATCAACAGTGTAATAACATCTGGCTGTAAACACTGCCAAGACTGGCATGACGTAACTGTTCCAAAATACTTTCTGTTAGGCAATGCATGTAATGTAACTCCTTCACTGCTGCAGGAGCTGCTGGGACCTGTGTGTTGCATGTACTAGGGAAGAGATTGCCTGGTTTCGTTAACACTTTAGAAATAAAGTCTAACAGCCTAAAACAAGCGTCATGGGACAGGAGACGTATAAACCTACAGTAGTTACCTTGCAGGCTCTAATCTCATGAATATTAGCTTCGTATGTGTTACTGGTTCTTAGCAGTGGCGGCTCCAGGGGTGGGGCTCCAGCATAGTTCAAAATTCAAATAGGGAAGCCACACCCACTGCCAGTGAGTCAGTTTGAATGGCAGTTGGCATGGTTCACCTATTTGAATTTTGAGCTGTGCTGCATCCCCTCCTCTGTATACTATCACTCCACAAATAGGGGATGTGGCCACATTATTGTGGAGCGTTGACCTTATCACTTTAGGGCGTGGACCTCACCCCACCTCAATATGCTAACGTGCTTCTTGTTCCTAGTGGATTGATAAGACGAGATTATTTTTAATATTTGTTCCGCAATTCATATTTTTTTTGAAGTGGACCCTTCAACGAAACGACAAACTGGGAATTTAAAATTGGGCATCGTCAAAGCTTGACACATATCATCTACGTGGCTCAGTTACCATCGATCCACATGAAAGCACAGTGACATAGCGCATACTTCTATGTTAATTAGATGCACACACAGAGACACATTCAGCATCTCGTCAGTTGGGATGCTGGCGTTCATAATACCGGTGCCAGCATCCCGACTACTGCCAGTAGACCGGCACAGGAATCCTAAAATTATGGAGCATACCGGAGCAGGAATCCCAACTGCTGGGATGCCAAGCGCAAGAATACAGATGGAGCGCCTCCCAACCAGTGCCGGGGCTCGCAGGACTGCCCCCGCTGGCGAGATGGCGCGCTATCTGACTGGGGGGGGGGCGTGAACATTGTCCATCTCTGCTTTAGGGAGATGGGCAGAGTTAGGGGGGAGGGAAGGTGGGATGTGGGATTGGGCGGCAGGAGCTCCGTAGTAAGGGGGTGCGCGTCCCCTTCCAGCAGCTGGCGATCCGACCGCCAGCCCCTGCAAGAATGAAGGGCGCTTCATCTGTACCAGGCCGGGATATTTGGTTAGAGATAGGCTGCAGGGCGGAAGGGGGGTAGTAAGGGTTAGGCGGCATGGTATAGGAGTTATGGTTAACCAATAACGGGGAGGGTTAGCATCAGGCTGTGTAAGTATACCTGAACCCTGTCGGGATTCCCTCAGTTGGAATGCTGGCATCCCCACCGCGGCAGGCCATCTGTATGTATACTGCATATATTTTATTGGTTTTGTCTAGTTAAACATTACCTTATTTTATTTTTCAGTAATTTAATATGCACTTTATTAGTATTAATACTATGTTAGCTGACAAATAAAAAGGGATTGTGAATAAAAAAAAAAAAAAAAAGGAATAAAGAAATGAGCATTTTTGATAAAAATGTATTTAAGCCGGCAGACGGGAAGCAATAGAACATGAAGGGGTTACAGATAAGCACACTGAAATATAGAAAGAAAACTTGGTAAAAAGTGAAAATAACATTGGTTCAAACTTATGTTAATTCCTCTTTATCCCCTTCCCGACATTTGACGTACATTTACGTCATGGTCGGGATGTACTTCCCGACACATGGCATAAATGTACGTCATGACTTTAAACTGTCACCGCGTCCCTGACAGCAGACATCTTCCCTCATTGCCCAGGGGGGGGCAGCGATGCCCCCACCCATCGGCGATCGCTGTGATTGGCTGTTCAATGTGAACAGCCAATTACAGCGTTTTCTGTGTACCGGCGAATAACGTTCGCCGGTGACACAGGTATCGGTGGTGATTGGTGCTGTTAAGTACAGCACCAATCACCACCGGGTGTAAGGGTGTCACTGGTGGTCACCCCACCTCACCCCACCTGCCCCCAAAGGCTGTGATTGGACCGTCGGACCAATCACAGCCATTTCACCTCAAATGAAATAACGGAGACAGCCCTGCAGCCGCCATTCTGGTCAGGAACAGCGTGCAGAGCGGTCTCCGTGCCCATCTGTGCCTATACTGACCTGATCAGCATTGGTGGCATCCGTGCTGCCAGCTCCTGCTGTGACTTCCTGGTGCTTGTGCTGCTGCTGCTGCAGCAGCGTCATTGTGTCAGAGATTTATAATTGTGTGATATAATTTTGTATCTGCTGCCCCCCTTTTGTGCTGATCAGTGTAAACTAACTGATCAGCATTTTTTTTTGGGGTGCAGGTTTTTTTTTTTTTTTATATATACCCTGTCAGGTTGCACCCACAGCTGTGTGCCTGCTGCCCCTCACTGCTAATCATTGTTGATCACTGATCAGCAGTTTTTATTTTTTTTGAGGGTGCTGTGGGGGTTTTTTTTTTTTTTTTATTTTACACCCACGGTGATTTTGTGGGTGTCCTGTGGCCGCAGAGCGCTGATCAGTGACGTACATCACTGATCAGCATTTTTGATCTAATTTTTTTTTTTTTTTGGATCAAATTCCTGTTGTCTTTGAGTCATCAGAAGTTTTTTTAAATTTTTTTTTTTTGGAGGGTGCTGTGGAGTCTTTTTTTTTTTTAATTTTTTTTACACCCACGGTGCTTTTGTGGGTGTCCTGTGCCCGCTGAGCGCTGATCAGTGACGGACGTTACTGACCAACATCTGTGCTCAATTTTTGGCGCAGGTGCTTTTTTTTTTTCTTTTAACTTACACGTGTTAAAGCACTACATACACACTACATACCCCCCGTGTTGAAATAAAGTTTGTACCCCCCCCCCCCTACACTATACACGCCTACACAAAAATAATAAAAATGTCCCAATCATCGCAAAGACTGTTTTCAGCGGAGGAGGCATAGGCCCTTATTGCCTCTGACACAGCCAGTAATGCAAGCGATGAATTTGCATTCGCCTTAAGCTCCTCTTCCTCCTCTAGTGATGAGGGACCCCCTCAAAGATGCCCCCGTAGAGCAGCTGAGACCCCCCCCCCAATGATTGATCTCGTATGGACCCCACCACCAGACAATTTTGAGCCCCAGGTTCCTGAGTTTTTGGCCAACCCAGGAATCCAATTTGATACTACAGGCCTCAAAGAAATTGACTTTTTCAAAGTCTTTTTCTCTGATGATTTTATAAATTTAATGGTGGACCAAAGTAATTTATATGCCCAGCAGTTCATTGCCCAAAACCCCACGTCATCATTTGCTAGGTGGACCCCTGTAGATGCAGTAGAGATGATGACATTTTGGGGTCTGGTGTTACATATGGGCATAGTTAAAAAGCCAGAAATTAGGCAATATTGGAGTACAGATGTTCTGTACAGCACCCCACTTCATCGTATGGCCATGACCCGGACTCGTTTTGAGACGATCCTTACATTTTTGCATTACAACGATAATGCACAGTGCCCACCCAGAGATGATCCCACCTTTGACCAGCTATTCAAAGTCAGGCCGGTCATTGATCATTTCAGCGCCAAATTTGCTGAGATGTACATCCCCCAAAAATTCATTTGTGTAGACGAGTCACTTATACATTTTAAAGGAAGGGTTAAATTCCGCCAGTACCTTCCCAATAAGAGGGCAAGGTATGGCATAAAAATGTATAAGCTGTGCGAAAGTACCTCAGGGTACACCCACAGGTTTAGGGTATATGAAGGGAAGGACACAAGAATTGAACCTCCAGAATGCCCCCCCCCCTCCCTCGTAGGTGTTAGTGGAAAGATTGTCTGGGATTTAGTGCACCCCTTCCTGGATAAGGGTTATCACCTCTATGTGGATAACTTTTACACCAGCATCCCCCTGTTTAAGGCCCTTGGTTCAAGAGGTACAGCAGCTTGCGGTACTGTGCGCAAGAACCAAAGAGGCCTCCCAAAAACGCACATTGCCCAATTACTGAGAAAGGGTGAAAGCAGGGGAATATGCACCGAAAATATGTTGTTGGTCAAATATAAGGACAAGAGGGATGTCCTTATACTGACAACAATTCATGAAGACAGTACCACCTCCGTCCCTGTACGAGGTACCAGTACCCACACCTCAAAACCTATTTGTATCCTAGATTACAATAAGTATATGGGCGGAGTGGATCTTTCAGATCAGGTACTGAAGCCGTACAGTGCCCTGCGGAAAACAAAAATATGGTATAAGAAGCTGGCCGTGTATATCATCCAGATGGCACTGTATAACGCTTACGTACTATTCCGTTCTACCAGCCAGACGGGGACATTTATGCACTTTCAAGAGGAAGTCATAAAGGGCCTAATATTTGGGAACCAGCAGGCAGAGGGCCCCAGTACTTCTAGTACTGGCCCCCGTATTGTATCAGGGCAGCATTTTCCTAACGAAATCCCCTCCACTGGAAAAAAGGGCAGGACACAAAAAAGGTGCAAAGTTTGCTATAAAAAGGGAATACGAAAGCAAACTATTTTCCACTGTGAAACTTGCCCCGACAAACCCGGCCTATGTATGAAGGAGTGCTTTAAAATATACCACACATCTATGGATTATTAGGTTCATCATTTCACCGTGCTTCGGGGGTCTTGCTAATGCGACATAGCACCCACCATTCATTCCACCAGAATGAGTGCTGCAAAATCCAAATATCACTCCTTCCCTTCTGAGTCCTGCCATGCACCCAAATGGTATTTTTTGGTCACATATGAGGCATTGCCGTACTCGGGAGAAATTGCGGCACAGATTTTGGGGTGCTTTGTCTCCTTCATTCCTTGTGAAAATGAAAAATTTTGAGCCAGAACTGCATTTTTGTGTAAAAAAAATGTAATTTTTCATTTTCACAGCCCAGTTGTACCAAAATTGGTGAAACCCCTGGGGGTCTGAAATGTACACTATACCCCTAGATGAATTCCCTGAGGGGTGTAGTTTGCAAAATGGGGTCACTTGTGGGGGGGTTCCTAACTTTTAGCATCTTATGGTGCCTAAAAAATAATCTCATAAAAAGGAAGCTCCAAAATCCAAAATGCTCCTTCTATTATGAAGCCTGTGGTTTGGTCAACGTGCACACTAGGGCCACATATAGGATATTTATGAAAACAAAAGAATTGGGGGAATCAATTTTTAGTCACATTTCTCTAGTAAAATCTACTGTGTTCCTTAGAAAAATGTATTAAAATTGAAAATCTGCAAAAAAAATGAAATTTTGAAATTTCACCTACACTTTGTTTTAATTCCTGTGAAACACCTAAAGGGTTAACAAACTTCCAAAATGCTGTTTTGAATACTGTGAGGGGTGCAGTTTTTGAAATGGCATCATTTATGGGGGTGTCTCACATACAAGTCCCTCAAAGTCACATCAGAACTGAACTGGTCCCTAAAAAAATCAGTGTTTAAAATTTTCTTGAAAATTTGAGAATTTGCTATTCATATTTTAAGCCTCCTAGTGTCCAAAAAAAATTAAAAGGAGGTTGAAATAATGATGGAAACATAAAGTATACATATGGTCTATGTTAGTTATCAACTATTTTGAGTGGTATGATTATTTGTCTCACAAGCAGAAAATTTAACATTTTGCAAAATTTTCAATTTTTTTACGACATTTTGGTATTTTTCACAAAAAAACACAGACTGTATCGAACAAAATTTACCACTAATTTGAAGTACAATGTGTCACGAGAAAACAATCTCAAAATCACTGGGATAAGTAAAAGCAAAAAAAAGTTATCCCCACTTAAGTAATACATGTCAGATTTGAAAAAAAGGGCTCTGTCAGGAAGGCAAAAACCGGCTGCGGCGGTAAGGGGTTATACTCAATTGTTTCTGGTTGTTTGGTCAACAGTTGACCACTATTGGTCGACAGGCAAAGGTCAACACATGACAAGGTCAGTGTGAGTTTTTCACAATTTTTTTTTTCAGATAACTTGTTCATACTTCAGCGTGGACTACAATTGGGAACGATAAAGTGTGCCAAGCGAAGTAAATATAACTGAAAAAAAATGATGTCAACCTTTTCCTTTGTAGGCCATTTCAGTGTCGACCTATTGCTTGTGTCAACTTTTTGGCCATATCAACCTTTTCACTATCAGCCAACAGCGGTTGACCTAATAATACACACCAATAATCAATAACTAAACGTTTTATTGTGCCCACTAATTCACTAGGAACTAGACACATACTGTAGGGTGAAATGTAATAGGATGAGAGAATCAGAAAGTGAGAGATTTGGTAAAAAATCTCTAGGTTTTTTAAAGCGGCAATCATTTACACTGCAAAATCAAACTGATTTTGCAGTCTAAATGATTGCTACTTTAAAAAAAAATTCTTGCCAAATCTCTCACTTTCTGAATCTCTCATCCTTTGACATTTCACCCATAGTGGCATAAACAAATAGGTGCCTAATTCCTCCATAATGTCACTTGTACTCAGTAAATGGATGCATGAGATGCTAACAGATGGTTTGCACCCCGGCAGTCAAAATTCAGGGGCCGACATCCCAACTAACGGGAATGCCGACATTGATCTTGCAATCTAGCAAGCACTGCGGGCAATGGCGACACGCGGGACCGCGCATCCCCACGGATCAATCAGTGCTCCATTTCTAGGTGATCTAATCAGACTTCTTGGAAATGGGGGGGGGGGGGGAATGCCCTCTGTGTATTCCCCTTTAGGATTAGCGGTGCAGGGGGATTGTAAGTATACTTACCGGACCCCTGACTGTATTCCACAAAAACATGAATAGGACATAACACTTAAACAGTAAAACACTGAAAACCATGTGTCATTGTCACAGAACAGCAGTCACCCATTGTCACCTAACTCCAGGGCTGCAGCACATCTCAATCATTCAAGTTAAGCTTCTTATCTGTGACAGATTTTGTTTGTTTTGTTCTTACTCATGTTATCCCCCCTCATTAGTACCAGGAAACACTGAAGGATAAGGGACACTAAAGGGGATCATGCAGTGTTGTGGGGCCTACACACAGGGAGATGCTGAGACGTTCTGAGCGATGCTAGATTACTCAGAATGCTTCAGCAAGCAATGAGCCGCTGAGCGATCTGTCAGGGCCAGTGTTCTCCAGTGAGAGCCCAGGCCTTGCCTGGCGATTATAGACATATCCAGCATGTTGGAAATTCATTTCCAGGGTGACAGAAACACGTGGAGTAGCACATAGCTATTGCTGTGACCCCTACACACACGGAGCGTTGTAGGGGGACTTTTCTAAGCTATCTAGTAAGATCTCTTAGAAAATGCCCTGAAATCCCCTTATGTGTAGGCCCCGTTAGATGCAAGTGAATACAAATTCCTCATTGTACAATTCTAGGCAATTAAAGAGAATAATAATAATAATATTATTACTACATTATTTCTCCTAGGCGGAAATCCTTTTTTAGTCCTGGTCCTCCAGCTGAGCAGCTCACTGTTACTACAAAATGATATATATGTCTAGTTTTCGGTTACACACGGACCACTACCACCTGCTGGCAGCAAGTGAAATTACATCTCTTTCACACATACAGAAACACAGATGCAATCACAAGGTAGCAGACTAGCTTTCAAAGCTTTTGCTTCGAGCGGGCTTAAAATGCCAAATTGGGTCTATAGGTAAAAAAAACAAATATATATATATTATATATATATATATATATATATATATATATATATATATATATATACATATACACATACACACACACACACAATACATTTCAATAGATATGGTCAGGTGATGAAACATGGTCACATGACTACAGGGGAGATTTATCAAAGCTTATACAGAGAATAAGTGGAGAGCAATAAAGCAACAAAGTCCTGACATTTTTCTAAAACATCCTGTAAAATGACAGTTAGGAGCTGCATGAGTGGTAGTTTAGATCTCTCCAGGTTATCTCTGTTCAAGCTTTGATAGATCTCCCCTAAATCCTCACTGGATCCAACTCAAATCTGTCTCTTAAATGAACATGCCAGTATTCTGTACGTTTACGTGATTAGCAGTGGTTTTATATCATCTTTGCTTTACTTGCTTCTAATGAACCATAATAGCAGTATAGTTACCCTCCCACCCTAACATTATACTACTAGAAAAGTTTGCTATGCTCCGCTCCTCATCCACAGACCCAGTGGATGCTCCAAACAGCCACATCTGTGCGCCATAAGTAATCACAATGCAACATGGACACCCAAATAAGCGGTTGAAATGCAAAAAGTCAACACTGGAAAAAGTCAACATGAGTTTTTCACAATTTCTTTGCTGGCAGTGTCAACACCCGAGCACGTGGAACCCCAATAACTACCTCTTTGCTTCCCATGCCAAGGGGCAACTTTACCGTTCCCAATCATGGCTCATGTGGATGGAAAAATATGAAAGTCATAAAAATATTAGAAAAAAAATTGCGAAAAACTAATATTGCTCGTGTCAACAGTCTGACTACGTCGACTAGATGTATGTTAACTAAACATTGTCGGTCATCTATCCAGATACCCCAAAGAGCTATTCTAAAACTATATTGCAGCAAACTTTTGAGTGTGTGGGCACAAAAAGACCACCTATCCAGAACTATATGTTATGTGGATTGAAGATGGTTTATCAAATGTGGAATAAAGGCAAATAGTACTTAAAAACTATGGTCCCGCCATTCTGATGTAACACTGTCAGACCTGCTCACTGTTTACTACTCCACTCCTGATAAGCCAGCTAAATTGGCGGCACCAAGTTGGCAACAGTAGAGTAAAACCAACCACATACGTGACTGCGGTCACCCAACCGGGTTCTAGTAGACCCAAATAGACCAAAAGGTGGTTAAAAGTGTCCAAAGTACTGGCAAGATCTGATTTTATGTCTTCCTCCCAGAAAAAAAATAAACAAATACATTTAGCTGGTGACTTTTACCCTGCATTTGGGCTCCCACCAGACCCCATACACTCTCAGCTGCAGGGACCAAGCCTGATCTTAGCCCTGGCAAGTTTGCTGGCACTGGGTGTATACACATTTGGAGACTGGGAAAGCATGTCAGCCACATGTCTCCAGAGCTGCACCTTTATCTGTACAGGCTGAAACTTAATCCAGATATAAACAACAAATGCCCATGCCTAGTAGGAGGAGCAGTAATGCCCCCAGCCCCTCTCTACTGACAGCAATACAGAATAAGACCCTCATCACCACAGACAGGAGAACCTACTATATACACTTTGCTGATACATATATCTGTCTCCTAGTCATCATGAAGGGGAGGAACAGAGCTGTCAATCACAGCTATAGCCTTCTTCTCATACCGCTAGAGGTTCTGCAGCAGCTGCGCCAATCCCACAGTACACAATCATACAGTGGAGATGAGGACATTATATATGTGATCGGTCACAGTTGCAATAAGTTTCATATACTACAGACAGTTCCCCTTAAGAGAGCTGAGCACTTACCTGCTGTGCCCAGGTAGGCAGGATGGGGTGCTGGGGTGGTCACTGCTGTACCCCCTGCAGTATGCCCTGTGCTCCCACGCCGGTGATAATTGTACACTTCCCTCCCAAATGTTTCTTGTTCTCTCCGGCAGCTCCTGCTCCCTCCCTTCCCGGCTCCGTCCCCTCCCTTCCTAATATCTCTCCTCCCATACAGCTGCTGTCTGCTCGCCCGGCTCCTGTCTCATCCTCCGCTCCCTAATAAGTCCAGTTCCTATTTATTATTTGCATCCCTCCCCTCGGTGTATTCTCCTGCAAGTGTGTCCAGTATCCGCCCTCCCATCCCCGGCAGCCCTCCCCGGCATCCTCCCACTGCAAGCTCCTTATAGTATAGTAGTACCAGTGCTGGGGAGCCACCACCAGGACGTCTGTGATGCTGCAGCTCCCCCTAGGGACAGGGCTGCAAGTTACAGTGTAGCAAATGCTGTTCCTCCAATACCTGGGATTCCCTACAATAAAACGGGTGTGGGTCATAGGGTCGACTGTATGAAAGTCGACATACATTAGGTCGACCACTAAAGGTCGACAGGGCTTAGGTTCACACATTAAATAGGTCCACATGGCTAATATTGACAGGGACGTAAGGTCGACACAAGCATTACATCAACAATGGGAATGTTGACAGTCAAAAGGTCGACATAAGTTTTTCACAATTTTTTTGTCCTGAATTTCTACATACATGTTCCATGGCTCGCTGCGCTGCGCACACTATTATATTCTCCCTCCACGCCGTAGTAGGAATGGCATCATTGGATAGAGAGTAACTAGGTCGACACCACTAGGTCGACATGCATGAAGGTCAACATTACTGAATGTCGCCATGACTGAAGGTCGACGTGGGTTAGGTCGACAGGGTCATTAGTTCAACACAAGCATTATGTCAATATGGGGAAGGTTGACAGTCAAAAGGTCAACATGGGATGTTTCACTTTTTTTTGTCCCGAATTTCGACACAGTCGACATGGACACTGGAACGTAGCACCACGTTCAATCATGTGGACCTTTTGACTGTCGACCTTCCCGTTGTCGACCTAATGCTTGAGTTGACATTCCGACCCTGTGGACCTTAGCCATGTCGCCTATTTCATGTGTCAACTTACGCCCTGCCGACCTTTAGTGATCAACATAATGTATGTCGACCGTTATAGTGTCGACCTAGCGACCCTATCCCCTCTCCGCTGCTAGAAGTGCTAGAAATGTGGCATAGTGCGTTATATGGTACTTATGTATTAGCAGGGCGCCCAATTAGCATACGTACGGCACCGTAGGGAAATCGCCTATGTAATTTGTTCACTGCTCTCTGGACTTGGGCCGTGCGATGAGATCGCATCGCATCGGATCACACCGCACTTAAAGTCGCATGCGATCGATGACATTTTATAGGGTGCGATGCCATTTAATGTTCTATACACTTGTATGACATAAAATGGGATTTAGGCACCCCCCACTATCCACACCACCCCGAAGCGTGGTGAGCGCAGCCAGCCCCGCGAGGGGCGGCGTTACGCGTCCTCCTGACCTTTTCATACCCCCACTATCCAGTTGACTTTATATAGTGTGGCGAGCGCAGGGAGCCACCGAGCCTAAAGTGCGAGGAGCGCAGCGAGGGGATGCGGAATACATGTAACGTAATCTGCGTCCGCTCGCCACGCTTAGGGCTCGTTGGCTCACTGCGCTCACCACTCTGTTTGAAATCAACTCCATGCCGACGTGGTGCTTCTGGGTGGCGTGGATAGTGGGGGGGGGGGGGGTGCCTAAATCCCATTGTATGTCATACAAATGTATACTAAATTAAATGGCATCGCACCCTATAAAATCGCATGCGATCTCATCGCACCGCCCAAGGCCAGAGAGCAGTGAATAAATTACATAGGAAAATCGCATCGCATGCAAAAAATCACATGCGATTCGATGCGATTTTCTTACGCAGAATCGCACACTAAGCTATTTGCTTAGTGGGCGCTCTGCAAATACATAAGTACCCTTTATATTTGTTCAATTGCTATCTAGGGTCTACAGTGTCTCGTCGACACCAAAAGGTCAATGTTGACAAAAGCCGACACAAGAAAAAGGTTGGCATGGATTTTTCACTTTAAAAAAAAAAATGTTGGAATTTTTCATACTCTAACATCCACTTCAGAATCAGAATCAGAATCATGGCATAATACACAGGGATTTGTTTCCAATAACTACCACCCATTGTGACATTACAAAACATGCAGTTCCTTACATCGGACACAATAACAGTACACAACATACTTTACGCGACAAAGGTAAGAGGCAATTATAGATACATGACTATATGATCGGGACGGGGTGCGGGTAGGGTGGCCAATCCCGGGAACGGGATTGGCGGGATACCGGGATTTGGCACATGCACAGTCTAATGCCGGGCAGACTTCCCCTGTATCCGGCAGTGCGGCCCTGCGCAGCATGACGAGGTCATAGGTCACGCTGCGCAGGCCGCACAGACAGCCAAGAAGTGTGCTGAACGTGCTGCTGGCTGGCTCCTGGAGACCCCGCCTACCCACCCGGCTCACAGAGAACTCTCTCCCCCACCCGGCTTCTTGCCTGCTCCTGCCTACCCACCCGACTCCTTGCTCCCTGAGACCCCTCCCGGCACCCCGCCCACCCTTCTGGCAACCCCACCCGGCAACCGGCAACATCACCATGTAAGTAAACATGCGGGGCATTTTTTTTTTGGGGGGGGGGGGGAGCCAATCCCGGGATCCCGGGAATCCCGGGATTGAGCATTTTTCAATCCCGAATCCCGGGATTGAAAAAATGCCCCGGGATTGGCTTTCCTAGGTGAGGGTTGTGGTAATGAGGAATTGACTAGGATAGCTGCCTGAGGTAGCCTCCTGAACATGATATGCGCATGGTGGGACTCATCCTTAATGATCTTGCCTGCTCTTTTCAGCACCCTGGCATGATATGAATGCTCAGCGCAGCAATAGTGGAGGTGACAGGTGTCGTCATTGACACAAAAAACAATGTTGACTTTTTTTATGCCGACGTTTTGTCAATGTCGACCTTTTGCTGCTGACCTAGACACAGTGGACATTTCCATCCACAGCCCTCAGGATTTATGGGAAGGGATTGTGGCCAATCCTATTAGGAGGTGTGAGTTTGTTTCATGAACTATGCATACACCGCACCAATGCACGCATGCGTACCATTCGCAGTGAGCATACGTGAGGGGAGATAGCAAGTGTGTATGGATCGGAAATACAATGCAGCCACAGTTTGATTGACAGGAAGCTGGCGTTTCAGGGTGGAAACCTGTCATTTTCAGGCTGTGTCTGAAAAAAACGCAGGGCTATCGAGGTGTATTAGGGTGGGTCAATGAATTCACCGATGATCACTTCCATCCTGTCTCAGTCGGAGATTAGTGGCAGCCTCAGTCCTTCTCAGATTTACTCAGACGACAAAGTATCTTTGATGTTTAGGGATTTGCGTATGGATCTGCGAGTGGATAGTGATTGCAGTGGCATAACTACCGTGGGTGCGGGGGGTGCAGCTGCTATTGGGCTCAAGCTGTTTCCAGGGCCAGCAACTCTTGCTGCACCCAGTCATAGCCCAGCTCTGCAGCTTCTCAGTACCTGGCTGGCGGCATCCACTCAGACAACAGTGACCCGCAGCAGTCACATAACACATGGTAGGCCCTGTTCGCAGAGATTATTTTTTCCTTCATTGTCTTGCTTTCACTTTTTCCCCTTCCCCACCGACGGCACCCCTGGCCACCCCTCCCCCACCCGTACCTGCTCACTCCTCCCATCCCCCATCTGCGGCACCTTTGAACCCCCACACCCTTCCTCCACACACAGGTTCCCTTCTCCTGCTCACTCCTCACATCCCCCATCCGTGGCACCCCCAACCCACCCTCCCCTAAGGAGCATTGTAGGACCCGTTTCAAGATTTTGCTATGGGGCCCACAAGGATCTAGTTATACCCCTGGTGATTTGCGATGCATTCGCAACTCATTTACATTTTCATACCTAACCAAAAAAAGAAAGAAAGCAGCGCTGACTATTGATAAGTTGATATGTAGTAATGTGCCCCAGGGCTGGGACAGTATCCATGCTCCCAGCACCAGTGGCAGGCAAGAAAGATGGAGCTGTGTCCCCAGCGGGACACAGCTCCAGCTAGCGCTGGGATCATAGAACTGATCCCGGCGCTGACAGTCCAGGCGGGGAAGAGGCAGCTGTTTGCAATTGGTGCCTTTTTGGCCGCCAATGAAAACCGCCGCCCCCGGCATTTGAACAATGGCGCCATTCGGGAGCCAATCACATCTCCCGAATCAGCAGCCAATAGAAGCCGGCCGTGGCGAGCCAATCAGCGATTGCCGCGCCATACTGGACCCCGCCCACTCATTGACTATGGGCATAATCTGAATAAGCAACCTTGCTATTAGTCAGTCTAGCTATGGGCCTTATTTTGGTTCATTCTTTCTGACAAAATCCTTCTTAGATGGGCAAAACCATGTGCACTGGGTGGGGCAGATGTAACATGTGCAGAGAGAATTAGATTTGGGTGGGGTTTTACTTCAAAGTGAGATCTATATTGCAGTGTAAAAATAAAGCAGTCAGTATTTTCCCTGCACAGAAACAAAATTACTCACCCAAATCTAATTCTCTCTGCACATGTTACATCTGCCCCCCCTGCAGTGCACAGGGTTTTGTCCATCTAAGAAGGATTTTGTCAGAAAGAATGAACCAAAATAAGGCCCTATGCCTGGAAGTGTGGCATCGCTATATCAAATAGTATCACTGTGACATAGGCCCTTATTCTGAATCGTGCGGTACGGCCCGCGTGCGGCCGTACCGCCGATGTTTTCAGTCTGCACATGCGCAGAGGTCAATCTGCGCATGTGCAGCCCAATTCGCCGCAGACGTAGTTCGTCCGCCGCAAAGGGGGCGTATAGGGGCGTGAGGGGCTTCATACCCTCATTTCCCTATGCATACGCCCCGCGTTTCATGGGCGTTCCCATGCAAACGCGGGGCGTATGCATGCTAATGAGGGTATGACGCCAGTGATGGGGGCGGGAAGCTGACGTCGCCGGATGTCAGCTCTCAGCCCCCATACAAGCTATCACACGGACGATTGTCCGTGTGGTCTCAGCTTGCGGGACCTGGTGGGGCGTGCGGCCCTGCCTTCGATGGTCGCCGACCATCGAATGCAGGGGGCAGCTCCCTCCATGGTGGAGGCGTACGCCCCACCATTTTCTTGCGGATCGCCAGCCGTCCGTGTACGGACGGCCGTGGCGATCCGTATCGTGGGCGGGGTTTGGTTTGTGCGGCCGGAGCAACGTATGCGGCTCCGGCCGCACAGACCAGAATAAGGGCCATAGTGATGCCCCACTTCCGTGTATTGCGGCGAAATATAGAGGTGCCCCACTTCCAGGCATAGCTAGACTGACTAATAGCAAGGTTGTTTATTCAGATTGTGCCCATAGTCTAAACAATGCTTAACCAATGAGTGATTAGCTCATTTTTGACCTATCAAAACCACCAATAGCCCGTGACATGTGACCACTCTCCATCAATGAATGAATTTAACTAGTGTATTATTACTAGAGACAGGATTATATGTAACAAAAAAAGCTTGAAATATGCATGCAAATATGCATGAAAAATACTGAAAATATGCATGAAAAGTGTTAAAATATGCTACATTAAATAATAAAAAAAAGTAATTTTTAACTTATTTATTTAAAAATCAGCATACAATTAGTTGCAAATAAACCTCAAATAAACCTCCAGCGCCGATGGATCAAATGTCAGCATAGCGTATGAGGGCGGCGCAGTGGAAGGCTTCCTCCCTGCGCCGCATACTCACTGTGACACAGCATTTTCTCCATGCCGCGTGATGTCACAACCCTTCTGCCCTCCTCCTCTGCTGCAGAAGTCTGTCTCTTGGTGTAAAGTCCCAGGCCAGGGGCAGGCAAAAGGTTCAGGAGCTTCATAATGGCATCCGCCCTGACTGACTTTTACATACCTCCCAACTGTCACGATTACAGCGGGACAGTCCCGATTTTCGGGTCCTATCCCGTTGTCCCACCCGCGGCAGGCATTGTCCCGCTGTGGGGGGTGGCAGTTGGGAGACCCGCCAATCTAATAGAATAGACGCTGTGCGCATGCGCACAGCGTCTATTCTCGTATGAAAATGAGGTTGCGGCTAATTAGCATAAGCCACACCCTCATTTGCATACGTCACGCCCCCTTTTCGGGCGCTCACGCGACTTCGCCGCGCGAGTGTCCCTATTTCCCCAACACAGAAGTTGGGAGGTATGCTTTTATCAACATGGATTGGCAGGCTAGAGCAGTGTCAGACATAGCGTACATCCAAGGTTCCCCACACTGCGCACATATTGCACCAGCCTGCACACTCTACCACTACCTGGCCAGCAGCAGCAGGGCAAAGCCAGGGTTGCCGACCCTCCCAGAATTTCCGGGAGTCTCCCGAAAATCGGGACCCCCTCCCGGCCCCCTGGAAGGGTGGGCAACCCTCCCGGATTCAGGGGGGACCCCCGCTGTCCCCCGGATCGCAGCATTAAAATGCCGCAATCCTCGGGTCTCAGAGGAGGGGGCGGAGCTAAAACGGCACAATCGCGTCATTTTAGCCCCGCCCCCTCCACGGAGATCCGTGAATTCCCTGCTTTACCAGAGGAGAATCTTAAAGTCGGCAACCCTGGGCAAAGCAGTGCTGTGACTCGTGGGTGGGAAGAGGGCGGGGCCTAAAATTTACACCATCACTAGATTTTAGGTAAAATATGCAATAAAGAGTGAGAATGGGCAAAATATGCAAATGCATATGCAAATGTATATAATCCTGTCTCTAATTATTACTCTCTTTTTCCTAAAGGTTTTTATGATATTTGATCTTGTTATATTATAATTAAATTTTTAACCTTAGTTTCTGCCTCCTCTTTCTATTCGTATTGTATTTTTTATACAGATTGGACTAATTATGTGCATATTGTTTGTCATGTGACCTACCCACTTCCGGTTTATAAACCCTACAGATGCAATACATGAACACCTTTGATAAAGCCGATGAGACAGTGAAACGCGTCAGTGTCCCTGCCCACTTTGCACTTTTATGGACTTATCCGGACGAGCCTCAAACACCACTTGGACCCTACCATCTGCACCACAAGGACTCCTGAACCACTTTTTTTTTTACCTCAGCTGCAGTGTACTCCCCTACTTCAGGACGGTGACTCAGCCTAGCTCATTCAGGCCTTGAGTCCCTGGGAGGAACAAGATACACCACGGTCTTCAACTAAAAAGTGGACGGTAACACCAACCATTACTTATTGCATTTGCACTAAATGTGGTCCTTTGAGGCATACTAGGAACGGACAGCTACTCCATTTTCCATATGTGAGGCTTTAACTTGCATCATATTACCAGCATTTCCCCAAAACGGTCACTCGTATTGATAAAATGTATTTATTTTAACCCCTTCCCGCCGCAGCCAGTTTTTGCCTTCCTGACAGAGCCCTTTTTTTCAAATCTGACAGGTATCACTTAAGTGGGGAAAACTTTTTTTTGCTTTTACTTATCCCAGTGATTTTGAGATTGTTTTCTCGTGACACATTGTACTTCAAGTTAGTGGTAAATTTTCGTCGATACAGTCTGTGTTTTTTTGTGAAAAATACCAAAATGTCGTAAAAAAAATGGAAAATTTTGCAATTTTCAAAATGTTAAATTTTCTGCTTGTGAGACAAATAATCATACCACTCAAAATAGTTAATAACTAACATAGACCATATGTCTACTTTATGTTGCCATCATTATTTCAACCTCCTTTTAATTTTTTTGGACACTAGGAGGCTTACAATATGAATAGCAAATTCTCAAATTTTCAAGAAAATTTCAAACACTGATTTTTTTAGGGACCAGTTCAGTTCTGATGTGACTTTGAGGGACTTGTATGTGAGACACCCCCATAAATGATGCCATTTCAAAAACTGCACCCCTCACAGTATTCAAAACAGCATTTTGGAAGTTTGTTAACCCTTTAGGTGTTTCACAGGAATTAAAACAAAGTGTAGGTGAAATTTCAAAATTTCATTTTTTTTGCAGATTTGTAATTTTAATACATTTTTTTAAGGAACACAGTAGATTTTACTAGAGAAATGTGACTAAAAATTGATTCCCCCAATTCTTTTGTTTTCATAAATATCCTATATGTGGCCCTAGTGTGCACGTTGACCAAACCACAGGCTTCATAATAGAAGGAGCACCTACTTGATTTTGGAGCCTCCTTTTTATGAGATTATTTTTTAGGCACCATGTAGGTTTCTAGGCACCATAAGATGCTAAAAGTTAGGAACCCCCCCACAAGTGACCCCATTTTGCAAACTACACCCCTCAGGGAATTCATCTAGGGGTATAATGTACATTTCAAACCCCCAGGGGCTTCACCAATTGTGGTACAACTGGGCAGTGAAAATGAAAAATTACATTTTTTACACAAAAATGCAGTTCTGGCTCAAAATTTTTCATTTTCACAAGGAATGAAGGAGACAAAGCACCCCAAAATCTGTGCCCCAATTTCTCCCGAGTACGGCAATGCCTCACATGTGACCAAAAAATACCATTTGGGTGCATGGCAGGACTCAGAAGGGAAGGAGTGATTTTTGTATTTTGCAGCTCAGATTCTGGTGGAATTTTGGTGGGTGCTATGTCGCATTAGCAAGACCCCCAAAGCACCAATACAGTGGAAGCCCCCCACAAGTGACCCCATTTTGCAAACTACACCCCTCAGGGAATTCATCTAGGGGTATAGTGTACATTTCAAACCCCCAGGGGTTTCACCAATTTTGATACAACTGGGCTGTGCAAATGAAAAATTACATTTTTTTACACAAAAATGCAGTTCTGGCTCAAAATTTTTCATTTTCACAAGGAATGAAGGAGACAAAGCACCCCAAAATCTGTGCCCCAATTTCTCCCGAGTACGGCAATGCCTCACATGTGACCAAAAAATACCATTTGGGTGCATGGCAGGACTCAGAAGGGAAGGAGTGATTTTTGTATTTTGCAGCACAGATTCTGGTGGAATGAATGGTGGGTGCTATGTCGCATTAGCAAGACCCCCGAAGCACCAATACAGTGGAACCCCCCCACAAGTGACCCCATTTTGCAAACTACACCCCTCAGGGAATTCATCTAGGGGTATAGTGTACATTTCAAACCCCCAGGGGTTTCACCAATTTTGATACAACTGGGCTGTGCAAATGAAAAATTACATTTTTTTACACAAAAATGCAGTTCTGGCTCAAAATTTTTGATTTTCACAAGGAATGAAGGAGACAAAGCACCCCAAAATCTGTGCCCCAATTTCTCCCGAGTACGGCAATGCCTCATATGTGACCAAAAAATACCATTTGGGTGCATGGCAGGACTCAGAAGGGAAGGAGTGATTTTTGTATTTTGCAGCTCAGATTCTGGTGGAATTTTGGTGGGTGCTATGTCGCATTAGCAAGACCCCCAAAGCACCAATACAGTGGAAGCCCCCCACAAGTGACCCCATTTTGCAAACTACACCCCTCTGGGAATTCATCTAGGGGTATAATGTACATTTCAAACCCCCAGGGGTTTCACCAATTGTGGTACAACTGGGCAGTGAAAATGAAAAATTACATTTTTTACACAAAAATGCAGTTCTGGCTCAAAATTTTTCATTTTCACAAGGAATGAAGGAGACAAAGCACCCCAAAATCTGTGCCCCAATTTCTCCCGAGTACGGCAATGCTTCATGTGTGACCAAAAAATGGCAGGACTCAGAAGGGAAGGAGTGATATTTGGATTTTGCAGCACAGATTCTGGTGGAATGTTGGTGGGTGCTATGTCGCATTAGCAAGACCCCCAAAGCACCAATACAGTGGAACCCCCCCACAAGTGACCCCATTTTGCAAACTACACCCCTCAGGGAATTCATCTAGGGGTATAGTGTACATTTCAAACCCCCAGGGGTTTCACCAATTTTGATACAACTGGGCTGTGCAAATGAAAAATTACATTTTTTTACACAAAAATGCAGTTCTGGCTCAAAATTTTTCATTTTCATAAGGTATGAAGGAGAAAAAGCACCCCAAAATCTGTGCCCCAATTTCTCCCGAGTACGGCAATGCCTCACATGTGACCAAAAAATACCAGTTGGGTGCATGGCAGGACTCAGAAGGGAAGGAGTGATTTTTGGATTTTGCGGCTCAGATTCTGGTGGAATGAATGGTGGGTGCTATGTGGCATTAGCAAGACCCCCGAAGCACGGTGAAATGATGAACCTAATAATCCATAGATGTGTGGTATATTTTAAAACACTCCTTTATACATAGGCCGGGTTTGTCGGGGCAAGTGTCACACTGGAAAATAGTTTGCTTTCTTATTCCCTTTTTATAACAAACTTTGCACCTTTTTTGTGTCCTGCCCTTTTTTCCAGTGGAGGGGATTTCATCAGGAAAATGCTGCCCTGGTACAATACGGGGGCCAGTACTAGAAGTACTGGGGCCCTCTGCCTGCTAGTTCCCAAATATTAGGCTCTTTATGACTTCCTCTTGAAAGTGCATAAATGTCCCCCTCTGGCTGGTAGAACGGAATAGCACGTAAGCGTTATACAGTGCCATCTGGATGATATACACGGCCAGCTTCTTGTACCAGATTTTTGTTTTCCGCAGGGCACTGTACGGCTTCAGTACCTGATCTGAAAGATCCACTCCGCCCATGTACTTATTGTAATCCAGGATACAATTAGGTTTTGAGGTGTGGGTACTGGTACCTCGTACAGGGACGGAGGTGGTACTGTCTCCGTGAATTGTTGTCAGTATAAGGACATCCCTCTTGTCCTTATATTTGACCAACAACATATTTTCGGTGGATTGTGCCCTGCTTTCACCCCTTCTCATTACTTGGGCAATGTGCGTTTTTGGGAGGCCTCTTTGGTTCTTGCGCACAGTACCGCAAGCTGCTGTACCTCTTGAACCAAGGGCCTTAAACAGGGGGATGCTGGTGTAAAAGTTATCCACATAGAGGTGATAACCTTTATCCAGGAAGGGGTGCACTAAATCCCAGACAATTTTTCCACTAACACCTACTAGGGAGGGGGGGCATTCTGGCGGTTCAATTCTTGAATCCTTCCCTTCATATACCCTAAACCTGTGAGTGTACCCTGAGGTGCTTTCACACAGCTTATACATTTTTATGCCATACCTTGCCCTCTTACTGGGAAGGTACTGGCGGAATTTAACCCTTCCTTTAAAATGTATAAGGGACTCGTCTATGCAAATGAATTTATCTGGGATGTACATCTCTGGAAATTTGGCACTGAAATGATCAATGACCGTCCTGACTTTGAATAGCCAGTCAAAGGTGGGATCATCTCTGGGTGGGCACTGTGCATTATCGTTGTAATGCAAAAATTTAAGGATTAACTCAAAACGAGTCCGGGTCATGGCCATACGGTAAAGTGGGGTGCTGTACAGAACATCTGTACTCCAATATTGCCTAATTTCTGGCTTTTTTACTATGCCCATATGAAACACCAGACCCCAAAACGTCATCATCTCTACTGCATCTACAGGGGTCCACCTAGCAAATGATGACGTGGGGTTTTGAGCAATAAACTGCTGGGCATATAAATTAGTTTGGTCCACCATTAAATTTATAAAATCATCAGAGAAAAATAATTTGAAAAAGTCAATTTCTCTGAGACCTGTGGAATCAAATTGGATTCCTGGGATGGCCAAAAACTCAGGAACCTGGGGCTCAAAATTGTCTGGTGGTGGGGTCCATACGAGATCAATTATTGGGGGGGGGTCTCAGCTGCTCTACGGGGGCGTCTTTGAGGGGGTCCCTCATCACTAGAGGAGGAAGAGGAGCTTAAGATGAATCCTTCAAATTCCCCGCTTGCCTCACTGGCTGTGTCAGAGTCAGAGGCAAGCATGGCATATGCCTCCTCCGCTGAATACATTCTTCTGGATGACTGGGATGACATTTGGGATGACATTTGGGATGCCATTTTTATTTTTGTGTTTCTGGTAGTGAAATGTTTCAACACGTGTATAGTGTAGGGGAGGTACAAACTTTATTTCAACACGGGGGGTATGTAGTGTGTAGTGTGTATGTAGTGCAGAAAAAAAAAATACTTTATACAGGAATTTGATCCCAATTAAAAAAAAAAAAATTGAAGGGGTTAAAAAAAAAAAAGGTCCTGCGCCAAAAATTGAGCACAGATGTTAGTCAGTAACGTCCGTCACTGAACAGCGCTCAAAGGCAACAGGAATTTGATAAAAAAAAAAAAAATAGATCAACCCTGTGCCGAAAAAGCTGATCAGTGATGTACGTCACTGATCAGCGCACAGTGGCCACAGGACACCCACAAAATCACAGTGTGTGTAAAAAAAAAATTAAAAAAAGACCCCACAGCACCCTCAAAAAAAAAAAAAGGTGATCAGTGATGCGACACTGATTACCAGTGAGGGGCAGCAGGTGCAAAACCTTTGGTGCAACTGACAGTGCAACTGACAGCAACTGACAGGTATATATATAAAAAAAAAAAACCTGCACCCCCAAAAAGTTGCTGATCAGCACAGATATACTGATCAGCACAAAAGGGGGGGTAGCAGACACAAAATATAGCACTCTCTATCACTCTCTGTCACTATCTCTCTCTATCTCTCTATCTCTCACTATCTATCACTATCTATCACTCTATGACACTGCAGCAGCAGCACTGACAGTTATGTATATAAAAAAAAAACCTGCACCCCCAAAAAGGGGGGGTAGCAGACACAAAATATAGCACTCTCTATCACTCTCTGTCACTATCTCTCTCTATCTCTCACTATCTATCACTATCTATCACTCTATGACACTGCAGCAGCAGCACTGACAGTTATATATATAAAAAAAAAACCTGCACCCCCAAAAAGGGGGGGTAGCAGACACAAAATATAGCACACTCTGTCACTATCTCTCTCTATCTCTCTCTATCTATCTATCTATAACTCTATCACACTGCAGCAGCAGCAGGAATTTACAAGAAGTCAGATCCAGGAAGCATCCAGCACGCTACAAGCAGTGATCAGGTGATCAGGTGATCAGGTAAGTATTTTGCAAGGATCAGGTCAGTATATCACGGCAGATAGGTACGGTGACCAGTGTCACCCTTACACCCCGTGGTGATTGGTGCTGTACTTTACAGCACCAATCACCACCGATCCCTGTGTCACCGGCGAACGTTATTCACCGGTACACAGAAAACGCTGTAATTGGCTGTTCACATTTGAACAGCCAATCACAGCGATCGCCGACAGGGGGGAGGCAACGCCACCCCCCCTGGGCATGCAGGGACATGTCTGCTGTCAGGGACAGCAGACATGTTTAAACTGTCACCGCGTCTATAGACGCGGTGACAGTTAAATGGCATGACGTACATTTATGCCATGTGTCGGGAAGTACATCCCGGCCATGACGTAAATGTACGTCAAATGTCGGGAAGGGGTTAATGTAAAA
The DNA here is from genome assembly GCF_055691185.1 of Crinia signifera. Taxonomy (NCBI): domain Eukaryota; kingdom Metazoa; phylum Chordata; class Amphibia; order Anura; family Myobatrachidae; genus Crinia; species Crinia signifera. The sequence continues at coordinate 34,888,913 of NC_139228.1, read as the reverse complement.
TCAGTCCAATCTCCATATGGTTTTTTACTGGTTTTAATTGTGTATCAACGTATCAGCATTCAGTGCTGCTTTCTTTCTTTTTGGTTACATTTGTAGTTCAGGCCTGACTTACCTGACACTTTTAGCAGCTGCCAGTGATCCAGCCCACGTCAAAGCACCACCTTCCCCCTTTCCCCTTAAAGGGGAATACTCAATTTTTCTACAGATTCATACCTCCCAACTGTCCCACTTATCGCGGGAACATCCTGTTTTTTTTGGGACATTCCCACATCCCTCCCAGGGCCGGCAGGGGGGAGCAGTTGTGAGTCCCCCCCTTGTCACACAAGAATAGATGCTGTGCGCATGCTCACGGAGCTGCTTGGCATGCCCCCAACAGCGGCGAAACCGGGGCACGACCTCGCGGCAGCGCCACGTGCACGAGCAACGCCCTTTTCCTGCTAGGCAGCGCCCCACATGTCCCGGCTGGCCAGCTTCATATGTTGGGAGATATGCAGTTTTGCTCGGAACACTTTTTCTCACAGACTGATAGGCAGCTTTCTCCTCGTAGTTCATTGCCAACGCTCTGATTAGTGATCTGATCACACCTGATGGCTAGTTTGCAGATGACTGCAAGTAGATATCTGCTGCCTGGACAGTGTGAACACCCAAGGGAATTTCCAAAAACCATGCTATTCACTGCAAATATATACACAAATTAGGCTGATCGAGGCCGGCACTGACGTCACACACCCGCCCTGAAAAATCCTGGTCACGTCTGTGTTTTTCCAGACACTCCTTCCTCCTCGATGTCTTCTGGAAACGGGCAAGGACGCAGCTTGTCTCGATTGAGGATCCTCAGCCGACCTGTCCCATCCGTACTTTCTACCTCATAAACCGGACCTTGCTCAGACAACCGTCTCCGGACCACATATGGCACCACCTCCCAGCTTTCTGACAGCTTGTTCCCCGGACGGACCACGCGGACAAGTACTCGTTGGACCACCTGCAGGGGCTCCGCCCCTCGACCACTAACAGGGGGGTGAGCATGATCCGCTATTCTTCTCCTAGCTATGTCGTGTGCCTCTTTCAACCTCTGTTGGTGTTCAGTGATCCAATCCCCTGGCAAGGCGTCCCCCCCTGCTCCTGATTCGGACAGATGTAATTCCTGGGCATCTCGTCCTGGGCGCCCAAACATCAAGAAAAATGGCGAGAATCCTGTGGTGCTGTGTACCCTGTTGTTATAAATCCACACTAATTCTTGCACATGTTCGGGCCATCGTCGTCTCTTGGTTGCTTCTAAGGTTCGCAACATCTGAAGCAACGTCCGGTTGAACCGTTCGCAAGCGCCATTGCCCTGGGGATGATACGGCGTGGTGCGAGACTTCTGCACTCCATATAGCAGGCAAAGCTGTTCCATGAGTTTCCCTTGAAAACAGGCACCCTGATCTGAATGGATCCGTTCAGGACACCCATATTGCCGAATGAAATGCTCCACAATAGCTTTGGTCGCGGACTCCGCCGTCTGATCCCGGGTAGGCACCACCACAGTGAACTTGGTAAAGTGATCTGTCATGACTAGGGCATATTGGTGACCACTGACAGATTCTCCAATTAGGACGTAGTCAATCATCAGCAGTTCCAAGGTGCGACTGGTCTTGCTGGTCTGTATAGGAGGGTGTTGCATCGAGGGCTTCACTACCCCGCACTGTCGACACTCCCGACACACTCTCTCTACAATCGCCAGCAACTGGGGGGCAAAGAACAGGCGTTGTACCCACTGGTAAGTTTTTGCTGCCCCCAGGTGGGCTCCATTCTCATGAGCCTCAACCACCAAGGTCGGTATCAACGCTTCGGGCACTACAACCTGGTCCACCATGCGAAATTATTGTTCTAAGTACACCTGGCGGCGTAACGTAGCAGCTCAGACCTTTAGACGATCCCAGCTCCGAAGGAGTTTCTGGCAGTAGGGGGTCAGTCGATTCCGCTCCTCGCGATTGGGCCAGTGTCCTTTGATCTTCCATTGGCGAATGGCATGTAGCCCGGGATCATTCTGTTGTAACGAGGCCCAATCTCGCTCTGTGTTTCGGTACAAACGTGTCTCCACCTCTACCTGGGGTTGCGTCTGCACCCCAGAGGAGGTGATCCTGGTTAAGTCGGGAATCTCTACTGCTTCATGTTCCTCGTCCCCCGGGACCAGGGGTATCTGTTGAGGAAACCGAGATAAAGCATCAGCATTCCCGTTACTCTTTCCTGGCCGGTAGCGGATCTTGTGGCTGTATTTCGCCAGTCGCGCTACCCACCGTTGTTCCAACGCTCCAAGCTTGGCAGTGTCCAGATAGGCCAGGGGATTGTGGTCGGTGAAGATCTCCACGTGAGCTGCCGCCAGATACTACGCAAATTTCTCAGTCACGGCCCAGACTACTGCTAGTAGCTCTAACTTGAAGGAACTGTAGTTGTCCGGGTTCCTCTCGGTCTCTCGCAAACTCCGACTGCCATAGGCAATCACTCGCTCCTGGCCGTCCTGCTCCTGGGATAGTACAGCCCCCAGTCCTTGCAGGCTGCCGTCCGTATAAAGAATGAAAGGCTTTTCAAAGTTGGCATAGCCCAGCACCGGCGCCTCCATGAGCATTCGCTTGAGGTGGGCAAAGGCCATCTCCTGGGGAGCCCCCCAGGCCACGGCCTGTTTCTTGTTGGTAGTGGCGACACCTCGCAGCAGGGCCTGCAGGGGCTCGGCCACCTTGGCAAAGTCCTTGATGAACCGACGGTAGTAGCCGACCAATCCTAAGAAGGCTCGCAACTCTGTAATGGTGGTCGGAGTTTTCCAGTCTTGTACAGCCGAAATCTTACTCGGGGTGGGGCACACTCCATCCCTGGACACCACATGACCCAGGTACTCGAGACTGGCTTTAAGGAGATGGCACTTGCGGGGCTTTAGCTTGAGTCCGTACTTCTCCAGGCACTGCAGCACCAAGTCCAGCCTCACCAGATGTTCATTCAGGGTAGAAGCAAAGACAATGATGTCATCCAGGTAAATCAACAGCGCTTCAAAGTTCAAGTCCCCCAAGCACATCTCCATCATCCGTTGGAATGCTGCCGGCGCATTGGTGAGTCCAAAAGGCATACGCAGAAATTCGAACAACCCCATCGGTGTCGTAAAGGCAGTCTTTTCTTGGTCCTGCGTAGCTACGGTGACTTGCCAGTACCCACTGGCCAGATCTAGTGTGGAAAAATACCGAGCGTCCCCGAGGGCAGCTAGGGATTCCTCGATTCGTGGCAACGGGTACGCATCTCGGACGGTGCAGCTATTCAACCGACGGTAATCCACACAGAATCGGATGGAACCATCTTTCTTCCGCACAAGAACAATGGGGGCGGCCCACGGACTTTTACTCTCACGGATCACCTTGTTCTCCAGCATCTGCCGCAACATTGTTTTCACCTCTTGGTAAAGTTTGGGAGGAATTGGCCGGTACCTCTCTCGAACGGGAAGACTATCCCCAGTGCGGATCTCATGCTGCAAGCCTTCAGTATATCCAAAATCCTCCTCATGCCGGGAAAAAACCTTCCGCCTCTCCCACAGCATATCCTCCAGCCTCTGTACTGTCGCAGCATCACACTCATCTAGGGAAACATCCATCTGTTCCCGAATTACTTGACCATTCCAATCTGCACTGGGGCACTCCTCCTCTCCCAAACTCACCGCCATCGACCATGCCTCTTTTTCCTCTGGTCGTAGCAAAATTGGCCGCCCCCCACATATGTTATCCCTGGGGACAGTAGTCACGGTAGCTATGGCGGCGCCGGCTGGAATTTTCTTGGGCTCATCCAGAAGGTTGCACAGCCGAACCAATACCTTGCCGTCCCTTACCACTGCCAGGGTTCGAGCCAGGATGAGGCCGGAGTCAATTCCCAGATATCCGTTGGGTTCCACCATCAATTCAAACCCATCCAACCGCCGGTGGGTCCTTGCCGTCGTCACACGCTATGCTGACATTTGATCCATCGGCGCTGGAGATGAGGGTCCGTGCAGTTGATGCAAGAAGAGCTTTGGACGCTGCAGTCTGCTGTAGCAGCCAGGAAGAAAAAAAATCCTGTGTACAGCACTAGACATCTGCATACCTCCCAACTTCTGGCCGGAGGAAATAGGGACACTCGCGCGGCGAAGCCGCGCGAGCGTCCAAAAAGGGGGCGGGGCGTATGCAAATGAGGGCGCGGCTTATGCTAATTAGCCGCGACCTCATTTTCATACGAGAATAGACGCTGTGCGCATGCGCACAGCGTCTATTCTACTAGATTGGGGGGTCTCCCAACTGTCACCCCCCCGCAGCGGGACAATGCCTGCCGCGGGTGGGACGTCGGGACAGGACCCGAAAATCGGGACTGTCCCGACGGAATCGTGACAGTTGGGAGGTATGCATCTGCAGATGCTGTGGGCCTATTTTTGAGGTTTACTTGCAACTAATTGTATGCTGATTTTTAAATAAATAAGTTAAATAAATTACATTTTTTTATTATTTAATGTAGCATATTTTAACACTTTTTATGCATATTTAAAGTATTTTTCATGCATATTTGCATGCATATTTCAAGCTTTTTATGTTGCATATAATCCTGTCTCTAGTCATTACAGTCCCTTGGCCAGCATCCAAATACTTTCATTCATATAGTGTGTGTGTGTGAGTGTGTGTACAGATATACAGATGGAGCCCTCCTCATTCAGCGCGGAGGTCTGGTGGACGTGTCCCCTTCCGACAGAGCTCACCATCACTCCCCGTTGCCCCCCGCGGATACGGGAAGGGTTCCCGTCCCGTCGAAATCTGGGACGCGTGTGTATGTGTGAGACACTCACGCATCCCAGTCAGAAGGAGCGCGTCTCCGCCGGCGTTCACCAGCGGGGGCATTCTTGCGAGCCCTGGTGCTGGCTGAGAGGTGCTCCATCTGTATAAAGATAGATTGATAGGGTTGATACCTGAAATGTTTGAATAAATAAAACAGGAGCAGATTTATTAAGCTCGGTGAAGTGTCTGGTTTTTATCACCGGCCAATCAGCTTCTAACTGTGTAGTTACAGGCTTGGTTTGAAAAATTATAGGAAGGAGCTGATTGGCCGGTGATAAAAACCAGACACTTTATCACATGGGTTTTCAAACTGTGGCCCTCCAGATGTTGTGAAACTACATGTTCCAACATGCATTGCCACATTTTTTTCCTATAAGAGCATGCCAAAACTGTCAGGGCATGCTGGGACATGTAGTTCCACAACATCTGGAGGGCCACAGTTTGAAGACCCATGCTTTATCACTTCACCAAGCTTAATTTGGCCCTTATTCTGATCGGTGCGGCCGGATCCGAATATGCGGCCAGGACCGTGCGTGCGAAACCCCGCCTTCCATACGGATCGCCAACTCCGTCCGTACGCGGTAAGAAGCTGGCCGAACGGACCGCACGTGTATTTTTCATGGAATACGCCTCCTCCATCTCAGGGAACCTCCCCCATCATTCGATGGTCGCAGACCATCGAATGCAGGACCGAGTGGTCCACCAGCTCCCGCAACCTCAGACCACACGGACATTTTTCCGTGCAAAAGCAGGGATCTGGGCGGGCAGCTGACATCCGGCGATGTCATATGTCCGCCCCATACATACGTACGCCCAGCGTTTGCATGGGAACGCCCATGAAACGCGGGGCGTATGCATATGGTAATGAGCCCAAATAGCCCTTCACGCCCCTCTCCACCCCCTGTTCGGAGTGTTCACATTTCATGCGGGATTTGGCCGTACGCCCCGCTCGCACATGCGCAGAGACGCCTCTGCACATGCGCAGACACAAAACATCGGCGGCACGAACGCACGCGGATATTACCGCACCAACCAGAATAAGGGCCTAAATCTGCCCCTCAGTAACAGACTCAGAGTTCATAGATTGTTGGTTTATTCTGGGGAGCCTAACCCTCGGAGGATACCGGAGCAAGTTATCCTTTACACTATTGGAGTGTGCGGGATGTTTGTTTGTAGATAGGACTGGGCTTTGTGGGTGTAGTGGAATCTGAGACACAAGGGGTGAGATTTAATAGGATGAGAGATTCAGAAATTGAGAGATTTGGGAAGAAATCTCCAGTTTTTTTAAAGCGCCAATCATTTACACTGCATAACCAGTTTGATTTTGCAGTGTAAATGATTGCCGCTTTAAAAAACCCTGGAGATTTCCAGAAAGAAAACAACGTAACTGCCAAATACCAAATAAACAGAGCTGGTCAGTGGTTTGAACGTGTGGAGACTGATCCACAAATAATGTATATAAATAAAGAGAATTTAAGAGCTTTGTTGTTTTCAATAACTGTCACTAGATGGAGCTAAGAGCATATTAATGGCTGAGAGCCAGCTACACTATGTTAATATCAAATCTAAGCAACTTTCATTTCAGCAGCACAGGCCTGCATTTCAGCTTGCACCATACTTGCCTACTTTTGAAAACTAGTTTCAGGTAGATTGTAGTTGGTAGCATAATTGTGTACGGCGCCCCATTGAGGGGGCGTGTCATGCTCCACTTAAAGGACGTGTCTAGTTCCATATATGGAGATATTGTGAAAAGAGATTGTGAACGTGGCACCTAGAAGCATGGGCGTGTACTGCTACATCTGAGAGGGAGCTTTAAAATGACACATCCACAGGTAGATGAGCCCCAAAGCTACTATACTATAAGATATACTATACTTGGTAAATTGCTGGGAAATGGTGCTGATGATTCAATGTAAATGTATCTATCATTCCTTTTTTCCCCCAAAAATGTAACAGTGTAATGTGGGCTAGGTGAAATGAGGGAGATTGCTAGACTAATGAGGGAGATTGCTGCTATTTCAGGGAGTCTCCTGCAGAATGCAGTAGGGTAGGCAACTATGCCCTGTGTAGAACCAGACAAGCATTGAGTAGTAGTAGTAGTAGTAGAGATGCATGAGCTGACTAACCACACAGCGCCACTTCAGAGTAAGATTCACATTTTTTTTTCTTAATATGGGTAATTTTTAAAATGTAAAGATTTGAAATATTTATGCTATGTCAGGGAGTCTCCTGCAGAATGTAGGAGGGGAGGAAACGATGATGTAACAGTGTAATGTGGGCTAGGTGACATGTGGGAGACTGCTAGACTAATGAGGGTGAGAGGGAGATTGCTGCTATTTCAGGGAGTCTCCTACAGAATGCAGGAGGGGAGGAAACGATGACGTAACAGTGTAATGTGGGCCAGGTGAAATGAGGGAGATTGCTAGACTAATGAGGGTGAGAGGGAGATTGATGTTATTTCAGGGAGTCTTCTGCAGAATGCAGGAGGGGAGGAAATTATGATGCAACAGTGTAATGTGGGCCAGGTGAAATGAGGGAGATTGCTAGACTAATGAGGGAGAGAGGGAGATTGCTGGGTACTTGTTTCCTATCTGGGCGCCCACGATCAAAATCGCGGTCATCGGGGGTAAAAATCGCGGTGATCGCGGGCATCGCGGGTAAAATTGGATGGTCGCGATGCCCGCGATGACCGCGATCACCGCGATTTTCCCATAGGGAACAATGTTAAAAAGGCTGATTGACCGCGATTTCACTGTTAAATGGCTCAATTGACCCGATTTGGCCATATTAACCCTGAATTAGGCCCAATTAACCCTTAAATGTCCCCCCCAATTTTTGACGCCACCCCACGATCCACGCCAACCCGAAGCGTGGCGAGCGCAGCGAGCCCGCGAGGGGCGGCGGTACGCGTCCTCCGACCTTTTCATGCCCTACTATCCACTAGGGCGTGGTGTGAGAATATAATAGTGTGGCGAGCGCAGCGAGCCACCGAGCCCGAAGCGTGGCGAGCGCAGCGAGCCCCGCGAGGGGACGCGGATACCTTCACTGTGAAGGCCGCGAGGGGACGCGCATAATTGTGAAGGTATCCGCGTCCCCTCGCCACGCTTCGGGCTCGGTGGCTCGCTGCGCTCGCCACACTATTATATTCTCACACCACGCCCTAGTGGATAGTAGGGCATGAAAAGGTCGGAGGACGCGTACCGCCGCCCCTCGCAGGCTCGCTGCGCTCGCCACGCTTCGGGTTGGCGTCGATCGTGGGGTGGCGTCAAAAATTGGGGGGGACATTTAAGGGTTAATGGGCTCTGTAGCCCATTTAACATTGATTCCTATGGCCAAATCGGGTGGATTGAGGCATTTAACAGTAAAATCGGGTCCATCGCGGCTTTTAACATTGATTCCTATGGGAAATCGTGAGCATCGCGTCGCGGGCATCGCGGGTACATTTATGGCCGGCCGCGACGCGACCGACACGATTTCCAAGTTTAACATTGGTTTCAATGGGAAATCGCGGGCATCGCGTCGGTCGCGTCGCGGCCATACATAAATGTACCCGCGATGCCCGCGACGGGCGCCCAGATAGGAAACAAGTACCGATTGCTGCTATTTCAGGGAGTCTCCTGCAGAATACAGGAAGGTAGGTAACTGTGACATACAGTACATGTATGTAGCTTCACAGAGAAACATTACGGGAAGATTACAAAGTGCAATGTAGACATTCAGGGGGCATATTTACTAAAATGCTTGTTTTTAGAATTGGAGAAGTTCCCGATAGAAAACAATCAGATATTAGCTATTATTTTCTTGAAGGTGTTAGATAAATAATAAGTAGAACTTGATTCTAGAAAAAAAAAAACACTTTAGTAAATCTAATCAGTTTTGTCATATGACATTTTTCACTGATGACACTTTCTAAGAAGATGACCAAAATATTAACAATAATGCAAGTACATAGCAGAGACTCACGCATTGAAAAATCCTTGCTGGATAGTGCATGCAAAATACACCTTTTAAACAAATATTATACTTGGCAGGAATGGTTGACTTAAGTGCATTCCACCACTACGTGAAGCACCTCTTCCCATCTGTTATTGAGAGCATTTCTGAGCAGTTACAAAGATCAGTTAAAGTGTGGTCATGTGACTGTATTCCAATCACTTCCGGAGCAAACTCCCAAAGAGTGGTCTGATCATATGATTACATTATTATTATTATTATGACAGCTCCTTGAATATTATTTAACAGTGATATAGAGACCCCTGGAATACTGGGAAAATTAATATAACCAGTCCACATGGAAGAGATTAATACATACCATGTACATCAAATTAAAGATCACATGCAGCAGAAATTTTTAGTAATTTCACTTTATTGCACATTTATTCACATTGTTTTAATATTTCACTAAATTTAGGTAATAACATAATAAAAGTTACATCTTACTCTTTGTTTTCTTGGGACACTGTAAAAATAAAGAGTAAGAGAGATAAATGGGGTGCAGGACGGGTTCCCGACAGTCGCTTACCCGACGTCAGGATCCCGACTGTCAAAACGCAGACAGCCGGGTGCCCGACGGCCACCCGCTATTTTCCCTCGTGGGGGTCCACGACCCCCATAGAGGGAGAATAGAATAGGTAACTCGCGTAGCGAGCCACCGTGCCCGCAGCAAGGGGCTTTTTTGTGCTCGCCATGCTGTCTGACTCTGGGCAGTCGGGATCCCGATGTCGGGCTAATGACTGTCGGGATCCCGACTGTCGGAGTCCCGTACCACACCCGATAAATGCATATACTACAATACTGTGGTTTCCTGTTAAAAGTCTGTTCAGAGCAGAGGGACAGGGTTCCCATTGCCAGTTAGAGGCTGGGTTGGGGGGGGGTGTTTTTATAGTAAAGTGATTTAGGGATTGCAAGCCTTTTCCCATGTGTGACATAGCTGACGTACAGGATTGGTTGTGAAAATGATTCCTTTTTATTGTGAAGCCTGTATGTTACTGCTGAAAACCTGCAATGCCGTGACTTGGGAGGTGCCAAACTGTCAAGCCTTTATGCCAGCCATGTCCAAACTACGGGGGTTATTCTAGTTGACCCACAAAGCTGCAAATTTCGTAGCTTTGCGAGTCATCTAAACGCCGCCTGCTCATTGATTTCTAAGGCGTTCGCAAATCTAAGGCCTTGCTATGGGAAGAGGGTGGGCAGCTGACACCCGGTGACATCAGCTGCCCGCCCCACGGTCAAAACACCATGAGAATGCCCAGCGTTTTCATAGGGACGCCCACGAAACGCCAGGCATTCCCATGGGCGCGTCTCCAGTCTGCGAACCCCCGCCCCCATTGATTAGTAAGAATGGGCAGAACGATTATATAAGTCGCCGTGTCCGCTCACACAGATGACCTGCACATACACATACGTGTATATGCATGTGCGCAGCCCATCAACATCGCTCACAATTTCAAATTCGCAATGGTAAAGATGAACTGGAATGACTTCCTATGGCCATCCAGCTGTGATGAAACTACAAGTCCCATCATGCCTTGCCACAGTTTTGCTATTAGGGAATGCTAAAACTATGGCAAGGCATGCTGGGATGTGTAGTTTCAAAACAGCTGGAGAGCCACAGTTTGGACATGCCTGCTCTATGCTGTCTACCTGCTAGGAATAACAGAAACAACTGTTTTCATCCAGTGTACAGATGGAGCCAGCCTTAACTTTGCAGGGCTGGTGTGGCCCGGGCGCCCCGTGGCAACGGACCTTGTCCCGGGTCCTCACCGCTTCCCACGGTGCCGCCACCCGCCGTCCCCCTAACCCTACCCATCTCCCAGAAGCGGAGACGGGCAGGGACCCGCATCGCCACCGTTGAGAGACTCAGTCTCTATCGCCGGCGCTCGCCAGCACAAGGGATCTGGCGAGCACCGGCCAAAGATTAAGCCGGCTCCATCTGTATGTCATTTCTGTCACAATATAGAAATATGTTACGGAAAAGTATGCAGACTTGCACACTCTTACTATATAGTTTATTCAGCATAACAGGACTATTGTATTTCCCTAAGCAAGCAATTATACAGTATCAAGAGATCATTGATGTATGTAGGAATCAACCAGGGAGTATGTGCTGAGACACCTGACTATTACTGCCCAAAGGGATTGCTGTTCTAAACACTGCTTATTATAACATGGATAGGGACCTGTCATTGTCTGCTGTTCTCATGTGACGGTCTGAGGACTCATTGCCATGGTATCAAAGGACAGAGGTTCCACATGTCTGACAAATGTAAGATCAAATCCCATATACTGTACATGAAGGCAGTATCATTGGTAAATAATATAAACACTTTGCATTAATAGGGGCTAATTCAGAGGTGCATGAAAAACCAGTCACAATGTTGATGCCAACTGCACATACATAACATACTGTATTCTGAAACACCTGTGGCACATGCATTACACACAGGGGGTTATTCTGATTCACTTGGAAAGGCACAATCAGTCTCTAATGGTCAAAACCATGTGCACTGCAGGTGGGGCTGATGTAACATGTGCAGAGAAACTTAGATTTGGGTGTTTTATTGTTTCTGTGCAGGGTAAATACTGGCTGCTTTATTTTTACACTGCAATATAGATATCAGTTTGAAGTACAAACCCCACCCAAATCTAACTCTCTCTGCATATGTTACATCTGCCCCACCTGCAGTGCACATGGTTTTGTCCATTAAAGAAGGAGTTTTCTTTTGCAAAGCAACCTGAGTCCCCCCCCCCCCCTTATATTTAATTTGCTTTGCCTTTGGGAATGGACCACCTATAGCAGTAGCTATCCATCCAATAGGCACAAGTAGCGTCCGAGTTTAACATTGTTTATCCTTTTTCTGCTCCTGTTTGATGGACGCTCCTCTTCTAAACATTGGTAGAACCTGCTTCTTCCATATTACTGTGGCTGCAATAACAGGTGGAGAAGATGGTTTGTGGTTGGGGGTCAGCCGCACAGGACCATGAGGGTCTCAATCTTAACATAGAAGTGACCCCCTGCTATGTAAGGATAGTTGATCAAAATAGTTTGAATGAATTGCAGGGGTGTGCTACCACTGGCAAAGGTAAGTATGAATCAAAACAGGACAGGAAATGGTTTGTCACTGTGTGGTGCACCAGTGAAAGAAAGAACACATACCTAAAATATACCTTTTATTTGGCCTGTATTAAAACTGCGAAATATGACAAACTACATAGAACATTGACAATAGTGAGTACAGCGCTTGTTAAAAACACACGTGCGGGGTCATTCTGTGTTTCTTCTTTGTATATTTTGAATCTTGTCATTAAAACGTGAAACCTATTGTTTCCTTCCCTTCACAGAGAGTGGCCGTCTGGCGGAATGGGAGGAGAGGTATAACTTCACCTAATTTGTTATGTACAAGAAAATCTGTGTGTAGTCATTGCAAAGATATTACATAAATCCTTTTGATCAACAACTGTCAGTTGTATGTTGAATTTATATAATTTGTGTCGTTTGTGTGTCAGGTTGTACCAAGCTGTTATTTTGTATCGAAATGTAAAGCTCCCCCATACATTAGTCCAACTTGTCCTAGGGACAAGTCGGACCTGATTACCCCTGCAGCTCCCCGGCAGGGGGACACATGATTAGGCAATTGATGTGCCAAGTTTTGCATATGATAAATCGCATGGATTTATCACATGCAGTCCCCGGGAAGCTGCCGGAGGGAGCCGTGCAGGGGACGTCAGCGGGTGGGGGATACCGGCTAATAGAGAGCCAGGCAGAGGGAGCAGGTGGGGGGCTGCATAGGGAGCCGGGCAGTCGAGGAAGCTGTTGCGGTGCCAGCGGGAGCAGGGCGCCGGGCAGTAGAAGACGCTGGCCACCGGGCAGTGGCGTAAGGAGCAGAGAACTTGAAAAAAAAAAACGCCCATACAGATGAATAGGAAGCCATTGATTGGCTGAGACCTCTCTCGGCCAATCACTGATTGGCTGAGAGGTCTCAGCCAATCAATGGCTTTCTAGTCATCTGTATGGGCGTTTTTTTTTTTCAAGTTCTCTGCTCCTCCCGCCACTGCCCAGCAGCCAGCGTCTTCTACTGCCCAGCACCCTGCTCCCGCTGGCACTTCTGAGCGCAACAGCTTGCTCGCCTGCCCAGCTCACTACGCAGCCTCCCCCTGCTCTCCCCGCCTGGTTCTCTATTAGCCGGCATCCCCTGCCCGTTGACGTCCCCCGAACGGCTCCGGGCTGGGCTGCACATAAAATTTAGCAAATCTTATGTGCAGCCGGTCCGACCTCCCGACTCCGACCCGATGCGCACCGGACCGCGCATCAAGTCAGACGGGATTTCTACAAGTACGATTTGGGCCGATTTCATGGCCCAATTCATCCGAATCAGGTGAAATTGTGCCCAAATCGCATAGTGTATGGGGGCCTTAACAGCATAGTTACCTACCCTCCTGCATTCTGCAGGATACTCCCTCTCTCCCTCATTAGTCTAGCAATCTTCCTCATGTCACCTAGCCCACATTACACTGTTACATCATAGTTACCCCCCCCTCCTGCATTCTGCAGGAGACTCCCTGACATAGCAGTAATCTCACTCTCTCCCTCATCAGTCTAGCAATCTCCCTTCATGTCACCTAGCCCACATTACACTGTTATATTTTTTGGGAAAAAGGAATAAGAGATACTGTAGGTACATTTACATTGAATGGTCAGCACCATTTCCCAGCACTATAGCAAGTATAGTAGCTCTTTCTAACTGCTTTGGGGCTCATTTACATTTGTATATAAGTCATTTTAAAACATCCCTCTCAGGTATAGCAGTACACAGCCACGCTTCTAGGTGCCACATTCACAATATCTTTTTCACAATCTCTCCATGGCCCTTATTCTGAATCGGACGGTACGGCCCGCGTGCGGCCGTACCGCCGATGTTTTTAGTCTGCACATGCGCAGAGGTCAATCTGCGCATGTGCAGCCCCATTCGCCGCAGACGTATTTCGTCCGCCGCAAAGGGGGCGTATAGGGGCGTGAGGGGCTTCATACCCTCATTTCCCTATGTATACGCCCCGCGTTTCATGGGCGTTCCCATGCAAACGCGGGGCGTATGCATGCTAATCAGCGTATGACGCCACTGATGGGGGCGGAAAGCTGACGTCGCCGGATGTCAGCTCTCAGCCCCCATACAAGCTATCACACGGACGATTGTCCGTGTGGTCTCAGCTTGCGGGAGCTGCTGTGGCGTGCGGCCCTGCCTTCGATGGTCGACGACCATCGAATGCAGGGGGCAGCTCCCACCATGGTGGAGGCGTACGCCCCACCATTTTTATGCGGATCGCCAGCCGTCCGTGTACGGACGGCCGTGGCGATCCGTCTCGTGGGCGGGGATTGGTTTGTGCGGCCGGAGCACCGTGTGCGGCTCCGGCCGCACCAACCAGAATAAGGGCCCATATATGGAACTAGACATGCCCTTTGGGAGGAGCATGACAAACTCCCTCAATGGGGCGCTGTGCAAAATTCTATTACCAACTATAATCTCCCTGAAACTAGTTTTCAAAAGTAGGCAAGTATGCTTAACAGTATGATGCTGTTAAAGGCTTTCTCGGTGAATGATATCTGTAAATGTAATTCAGAGGCTTGATTGATTTTGTACACCGTTATTTTATTAACCCCTTCCCGACATTTGACGTATATATACGTCATGGCCGGGATGTACTTCCCGACACATGACGTATATATACGTCATGGCTTCAAACTGTCACTGCGTCTAGAGACGCAGTGACAGAGGGACGATGTCTGCTGTCCCTGACAGCAGACATGTCCCTGCATGCCCAGGGGGGGCTGCGATGCCGCCCCCCCGTCGGCGATCGCTGTGATTGGCTGTTCAGTGTGAACAGCCAATTACAGCGTTTTCTGTGTCACCGGCGAATAACGTTCGCCGGTGACACAGGGATCGGAGGTGATTGGTGCTGTAAAGTACAGCACCAATCACCGCGGGGTGTAAGGGTGACACTGGTGTCACCCCACCTCACCCCGCCCGCCCCCAAAGGCCGTGATTGGTTCGTCGGACCGACGAACCAATCACAGCCATGGAGGGGGGTTTAAACTAACGGTGACTGCACTGCAGACGCCATTCCGGTCTGGAATTGCGTGCAGTGCGGTCACCGTGCCTAGCTGCCGCAGTATACTGACCTGAATCTTACAAAATACTTACCTGATCACTGCCTGGATCTTGCTACTTCTTGCTTCTTGCTGTGACTTCCTGTGCTGTGTTGTGCTGCTGCAGTGTCATTGAGTATAGATAGAGAGATAGAGAGAGAGAGATAGAGAGAGATAGAGAGGGCTAGTGACAGAGAGTGCTATATTTTGTGCTGCTGCAGTGTGATAAAGTTATAGATAGAGAGATAGAGAGAGATAGAGAGATAGAGAGATAGTGACAGATTGTGCTATATATTTTTTATATAACTGACTGCTGCCCCCCCTTTTGTGCTGATCAGTATAAATTAACTGATCAGCAACTTTTTGGGGGCGCAGGGTTTTATTTTTATATAAATACCTGTCAGTGCTGCTGCTGCAGTGTCATAGAGTGAGAGATAGTGAGAGATAGAGAGAGATAGTGACAGAGAGTGCTATATTTTGTGTCTGCTGTCCCCCTTTTGTGCACCCCCAGCAACTTTTTGGGGGTGCAGGGGTTATTTTTTATATATATATTACTGTCAGTGCTGCTGCTGCAGTGTCATAGAGTGATAGATAGTGAGAGATAGAGAGATAGAGAGAGATAGAGAGAGATAGTGACAGAGAGTGATAGAGAGTGCTATATTTTGTGTCTGCTGCCCCCGCCTTTTGTGCTGATCACTATATCTGAGGTGATCAGCAACTTTTTGGGGGTGCAGAGGGTTTTTTTTTTATACAGTATATACCTGTCAGTTGCTGCCAGTTGCACTGTCAGTTGCACCAAAGGTTGTGCACCTGCTGCCCCTCACTGGTAATCAGTGTCGCATCACTGATCACCTTTTTTTTTTTTTTGAGGGTACTGTGGGGTCTTTTTTTAATTTTTTTTTTTACACACACTGTGATTTTGTGGGTGTCCTGTGGCCACTGTGCGCTGATTAGTGACGTACATCACTGATCAGCTTTTTCGGCACAGGGTTGATCTATTTTTTTTTTTTGATCAAATTCCTGTTGCCTTTGAGCGCTGTTCAGTGACGGACGTTACTGACCAACATCTGTGCTCAATTTTTGGCGCAGGACCTTTTTTTTTTTTTTTTTTTTAACCCCTTCAATTTTTTTTTTTTTTTTAACCCCATCAATTTTTTTTTTTTTTTATTGGAATCAAATTCCTGTATAAAGTATTTTTTTTTTTTCTGCACTACATACACACTACACACTACATACCCCCCTGGTTGAAATAAAGTTTGTACCCCCCCTACACTATACACGTGTTGAAACATTTCACTACCAGAAACACAAAAATAAAAATGGCATCCCAAATGTCATCCCAAATGTCATCCCAAATGTCATCCCAGTCATCCAGAAGAATGTATTCAGCGGAGGAGGCATATGCCATGCTTGCCTCTGACTCTGACACAGCCAGTGAGGCAAGCGGGGAATTTGAAGGATTCATCTTAAGCTCCTCTTCCTCCTCTAGTGATGAGGGACCCCCTCAAAGACGCCCCCGTAGAGCAGCTGAGACCCCCCCCCCCAATAATTGATCTCGTATGGACCCCACCACCAGACAATTTTGAGCCCCAGGTTCCTGAGTTTTTAGCCATGCCAGGAATCCAATTTGATTCCACAGGTCTCAGAGAAATTGACTTTTTCAAATTATTTTTCTCTGATGATTTTATAAATTTAATGGTGGACCAAACTAATTTATATGCCCAGCAGTTCATTGCTCAAAACCCCACGTCATCATTTGCTAGGTGGACCCCTGTAGATGCAGTAGAGATGATGACGTTTTGGGGTCTGGTGTTTCATATGGGCATAGTAAAAAAGCCAGAAATTAGGCAATATTGGAGTACAGATGTTCTGTACAGCACCCCATTTTACCGTATGGCCATGACTCGGGCTCGTTTTGAGATGATCCTTAAATTTTTGCATTACAATGATAATGCACAGTGCCCACCCAGAGATGATCCCACCTTTGACCGGCTATTCAAAGTCAGGCCGGTCATTGATCATTTCAGTGCCAAATTTGAAGAGATGTACATACCTGAAAAATTTATTTGTATCGACGAGTCCCTTATACATTTTAAAGGAAGGGTTAAATTCCGCCAGTACCTTCCCAGTAAGAGGGCAAGGTATGGCATAAAAATGTATAAGCTGTGTGAAAGCACCACAGGGTACACCCACAGGTTTAGGGTATATGAAGGGAAGGATTCAAGAATTGAACCGCCAGAATGCCCCCCCTCCCTCGTAGGTGTTAGTGGAAAAATTGTCTGGGATTTAGTGCACCCCTTCCTGGATAAAGGTTATCACCTCTATGTGGATAACTTTTACACTAGCATCCCCCTGTTTAAGGCCCTTGGTTCAAGAGGTACAGCAGCTTGCGGTACTGTGCGTAAGAACCAAAGAGGCCTCCCAAAAACGCACATTGCCCAAGTAATGAGAAGGGGTGAAAGCAGGGGAATATGCACCGAAAATATGTTGTTGGTCAAATATAAGGACAAGAGGGATGTCCTTATACTGACAACAATTCATGGAGACAGTACCACCTCCGTCCCTGTACGAGGTACCAGTACCCACACCTCAAAACCTAATTGTATCCTGGATTACAATAGGTACATGGGCGGAGTGGATCTTTCAGATCAGGTACTGAAGCCGTACAGTGCCCTGCGGAAAACAAAAATCTGGTACAAGAAGCTGGCCGTGTATATCATCCAGATGGCACTGTATAACGCTTACGTGCTATTCCGTTCTACCAGCCAGAGGGGGACATTTATGCACTTTCAAGAGGAAGTCATAAAGGGCCTAATATTTGGGAACCAGCAGGCAGAGGGCCCCAGTACTTCTAGTACTGGCCCCCGTATTGTACCAGGGCAGCATTTTCCTAACGAAATCCCCTCCACTGCAAGAAAGGGCAGGACACAAAAAAGGTGCAAAGTTTGCTATAAAAAGGGAATAAGAAAGGATACTATTTTCCACTGTGAAACTTGCCCCGACAAACCCGGCCTATGTATAAAGGAGTGTTTTAAAATATACCACACATCTATGGATTATTAGGTTCATCATTTCACCGTGCTTCGGGGGTCTTGCTAATGCCACATAGCACCCACCATTCATTCCACCAGAATCTGAGCTGCAAAATCCAAAAATCACTCCTTCCCTTCTGAGTCCTGCCATGCACCCAACTGGTATTTTTTGGTCACATATGAGGCATTGCCATACTCGGGAGAAATTGGGGCACAGATTTTGGGGTGCTTTTTCTCCTTCATACCTTCTGAAAATGAAAAATTTTGAGCCAGAACTGCATTTTTGTGTAAAAAAATGTAATTTTTCATTTTCACTGCCAAGTTGTATCAAAATTGGTGAAACCCCTGGGGGTTTGAAATGTACACTATACCCCTAGATGAATTCCCTGAGGGGTGTAGTTTGCAAAATGGGGTCACTTGTGGGGGGGTTCCACTGTATTGGTGTTTTGGGGGTCTTGCTAATGCGACATAGCACCCACCAACATTCCACCAGAATCTGTGCTGCAAAATCCAAATATCACTCCTTCCCTTCTGAGTCCTGGCACTTTTTGGTCACACATGAGGCATTGCCGTACTCGGGAGAAATTGGGGCACAGATTTTGGGGTGCTTTTTCTCCTTCATACCTTCTGAAAATGAAAAATTTTGAGCCAGAACTGCATTTTTGTGTAAAAAAATGTAATTTTTCATTTTCACTGCCCAGTTGTATCAAAATTGGTGAAACCCCTGGGGGTTTGAAATGTACACTATACCCCTAGATGAATTCCCTGAGGGGTGTAGTTTGCAAAATGGGGTCACTTGTGGGGGGCTTCCACTGTATTGGTGCTTTGGGGGTCTTGCTAATGCGACATAGCACCCACCAACATTCCACCAGAATCTGTGCTGCAAAATCCAAATATCACTCCTTTCCTTCTGAGTCCTGGCACTTTTTGGTCACACATGAGGCATTGCCGTACTCGGGAGAAATTGGGGCACAGATTTTGGGGTGCTTTTTCTCCTTCATACCTTCTGAAAATGAAAAATTTTGAGCCAGAACTGCATTTTTGTGTAAAAAAATGTAATTTTTCATTTTCACTGCCCAGTTGTATCAAAATTGGTGAAACCCCTGGGGGTTTGAAATGTACACTATACCCCTAGATGAATTCCCTGAGGGGTGTAGTTTGCAAAATGGGGTCACTTGTGGGGGGCTTCCACTGTATTGGTGCTTTGGGGGTCTTGCTAATGCGACATAGCACCCACCAACATTCCACCAGAATCTGAGCTGCAAAATCCAAAAATCACTCCTTCCCTTCTGAGTCCTGCCATGCACCCAAATGGTATTTTTTGGTCACATGTGAGACATTGCCGTACTCGGGAGAAATTGGGGCACAGATTTTGGGGTGCTTTTTCTCCTTCATTCCTTGTGAAAATGAAAAATTTTGAGCCAGAACTGCATTTTTGTGTAAAAAATGTAATTTTTCATTTGCACAGCCCAGTTGTATCAAAATTGGTGAAACCCCTGGGGGTTTGAAATGTACACTATACCCCTAGATGAATTCCCTGAGGGGTGTAGTTTGCAAAATGGGGTCACTTGTGGGGGGGTTCCACTGTATTGGTGCTTAGGGGGTCTTGCTAATGCGACATAGCACCCACCAACATTCCACCAGAATCTGAGCTGCAAAATCCAAAAATCACTCCTTCCCTTCTGAGTCCTGCCATGCACCCAAATGGTATTTTTTGGTCACATGTGAGACATTGCCGTACTCTGGAGAAATTGGGGCACAGATTTTGGGGTGCTTTTTCTCCTTCATTCCTTGTGAAAATGAAAAATTTTGAGCCAGAACTGCATTTTTGTGTAAAAAAATGTAATTTTTCATTTGCACAGCCCAGTTGTATCAAAATTGGTGAAACCCCTGGGGGTTTGAAATGTACACTATACCCCTAGATGAATTCCCTGAGGGGTGTAGTTTGCAAAATGGGGTCACTTGTGGGGGGGTTCCACTGTATTGGTGCTTGGGGGGTCTTGCTAATGCGACATAGCACCCACCAACATTCCACCAGAATCTGAGCTGCAAAATCCAAAAATCACTCCTTCCCTTCTGAGTCCTGCCATGCACCCAAATGGTATTTTTTGGTCACATGTGAGACATTGCCGTACTCGGGAGAAATTGGGGCACAGATTTTGGGGTGCTTTTTCTCCTTCATTCCTTGTGAAAATGAAAAATTTTGAGCCAGAACTGCATTTTTGTGTAAAAAATGTAATTTTTCATTTGCACAGCCCAGTTGTATCAAAATTGGTGAAACCCCTGGGGGTTTGAAATGTACACTATACCCCTAGATGAATTCCCTGAGGGGTGTAGTTTGCAAAATGGGGTCACTTGTGGGGGGGTTCCACTGTATTGGTGCTTGGGGGGTCTTGCTAATGCGACATAGCACCCACCAACATTCCACCAGAATCTGAGCTGCAAAATCCAAAAATCACTCCTTCCCTTCTGAGTCCTGCCATGCACCCAAATGGTATTTTTTGGTCACATGTGAGACATTGCCGTACTCGGGAGAAATTGGGGCACAGATTTTGGGGTGCTTTTTCTCCTTCATTCCTTGTGAAAATGAAAAATTTTGAGCCAGAACTGCATTTTTGTGTAAAAAAATGTAATTTTTCATTTGCACAGCCCAGTTGTATCAAAATTGGTGAAACCCCTGGGGGTTTGAAATGTACACTATACCCCTAGATGAATTCCCTGAGGGGTGTAGTTTGCAAAATGGGGTCACTTGTGGGGGGGTTCCACTGTATTGGTGCTTGGGGGGTCTTGCTAATGCGACATAGCACCCACCAACATTCCACCAGAATCTGAGCTGCAAAATCCAAAAATCACTCCTTCCCTTCTGAGTCCTGCCATGCACCCAAATGGTATTTTTTGGTCACATGTGAGACATTGCCGTACTCGGGAGAAATTGGGGCACAGATTTTGGGGTGCTTTTTCTCCTTCATTCCTTGTGAAAATGAAAAATTTTGAGCCAGAACTGCATTTTTGTGTAAAAAATGTAATTTTTCATTTGCACAGCCCAGTTGTATCAAAATTGGTGAAACCCCTGGGGGTTTGAAATGTACACTATACCCCTAGATGAATTCCCTGAGGGGTGTAGTTTGCAAAATGGGGTCACTTGTGGGGGGGTTCCACTGTATTGGTGCTTGGGGGGTCTTGCTATTGCGACATAGCACCCACCAACATTCCACCAGAATCTGAGCTGCAAAATCCAAAAATCACTCCTTCCCTTCTGAGTCCTGCCATGCACCCAAATGGTATTTTTTGGTCACATGTGAGGCATTGCCGTACTCGGGAGAAATTGGGGCACAGATTTTGGGGTGCTTTGTCTCCTTCATTCCTTGTGAAAATGAAAAATTTTGAGCCAGAACTGCATTTTTGTGTAAAAAATTTAATTTTTCATTTTCACTGCCCAGTTGTACCACAATTGGTGAAACCCCTGGGGGTTTGAAATGTACACTATACCCCTAGATGAATTCCCTGAGGGGTGTAGTTTGCAAAATGGGGTCACTTGTGGGGGGGTTTCTAAATTTTAGCATCTTATAGTGCCTAGAAACCTACATGGTGCCTAAAAAATAATCTCATAAAAAGGAGGCTCCAAAATCAAGTAGGTGCTCCTTCTATTATGAAGCCTGTGGTTTGGTCAACGTGTACACTAGGGCCACATATAGGATATTTATGAAAACAAAAGAATTGGGGGAATAAATTTTTAGTCACATTTCTCTAGTAAAATCTACTCTGTTCCTTAGAAAAATGTATTAAAATTGCAAATCTGCAAAAAAAAATGAAATTTTGAAATTTCACCTACACTTTGTTTTAATTCCTGTAAAACACCTAAAGGGTTAACAAACTTCCAAAATGCTGTTTTGAATACTGTGAGGGGTGCAGTTTTTGAAATGGCATCATTTATGGGGGTGTCTCACATACAAGTCCCTCAAAGTCACATCAGAACTGAACTGGTCCCTAAAAAAATCAGTGTTTGAAATTTTCTTGAAAATTTGAGAATTTGCTATTCATATTGTAAGCCTCCTAGTGTCCAAAAAAATTAAAAGGAAGTTGAAATAATGATGGAAACATAAAGTAGACATATGGTCTATGTTAGTTATTAACTATTTTGAGTGGTATGATTATTTGTCTCACAAGCAGAAAATTTAACATTTTGCAAATTGCTAAATTTTCCATTTTTTTACGACATTTTGGTATTTTTCACAAAAAAACACAGACTGTATCGACCAAAATTTACCACTAATTTGAAGTACAATGTGTCACGAAAAAACAATCTCAAAATCACTGGGATAAGTAAAAGCAAAAAAAAGTTATCCCCACTTAAGTGATACATGTCAGATTTGAAAAAAAGGGCTCTGTCAGGAAGGCAAAAACTGGCTCTGTCAGGAAGGGGTTAATACCACATTATTAAGGGATATAGTGTACTGATGATTACACTCCACATTAACTGATAAGATCTCTGTAACTGAGAAAGAGGGTATGTAGGTCACTCTGTGTCACAGGTGCCATCATACAGTATATCACTGCTAGTGTGCCTCAGCAGAATCATTTATTACAGCATATAGCGACTGACAATAAATATAAGCTTGCACAGTGAGGTGTTATAATTTGACTTATATCGGAGTGTCCTGTTATAAATTCAACATACAACTGACAATTGTTGATCAAAATAAATTATTTAATATCTTTGCAATGACTACACACAGATTTTCTTGTACATAACAAATTAGGTGAAGTTATACCTCTCCTCCCATTCCGCCAGACGGCCACTCTCTGTGAAGGGAAGGAAACAATAGGTTTCACGTTTTAATGACAAGATTCAAAATATACAAAGAAGAAACACAGAATGACCCTGCACGTGTGTTTTTAACAAGCGCTGTATTCACTATTGTCAATGTTCTATGTAGTTTGTCATATTTCGCAGTTTTAATACAGGCCAAATAAAAGGTATATTTTAGGTATGTGTTCTTTCTTTCACTGGTGCACCACACAGTGACAAACCATTTCCTGTCCTGTTTTGATAAATAACAGGTGTAGATAAGATCACCAACAGGTCAAACATGATATAGGGAGGAATTAATATCGCTTATAGAAGGTAATATTCAGGGGGGTAACTAGAACTTGTGGGCCCCATAGCAAAGTCTACATTCCCCTCCCCTTACCCTATTAACCCCCTGGAATGAGAGACAAAAAGAGTGAGAGTGGTGGAGCGTCATTGTCAGGGAGAGAGAGAGAGAGAGACAGTGTCAGTGAGAGAGATAGAGAGCAACAGTGTCAAGTAGAGAGAGACAGTGCCAGTGATATTAGAGAGCAATTGTGTCAGGGAGAGAGATAGAGAGAGTGCCGGTGTTATGGAGAGAGACAGGCAGTGACAGTATCAGTAAGAGCAATATAGAGAGAGAGTACCAGTGTCAGGGAGAGAGACAGGGAGTGACAGTATCAGTGAGTCAGATAGAAACAGTGTCAGGGAGAGAAATAGAAGAAGTGACAGAGTCAGGGAGAGAGTGTTGGGAAGAGAAAGCAACATTGTCAGTGAGAGAGATAGAGCGACAGTGTACGGGAGAGAAATAGAGGGAGCAACAGTGTCAGTGAGAGAGATAGAGCGAGTGTACGGGAGAGAAATAGAGGGAGCGACAGTGTCAGTGAGAGAGATAGAGCGAGTGTACGGGAGAGAAATAGAGGGAGCGACAGTGTCAGTGAGAGAGATAGAGCGAGTGTACGGGAGAGAAATAGAGGGAGCGACAGTGTCAGTGAGAGAGATAGAGCGACAGTGTACGGGAGAGAAATAGAGGGAGCAACAGTGTCCGTGAGAGAGAGAGAGAGAGCACGATAGTGTACGGGAGAGAAATAGAGGGAACGACAGTGTCAGTGAGAGAGATAGAGAGAGCACTTGCTGCACCCTCTGTATTTTTGCCACTAGAATACTAATAAATAAAAAATAAGAGGGTAAGGGTTTAATGCTTTAATGGGATTTAATGAAGATGAAGGCTTGTGTTTTGAGACTGAGGCGCTAATACAGCTATGCCCGCAGTTAACCGTAAATCGCAGATCCTGAAAATCCTACTTGGAATATTGTGGCTGGTATCAGATCCTCAGACCAACAGAATATTCCTTAGCAACATGAAATCCAGAAACACAGTGTGATGGTTACAGTCAGGCCTGGATGCGGGGTGGTCTAAGCACACAGCTGTACCTGGCTCCATTCTTCTAGGGGTCCCTGGTGAGCATCACAGATAGCCCAAGTTCTCATCTCACTGCTGCATGCAGAACACAGGAGGGTACAGGGCCTGTCTGGGAGAAGCTGTAGCGTTATTGCGGTGGTCACTGTACTAAAGCATGTTTATTGTAATGCACATGACATCATGACATTACACAGTGCAGCCCTACTGACAGAGTAGGGGACCAGCTGGCGGAACACTGTGCAGCCTAGAGGGATGATGTGGGGACTGACTGAAGGTAAGATGTGGGGGTTGCAGACAACTGGCAGCTGAGAGACACTGGGGAGAACCAGGATGGGGCCACCTAAAAAAATGGGTGTACTGGGACCCATGATTTCTGTTGGTGGTCCTGGCAACAGTACAAAAAACACGCTTGGTTTTTTTGCTGTAACTTGCTGATGACTGTTTAACCTAAGGATAATGATCTAGATAGAATATACAAGTTGTAACTTGTCTTTTCACATTCTCTCTACCAATATGCTTAACTAATCTATTATTAAGCAACCTATTCCTTTTTTACAGTTAGAATGTCATGTTTTGTAATGATTAAATTAAGATACAATTTATTGATTTAAAACATACTTACCTACCTGTCCCAAATATCGAGTCCCCCTCCCAGGCCCCCTAAAAGGGTGGGCAATCCTCCTGCATTTAGCAGTGACCTTACATTCTTTTGCAGAATTTTAGCCACATAGCGTGGCTAAAATTATGCATATTATGATGTTAAGCCACGCCCCCTCCACGCACACCCGCGAACCGTGGTATTTCCTACAATGAGGGCGGGGCTTGATGCAAAGCTCTGTCGCTGCCGACCCCAAGAGCGCAGCTGAAATGTCGGCAAGTATGATTTAAAATAATATCTATCTCTGTCTATGAGTTCAGTCTTAACTGAATTACAGGTCAAAATCGCAGTTATAGCTAATACAATGTAACTGTGGCTATATACATATATACACATACATACAGCATTGGGCCACCTATAAAGCCACAACTGAACAGGTGCCTTCACAAACAATGTAGATAGATATGGGCAGGTGCGGTACTCTGTCCATGTAAAAATATACTCAAACAAATGGCATACAAATATATATTGTGTCAGGGACACTAGGATTTCCCTCTTTAAACAATTAACAAAAGTTGAACATGGATTCAATTCCAGGTTTTGGTTGAGGCCAGGAATGAATTGTAGCCAAGTTGATCAGTAGTACCTCTAAGCTGCCTTTAAAAATGCTGTCTGTACACAGGGTGAATGCTCCTGATGCTGGATAAGCTGGTCAGGTAACAGGCTGGGAGGCTGGGGTTTTGCAAGGAGCCTGATGTTTGAATTTTGCCCTGTCTATATGAATGTTGTCACAATCTCTATTTATCTATCTTTAGCACCACCCACTCCTGAAGAGCCACAAATCATGGCATTTACTGTAATGGCAATGATACTTGATTATGTCAGGCTTCGCCCCTGCCACACCTGAAGTGCAGAAGAGAGTCTCCTCTCTGGACTTTTTGTGAAGGGGAGAATAAAGAAGTAGGCAAGTATGATAGAAGCAATCAAATATGATGGCAGATTTGACCAAACACAAGCACTGTGCAGCGTTTATTTTATTGTCTTGGAGGAGCCAGTAAATATCCCCTCTATTTAGAATGTGTTAGAATGTTTGGTACTTGTTTCCTAGCACGGCCACAATCGCGTCCATCGTGTACCTTAAAGTTAAGGTACACGATGGACGCGATGGACCCGATTTCCTTTGAAATCAGGTCCATTTTGCCCGCAAAGGCAAAATCGGGGGCATCGCGTCGGTCGCGTGCATTAACATGTCCCCCGACGCGACCGACGCGATGGACGCGATTTTGCCATAGGCTTCAATGTTAAAATATTTTTAACATTGAAATCGGGAGCATCGCGTCGGTCTTGTGCCATTATAATGGCACAAGATGAGATGGACTTGATTAAGTCCATTTTACATAGGAAACAATGTGAAATGGGCCAATATGACCCATTTCACATTGTATATGGCCCCGTCATGGTGTAAAAATAACGCAACCCCATTGTGAGCGCCACCCCACGATTGATGCCAACCCGAAGCGTGGCGGTGCGCGTCCTCCGACCTTTTCATACCCCTACTATCCACGTTGGCGTGGAGTTGAGAATACAAAGTGCGGCGAGCGCAGCGAGCCACCGAGCCGGAAGCGTGGCGAGCGGACGCGTATACCTGTGAAGTTATACGCGTCTGCTCGCCACGCTTCGGGCTCGCCACGCTTCTCACCTCCACGCCGACGTGGATAGTAGGGGTATGAAAAGGTCGGAGGACGCGCAACGGCCGCCCCTCGCGGGCTCGCCACGCTTCGGGTTGGCGTCAATCGTGGGGTGACGTTGAGGGGGTAAAATTGGGGGTCTGGGGAATACTTTACATTGAATCCAATGTAAAATAGGGTCCCAGGGGCCCTATTCACATTTGATTCAATGTAAAAATCGCGTTGATTGCGTCGGTCGCATCGCATGCGATTTGGTCGCATGCGATGCGACCGACGCAATTTTTCAGACACGATCACCCCGATACAAATCGGTGTGGCCGTGCTAGGAAACAAGTACCGAATGTTTGGATCAATAGCTAATTAACAGCCAGTCATTGGGCCCAAATAAGGTGTTAGTAATTCATTATTAATTAAAGTGAATAAAATGCCCTGCCCCAGCCAGAGCGCAACCATGTGCAGTGCACAGTCACTGTGTTCAATAGTAAATGACATCCATGAATCTCATGAATAAAGGCCCCCACACACTGAGCTGATTTTGTCCGATTCCGATGATTTTGACGGCCCAAATAGGGTCAGTTTGATGTTCCCTCAGGTGTGATGCTGTGGTCAGACCTGCTGGCTGTCCGACCATGTGACCTTGGACCTCCCGGCGGCGGGCCGGGCGGGGGGCAAGGTTGTATAAGATCCATGACAACAAATTGTGTCCCGGGCAGCTCGCGGGGTTTCGGCTGGCTGTACACTGCTGCGAGACTGGTTGAAAGAGCTTGGATCCGGCCCTGGCCATTGCTCTCCTTTGTGATAGTTTGCTATGTTAAAACATCAATAGTTGGTCTGATGTTCTAAAGTTGTCGAACAACAGGTTTTCTTTTTATTGTTTTGTCATCGGTTTTAAATATAGTAAATGGTCAGCTCGGATTCAAAATCAAAACCGATCATTAGTAAATTTACTCTACATTGTAATTTCCTAATTCAGAGTCGGACACAGATTTTAAACTTTATGCTAATGTGAGTTATCTGCACAGATTGAAGCCGGTGCTGCCCACTGTTTTTCTACCTGTTATCATCATTATTTACACATAAATACACCTTATGTTGGGTGCAAACGATACGTCTGAAATAGGCCACTTCCGTCCACACGCCTCAAACAAGCACGGAGGTCAGGCTACTTACCCGAGACACTCTATCTATCTATTTCTCAGACGAAGATGTCAGCATTAGTGCAGAGGACATTATCATTTAGTAATGTATTGCTGCACATTGGTTTATACGTCTACAGCAAAGAAAGATTTCTGGTGAATTTCACCACACATTCTTCTAGTCTGGAAAGATAAAGAAGTAGCTGATAAGAGTGCACTGCTTGCACTTATTCCAAGGTTAAATACCTCAATATGCCTTATCAGCAACTATTAAACATGTCATTATCAATAAGAACTTAAGGGGTGTACAGACGGTGCAAGGCATGGGTAATTTTGACATGGCCGATTTTGACTAATGTGTCCTACTATGGGGTGATTTTGGGGCATTTTCTAAGCGATTTAACTAGATCCCTTAGAAAATGCCCCTACATTGCTCCGTGTAGCCATAGCGATAGGTCCCAGATTATCTCCCACCAATCCCTGACCTTGCAAAACCTCTTAACCTATACTGTTCAATTTGAACCTTCACCTCTGTATTGTCCTATAATTTCCATGTGTCATGGCCTGACGGTGAGCTGGAGGCGGGCACGGCTACTGACCGCGTTGGTCACATCGGTCCCTGCGCCTTCTGGGTGTGCGGCTGATGGGGTCCGACAGGTGGACATCACAGGCGGCTTCCAGGGCTCTGGTGGGTCCATCAGCGGGTACAGCGCCTGCTCCCGGGACTGTGCGCCACCATCTTGGTCATGTCATGTGACTGGTGGCCAGGTTTTCTTATCCTCTCTGTCTGAAGTCTGAGCCCTATCCCTGCGGTGCAGGGGGATTAAAGATCAGCAGCAGGACTTCCTCTGGACTGGTGCAACTACTATGGGGTGTATTCAATGCCGCGGTGAGCGGCCAGCGAGGGGGTTAAACATCGAGGATTGCAGAAAACCAGCGATCCTCGCTGTTTAACCCCCGTGCCGGCCGCTCGCTCTATTCAATGTTCTGGGGAAATCCTCGCTGTCACAGGACGGCGAGAATTCCCCAAAACAGCAAGACCCACGGCTAATGCAGGAAACTCGCTGTATTTAGCCGCGAGTCTCGCTGGTTCAGGAGCCGCATACGCCAATTCCCCCTCACTCAAAAAATGGAGCGAGGGGAATTGGCGTATAAGGGGGCTGCGTTGAATACTGTCAGGGTGAGTGGTGACAGCGAGCAGGAAGCTCTGCTCACTGTCGCCACTCACCCACAGCATTGAATACCTGCCTATGTTGCAGGTTCATGTTGCTGCAAAAGCAAAAGTCTATTCTGTTCAGTCCAGCATGCTCCCAGAACCAGCCCAGTCTTATTCGGTCCTAGTCCAGTTCCAGCAAGGTTCCAGTCGTTTCCAGTACCACGATTCTCTGCCTGTGCCGGTCGCTGCTAGTTAGTATCCGTTCTGTTCCAGTCCAGCACTGGTCCAATTCCGATCTCCGGCCGGTCCTCTAGCCAGCTCCAGTCTTCTTTCTGCTAACGCCAGGTAGACGTAACCAGCTCCGGTCACCCGTGTCCCAGTGGTTCCCGGTTCTGTTCACCGCCAGACGGCTTTCAGTTCCTGTTCCTGGAGTCCTAGTTCCACCCTGATCTCTTTACTGTTAGTAGCTGTAAACAGGGAACAGCCTGAGTACTGCAACCTGTGGGTACAAGCAACACTGTCTCCACGCAGTGGCCCCACACAAGCTTGTACTTTTTTTTTTTTTTTTAAATACTTACAGCAATGTGGGTCCAGTATTTGTACCGGTGACAATATTATCAGCATTTCCATTTTACCACTACCTTTAATCTGATACATCCATGCAAGTTACCCAATACTTGCATCCTACTTCATAATGGGCCTGATTCTGGTTCACTCGCAAAAGCAAATTCTCTAAAGGACAAAACCATGTGCACTGCAGGGTGGGCAGATGTAACATGTGCAGAGAGCGTTAGATTTTGGGAGGTTCCCAAGCGGCTCACAGGCGACCGGCTGAGCATACACTGGTGCGAGAAATCGCAGTAGTGTATCATGCCCAGCTTAACTGTTTACATGTCACCTAACTCCTGGTTATGTCAAAGCTTTTTTTCCCCCTTTAATATTTAAAATGGTATTAACTGAATTCAGCATTTACATTTTCTAAGAACATTTGTTTGCACTGAACTAGAAGGAAAATGAACACAAAAATAAAGGTGCGTCTTTAGTGTTAATTACAGTTAAAACATAAACTGATAATTAACTGCCCTGCTATAATTACCAATAATTGGTCTGTTTCTACACCTGTATTCTTACGTTTGCTTTGAAGACATGGAAACAAAATGGATTTCTTTGAGCTGATGCCATGGGAACTATCCGTGGAGAAACAAAAGGTTTTCTACCCAATAAGGTAATTATACCATATTTCCCCATTCAGCTAATCCATGAACCAGGCCAAAACAAATTCACCCATAGGAACAATAAGATATCACATTGCTCCAAAGGCCCCAGTGCAAGAAGTAGGACAAGTTAAGGTGCATACACACAGGCCCTCACTCTGATTGGTTCGCTCCCCATTCGCACAGGGGAGCGATCTTGTGCAACTGTGCATGCACATAAACATCTATTCGCAAGTGCAACCTCTTATGGGGGCTTATGTGGGGTACACACCAGGACGGTATGGCCCAAAACAAGCCAATTTAGATACAATCTCAACTGATTGTATGTAAATCGGCCGTGTTTTGGGTCATTTCGCTGCCCTTTTGATGCAATCCCGATCCGATGCGCGGTCCCGCGGGTCGGTCGGTCTTTTCTGGGATCCTACCTGCTGCAGGTAGGATCTCAGAAACGACCATTGTAGCGGGTGGGGGGCGCGATCGGATTGCGATCACATTAGGGGCATTTTCGCGGCGGGTCGGCGGCTCCGTCAGCTCGTGAGCGGGTCGAACGTTCCTGTGTCGACCCGACAATTTTTCACACCCCCACCCCGGCCTTCTGGCTGGGGTCTCTTTAATTAGTATTTCTTTTCCCTTCTCACATTTGTCACTTTTCCATTAGTTTTGTCATTTCTTTTCCCTTCTCACATTTGTCACTTTTCCATTAGTTTTGTCATGTTTTTTCTGGGCTGTGTGTACGACCCTTATTGGCTACCCACTCCTCCTGTACCAAAGCTCTCTCCTTCGGGGGAGAGCTGCGGTCCCCGATGGAGACCCCGAGCCACAAGATGGAGGGAAGCTTATCGAGGGTATCTCCAAGCTTCGGCGCGGAGGACCCACCTGTCCTAACTCTTCCGGGGGTTGAGGGAAGAGGTTCTCTCTGAGCTTCGGCGAGGACCCACCGATCCCTATTTTCCCCTCTTCGGCCATTTGGCTGAGAGGGGTTAGGGGAGTAACGGGGCCTTTCTCCTTTGGAAGAGGGTCCATACATACGTACGCCCCCTATGCACAATTTAGGTCACTGCACTGGGTGTTGGGGCACCACTCAGCTCCACAATATTTATAAAAAAAAAATATGCTAGCGATATGGTTAACTATATTGACAGGTTCCTACAGCGTCACATTAGGAAGAAGTTGCACTGTTATATTAGTGTTACTGAGTGTTCTGGAGCAGTTTAGTTAATGCTATCCCGGGGGAAGCCATTATTATAATTATTTCTAGTGGGAATGTCCTGACTCCCACTAATAACAGCCCTCAGGCCAGGGTTGGAGAACAAGTGGGAAAAGCAGAAGCACACACTGAGGTAATAACGGGGGATGATGTGGAGGAGGCCTCCACGCCCCGTGTCACACGCAGCATCATCCACCCGTGACAGCGGCAGTCACATGACCTCCCCCCTCCCAGGCTGTGGCCAGCCCCGTCCCCTCAGCAGCGGCAGCGTGTCCCGTGCTGCTGGTAGTGACAGCAGCGGCCGTGATTGCGGGGGGATGCGGGACGCCATGGCGGCGGCGGGTTCCGGGCTGCAGCGGCTGGCGGACTACCTGCAGGACCCGGAGAAGGTGGCCCGCTTCCAGCAGCTGTGCGGGGTGCAGCAGAGCTCGCCCTCCCCCGGCTGCAGCACCACGCACCCGTCCGAGGCAGAGGACGGAGACGGAGTCCGGCGCCGCGCCAACCTTCACCCCAACGGGCTGGAGAACGGAGCCGCCGGCGAGGAGAAGAAGCGGCCGCGGCGCCGGAACTCCCTGACCGGGGAGGTGGGCCAGCAGTTCACCATCCGGAACCCGCTGCTCTATTACCTGTTCAGCTTCGGCACCGAGCTGGGGAACGAGCTCTTCTACATCTCCTTCTTCCCGTGCTGGATCTGGA
Organism: Crinia signifera; assembly: GCF_055691185.1. NCBI lineage: Eukaryota > Metazoa > Chordata > Amphibia > Anura > Myobatrachidae > Crinia > Crinia signifera. The sequence goes on along the minus strand of NC_139228.1, from coordinate 34,857,016 downwards.
ACGTGGACGCGTCGGTGGGCCGGCGGCTGATCGTCATCTGGGTGTGGGTGATGTACCTGGGCCAGTGCGCTAAGGACCTGATCCGCTGGCCCCGGCCGCCCTCCCCGCCCGTGCTCAAGCTGGAGGTCTTCTACAACACGGAGTACGGCATGCCCTCCACACACGCCATGTCCGGCACCGCCATCCCCCTCTCCCTGCTGTTGCTCACGTGGGGACGCTGGCAGGTAATAATACCCTACTCAGGGGCTGATGAGAGGCAGACTGATGAGCCCCGGGGGTCATTGCTGCTGAGGGCAAGACTGAGAGTGTTCTGGGGTTCATTGCTGCTGAGGGGGTTCCGGGGTTCATTGCTGCTGAGGGGACCATGGGGTAATTGCTACTGATGGGCCCTGGGGAGGTCATTGCGGCTGAGGAGTAAACTTAGGGGGGTCAATGAGTCCTTGCTGCTGAGAGGCAGACTGAGGGGCCCAAGTGGGTCATCGCTACTGAGGGCAGACCTAGGGGCCCAGGGGATCCTTATCACTGAGGGGCCCCGGTGGTCATTGCTGCTGAGGGCAAGACTGAGAGTGTTCCGGGAGTCATTGCTGTTGAGGGGACCATGGGGTCATTGCTACTGATGGGCCCTGGGGAGGTCATTGCGGCTGAGGGGTAGACTTAGGGGGGTCCATGGGTCCTTGCTGCTGAGAGGCAGACTGAGGGGCGCAAGTGGGTCATCGCTACTGAGGGCAGACTTAGGGCCCAGGGGATCCTTATCACTGATGGACCCCGGGGGTTATTGCTGCTGAAGATGTTCCAGGGGTCATTGTTGCTGAAGGAACTATGGGGTCATTGCTACTGATGGGCCCCGGGGGGTCATTGCAGCTAAGGGGCAGATTTAGGGGGTACCAGGGGTCATTGTTGCTGAGAGGAGATTGAGAAGGTTCCAGGAGTCATTGCTGCTAAGGGGCCCAGTAGGTCACTTGCTGAGAGGCAGACTGAGGGGATTCGGGGGGCCCTTGCTGCTGAGGGGCCCAGATGGTCATTGGTGTTGAGAGGGCAACAAGGGGAAGGGGGGCACTTTGTCCAGTGAGTCATTATTGCTCTAGATCCAGAACTGCATTTTAGTGCAATAGCAGAAGGTTATTGAGACAAAAAGTTGTCAGATCTATTTGTGTGTAGGGCTTGCTGGGCATTGTAGTTTGCACATCTCTTATATATTTAGCCAGATCTGTCACTCAACCCCTGTGGAGAACGTTCCTGTGTAGAACAGTTTCACTTTCATGTGTCTGACGTTCCACCCCCTTGACATCACCTCCCCCCGCCCAGCCAGGGCTACAGTACACGCCCACCATCCACCATTACTCCACAGCCACCATCCACCATTACTCCTGCACATCCCTACCCTCTGCCAGGACCCCCGCGACCCCCCTCCCGCGATTCACGGGACCCCCCGCGACCCCCCCCTCCCGCGATTTGCGCGACCCCCCCCTCCCGCGATTCGCGGGCCCCCCTCCCGCGATTCGCGGGACCCCCCACTCCCGCGAATCGCGGGAGCCCCGCGACCCCCCCCCTCCCGCGAATCGCGGGACCCCCGCGACCCCCCCTCCCGCGAATCGCGGGACCCCCGCGACCCCCCTCCGGGAGCTGCATACTGTCCCCCACCCTCCTCCAGTTCTAGGGATGCCCATCGACCATCAATGATTTTCAAATAATCGATGGTTTATGGCCGATGTTGAATACTTTTGCCATCAATGTGGGAGGACACTGCCCTGCCTCCTGTTCTCCTGCCCCGTAACTTCCGCCAGTGGAAACCCGCTCACCCTGTGTTGCCCACATTCCCCTATCATGCTTTACCGCCCAGCCTCCTGCTCTCATGCACCCTAACTCCCACCCAGTCGGAGGAGACACTGACTCCTGTATTTCTGTGCTGCCACGCTGGACCCTCACCCACTGGCAGAAGCTGCACAGTGTCCACCACCCTCTTTAGTCCCCCGTATGCCCACACACCCCTATCACTACCCAGCTTCCTGCTCTCCTGAACCGTAACTTCCACCACTGGGTAATCGCTGACGCTGTGTTGCCCACATACCCCTATCATGCCTCATATCCCAGCCTCCTGCTCTCATGCACCCTAACTCCCACCCAGTAGGAGGAGACACTGACTCAGGGCCACCGTCCGGTACTCCTGTGCTGCCACGCTGGACCCTTACCCACTGCCAAAAGCTGCAATACAGGGCATCTTTCATACAATTCTAACCATATTTCTCACAATACAAATGTTCACAAATTAAGGGGCGTAGCCCCTTACGCCGGTGTGAAGAGCGCCCGTAGGGCGCGATGAATCACCTAGTATCTATATAAGTGGTGAAGCTGCAATGGCACCTATAGCCGGTTTGTTCCTAAATTGTCACATCTTTTGCGAACAGGTTGAGCAGATGTATTTGGTTGTTTTTTTTGTTGAGCGTTTCCATGATCTTCATCGGCAACATTTATAACAAGGGGCCATAGATTCCGCCCCACAGTACAGCCATGTGTTACCATGTGATTGTCTGTGTGTGATTATCCGTAGGCAGAATTTCCAGGATCTGCACCCATCAGATTGGAATTTGATCATACAACGTGGTTTATGGCCTGTCTATGTTATCGTTAAGAGTGAAGATAAATATGTCAATCTGAACACTTGGCTTAAAGTCTTAATTCTTGAACAAATGTTTTGGAGCAGCAGAAATGTCACCCTTTGCGTTCCTGTAAGAAGCAATGCTTCGAGGCATGGTGTTTGATTGTATGATAGATTACCCCAAGGTCCGAATTCTACCTTTTAAAATTCATGCTGGAATGAATTTTTAGTTCATATTTATTTATGTTTTTGACTGGCATATTTACAACACTAAATCCATCAGATTTTACGGTACTTGTGTAATATCTGGGCGCCCGATGCGATTGATTGTATGCCTTAACTGTATGCCTTGATTTTTCCATAGGATTCAACGTTAAATGGTCCTGTTCTTACCCCCACTATCCAAGTGGGTATGGAGTTGATTTTATATAGCGTGGCGAGCGCAGCGAGCCACCGAGCCCGAAGCGTGGAGAGTGGATGTGGATTACTTAAAATGTATTCCGCGTCCCCTCGCTGTGCTCGCCACGCTATATAAAATCAACTCCATGCCCACTTGGATAGTGGGGGTAAGAACAGGACCATTTAACGTTGAATCCTATGGAAAACTCGCGTCAATCGCATGCGATTTGGTCGCGATGCGATCAACGCCATTTTTCCGACCCGATCAAAAAATCGGGCGCCCACATATTACACAAGTACCGATTTTACTTGTGCCTCTGTTATACTTACATTTTGTTGTTGAGAATAATGGACCTTTTCAGGCTTCTAGTATTAAATATATATGGATAATAGAGAGAATGGTACTTGTTTCCTAGCAGGGCGCCCCGATTTCCTACATACGCTCAGTAGTTAATGTAGTTAATTTATTCACTGCACCCTGAGTGAAATCGCATCGCATGGCCCTTTTTTGTGGCGTGAGATGCGATCTCAGTAGTTCATATGGTAAAACACCTAAAATAGCACCACTCTCCACGTCACCCCGAAGCGTGGCGAGCCCTGCGAGGGGCGGCAGAACGCATCCTCCGACCTTTTCATACCCCCACTACCCACGTCAGCATGGAGTTGATTTTATATAGTGTGGCGAGCGTATGCAGATTACTTTACATTTATTCCGCGTCCCCTCGCGGGGCTTGCTGCGCTCACCACGCTTCGGGCTCGGTGGCTCGCTGCGTTTGCCACACTATGTAAAATCGACTCCACACCGACGTGTATAGTGGGGGTATGAAAAAAGGTCGGAGGATGCGTTCCGCTGCGCTCGCCACGCTTTAGGGTGACGTGGAGAGTGGTGCTGTTTTAGGTGTTTTACCATATGAACTACTGAGATCTCATCTGCGATACGATTTCTCTCAGGGTGCAGTCAATAAATTAACTACTGAGATCACATCGCACACATCCCAAGGCACAAAAAGCCATGCCATGCGATGTGCGATGCGATTTCTCTACGCAGAATAGCCCACTAAGCAAATAGCTTAGTGGGCGCCCTGCTAAGTATCAAGATAATTATTTAATTCCTATAGTTGAGTGCACTGTTGTGCAAGTTTGTTCTTGTTGAAGTCTTTTCCATTTCCACTTACTGTTGCAGTTTATTTTGATTGTCAGTAATTTAGTGGTGATAAGATGTGGGTCCACTGACCTTTGTCATGTGATTCACTCATTGTTTCTAAGGATTTATGCTTGTACAGTATAAGTAGCTTCGTATGCAAGATTTTTTTTTGATCTACAGTATTAAACATCCATTTAAGATTGCAGCTGTATCTGTAGCCCAGTGTATAGGAGATCTTTACCAGGTGGCACCTTATACCCCTTTTACACCAAAAACCCTAGTCCGACCCTGGTCTTTGAACGCTGGAGTTTCCAGGGTCTGACCCTGCTTTATACTGCATTTACACAGCACTTCGACCTGGGTCTGCACCATTTACACTGAACCTGGGTCAGCCCTGCCTTTCCTTGTTGATATATATATATATATATATATATATATATATATATATATATATATATATACTAGGTGATTCATCGCGCCCTACGGGCGCTCTTCACACCGTCGTAAGGGGCTGCGCCCCCTTAATTTGTGAACGTTTGTATATGAGAAATATGGTTAGAATTGTATGAAAGATGCCCTGTATTGCAACTTAGGTGTCCGCGAATCGCGGGAGGGGGGGTCGCGGAGAGTGCCGCGAATTGCAGGAGGGGGGGTTGTGGGGGGGGTGGATGCTGCGAATCGCGGGAGGGGAGGGATTGCAGAGAATCGCGGGAGGGGGGTCGCGGGGTGGGTTGCCGCAAATCGCGGGAGGGGGGTTACGGGGGCGGGGGTTGCGGCGAATCATGGTAGGGGGGGTCGCGGGGGGTGTGCCGTGAATCACGGGAGGGGGGGTCACGGGGTGGGGTGCCGAGAATCGCGGGGGTGTGTGTGTGTGCCGTGAATCGCGGGAGTGGGGGTTGCGGGGGGGGGGGGTGGGGGGGGTGTGACGCGAATCGCCACAAGAAAAAAATCAACACAGAAAGGTCAACACATGTAAATGTTGACATAAGTGTGGCACTTCATTGGTGTCCATGTCGACACATGAGAATGAATATGAAAACATTCAAAAAATGAAAAAAAAAAACTTCAAAAACTCATGTCAACCTTTTTCATTGTCGACCATAGCCGTGCCAGTGTTTTGCATGTGCCATTTAATCCTGGGGCTGCCGCGAATCGCGAGGGGTGCCGCGATTTGCGGGAGGGGGGGTTTGCGGGGGGTGGGTCCCGCGAATCGCGGGAGAGCGGGGTTCATGGGGGTCCCGGTGGGGGGTTGCCGCGAATTGCGGGAGGTGGGGGGTCACGGGAGGTGCCGCGAATCGCGGGAGGGGGGGTTGCGGGGGTGTGTGACGCGAATCGCCACAAGACAAAATCAACACAGAAAGGTCAACACATGTAAATGTTGACATAAGTGTGCCACTTCATTGGTGTCCATGTCGACACATGACAATGAATATGAAAAAATTAAAAAAATTAAAAATAAATCTTCAAAAACTCATGTCAACCTTTTTCATTGTCGACCATAGCCATGTCAGTGTTTTGCATGTGCCATTTAATCCTGGGGCTGCTGCGAATTGCGGGGGGGGGGGGGGTGCCGCGAATCGCGGGAGGGGGGTCGCAGGGGGGGTGCCGCCAATCGTGCAAAGGGGGGTCGCGGGGGGGGGGGGTTCTTTTTGCCGCGAATCGCGGGAGGGAGGTCGCGGGGGGGGGGGTGTTTTTTCCGCGAATCGGGGGGGGGGGTCACGGGGGAGGGTTTGCCGCGATTCGCGGGAGGGGGGGGGTCGCGGGGTGGTCGTTATGCCGCGAATTGCGGGAGGGGTCGTGGGGGGGTTCTTTTTGCAGCGAATCGCGGGAGGGGGGGTCGCGGGGGTGTTTTTGCTGCGAATCGCGGTAGGGGTGGTCGCGGGGGAGCGGGTGTTTTTGCCGCGAATCGTGGGAGGGGGGGGGCGCGCGGGGGGGAGGTTTTGCCACAAATCGCGGGAGGGGGGCGCTCACCTGGTGGCTGTGGAGTATTAGTGCTGGGCAACATGGGAAGGCAGTGGGTGTCTGGCACTGTCTGTGGGCTCACTGGGCTGGTTCTCTGTCACATACCTCCCAACATGACCCTCTCCAGGAGGGACACAATGCTCTGTTTCTAGACTTCCCCTTAATGTATGATTGCCATCACCTGTTTTAAACAGGTTAATTTCTCAGAAAGGTGTTCAGCACAGATGAAGGCAATCACACATTAAGAGGAAAGTCCAGGAACAGAGCGTTATAGACACAGACACCCACTTTGAGTGACAGATGTAGCCAAATATATAGGAGATATATATATATATATATATATATATATATATATATATATATATATATATATATATCTCTATATATATCTCTATATATATATATATATATATCTCTATATATATATATATATATATATATATATATATATATATATCTCTATATATATATATAGACTAGGTGATTCATCGCGCCCTACGGGCGCTCTTCACACCGTCGTAAGGGGCTGCGCCCCCTTAATTTGTGAACGTTTGTATATGAGAAATATGGTTAGAATTGTATGAAAGATGCCCTGTATTGCAACTTAGGTGTCCGCGAATCGCGGGAGGGGGGGTCGCGGAGAGTGCCGCGAATTGCAGGAGGGGGGGTTGTGGGGGGGGTGGATGCTGCGAATCGCGGGAGGGGAGGGATTGCAGAGAATCGCGGGAGGGGGGTCGCGGGGTGGGTTGCCGCAAATCGCGGGAGGGGGGTTACGGGGGCGGGGGTTGCGGCGAATCATGGTAGGGGGGGTCGCGGGGGGTGTGCCGTGAATCACGGGAGGGGGGGTCACGGGGTGGGGTGCCGAGAATCGCGGGGGTGTGTGTGTGTGCCGTGAATCGCGGGAGTGGGGGTTGCGGGGGGGGGGGGTGGGGGGGGTGTGACGCGAATCGCCACAAGAAAAAAATCAACACAGAAAGGGCAACACATGTAAATGTTGACATAAGTGTGGCACTTCATTGGTGTCCATGTCGACACATGAGAATGAATATGAAAACATTCAAAAAATGAAAAAAAAAAACTTCAAAAACTCATGTCAACCTTTTTCATTGTCGACCATAGCCGTGCCAGTGTTTTGCATGTGCCATTTAATCCTGGGGCTGCCGCGAATCGCGAGGGGTGCCGCGATTTGCGGGAGGGGGGGTTTGCGGGGGGTGGGTCCCGCGAATCGCGGGAGAGCGGGGTTCATGGGGGTCCCGGTGGGGGGTTGCCGCGAATTGCGGGAGGTGGGGGGTCACGGGAGGTGCCGCGAATCGCGGGAGGGGGGGTTGCGGGGGTGTGTGACGCGAATCGCCACAAGACAAAATCAACACAGAAAGGTCAACACATGTAAATGTTGACATAAGTGTGCCACTTCATTGGTGTCCATGTCGACACATGACAATGAATATGAAAAAATTAAAAAAATTAAAAATAAATCTTCAAAAACTCATGTCAACCTTTTTCATTGTCGACCATAGCCATGTCAGTGTTTTGCATGTGCCATTTAATCCTGGGGCTGCTGCGAATTGCGGGGGGGGGGGGTGCCGCGAATCGCGGGAGGGGGGTCGCAGGGGGGGTGCCGCCAATCGTGCAAAGGGGGGTCGCGGGGGGGGGGGTTCTTTTTGCCGCGAATCGCGGGAGGGAGGTCGCGGGGGGGGGGTGTTTTTTCCGCGAATCGGGGGGGGGGGTCACGGGGGAGGGTTTGCCGCGATTCGCGGGAGGGGGGGGTCGCGGGGTGGTCGTTATGCCGCGAATTGCGGGAGGGGTCGTGGGGGGGTTCTTTTTGCAGCGAATCGCGGGAGGGGGGGTCGCGGGGGTGTTTTTGCTGCGAATCGCGGTAGGGGTGGTCGCGGGGGAGCGGGTGTTTTTGCCGCGAATCGTGGGAGGGGGGGGGCGCGCGGGGGGGGAGGTTTTGCCACAAATCGCGGGAGGGGGGCGCTCACCTGGTGGCTGTGGAGTATTAGTGCTGGGCAACATGGGAAGGCAGTGGGTGTCTGGCACTGTCTGTGGGCTCACTGGGCTGGTTCTCTGTCACATACCTCCCAACATGACCCTCTCCAGGAGGGACACAATGCTCTGTTTCTAGACTTCCCCTTAATGTATGATTGCCATCACCTGTTTTAAACAGGTTAATTTCTCAGAAAGGTGTTCAGCACAGATGAAGGCAATCACACATTAAGAGGAAAGTCCAGGAACAGAGCGTTATAGACACAGACACCCACTTTGAGTGACAGATGTAGCCAAATATATAGGAGATATAGATCTATATAGATATATATATATATATATATATATATCTATATAGATCTATCTATATAGCTTGCAGGGGGTAGAGGGGGGAAGCTGTCCCCGGGTGCTGTGAGGGTAGAGGGGGGAAGCTGTCCCCGGGTGCTGTGAGGAGGAGGGGGGTCCCTGAAGCTGCTGAGGGGAGAGGGGGTACCTGTCAGCTATGATTGCCGGCGCTGCCGCTGCTGTATCTCCCCCCCGGCGGCAGGTCCTTGCGGCGGATGGACAGTCAGTGTCGGCGGTCCTGTCAGCTATGATTGCCGGCGCTGCCGCTGCTGTATCTCCCCCCGGCGGCCGGTCCTTGCGGCGGATGGACAGTCAGTGTCGGCGGTCCCTCTGGCGCAGGGGAAATAGTACTATTTCCCCTGCGCCAGAGGGACCGCCGACACTGACTGTCCATCCGCCGCAAGGACCGGCCGCCGGGGGGAGATACAGCAGTGGCAGCGCCGTGTCAGGCTGGCCGCTGACAGGTACCCCATCTCGCCTCAGTAGCCGCAGGGACCCCCCTCTTCCCGCAGCACCTGGGGACAGCTTCCCCAGCGCTGCATGCTGTGGACCCGCTGCGGGTGCCTGGACCCGCAGCGGGACCATTTACACCGCCATTTACACGGGTCCCATCCGGGTTCTACCCAGGTCAGGACCTGGGTAGAGGACCCGTGTAAATGGACACGGATACCCCCCATTTACACCGCCGAGGATCCGGGTCTGACCCGCCGCTGACCCGGATTTTTCGGCGGTGTAAAAGGGGTATTAGTGTAAAGTGCTAACTTGTTGTCCTTAAAACTCTGAACTTCATAAAATTAACAAAACCAACAAGAAAGCCATGACCTGCATCCAATTAGCCACGCTAAGTATTCTCCCGAACAAAGGGGCTGGTAACGCAATTTATGATCGATTTGCATTATCAGCCTATTCAATAAGCAGATAATGTAGTGAGGCATAATCCTCAATAAGTGTCGATTTGGGGCTAATTGGATAACTTTGGCGAATCTATTCGCAGTGGTAAATTAGTGCAGCTAATTGAATACCTGCCTAAATAATATATTCCTCACTGTTTAGAAGCGGTCTTCTTTGATACTTGTGCCATATACAGTAGTAATGTGGTCCAGGGCAGCTGACACAGGGGCATTGGAGAATGCTTTATTTAAGGCCTGTAAAGGTCCATACACACTGGGTGATTTTGCCTAGCGTTTATGGTGACCGATGATAGGGAAAATCGCTGGGCTGAAAAACTGAGCGTTTTTTTTACCTGTTTTAGTGATTTTTTTGCAGGGGTCGGGTAACACCAGCAGATGAGCGGCGGGGCTTGCTATGACGCGGGAGCGTGCATCAGCACTCACTGCTCATTGCTGCCCTGTATACACTGGATGGCTTTCAAGCAGAAAGCAGCTCAAACAAGTAAACTGTGCTGCTTTTACCTCAAAGTTACCCAGTGTGTATAGGCCTTAAGGCTCCCTCACAGTTGTTTAGGATGGGGGTTCTTAACTCCAGTTCTCAAGTAGCTCCTACAGGTCGCAGTAGTGTACATTGATTTTATAATGCAAAGGTGAATTAATCTATATTCTAGGGTCAATATTTATTCCACCTGCTACAAAAGATAGAAATCTTGAAAACATGACCCGTTGAGAACCAATATTCTAGGAGTTCATACATCAAAGATGTGTTTTTACAAGGTCACTCAGAACCCTATTCCACTAGCTTGAATACCTCATGTGCTACATTTGGAGTACAAAATTCAATTCATAATCTGCTGTCCGTATAGAATGGAAAAACACTTATTCATGTTCTGACCTTAATACTACCTGTCCCAAATGTTGTGCACTTGATTGTGACTTTTGTCACTTGATATGGGATTGACTGAGCGTGAACACTACAGACTTTATAGAGGTATATGTTTTGTTTCATTGGCATGTTTATTAAGCCTGGTGAAGTGATAAAAGGCTTGGTTTGAAAATGACGGGAGGTGATCGACTGCTACGTTATCACTGGAAACTTTATCACTTCAACCCCCCAACCCCCCCTGTCTTCATTAATTCGGACTTTCAAGCTTTATCAGATGTACTTTTCCTGTCTAACTGAAAATAACAAAGTGGCAGATTTATAAGCCTGGTGAATGATAAGAGTCTGGTGATAATGCAGCAGCCAATCAGTGCCTAACTGTCAACGTCACAAGTTTGCCGTGGCAAATGACAGTTAGGAACGGTTTGGCCGCTGCGTTATCACCAGCCACTTTATCACTAAGCCAGACTTAATAAATCTGCCCCAAAGTTCGCAAGAAAGGCTCTAGCAAAGTTTTGCCATTGGTCTGTCAGTCTCTGGAAAGATCCAGAGACTTTCTTTAGATAATAATGACATATTCACATAGGAGTATAAGGTTATGGATGCAGATCGCACTTTGAGCTCCAGTGCTAAGGTTCCGGGCACAAGTTTGTCTGTATGTGACCCAGGGCAGTGGTTCTTGAAAGCTGTCCTCAAGGAGCAATAACCGGTCCTGGTTTTAAGAATATCAACGGCAACACAGATGGTTAAACCATATTCATTCACTGCGGTACTAATTATCACCTGTGACAAAGCAGGGATATACTTAAAACCAAGACCACTTCTGCTCCTTAAGGACCGAATTTAGGGACCACTGAGCTAGGTTATTACCTGGCACTACTGACACTTTCTTGTAAAGCAAGAAGAGAAAAAGGATGTCACTTTGTGATGCACCGAAAAAAAGAAGAAATTTTTATTAATAAATAACCTTTATTTAATATTTCTTAAAACTTTTGGCAAAAATATAAAAGACACAATACACACAATAGACATAGACAAAAGTAAAAAAGGATAAAGATATCCTTGACTCCGTGGTGTCCCACTTCACAATATTTATATATGTTCAAGTATCGGTACTTCAATATGTATTTGGTGCATTCACTGTTTCCACAATGGTAACTGGATAATATTTATTTTCCAGTTTTCCAAAATATTAGCGGTATCACTTTAGGTACCTATAAGGTTCACAACAATTTATATATCAATTTAGTCTGTGGCGTGAGGGTAACCTAAAAGTATGTGGTCTCACCCAACAGACTGATATACTTAGAACCTATGCAAATGAGCTTGTTAGTGGCAAAAGTATGCACAAGTAGGTATAAATGCCAGAGATAACAAAAGGCTGTGTTGCCACTACGGTACCAAAGACGGTACTAAAGTGAGCGGTACTTTTAGTACTTTAAGTCCGGTCTGTGTGCCGGAGCAGCGGGATTTGTAGTGAGCGATCGAGACACGCTATGTCCGCTCTCGTCACTCCAGCTGAAAATAATACAGCCGGTTTGCACTACACTGCACGTGGGGAACTGAATCAGTCTGTAGGACTGTCAGCCCATGTGCTAGGCATCAGATCTGCGGTGCGCACCGCGTCTGCCTGCCGGATAGGTGCTCGAATGCACGCCGCTGTGAGTGCCGCTAATAGGAAAAAAACAGATCAAAATGCATTCATGGGGGGAAAAGGAAGTGGGAACACACTGCGGAGTGTACGGTCGGCGTACGCTTCGCCAGTAAGCTTCGTCAGGACCACCTGAGTGTTTGTCTGGAAGCCCTTTAAGTACCTGCCCTATAATGCATATTCATGAACCTCATTATCGTTAACTCTATCACCTGGAAGTCAATTGGCCAGGGGAGAGTTTTGTCAGTTCTACAGCTGATCAATGTTGTAATGTGGGACTTCTGTGTTATCATTTTAGATTTATTTACACATCCTTTTGGAGGAGACGAGTTTTTTCTCTTTTTAAGGGAATTTGTATATATTTGTATACCTTTTTAATAATGGAATTATATTCTTAGTATGATACTAGAGTTCAAAATGTAGTTTAAATTTGGCCTATTTTAAATGATGGAAAATATGGTGAACCAACACAGTGTCATGATCGGCCACCGTGTCGACTACAGTTAAATAGTCATGCATGTAATGAATTTTTATTTTATTAAACCAAAACATCCAGTACCAGAAGTCATCGGGATAATATATAATTGTTCCTGAATTGAATCATTTTTAAAACGGTTACCACTTTATTGGTTATAGTAGGCATTATAGAACATAGAATCTCATATTGTGCATACAAAGAGGTCCACACATTCCATTCCATATGCCTATATAGTACTCCAAGGATTATGTCGATGGTGTCAGTGTGGTGCTGCGACAAGTTTACAATGACATATCCATTAGTTCCATGTTTTGGTCGACACGTCGACTTATAAAGATTTAATTATTGAACATAGATCTGGTGGATCTGATAGTGTTATGGTCTGACATTATTGTACTTCTTTTCTCTATAGTTAGAATTGTGACCAGCACGGTAATTCTGACACAATTAACCTGTGTCATAATTTGAAAACCTTGAAAAATTTCAAAAAACTTACCAAAAAATAAAAAATGAGTTGGAAGGTATTGAGAGGGAAGTGGTCAGTCGGAAGAAAAACAAACTCCAGAGGGATCTCCATGATTTTCAATCTAATAAAATTTACAGATGGAATACTAACAGTAGGAGACAACCTATAAACAACATGGGTGGGTACACCACTTCGGATATGGACTCATCTGATAGCGAACAATCAGATATATCCCATCAGACAAGACCTAGACGGGATTTTTTAGGGGTCAGTCCCAGGGATCTCAGAGAGAACCTGGGACACGACATAGGAGGATCAGGAGGGGTAAGAAGGCCCAAAAGGGGGCCAAGAGACTGGAGAGAGGATCGCAAGGACACGAGACGATACAAGAAATAGTACCTAGTGATACCTTGCGAATCATTAATCTCACAGAACATGTTCTTGATGAGGCCAAAACATCGGTCCTCAACAAAGGCCTAAGCTTTTCCCCTACCAAATCCCTTGACCGATTTGAATATCAAAAAGACCTAAACCTCTATGTGAGGAAATTACTATTAAAGAAATTCTTTACAAAAAAGAAATCGGACTGTGCAACTAACACACAATTCCCTATAATTACCCAGGATGACCCGTCACAACCACACATAGATAAAATCTTTGACAAGTGTGATATGGGTATCCTGGATATACTAGAGAGTCTGTCTGATGATAATTCCAGTGACATGAGTGATATTAACATCACACCAGATCCTAGTACATCAGTACTAAGAAAGAAATCTGTCTTCCTACCAGATATCTCCATTTGCCCACAAGCAAAAGTATTTCTTGAAATGGTCACTAAGGATCTTGACCAAATTGAATGTAATAAACGACACTTGAGGTTTGAAGACAATCTAAGCCTCTCAGAAAGAGCAGCATTAAAAGAAATCAAAGAATGGGATGACACCATTGTCAAACCCTCAGATAAAGGGGGGAATGTGGTACTCTGGTCAAGAACTAAATATACAACCGAACTTGACCGTCAACTGAAGGACAAAAAATGTTATAAAAAACTAACATTTAATCCAACTGAAAATTACCTTGAGAATTACCAGAAAATGCTACAGCAAGCAAGGGACAATGGAGTTATTACTAAGACACAATATGAATTCCTAATGGTTAAGCATGTTAAGATTCCCACTTTGTATCTACTCCCCAAAGTGCATAAGGATGAGATCAACCCCCCTGGAAGACCCATAGTGTCTGGCATAGGAGGGTTGACAGAAAAAGCTAGTCAATTTGTAGACCATCACTTGAGGAGATTTGTCACCACCCTCCCCTCCTATGTTAGAGACACTATGGACGTCCTTAACAAAATACAGGACATCACCCTCAATACAGGTACCTGGCTCATCACCTGTGATGTGGAGAGCCTGTATACCAGCATCATTCACAAATATGGTATACAGGCGGCGGAATACTTTCTCAGTATGGAGAAAGATGAACCCATCCACCACTTCATCATTAAACTCCTACAATTCGTCCTGACCAAAAATTATTTCGTCTGTGAGGACCAGTTCTACCTCCAGGTACAGGGGACCGCTATGGGGAGCACGTGTGCTCCGACGTACGCGAACCTGTACCTGGGATGGTGGGAACGTGAGAGGGTCTTCACGGAAGACCATGAAATGTATACTCAACACATATTGGTTTGGTTGAGATACATAGACGATTTGCTGATTATTTGGGAGGGCGACATATGTCTATTTAAGAGATTTATATACATGCTGAATAAGAATGATTTAAACCTCACTCTCACTTATCATATGAGCCAGAAGGAGGTGGAGTATCTGGATCTCCGTATCATCATTGCACCAGACGGATCAATAATAACAGATATGTTCCGTAAAAAGACCTCCACTAACTCTCTTTTACACAGAGAAAGTGCCCACTTCCCACCTGTAATTAAGGGACTCCCCAAAGGAGAATATCTGCGAACCAGACGTAACTGCTCTCTGGACCAAACATATAATGAAAGAGCAGACGAACTGGATTCCAGACTTATCAACAGGGGATATAGCAAAAGATCGATTAACAAAGCCAGAAAAGAAGCACAGAAACTCAAGAGAGAACAACTTCTCATTCCCAGAGACAAACCATCAGAGCAGACTGAGAAGATACGCTTCATAGGCACATTCTGTAAGGAGTGGCGTCAAATACAAGGAGTACTTAATAAACATCTCGACATTCTTAAAACGGATGATGATCTAAAAGAAATCTTGGGAGACCGGATAGATATTAGTTGGAGGCGTAGTAACAATTTGAGGGACATATTGGTCCACAGCCACCTCGAGAAAACCGTCACACCAAAGATTAACAAAAAGGGCTCATTCAAGTGTGGCACCTGTAGAGTTTGCGCTTACATGGTGCCACATGAGATGTACACCGACAAATTTGGCAAGCTCCGGAAGATACAGGAGTATATCACCTGCGATACGGCAGGGGTGATTTATAATCTCGAGTGCCCCTGTGGCAAACTTTACATTGGCAAGACGCGAAGGCCACTCAAAAAGAGGATATCTGAGCATCTACTCAGTATCAAAAATGCAAAAAGGGATAAACAACAATTCAAAACATTGACCCCAGTAGCCAAACATTTCCTGAATTACCACCATGGCAGCCCAATGGGCCTTAAGATATATGGGATGGAAAAGATCACTTTGAACATCCGTAAGGGAGACTGGGATAGGGAACTCCTGAGACACGAAACTAGATTAATTTTCTTGATGGGATCAATGTCTCCAGCAGGCCTTAATGAAGAGAATAACTACACTGTCTTCCTGTGACATTCTTGAAATATCATCATTTATATCTCATTCTGATTATGATCTGTGAAATAATATTCCACTTAGCACTTATAGCAAGCACTAAATGATTTCTCCATTTGTTTTTTATTCCCCTTTTTTCTTCATATTTTTGTCTCTTTAGAACCTGTTTTTTATATGTATTATCACTCTCCCACGACACAAATATATGTGGTTATTCCTCAATAACACCGCCTCATCATCCTCTTCACTTTTACATACATTTTCAATGTGGGAATTTGTCTCCTCCCACACAAAATTTAGCTTCACTTCCACATTACTTTTAAACACCTATAAATAGGCGCTCGTCATATTTTGGATATTCAATATATGATTGTACTTAAACACAACTTCCTATCAAACACCCATCACCATTTATATTTGGGTCACGCATGGCCCGCCCCCACTGTGTTGCATCAAAGGGATGTGTGTCTAAATATATCATACATGCCCCGAGATGCACTCCGGTGTGTGCGGACTATGCCTGTCCTAAACAGCAATACACCTTTGAATTTTTTTCAAATTAGCACCTCACACCATATAATATTACTATTTTCTGCTGTCATTACAACCTTACTCCCACTATATTCTATCATCCATATTATCTCAACCCTCCCCGTCACTGAACACTGTGAATTCACAATGCGTCATGAAAAATATAGTCGACACCATACAAGATTATGACACAGGTTAATTGTGTCAGAATTACCGTGCTGGTCACAATTCTAACTATAGAGAAAAGAAGTACAATAATGTCAGACCATAACACTATCAGATCCACCAGATCTATGTTCAATAATTAAATCTTTATAAGTCGACGTGTCGACCAAAACATGGAACTAATGGATATGTCATTGTAAACTTGTCGCAGCACCACACTGACACCATCGACATAATCCTTGGAGTACTATATAGGCATATGGAATGGAATGTGTGGACCTCTTTGTATGCACAATATGAGATTCTATGTTCTATAATGCCTACTATAACCAATAAAGTGGTAACTGTTTTAAAAATGATTCAATTCAGGAACAATTATATATTATCCCGATGACTTCTGGTACTGGATGTTTTGATTTAATAAAATAAAAATTCATTACATGCATGACTATTTAACTGTAGTCGACACGGTGGCCGATCATGACACTGTGTTGGTTCACCATATTTTCCATCATTTAAAATAGGCCAAATTTAAACTACATTTTGAACTCTAGTATCATACTAAGAATATAATTCCATTATTAAAAAGGTATACAAATATATACAAATTCCCTTAAAAAGAGAAAAAACTCGTCTCCTCCAAAAGGATGTGTAAATAAATCTAAAATGATAACACAGAAGTCCCACATTACAACATTGATCAGCTGTAGAACTGACAAAACTCTCCCCTGGCCAATTGACTTCCAGGTGATAGAGTTAACGATAATGAGGTTCATGAATATGCATGATAGGGCAGGTACTTAAAGGGCTTCCAGACAAACACTCAGGTGGTCCTGACGAAGCTTACTGGCGAAGCGTACGCCGACCGTACACTCCGCAGTGTGTTCCCACTTCCTTTTCCCCCCATGAATGCATTTTGATCTGTTTTTTTCCTATTAGCGGCACTCACAGCGGCGTGCATTCGAGCACCTATCCGGCAGGCAGACGCGGTGCGCACCGCAGATCTGATGCCTAGCACATGGGCTGACAGTCCTACAGACTGATTCAGTTCCCCACGTGCAGTGTAGTGCAAACCGGCTGTATTATTTTCAGCTGGAGTGACGAGAGCGGACATAGCGTGTCTCGATCGCTCACTACAAATCCCGCTGCTCCGGCACACAGACCGGACTTAAAGTACTAAAAGTACCGCTCACTTTAGTACCGTCTTTGGTACCGTAGTGGCAACACAGCCTTTTGTTATCTCTGGCATTTATACCTACTTGTGCATACTTTTGCCACTAACAAGCTCATTTGCATAGGTTCTAAGTATATCAGTCTGTTGGGTGAGACCACATACTTTTAGGTTACCCTCACGCCACAGACTAAATTGATATATAAATTGTTGTGAACCTTATAGGTACCTAAAGTGATACCGCTAATATTTGGAAAACTGGAAAATAAATATTATCCAGTTACCATTGTGGAAACAGTGAATGCACCAAATACATATTGAAGTACCGATACTTGAACATATATAAATATTGTGAAGTGGGACACCACGGAGTCAAGGATATCTTTATCCTTTTTTACTTTTGTCTATGTCTATTGTGTGTATTGTGTCTTTTATATTTTTGCCAAAAGTTTTAAGAAATATTAAATAAAGGTTATTTATTAATAAAAATTTCTTCTTTTTTTCGGTGCATCACAAAGTGACATCCTTTTTCTCTTCTTGCTTTACAAGAAAGTGTCAGTTTTGTCTTAAACCTATGTCCCGTGATAGCACACCCTCAATATAAATATTTATGAATACAACATCAGTATTTTTTGGGGGGTCAATCGATATCAATTTAATGTAAATTTTTCCTGTGCGATTAACCCTGTCCTTCTTTTGCTATTACCTGGCACTGTTTTGGTAAATTGTTTTATAGTCCACATTGAACCTAACTGAACCATCTTTCCTGGAAGATACTGGCTAAACTCAAGGCCTTTAGGATTTCCTAAATGCCTTCAATGTTCTGGGGCATACACACAGGGCAATTACACCCCAGATGGCTTAGAAATGAAGCAGGGATTGCTCTGTGTGTATGACCCCCGGCGATGCATGGTCCTGCGCTTCGCAAATATCTAGTCATCGACCGTGTTCTCTCTATTGAGAACATGGGCAGTGACAGATCGCTCAGCACTGTGTGCTGAGCAGTCTGTCACAAGATCGCTCAGCACACTGCTCCTGTCTCCCTGTGTGAATGGGGGATAAGACTATTTATTTTACCAGGTTCTTCTTAAGTATATGAGGCATTTGGTAATATGGTTCATGCAAGGCTCGCAACCAGTACATAATGGTTGGCAAAACTATTAACCACAGGCTAATTGTATAGGGTTTGCTATTGGGGGCAATCATGGCATCAGTAGCTCCTTTTGTAGATGTGAGCTTGCTTTCTCTTGGTTGTTCCCCCATTACTTCTAAGCAACATTTCCAGCTGGAAGTTCAGACCGGCTGCTCTCCCACTGGAGGCAACTTGTATACAGCAAATGTCCCTTTCCTAAAGTGTGTCCATAGGGGAACTCTGCTGGGATGCTGTGACCATTTGGGTAGAGTCCTGCAGCATCTCATCTATGAGCACCTCTGAGTTTTTTGAGCTAGGGGGAATCGGCGTATGCGGCTGCAGAAGCAGCGAGGCTCGCGGCTAAATACAGCGGGTTTGCTGCATTAGCCGCGGGTCTCGCTGTTTGGGGGAATCCTCGCCGTTCTGTGACAGCGAGGATTCCCCCGGAAAGTTGAATTGGGCGAGGGGGCTAAACAGCGAGGATCGCTGGTTTTCTGCTATCCTCACTGTTTAACCCCCTCGCCGGCCACGGCGAGCGGCATTGAATACTACCCAATATACGGTTGCAAATATATCAATTCTAACAACTGCAATCGCATTGTTGGGCAATTCTAATGATCAAACTTGGACAATCACATTCCTGAAAGTGATTACACATTTTGATCACTCATGTACCACACACAGAATAAGAACTGAAATGTTAGACCATAGCACATATACACATTGCTTGTGTTTGTGCATGTTAGGAAAGACCTGCTGATAACTGGACGGTTCACACAAGGTTAATGTATGAAAAATCTGTAGCTGTCATTGTAAGCTACCAGTACAGAGGTACATGTAAATGTGACAGCTAATAATGTATGTTTTCAGAGTGCTTGATATTTATAGGTGTAGTTTATAAATAGGGTCTTGGAATGTGCCAAATACTATTTTAAACCTCTCTTGAATTGGCTTCACTTGATGTGCTCGGTGACTTCCTTGTGTTGCTACTGCACGGATGATTTGGACGAACCAAACGTTTTTGTGATACGGTCACTAGGTCGACATAACGGAAGGTTGGCAACTGCTTAGGTCGACATGGGGTTTTTCACGTTTTTTGGGGGGGAATCGACATGTGCTGACAGGCAGTATTTCATGCCCTACCATCCACTAGGGCATGGTGGGAGAATAAAATAGCTACGTTTCAGTGACCTTTTGAATGTTGACCTTTCCCATGTTAACCCAATGCTTATGTCGACCTAATGACCCTGTTGACCTAGTTGCTGTCTATCCAATGATCCATACCCACGTTTGAGTGTGGATCATTTGGTCCACTAGGTCGACATGAGGTTTTTCCGGGTTTTTTTTACCCAGATGTCGACATGGACACTGAAACGTAGCACCCCGTCCACTCGCATGATGCCTTGATACACTGGGTGCACTATTCTCCCTCCACACCCTAGTGGATGGTAGGGCATGAAATACCGCCTGTCGGCACATGTCGGCTCAAAAAACAGTGAAAAACCCCCATGTTGACCTTTTGACTGTCGGCCTTGCTCATGTCGACCTAATGACCTGTCGACCTTTCAACATGTTGACCTAATGACTGTTGACCAACTTGCTGTAGATCAAATGACCGTTTCCCCCACGTTTTCTCAGCTTAGTGAGGTTAGCAGATTACTTTATTTGACACTTCCTACTTCTCTAATTTATTTTGGGGTTCAGAATTCAACAATAGCTAAGTAAAGGAAAGCTGAGAGGTTGAAATAAAAATGATTGTGTTCACTCCAGCACCTTGCAATTTTAATTTTGAAGAGCAAAACTGTATACATAATGGACCGTATTCAAATATCATATCGCTCCTGATCTCCCGTCTAAAGCGACGAAAGATTGTGGGGTGATACACATTTTTATTTTTTTGCGCTCATTAAGGTATAGCCAGGCTTAGCGGATAAAAGCGGGCAAACTAATGGGCAGGCTGCAAAAAGTCTCATTTGAGCACTCAAAAGGGACATCGCATAGTACAAAACCGAGCCGCAGAAAACGGAGCGTGTATGGGCTCCTTTTGATTTATCTCTTGTTAAAGCTTAACAAATCTGCCCCAATGTATCTCTACAGTAGCTTTAAACTTACCTCCAAAACACTGAGAAATCCTGAGCTGAAAATACTATGCAACTTTACACTTTTTTTTTCGCAAGCAGTCTGGATCTGACCAGGCTTGCCCATTCCATCTGTTTGTTTTTTAGTCTGTTCTCGTCAGCCTTACTTGTCCAAACACAACTCGGTATGTAAATGAGAACTGTGAACTGAGCTTTGGAAACTCGTGGTGAACTGCCCATGTATTCTTTGAAATGTTCATAGCTTGACGGTAATTCTTAAGTCAAAAAAATAAATAAAAAGGAACATATAATGCAAACCACGGCGGTTTGCAAACACCCCTTTAAATAAATTAAATTCCTTGTACCCCATATTAGTTGGGGATTGATATCTCCACTAGTATTGAATTGGTTACATAATGGCGTTTTCCTTCCCAGTTCTGATTGTGTAACATCATCTTGTTGTTGGTGTTTTCAGTCTTGTAAACCTGATGATTCACAGGAAACCTCAGTTTTTGGTTACACTGCTTGTTCCTCTTTCTGCTTTTGTTCCTCCATATCTAAAACTGCTAACATTGCTTAATACAAATATGCTGAAAACTATTTTTCACTTCCTTGCCTACGAAATGAAACATAATTGAGCTGCAAAATCTTGAGATCAGAATATTAAAATATTCACTTTCTTAGAAACTGTCATATATCCTTACAAAGAAATAAGGATCAAATATGGTTTGAGGTAACATGTTTAAAAAAGGTGCAGACTGGATGGGCCAAGTGTTTTTTATCTGCCATCAAATTCTATGTTTCTATAGGCCAGGGCTTGACAAATTTTTGTAAAATCTACGAGCCAGGAAGAAAGTGTAGGAGCCAGACAATCTAAAAATAGGGGAAGTGCACCTAAATTTTAAAGCACATAAAATATTATGCTTGTTGTGCCTGGGATTTATATGGGGCTGCTCTGTTGAAATATAATAGTTATGGGGGTATGGATACAAAGCACTGATAATAAGGATGGGAGGGAGCGAGGGTAAGACAAACGAGGGAGAATGAGGAAGAGTTTGGGTAAAAGGTAAAATTAAAGGTTAAAAAAATAATAATAATAAATAAAAATGAATAAAATTAAAATGAAAATAAAAATTAGTAAAAATTAAAAAAATAAACAAAAAATATACAGAGAATAAATACAAATAGAAAAATGAATAAAATACAATGCAATGAAAATGTTATGTTTACACTCTTTTGAGTAATGTGGGTTGGCCTGGACCGGGTTGGAGCTAAGTTAGTTTCTTGGAAGTCTATTGTCCGTGGTGGGTGCAAATAGCACTGGGTGAGCGTTACACTAACTGTCCCTTACTTGCTGGGAAGGTGTAGTGGTAAACAGTCCTGTTCTGCCGCTGTGATACACTCGCGGCTCTCCTCTCTCCACACTTGCGGTGACTTCCGTTTTCTGGCTCCGTGCTTCCGGTCCCGGCTGACCTCGTAACCAACGCATTTCGAGCTGGGCTGAGTAAGAGCCCAGCTCGAAACGCGTTGGATACGAACAGGACTGTTTACTACTACACCTTCCCAGCAAGTAAGGGACAGTTAGTGTAACGCTCCCCCAGTGCTATTTGCACCCACCACGGACAATAGACTTCCAAGGAACTATCTAAGCTCCAACCCGGTCCAGGCCAACCCACATTACTCAAAAGAGTGTAAACATACCATTTTCATTGCATTGTATATTATTAATTTTTCTATTTTTATTTATTCTCTATATATTTTTTGTTTATTTTCATTTTTACTCATTTTTATTTTCATTTTTATTTATTATTATTATTTTTTTACCTTTTTATTTTACCTTTTACCCAAACTCTTCCTCATTCTCCCTCGTTTGTCTTACCCTCCCTCCCATCCTTATTATCAGCACTTTGTATCCATACCCCCGCACCTAAATTTTACACTGTAATGCCTACCTCTAAAACGTACACTCTGTGGGGTCCCGGGGAACGAGTTTGAGAACCTGTGACTTAGGATATAAGTTCTCAAATTCTGTCCCCAGGACCCCAAGAGTTCGAAATAATTAGTGGACCTTTTAAAATGTGTTCGTGAATGAGTACACCTGTGCACCTTCTGGGTGACCTGAAAACCGTAAACTGTTTGGGGTCCTGAACGCTAAGTTTGAGAACCACTGGACTAGAGTTGTTACTTGTTCAAATTAAAACAACTTTATGTACCCTGCTAATGGGTTCCTTATTATCTGGTTGTTGGGACGGACTGACTGTCACACAGCTGATACCCCTTTCAGACAGAAAAATCCCCAAAACCCAGGTATTTCCCGGATACAAAAACCCAGGTACAACTAGGCATCAAGGGGCTGTCCCCCTTTCACACAGGAGCAAAAACCCGGGTATTTCCTGTGTCGACCCCTTTCAAAGCCGGATTTTTCCTGCAAAACTCTGTGTGTCATAAGAATAGGACCGCTTTAAAGGCACACAGAGATGAGGTCATCAAAAGTGGGTGGTGACTGCTCACTGCATTGCATTAACCATGGCATGACACAAGGATATGTTGTAAACAAGTTTTGTTGTTTTTATATACTGGAAGGTACATGTTACCTCACATGGTATGTCAGTATATTTGCAATGTTTGAGTACACTGTGTCATCTTTGACTGTCCCAGTCATCTGTTTGCCGATATCCTCCTCCCCTCTCACTGCCAGCAGCTCTCACCTGTTGCTTCTACCAGTGGGCCATGCTATCCTTTTTTCAGCTCCCTAATGACCTCAGAGGCCAGCTCCATTGCCATGCCCTCCCAGCCAATCAGAGAAGCCTATCCTCACAACCAATCAGCCAGCACCCCACCAGGAGAGCCAATCAGTGCCTAACAATGTGTAATAATCCCAAAAACCCGGGTCGTTTCCTTTCAGACAGCCGGCGACCTGGGTTTTTGGAATACAGACCCGGGAAAAACCCAGGTAAATACCTGGGTCGAAGTCCCGGAATTTCAGACCCGTGTTGACCCTTTCAGACAGAAGAAAAACCCGGGTCGACACGGCAAGAGCAGGGAAACTCCTGTGTCTTTTTTTCTGTCTGAAAGGGGTATGAATCTATTCTATTCGGCTATATGTGGGTGGCTAAATTGGAAACAAATCTGTGCACTCCACGTTTGTCTGCATGGACTGGATTACAGATAAAGCGCACCAATTACCCTTCTGTCATAGTTTGGAAACTTCTGCATGTACAAGTATGAATAAAACATAATGTATGAGGCGCTCCACTGGTTTTTGTCATTGTACTATTAAAAATTTATATTTTAACCAGTGACTAAGTGGCAGGTGCATCAAACTTACAAGAGGGATAAAGTGCAAAAGTTGCCCATAGCAACCAATCCGCTTCAGGTTGCTACTGGCTCCACGTTATCTCTCTTAAAGATTTGATACATCTAACCTTAATGACAAAATATAAAGTCCATCAATATTTGGCAAGCTAGCCTGTAATATATTACTGGAATATTAGAGTACTTGTGGCACCTCTGACTTGGGGTCCAATGTGTAACTCCACCAAACTTAACTGCTGTCCCTCCAGTTACTCAGTCCATCATAAGATCTGCAGGTGCTGTACATTGTATGCATGCCCCCTGTGTGCAGTCCCATTCACATCAATTGTTTCACGCTTGTATACCGTTTTATTGAGCTTGTTCTCTATTAAATAAAGCAGTGCAGATACAGTATGCCCGGATATCTTATGATGGGTGATCAGAATGGATCAATATTTCATTTAGGACATACATTATGTGTCAATATTCTGTGTTGTGTACTATAATACTGTCATACTGGGATGGGAAACGTAGGATTCACACCGGAAGCTACAGGTATAGCAGAGTCCTCTGAGCCTGTGGCTTCTTAATGTTGGCCATAGACTAGTGCGATTTGGTCACTTTTCATCCGATTGTGACGGATGTGGACAAGAAATCAGATAAATTCTGTTTCCTATTCCGATCTGATGCACGGTCCCATGCGCACCAGAGTCTGAGATCAAAGGTGCTTCATGTAAGTTATATCGGATCGGACAGCCTCCGGCAGTGGTGAATGGGATCGCATACAATATATTATGTGCAAAAGGCCCGCATATGACCTATCGTATGTGATCCAGATGCCGCGGTGTTCCCAGGAGGTTCAAGAGCAACTGGCTGCGACTTCTGCCCTCAGAGAAGTCAGAAGTAGTGTAAGACAGTACAGTCCCTGTAGGATATCTAACCGTTCGACACTAAGGGCCTGATTCAGAGCAGCTTGCTGGTGTTCGGAACTCAGCTAGCAGGTTAATGCTGCCCCGCCAATGAAACGCCTGTCAGTCAGGCTGCGAGCGCCTTGGCGACATTTTCAAAAAGGCACTGGCAGCCGAGCCCTGCACGTGCGCATTACTGAAAATGCACATGCGCCTAGGCCCATCAATGGAGAGGGGCTGAATCGGCCCGTACTGTTGTGTCTTATTTAGATGACCAGGTAGACTTGCTTCTAAAAATATTCTGTATTGTAATTTTTATAATTCGCTTAACTGTTTATTTTTGTCCCCATTTAGTATCCATTTGTTTATGGACTGTTACTCGCTGTGGGCTGGTGCTGCCTGGTGTGCCTTAGTCGTGTATATATGGGAATGCATTCCATTTTGGTAAGCTTAACAATGTGAATTTATCGCTTAATACAAGTTAAAACAATCAATCTAAATGGTATTATCATGTTTGTTACAGTAAATGTAAAGAAATGGAACTTTTGTCGATGATCGCCTTATAGGGTATAGTCAATGACTTTTCAATGAATAGGCCGGCGTGGGAGTTAAATGAAGAGGGTCGCTTGTTTTCGGCGATCCCCGCCGTTTATCCCCCTCACCGGCTGCATTGAATACAATAGATAGTGTTACATCGTCACTGAGACCACATTCACCCCACCCCAGACTGGCAGCAGGATGACTCATAAGTGTTGGGGCGGGATATTCTTGGGAGTACATAAAAGATTTTGCCTTGCAAATGAAACTAATTAGCTGCCAGATTACTAGATTCCCTGTACATTTATAAGTGTGTGTATGTGTGACATTGCTAATGACTGTTATCTTAATTAGTAACGCGTCCTCTGCTCCATTACACATAATAAGGAAAGTTAATCTCTGAAACCACATCCTTTTATGAGCGTAATGCTGGAAATATTATTGGTGGTACTTGTTTCCTAGAACGGCCAAACCGTTGTTGATCGGATCGATCGCATCGCATGCGACGCGACCGACACGATGGTCCCGATTTTTACATTGATTGAAATGTGAATAGGGTCCCTGGGACCCTATTTTACATTGGATTCAATGTAAAAGTCTCCCCAGACCCCAATTTTAACCCCCTCAACGGCACCCCACTATTGACGCCAACCCGAAGCGTGGCGAGCGTACCGAGCCCGCAAGGGTCGGCGGTACGCATCCTCCGACCTTTTCATACCCCTACTATCCACGTCGGCGTGGAGTTGAGAATATAAAGTGTGGCGAGCGCACGCGTATACCTTCACAGGTATACGCGTCCCCACGCGGGGCTCGCCACGCTTCGGGCTCGCTGCGCTCGCCACACTTTATTTTCTCAACTCCATGCCGATGAGGATAGTAGGGGTATTGAAAGGTCGGAGGACGCTCGCCACGCTTCGGGTTGGCGTCAATCGTGGGGTGACGTTCACAATGAAGGGGGGGGCATATACAATGAGAAATCGGCCATATTGGCCCATTTCCTATTTTTTTCCCGATTACAATGTTAAAAATATTTTAACATTGAACCCTATGGCAAAATCGGATGCATCGCGTCGGTCGCGTCGCGTGCCATGTTAATGCACCCGACCGACGCGATGGACCTGATTTTGCCTTTGCCTGCAAAATGGACCTGATTTCAAAGGAAATCGAGTCCATCGGGAGTAATCGTGTACCTTAAGTTAAGGTACACGATTACCCCGATTGTGGCCGTTCTAGGAAACAAGTACCTTATTGGTTTTATTGTAGCCCAGTTTCATAGATCAGGTTACCCCAAAAAGGATTTTTATATTGAAATAAACAATGAGCTTAATTTTAAATCTCTGCCTCAGTGGGGATTGACGGGTGTATTCAATGCTTTTTGCGAGCTGTGACAGCGAGCAATCAGCTTGTACAGTTTGCAAGATCAGTATTCATCTGACCCCCTGCACACACTGTTTCCCCCTCGCTAGGTTTTTGTAACAAGGGGGTAATGGCATGTGCGCCCGCTAAAACAACGAGGCATTAGCTGTGAGCTTCGCTGTTTGGGGGAATCCTCGCCGTCCTCTTGACAGCAAGGATTCCCCCAGAACGTAGAATAGGGTGAGCGGCAGGGGTTAAACAGATCGCCGTTTAACCCCCTCGTCGGCCACATTGAATACACCCCTTAATGTTCCTCTTGCTCAATTTTGTTTTTAATTACATTTACACTTACAGGACTGCTCCAGATCTACGGCTGCCCCTGGTACCTAACGAGAACTCCTTTTCCCCATCCCATCAGGCCGTGTCCAGGCAATGCATAATATAGTGCATTTAGGCTATTCCTGAATCCAGTGACCTCTTGATGTTTGTTACAACCTATTCAGTCTTTTTAATGCAGGAAGCGATTTAACAGTTTGTCTTAAAAAAATTTAAAATACATTTCCTCAACATTTGTTTCTTTTTGTCTTCTTGCAGGATGTTATCGCTGGTGTCTTATATGCAATTCTCATTCTAATAGTCTTCCATCCAGCACTTGATGTCATTGACAATTTCAACCTTACTTACAAGTATGCCCCATTTATCATCATCAGCCTGCACCTAGCCCTGGGCATCTTCTCCTTCACACTTGACACTTGGAGCACCTCCCGCGGAGACACGGCTCAGATTCTTGGCAGCGGTGCCGGAATTGCCTGTGGGTCACATGTGAGTCACTTACTGGGTCTCCTCAAGGAGCCTTCTCCCGACATGCTGCCTTTCACTATTCCTCCATTCACTGTGCATCTACTCGGAAAGGCCATGCTGCGCGTTTTAATCGGACTCGTTGTTTTATTGCTGATCAGAGCAGTCATGAAGATGGTTACCATTCCTCTGGCTTGCAAGGTGTTCGGCATTCCCTGCGACGATATCAGAAAGGCAAGGCAACGGATGGAGGTGGAATTGCCGTACCGGTATCTTACCTATGGCATGGTTGGATTTGCCGTCATGTTCATAGTCCCTTATGTATTTTATTGGGTAGGTCTCCTTTGATCGTGAATTCCTCTCGGTGTAAAAACATGGCAGAGAAGGACCGCTCAGAAATGGCAGGTTGATAAGCCTGGAGGTACTGAAGTATCCTGGGAAGAATTATCTCGGGAGATTTGGAAATGAGGAGTTGGAAGCTCAGTCAGACTTGTGGTCTCCCATCCATTCATCAAGCGCATCAGAAAGCAGATTTCGTTTGGGCCAAACAAGCAATAAAATGGTCCATTATGTTTTCATTTAGACTGCAAGCTTAGATTTTTTTTTTTTTTTAAATATATATATTTAGGTACGGCTTGCTACTTGTGCCTTTATTTTCCTAAAATCACAAGCGCCATGTATACTGTGATTTTAAGGGCAAGCATCCAGAACCTAGTTTGAACCCGGAAAATGTTTTTACTCCACAATGGTAATATTCGCCTGTTTCTATATGTAACGTAACACAGGTCTATCTTGAGAGACGGCAATAATTGGGAATGCGTCTTTCAGTTGTCATTTTAAAAAGTGTTCTGTTTTATTTTGCCTTTCGAACGTTGGTTACCACTACGTAGCTTAATCATTTTTGTTTTCTTTTATTTGTTTGTTTTTGATGAAGAGAATATTAATTGCGTAACTATGTAATGCAATGCTTTGTTAACGTTTGCTTATGTAGCCTAGTGATTCTGCTATTTCAAGCTAATGGAAAACTTCATACAGCACAAATTACAAAGCCTAATAGTCCAGGTAGTTCTTTCCTTAGGCAGCGTCTATATAGGTGGTTGTGTGGCCAGGGATGAGCCCCCATCACACAGTGCAACACATTTATGGTACGTTATCCTTGCACTCAATTTGCATGAAATGGAGTTAAAGGAAACTATTGGTCTCCTGTTCTGAAAGTCCCTATTATGAGGGAACCCATAGCCTGCACATGGGCTGCAGCAATATCCTTAGGAAGGTGGCGGATAATGTCACAGGAGACGAGTAATATCACGGACGCATGATAACTTTCCATTGTCACATGATCTGTATCAGTAGCTGCATTCTCAGGATAATTACTGCCTCCACTGTGTTCTAGTCAATGGGTAAACTAGGTTTACGTTTAATCCTCTTGCCTTGTATGGATACCCTACAGCATGAGCGAATCTGCAGTTACTAATAAGATATCACGTTTTTGGGCAATAATCAATGTCGTCGGCAAGCATGGTTTGTACGGTGAGGATGGCTTTTTTTTGGGGGGGGGCGAGGAAAGCCATCCTCGACGTCCGCTCACTGTATGCAATGTTCTGGGGAGGATTCCTGGGAACAGCTAGGATTGCCACAAATGCAGGGAGCCCGCTGCATATCGCCATTTTGACAGCCGCACTCGCCGTTTCCTCCTTGCTAAAAAGAACCAGCAAGGCGGAAACTGCAAGGGGGGGGGGGGGGGGGGTCAGTTGAATACTGACGCGTGAGCTATGGCGGCGAGCTATCGGCACTGCCCTTTTGGCATTGAATAAACCCCAGTTGCACCTGTTATAGACTAACTGACTAGACTCTTTTTTACATGTTATATTTTAATGAATGTGTACAGGGCTTTTATTATTACATGGGAGTGTAATAAGCACATAGATGTCATTAGCATTTGCATACCTTTCATAATGTTTAATGCACATTTATAGACTTCTTTCTTGTTTATAGCAATTTGTCTTGTATTCATTTCTTGAGACGTTCCCAAACAAAAGCCTATTTATTCTCCTATTTGGACATTCAAATTTACAAAGTGTTAACGCACTATTTCCACAAATGTTTATGTCGCGTGTACGTTGTATTTATCAGCAAATTGTTTTATAGTTGTTCATCAAAAAGGCAGTCTAAAAGTTTAACATTATTTTAAAGTTTTAAAATGTATGTTCGATTACAGTTCTAATAAATGCACTAATCTGCAAGATCTTCTGCAGGAAATATCAATAATATGTATCATATGAGATTATACAGTGTAGATGCAAAACTATTACATTTCAGGGCGTAAATATGAATGTTTGCTACAATACACTAGGTGATCATTAGGTTATGAATGTTTTACACTGCGCAATGTTCTATTTGAAATAATATTTACACCAAAAGTTAATTCTGAAGTTTAGGTAGAGTACATTGATAATAAAAGTTCAACTTGCTATGGGTACTTTTAGTGCCAGAGGACCCAATGGAAGCACACGCACACTCCATTTGCAGCCATTGAAGGCTCTGGCAAATGGAGCATCCACACTAAAGGCCCCCATACGTGACTAGGCAATTGCCTGTTTGAACTCTTTACTGCAATTGTGGCGATCAATCGCAGGAAAAGAGCCCCGGTGAATGACCGCAGGTCCAATGTGATACTCGGTCCTGTGCACGTCGTAACGGAGCCTGCGAGTTGCTCCGGTTGCGGAAGCAATCTCTTGGCTTGCTTCTGAGCCTTGCGGGCTTGGCTAGGATCGCAGGCGGTAAAGCGCATGTAAAAGGACTGCATGCGATACTGCCGCCCGGGAAGGCCCAAGGCGGCATAAGGGGGTATTGCCAACGAATTCTACCAGGGGAGAAGTTGCGACATTGTATGGCCACCTTAAGAGCTGTTTCTATTTTTTGACACATACTAACATGTTCCGCTGCATTTAAGTTTTGGGTCAAATAGTTATTTTCAGGTATTGTAGAATCAAAATGATGCATACTTCTTTCAGAACGGGGTGCACAGAATCAACTACATGAATTCCACAAATGGATCCCAGATAGACTTAGCTTCCATGAGATCTTGTACTCCTGACCATCAATGGGCCTTCATGCAACATTAACATAGTTATGTAATCAACATCCCACATCCGAATGTCCAAGTGTGGGTGTCCAATGTCAGTGACCAACTGCATTTTTGAGAGCCTCCTATTGTTGTCCTGTTTTACCTCACCCTATTAATGTGGTGCATTGTTGCTATTTCAGCCAGAGAAATTCAGGATACATACAATGTTACTGGAGTGAATAAATGTTTGGTATTCAACAAATGCAGTTGGTTTGGCAAATAGAGATCGGTGCCAGTATTGGTGAAATCTCTGCCCGTCGTACATTTCCTCTGTTAAGCTATAAAATGGCAGTTGACGATTTCTTCAACCCAATCTCTGTTCCATGGATATTGGAGATTTCAATAATTACTATTGATAGTCACTAAAAATGAATACATTACCTTCCTCCTTTTTTCGTTTAAGCGACCAAGATTCCTGGCACCCATGTGACTTAATATAACACAGCTGGCACACACATGTGTAATGTATGCAGGTCAGCATTCCAGTTTGCCTTTAATAGTAGCACTTACAGTATATGTGTATATACCTCCTTAATGTCGTGTGCAAAAAAAAAAGCATTTCTCTGTAATACAATTATGTTGTAAATTGCTGATTTGAAGGTACAAGATAAAATCTTTAAAATAATATTGTATAAAAAAATGATTTTGCAAAGTATAATCTGTGTTTATGTGGGATCTTGTATCCAGGAAGGAGAGAACCATTCACTATTGCTGCTGTTGCTGGGTTTTATCCTTCCCACGGATAAACCGTTCTACCAGCGGTTACTAGAACTGAAAAGTAGTGGGTTTGTTTCAGGTTGTTTAATGCATAGTTCTCCAAACTACAGGGGGCACTAAGGACCCTGTGCGTTCCAGGTAATTGATCCCATGCTAATAAATGTGTGTATATCTGCAAATATATAATATACTAGTAAGCCCGCTCGAAGCTTATGCGAGCACTTCTCGGCAAATTCGGCCCGCCCGGTGTCGTGATGATTCGCACTCGGCGAATCATCCGCACAAATCGGGGGTTAAAAGGATCGACCCCTTAGTGTTAATTAAATATTAGCCCTTTGAGTGTGACGTGAATTTGTCAAAATAGGTGTGAAAATTGCAAAGCAAAAACATTTGTATTCATCAGAATATAGGAGAGAATTTAAAAAAAATTATTTTATTTTGCACAACATTTTTATTTGAATTGATATAACAAATGTGAGCGACGCCGGCATTTTAGCTGCTATTTTGCACATCTCCTCACAAAGATGTTGGCACTCAAAGGGTTAAATTATTCTCCCCTACAGCTCACTTTCGCAGCCATCAAGTATCAATCACTCCGTGCTGGCATGCATGTGTATTTCTAGTTAGCTTAAATATTAAGGCATAATCTGTAATGGATATATTTGCTCTTCTGTGCGAATAAGCCTTTGTAAAGTTCGGGTGTACATTAAATACTCTATTCCTTAGAGCTGTATCCAATTACCTGCGGTCATTGACCGTGGGTAATTGCTTCACCCGGGACTATCCTCTCAGCCCCTAAAGGATCAGGCAGGTGAAAAACAAATCTTGAACAGTCAACCTGTTCTTGAGAGGACAGCGAATATATACAGGATTCACTGAACCGGTGTGTTTTAGGGAGAATATAATAAAAAAAAAAAATTATTTTTGGGGGGTAGAATTGAATAAACATTCTTCGCAGAAAATTGGATAAACCCCATAGAGTTCATCTGATTTTTCCCAGTTCCAGTCCTTACGGAACCTTAGTATCGCATAATGGCATTAATTAGCAGCACCTGTGGATCTGTTAGTCAGGCAGTAATGAGGGCACCTGTTCATGAACTAGGAGATTTGTAAACTATCGAGTGAGGACTGGAGTTGAAAAACGTTACTGGAAAACATAGTGGCAATAATGGAAAAATCACCTAAAAATGTCCTAAAGTAAAAATGTAAAGGTCCTAAAACTATCCAGTAATACAGAACCTTTCAGCTGATATCAGGTGGGCCAGAATTGGCATCGGCTTCAAACAGTTTTTATAATGTCACAGATTTGTGATCTTAAAATTTCCATTCTGCATGATGACAATCCCAACGATTTTCTGTACAAACATTAGCATGTTGGTTACTGGTGTGGAAGATCCAGTGCCTACGCTCCTCTTATGAATGCCCGCAATCTGACTGCTTGGTCCGGCGCCAAATGCCTCGGTCTTGTCCAAGTTATCCACTCACCCGTACAACGCACTGTGATAGTGATTTAGTTGCTTGGGTTAAGCGGCAGGAATGTAGGTAGTGTTCCCAGTATGACTTTGTATGTGCACAGAAGTCCTGGCAACTACTGTCATTTATATTTAAGATGACATCACAGATTTCCCTGAGATCACCATGTATGTTCTGTAGATTGTAGCAAGTACCTGTCCCAAAGTGATCTAATGGACGTTTCTAAACAAATCGCATCTTTTTAAAATATTTATAAAGTCCCAACAGCATTTACCATTTAAAGTTACTTCATCCATTACTGCTTCATGCTCAGCAGCAAGCAAAGTACCAAGTACACCCCATGTGTATTTACATGAGACCTTTCCTATGACATTTTTGTGCATGGTTAATATATAATTGCAGCCATGCCACTGACTACACATTGGTGAGGTGGGAGGTTCTGTAACTAGATTTGTGTTTTTACATTTTCTTTAAGTCAAATATTTACCAGGGATTGAGCCCTCAGTCACGGATAGACTTTTATTGCACAATTGCTAAAAACGAATTGCAGAATGGGCTACTAAATTCACATTCGCGTGACTTTAAAAGTCTATTTATGTATCATTAAACAAGGCAGCTGCGAACAATGGGTTTTTTATTGCTTGGCTAATCCCTGAAAATTGCACTGTAAATGCCTTTCACTTGAATAGTTGCCTATGATAGTAAATATCATACATAGCATTAAGAATGATAAACTTTAAGGCCTTCATTGCCATTGTCCCTTATATATAACTTTACATTGTATTCTGGCTTTTCTTCTATACTGATGCTTTCACCACATATATCTAATCCAGGGATGGGGAACCTTCGGCCCGCCAGCTGTTGTTGAACTACATATCCCAGCATGCCCTGCAACAGTTTTAGCATTGCCAAATAGCAAAACTGGAGCAGGGCATCCTGGGATGTGTAGTTGAACAACAGCTGGAGGGCCGAAGGTTCCCTATCCCTGATCTAATCCATATATTCCATATGATTCTGTAAACCATGTACGGAACTGCACTATTTTAAAATATGACATCTTTTTTTTAGATTTGATTTTACCTTTGACATCATCCCTGATTTGGGATCATTTATGGATCACAGCATTTACTAGCACCCTTCTTCCTGCGCATTCTTAATAAAGAGGGTAATTCTGGTCGACTCGCAATAATGCGGTTTCGTCCCCGTCCCGATATTTTGGGGACTGCGTATGGTCTATTATGTGCAGCCCCCTTTGCAAATGGCTTCGACGACTTGCATAGTCACCGAGCCATTCGCAAACATCGGGGCGGATGGGTACCCCCCAATGTTTTATGGGCGTCCCCATGGAAACGTAGGTACACCGATGCCTGCCAGGAGCGGTTGGCTGATGTCACAGGACGTTCACCATCTTTGGCCAGCTGCATGCAAATAACAGTCAGTTTCCACTGACTTCTGTTTGCGTAGGGAGGAGAATTCATTCCATTCATTCAGCGACCATCGAATGATTTCTCCTGCAGCGGAGGCATGCAAGGGGATGTGTTTTCATTCCACATCCCCTCGCATGGTACTGAGGGGAATCGGTGGGTTGGAGTCTCAGGTACTCAGGGGTAGATTTATTAAGCTCTGTGAAGTGATAAACTGTCTGGTTTTTATCACCGGCCAATCAGCTCCTACCTGTCATTTTTCAAACGAAGCCTTTGGCTTCACAGGTAAGAGCTGATTGGTCGGTGATAAAAACCAGACAGTTTATCACTTCACCGTGCTTAATAAATCTGCCCCTCAGTGAGCTGCGATGTTTGCAGCTTTTTGAGAAAACCAGAATCGGGGCAAAATTTTCTTCAACAAGACAAAAGTCTACATTCAATGATTTATGTATCTGTGCTCTAATGGTAATTACCAAGAAACCGCCCTGCAGCAACTTCTTACTGCTCGTATCCTGCTCCGGCAACATGTTTAGCATAAGCTGAAGTATTTCTGCAGCGGATACTGTAACCTTAGTATTTTTGTTAGAGCGTAAACCAGCTTGTACCAAAACGACATTGTAGGTAAACGTTTGTGTTCTTGCACAATTGGCACATCTTCGTTTGTACATACTACTATTTCTGACGGAACTCCTTTTCTTCCACAAAACTATTCATACAAATATACTGATAAAACCGTCTGAATTAACTCGCTCCTGAAAATAATCATTGTTTACACTTTTTGTTCGGGTTTTGTTTGTATGACTGCTTGAGTTAAAGTCAATAAAAGAAAATCTAATGTCTCCAATGACTCATTTATTTTTATTGCAAACCTGTTTTAACCCCTTCACAGTACAACATTAATATCTGTAACTTGTACAGTATATACAAACACCCCCCCCCCCCAATCATACACTACCGTGAATTATCACAGGTGATACCCCACAGGGAAACCGACGGACTCCCGGGCATCAGGATTGCAAACAATACACTGTGGCCCTGATTCTGGTTGGCTTGTTAGCTGCTTTGCGAGCCATGTAATGCCGCCCGTACCAACAGCCACACCCCTGCTACTCAGCAAATTTTCCAACAGCACTGCAAATGTTTGTTTTGTATAAACATCCATACACAGGCTTGCGTGTGGGCCTGAAATCACTTCTGTAGCAAGATCTAAGCCAGTCTCTGCTGACTTAGAGCGGCGTCCTGGTCTGCCAGAATTGGGCGGGCAGTTGATGTCCGGTGATGTCAGCTGGCTGCCCCTGTTCGCAAGGGGGAAGGCCAGCATTTTTCTGGGCACCTGCTACACGCACACACTCCCCCCCCTTTCCTCACTGCGAGCGCCTTGGAGACTATTGAAATCTAAATTGCAGTGTGAAAATAAAGCAGCCAGGATTTACCCTGCACAGAAACAAAATAACTTACTCAAATCGAAATCTCTCTGCATCTATTACACGTGCACAGTGCTGCATGGTTTGGGCCAGTTGTGTGCTTTATTGTTTGTTTTGCTAACCAATCTAAATCAAGCTAAATAAATAAGCACCCTAAATCAGGCATTAATATTCATTATTTGTATAAGGCAAAGACTTCTACCCAAAAAGTGCTTTTTATAAATGTGTTCATTTCAGAACATGCAAGATCTGGATATTGGTTACCTCTTAGCCCCACCACTTGCTGCTTTTATGTAATGTGGGGATATTTGTACAGTAAGTACAATAAGCGGGGTCTCCCTTCTCTCAAACAAGAGTGTCTCAACTTTGTAGGGTGGTGGTAATTGTACATGTTCATACATCATTACGCCCCCCCCTCCCCCTATATATTTACATTTTGCTAAATACAAAGATGCCAAGAGAGGTGGAGCGGGTACTAACCCAGGCCAGCTGGTGGTACGCGGTTCAGTAGCACATTGAGCAGGAAGAGAAAGCACAACAAGATGGACCTGTGTACTGACTGGTAAAGAATTGGGAATTGGCAAGGTAGGTGACCCAAACATTTAAGAATACCTATATAGGAATTCGGAATATGCATCACTCATCCTAAATATGTGCTGAATAGCGTCTGTATTAAGTATTATATAATTATAATGAAGATTTGCTAGTCACACACACACACACACACACAATGCAGAACCTACAAATGGATGCATCCTGAAATCCATAAATCAAACCTGAAAATATAAATGTAAATCGCAGAGGGCCAGTATATAGTATATCGTGTACTAAGAGCCCTGTATGTTGTGCAGGTGAGCTTGAGTCACAATGTGATCTGCAGCCTTGAATACAGCCATTAATTATAATGCATAGAGAGTTTCTGGGCTAAAAACTGTCACTCTCAAAGTGGAAGTACTGTACATTGCAGAAGCTGTCATTTTGACAGGCTTTTAACTAGTGTGTGTGTGTATAGATAGATATAAAGTACTGGGGTATATAATATAGTGTGTAACTTTGGCTGTGACACTAACCAGTACCTTCTCAGCCATTGACCTCAAATGTCACTGCTACACACCCACACTATCTCTAACTTTCAATATATCACTGATTAGCATCATATTACATTTTTGCATTGTAGAAGGAAACGCATAGAAATGTAGGGATGGCTTTCGGTGCAGTTGCCATCGATGGTGATTCTGCAACCAACCATCGATAGTCATAAACTATGTGATGGATAAACTTCAATAGTTTTAGCTATCGATGGTTATCCATTATCTTTGGCTGAATGGCTTGTGGGTCAATCAGAATGTCGGGGCTATACTCCGTGTCCTGACACCTTGAAAAAAAGCAAAAACATTGGTTCTTCTTTGCCATCAATGTAGAGAAACCATTTGGTTCTTCCACATCGATGGTAAAAATATTCAACATCGGCCATAAACCATCGATGATTTCAAATCGTCGATGGCCATCCCTACTATACATACTCCACACATATAGGGAACTTTTTGCAATCTACTGCATGGCCTCTATATTAAAAGCTTTCTGCTATTTTACATAATAACTGGGCCTCTTTGTGAATGTCTGGGACAACTCCTCCAAGAACAGAAGGGCATTGTCTGTGCGACAGCTGTTGATCTCAGAGATGTTTCCAGGCTTTCTGCGCTGCGGTGAGATGATCCAGTAAACTGTTGTGTATTCTCCCGTCTATCCCTGCTTTGTTTCCTACTGTTGGCAGCAGTTGTGCAGTAACAACAAAAGGAAGGAATTACTGACTCAGTGAACATGGTTCTAATATAAATTCCCCATGTTAAGTCCGTTAGCGTTCATCCCTTTCTCCAGAATTGTAGAGAAAGCAGCACAAGAGCGCCCTGTCTCGTAATAAAGTCATTTAGTTCAATAACATTAAACTTGAGTCATGGCAAAAGTATTGGAGAGAGAACAACTAGAAATATAATTGCCTAGATGTAAGAGCGATGGAAGCATGCGTATAATAATAATTTCTCTACACACTGGAGTTTCCCTTCCACTAACACTAGTGATTTCACTCTTCTAGTGATTGCAGCTTCGTCAGAGCCAGTCATTTATACCCCTTTCACATTGCACTTTTAAAACGGTATATTGCCGTTTTTTTCCATTTTAAAACGTTTAAGGCTGCAATGTGAAAGTGCCAAAGTTGATTTACCGGTTAAAGATAACCGGTATTTCAACACGGTTAAAAAGCAGAGTCCTACACGTTTTAAAGCCGTTTTTTAGGCAGTGTGAATGGCTCTATTTCAATGGCTTGAAACGTGTCCTTTGGGGGTTAAACAGGTTGAATGTTTGAATGGTATTAAATGATTTTTAAAACGGTTTTCACCTGCAATGTGAAAGGTCTCAAGGCTTAGACCCGTTTTAAAGTCCCATTTAAGAATACCGTGTCATTACCCATTTCTGCAATGTGAAAGCAGTAAGAGATGGTTGCTCTGTATGGTAACCAGTGGTGTTTCTTACCTATGGGCTGCAGGACTGCAGCTCCCCCAAGTAAAAGCCATCACTCTGCTTAGTATTAGTGAAGCCAGATGCAGGCTGTGAGATTACACAGGCTACACCAGGGGTGCAGGGATGTGCAGTCAGGGGAGGCAGTGCCTACCCTGTCATTAGTGATTAAAATAATACAAAGAAGATACTTATGACACATATTCTGTGTCATAAGTATCTTCTTTACATTAATGTAATCATTTGAAATTCTGCATCATGTTTAAATTGCTTTTGGAGGCAACGAAAGCGGTGCCTCCCGATGCACATTACAAATAGCTGAAAGCAGGGGGTAGGCAGCGGGCAGGGACAAGCAGAGGGCTGTAAAAACCCATTAAAAAATCTAGCTAAGGTGGCACCTTTACAGGTGCCTCAGTGACATGGGGCATGCTTTCAACCAATATGAAAGCACACACCTGTCACTGAAGCCGATGTGATTGGGCACTGGGCAGCAGATTCAGCACTGACAGTGACTTCATCCGACTGTCACTGTCAGTGCTGTATAGGCATTTAGCTTAGCTGCCGGGCCACTCGCACTCAGCCCCGCCGCAATTAACTTTTACCCAATGGCAGGGCCTGCCAAACCATCACGCTGGTCCCGGACACGTTTATCGCCACACTGGAAGGCACAGATAAGCTTCCACGCCGCCATATTACAATTGCCGGGGAACTTTGGCAGTGTGTGGCCCGGCTCCTTCTCTATAGTCTCCGGCTTCACCCCCTGGCAACATTAGAATCCCTGCTGTGGTAGTACTGCTCCGCTCTCTTCTCTGTCAGAGCCGCACGGAACAGAAGTAGGACCTCGCCCACCCGCCTGCTGGCTCTCTTCGGCGCAGCCTGATGCCTTAAGGTAAATGACCTGCACTGTATCCTCTGCACAGTACAATTCCGTTTGTGCAGTGCCTGAACATATTTCAATCAGCAGCGCTCACCTGAGCGGGAACCTGGCCAGGTGCCTCACCAGCCGCTGACCCCACCACATGCCACTGCAGGGGTGGCCAAACCTGTCCTCAAGATCTACCAACAGTCCATGTGTCTCAAGCATCCTGTGGATCTATAGTAGGAGGAGGTATATATGCAGCAGGTTTGAAAATGTGACAGTAAGTAATGACTACAGCTGTGCACCAGTTAGGTGATCTGGGTCATGTGACAGATTGTGATGACTACAGCTGTGCACCATCTAGGTGGTTTGAAAAACATGGACTATTAGTAGATCTCAAGGACCGGTTTGGCCACCCCTAGGCTACACTGTGACTGGCAGTGACTTGCGATTTTCTATTGGAAGTCTGACATGCCAGTCACCAAAAGGCAGTCCCATTTGGAAGGTGTTCCCTCCCTCCGGGGCTGCCTCTTTGGCTTCTATGAGCCCATAGAATCAGAGGACTGTCCGGGGGCAGGAGCAGCAGTGGCGATGTGTGCTGCATCGTGGCCAGTGACAGCCCCCTCCTACTATAAGGTAGGAGCCGCCACTGATGGTAACTGATCATTGTTGGCTTCTTAAACCCCATACACACTAGGTTATTGTGAAAGATAAGGTTCAGAATGGTGCTTCTGAGCAATATCTTTCAAATTAGCATCTAGTCCTGAGGCTGGTCATCCAACCCCCTGCCTCATGCCTTGACCACCTCTGCCTGCTTACATCCTTCTATCAAGCCACCTCCCACTTCCTTGAACCTCATGTAATCGGGCTGTCTTCCCATCCTACTAGATTGTAAGCTCTTCAGAGCAGGGCCCTCTTTCCTCCTGTTGTCAAAGCCCTCTTCTCTTCACATTTCACTCACAGCTCTCCTATACACAAACACTCAGTAACCATCTTCGTCCACATACTCATCTCCATCTTTGGCCACCAGCCCCTTGTAGTACGTTTATCATGTCCTCACTACTTACATCTAAGCTGTACTGTGTATTGAACTGTGGCATTCATTTTACCTGTACTCTATTTTTGTTATTTACTTACTGTAATGTTACGTTTTGTCTCCCTGTGCTGTTCCTTTGTATGGCGCTGCAAAACACTTTTGGCGCCTTATAAATAAAAAATAATGATAGTGTGTACACTCAATGGGGCAGATGTATCAACCAGTGTTAAGTGCATATCTGCACTTAACGCTAGAAAACTGGGGGATTACATTTTTTAATATGTACTAAAAGCACACCTAACGTGCTCTAGGGACAGCCTGCCAAGTAACGCTCAGCGGGGCTGTCCCCTGCAAGCCCCCCAGTAATTAGTGGCCAGGGCGATGTATAAACAGCCTACAACGCGTTAATCCACCCTG
This sequence comes from Crinia signifera, assembly GCF_055691185.1. Taxonomy (NCBI): domain Eukaryota; kingdom Metazoa; phylum Chordata; class Amphibia; order Anura; family Myobatrachidae; genus Crinia; species Crinia signifera. Next base: position 34,816,448 of record NC_139228.1, on the reverse strand, counting down.
GCCGCTTCACCAGCTCAAGGCTAGCATCCTATCCTCACTGCAAGGACGATGCTAGCCCTGCTGCTGGCTCCAGGCTGCACACGAGATCTCATGCATGACCAGAGAGCCGGCCGAGGGGGAGAGAAGAGGGTTTTTTAAATGCGCATGCACAGGGCTGCCTGGGGCACCAATAAGGAGAGACATTAACGATGGGCATAACGGCTCTCCTTATCGGCAGGGGGTTAATACATTCAGCCATAATGGGTGCCCGCTTCTCCTTGTTATGCAGGAGAAGGGGGCCCCATTATTTTACCATTGTAAAGGGCAGGTTAATACATCTGCCCCAATATCATTAATGATACGCTCTCCCATGAGTCGTTCATGACCATTGATATCTACTGAACATGCAAGTCAATTTTGCTATACAGTCAAACCACCATCATGTTCAGTGGGTTCCTTTGACCTCTACAAATATATTGTGTACCGATATCGTTCAGTGTGTACATCCAATATCGGCTGAAAACAGATTTTAACTTGAAGTTAAAAGGAGAGTGCTTAATTCAGGAGTTGTTTACTTAAAGCTGCTGCTTATTCGGGGATGGTCAGTCCCCTATTGTACCACAAAAGAAATAAAAAAGAAAAAAGAAGTAGCGCTTGACTAATAGTCTATGCCAGGTGAATCCATTGATTAGGGCAATGTAGGACCCATGACGCGACCAAACGAGCGGATCAGAATCGGATCAACAAAATGACAAAAAAACCCACAAAAGTACATACAATCTATATACAATCGGTCGGTATTGTATCAGGATTGACAGGATTGAGGGGAAAACGTCCTGGTGTGTACCCAACATTACAGTGTGAGGCTACAGCACCTGTGAGCAGAGTTGAATTTAGTAAGGGAATAGTGTTAACTGGGAATAGAGTGAAGGGACACAGAGCACAGGGCACAGGGGTACCTAAACTGTAGCTTTTATTTTATTTGTACTTTTATTTGTACTATTATAGCTGTATTTAAGTATATTGGGTATTGTACTGTATTGTATTGCACAGGTTTTTGTATCTTTTTGTATCTTTGCACTTGACTAACTTGTTGGGGTGGAGCTGTGTGTGATTTTCTATCTTCTCCATAATATAGAATATAGCAGCTGTGGTAGATTCTCTACCCTTTAAAATCCCTTAAAATAAAATACAATTAAATTAAATATAAAAATATTTTTTTTAAAAACTAAAATGACCATGAGTGGGATTGGCAATCTCACTCAGTGAGTATCTTGCCAGATGTTTGCGCACTTGGATCACAAGTCCATCCAGGGTGAATAGATCTGCTTGAAATGCGTAGAGATGACTGCTTTGGAAGCCCAGATTTCTGATCTAAAGCAGACCATCAAAACTCTGAGGGACATTGCCAAACTAGAAGAAAGCTTTCGCCTCACGGTGGAAACTTTGGAGGATCAGGGGGTATTAGCAACAGAGGAGGTGGGTCACAGTTAGAAGGGGTAGTAGGGGGAGGAAGAGGCAGGCCAGTGCTGACCTCCGAACATTAATGGAAAGGATGAGTCTCTACTTTTAAACCAAATAAAGAAATCGTCAGATCAGGGGCAGGTATTGATTATGGGGGATTTTGATCTTTCTGACATTGACTTGACAAATGAGACATGTAACTCAGCAAAATGCAGTGGGTTCCTAAACTTACTCAAGGATCAGTTTATCACACAATCGGTTGAAACTCCAACTCATAATGGGGCATTATTGGATTTAGTATTAACAAACAATATAGATTTAGTTTCAAATACCAAAGTAATAGAACATCTAGGTAACAGTGACCATAATATGGTCTCAATGGAAATCAACTTCTGTAAACTACAACAAACAGGACCAGCTAAAATATTTTATTTTAGGAAAGCTAACTTTGATTTATTCAGGGACTCTTTAAAAGACATAAAGTGGGAAGTGTTATTTGAGGGGGAGAATGCAGAGGAAATGTGGGAAACACTAAAAAATGTATCAAATATGATGCCAGTACTAAGTGGATTGCCACTAGGTCCGGGCTGGCCATCTGGCACTTCTGGCAAATGCCAGAAGGGCCGATGGCCTTGTGGGCCGATTTTGTGCAGCTAGATTTCTGTTGGGACCTGGGGAACAACATGGGGGCGGGACCTCCAAGCACAGAGGGGCAGAGCTTACCCCATCTGATGGACAGCAGGGGCAGACGCTGCAGCAGATGACATGGCTGCAAGAAGAAGGAAGAGTCATCAGGGGAGGGGACCAGAAGAGGTGAAGTGTGTGCACCATAAGGGAGAAGCAGCCCAGCATGTGAGCGGTGGCACAGTCGGGAGGAACGTGCGGCCGAGACGGAGACTGCGGAGATCAAGCGCGGCACCTGTGGAGCAGCAGTGAGAGGCGGCAAAGAGGAGCCCGGTGCAGCAGGAGCCGGCAGCATCACCACACCAGCGGCAGTTGGCGGCACTGAGTGCGGCAACGCCAACCCACGCCCACACTAGTGCACCCTGCAGGAGGCAGGACCGACGCCAAGAGACCCCAGCATTACCTGGACGGAGAAAGGGACCAGCCTGAGCGGGGAGCCAGAACTGGCTGGAGCCAGCTGCTGTCACAGGTACTCTGGGCCAAGGCCTCTGCACTGCCATATGCCAGCTGCCCTACATCAGCAGTCATTTGACCTTTACCTCCATCCTCAGGCCACCTAAGCAGTTAAGGCTACTTCTGAGGAAACCTTCAGGATTGTTTTGGATGGAGAAACGATCCCTAAAAATCTGTGTCCAAGATATCCACTGCTGCTCATTTAACCTTGATGCTAATTCGGGATGGCCCATATTGTCCAGGAATACCTGTTTGATTGACTACACAAAATCCAAGTTTGCGGCGGCTGTGGCACCGACTGGGATATTGCGGTGACGGACATCTATCCATCTAAGACGCCCGAGAGGTGTTAACAGCGTGTGACTCAGTCGGCTCCCAGCGCCAGCTCCCTCTCCATCGGAGCCACACTGGTTGTCAGCAGACCGGCCACCATCTCCGGAAACTACTGCGTCTGCTCCCGGTACCCCCACAACATCGGAGCAACATCGGTAGTAGTGGACGAATCAGTATTAAACATCACCGTACCCCAATTCTGCATGAGCCGGTAATATAAATATTCACACTATACCTGGAACATTGTAACTTGTGTGGTCTTATCAGTGATTTAAACTAACATCTCTACAAAGACAGATCACTTGTAACTTCTATTTGATTAATCAAGGATAATCCCCAGCGGCGTAACTATAGCACCGCAGCCCCCGCCACCGTGGGGGGGCGCTGTGCATGTGGGGGCGCCGGGGGCTGCGGTGCTATAGTTAACCCCCCAATCCCCCGCAGACTTACCTATCGCGCTGGTCCCGGCGGCTCCGTTCTTCTGCTGAGGACCACCAGAAAATGGCCGCCCCCATATAGCACACAGTTCTCTGAAACTGTCTGCTGTATGGGGGCGGCCATTTTCTGGTGGTCCTCAGCAGAAGAACGGAGCCGCCGGGACCAGCGCGATAGGTAAGGCTGTGGGGGATTGAAGGGGGGGTTTGCATGGGCGGCGGCAGGGCGGCGGGGCAGGGGGGGGTAGGGGTGCTTAGCGGGGCGGGGGGGCGCCCAAAACATAGTTACGCCACTGATAATCCCGGATACCATAAGTGAATGGGGAGCTCCCTATACAAATTATTTCCAATATTATAAATATATATGGGTCTCTTTAAGGCACATCACTAACTATTAGTATCTAAGTGGATATTGTTGGACATTATTAACCAATTAATATTCTTAATTACTGCTAAATAAATTGGTTATGTAAATGCTGATTTATTATTCTGTATGCTTGTAATTACCTTTTTATTGGGTTTAATGAGAATAAATTCTATATAAGATCAACACAGTGCACTCTCTATTTTTTTAGTTTTCTTCTTATTTTGGATTTTCACTAGTCTTTTTGGGAGCAGCATAATTGAGCTGTCGTATTGGTAATTTTACCATTTTTATATTGATATTCTTCAAATAAGTTGCGCCTGATTATACTTTTGTGAGTATTTTTTCTATATTAGTTAAGGCTACTGAACTGCCAGCTGCCCTACTCCAGCGGTCATTTGACCTTAACCCTCATCTCCAGACTACCTAAGCAGATAAGACCACTGCGCCTGAGCGCCATTTTGGGTATTACGGTGTGTAGTATAATGTGTAATGCCACACCTTCTTTCTATTAGGCCACTCCCCTTTTGACGTGCCGCAGGTGGGCCTGTGTGCTCAAAATGATTTTTGGTCCCAGTCCGGCCCTGATTGCCACAGGGGTAGGTGCTAGGGCCCCTTTTATTTAATATATTTATTAATGATATTGGGGTGGGTATACATCTTTGCTGATGACAAAAAAACTGAGCAGAGTAATTAGATCAACCGAGGATATCTCCACGCTTCAAAGTGATCTTAATAAATTAGACGAGTGGGCAAAAAAGTGGAAAATGAGGTTCAATGTGGATAAATGCAAGGTTATGCATCTTGGGAAACATAATCAATGTGCTAGCTATAAACTAAGCGGGGAGGCAATTCAGAACTTGAAAAGGACCTAGGAGTCCAAATAGAAATAGAACAAACTGGGGTGTAGCGCTCAATGTCATATAGCAACAAATAAGGTCAACACAGGGGCAAACGCAGGATTTTCAGAAGGGGGTTTCCAGAGGGGCGGAGCACAGCATGGAGATGGACACTTAGGTGACCCAGTATATGCCGGGTCAGTTAAAGTATTATAGATAGACCAAATGTATATAAATAATAATTATAATAAAATATGTATATATATATATATATATACATATATGTATATATATACACACACACACACACACACACACACACACACACATATATACATATATTATAAGGGCACGGTAGTGCCCTTATATTAAGGCTGAATCGAACGAACGGATTTTTCCCATAGGGAACTTTTCGGATGGGGGCATGGTGTTTGAGGGACTGCACCTCAAAAGTGACTGGGCGTACTGTGCTGAAATTTGGCATGTACACGTAGAATCGTCAACCGGTGCTGCGTGCCAAATTTCAGGTCGAAATATAAAAAAATGACCAATTGGGAGCGATCTAAACTTCCAACTGCCAGTTTTTTCCTGACACTCGCGAAATGACACTTTGTCACCCATGTTAGTCTATGAGGGTTTTTTTGGGAAGGCATAACTCGGGGTAGAGGAACAATTGAGTCTTGGGGTTTGTTTTATTAGGTAGATATTGTCCCAGTGGAGTGCCTTTTGGGGTTGAGGATTTTCAGATAGGTACAGTTTTTTTATAATTTAGTGAAACGTCCCCCATTATAAAGATAGGAGAGCTCAACTTGTTGCGCATGCGCAGAAGGCCGCCACTAGGGGGAGTACTCGGATAGGCTGCTTCATTTGGGTGTACCAAGATGGCCGACGGAGAAGCGATGTGAACTGCTGCGGCCAGAATCTCCATAAACTTCTGCCTGGACAGCGTTGAGGTACTGGGGGGACTGTAAGTGGGTGGCGCTGGTGACTCATTCATATTCCCAGCCAGCGCCGCCTGCCCGGCTCATAGCCCATGCCTCTCCCTGCCCGTCTCCCCACAGCCAGTGCCACCTGCTCGGCTTGTCCAGCTCCCCACAGCCAGCGCTGCCTGGCTGGCTCATAGCTGCTGAGAAACAGATCACCCTCCCCGAAAGGGTCTCCAGCCCCCGTCCCCTGCTCCCAGGATGCAGTCCTGGCTGCTGTCATCTCTCCAGGCACATCGTCAGCTGCTGCCCGGAGCTCCGCCAGTGGTCCCGGGCAGCGGGATGTAGGAGACTCACGTTGCCGCTCAGTGCCCTGGGGCTTCAGCCGGACATCTCCAGGTGCTGCTGCGTGTGACAGCTCTGACTGTGCAGCATCCTCCCCCTGCCCCTCTGTATTGCATAAAGTTATGTGTGCCCGGCTGTGTGTGTCCGGGTGGGGGCCAGGAAAGTGCCGCCAGGCTGTTCTAGCACAGTGCTGGGGAAGGAGCCGCCGACACCATGCCGGCAGCTTGCCCATTCCAGCACTCACAGTGTCCCGCTGCTCACCTCTGCCTAACTGCTAATGTCACAGCCCCGCACACCATGATCTGCCCGCAGAGCAAGGCATTCATTTACCATTGGTGATCAGTGGGGTGGCTGGGGCAACCTCTGCAAAGCAGGGAGGAGCAGTACTGAAGAGGCTCTCTCCCTGCTTTGAATACGCTGCTGCCGCTGCGCTGCCTGTTTCTATGACACACACAGACAGTGTGATATGCAGAGGTGGCGCCAGCAGCATTTGGCAGCAGGCTGCTCAATTCATCCTCCCCCCCCTGTGCAATACAGTCATATAGTAGCGGTAATGTGTCCCCGCTCCATCGCCAGTAGCAGCCCACCAGCAGCAGCCTGGCCGACGGCTCCAGGACCCCAGGGGACACCAGCAACGGCCCGGCCAGCGGCTCCAGGAGCCCAGGGGACATCAGCAGCAGCCTGGCCTGCAGCTCCAGGAGCCATAGGGCATCACCAGTAGCCCAACCTGCAGCCTCAGAAGCCAGAGCACATCAGGTAGTGAAGTGGTCTCAGTGTGTCTTGACATGTGGTGTGGTGGGATGGATATATGTATGGAAGCAGTGAGTGTATGTATGTTTGAGTGAGAGCAGCCGTGTGTGCAGTATGTATGAGGGCAGCAGTGTGTGCAGTATGTATAAGAGCAGCAGTGTGTGCACTATGTACGAGGGCAGCAGAGCGGCAGCGTGTGTAGTATGTATGAATGAGAGCGCCAGTGTGTGTAGTATGTATAAGGGCAGCAGAGCGGCAGTGTGTGTAGTAAGTATGAATGAGACCGTCAGTGTGTGCAGTATGTATGAGGGCAGCAGTGTGTGCAGTATGTATGTATGAGGGCGGCAGTGTGTGTAGTATGTATGTATGAGGGCGGCAGTGTGTGTAGTATGTATGTATGAGGGCAGCAGTGTGTGCAGTATGTATGAGGGTAGCAGTGTGTGCAGCATGTATGAGTGCGGCAGCATGTATGAGTGAAGCAGTGTGTGCAGCATGTATGAGGGCAGCAGTGTGTGCAGTATGTATGAGTGAAGCAGTGTGTGCAGCATGTATGAGGGCAGCAGTGTGTGCAGCATGTATGAGTGAAGCAGTGTGTGCAGCATGTATGAGAGCGGCAGTGTGTGCAGCATGTATGAGGCCGGCAGTGTGTGCAGCATGTATGAGGGCGGCAGTGTGTAGTAAGAATGAGGGCAGCAGTGTATGCAGCATGTATGAGGGCAGCAGTGTGTGCAGCATGTATGAGGGCGGCAGTGTGTGCAGCATGTATGAGGGTGGCAGTGTGTGCAGCATGTATGAGGGCAGCAGTATGTATGAGGGCAGCAGTGTGTGCAGCATGTATGAGGGCAGCAGTGTGTGCAGCATGTATGAGGGCAGCAGTATGTATGAGGGCAGCAGTATGTGCAGCATGTATGAGGGCAGCAGTGTGTGCAGTATGTATGAGGGCGGCAGTGTGTGCAGCATGTATGAGGGCGTCAGTGTGTGCAGCATGTATGAGGGCGGCAGTGTGTGCAGCATGTATGAGGGCGGCAGTATGTATGAGGGCAGCAGTGTGTGCAGCATGTATGTGGGCGGCAGTGTGTAGTAAGTATGAGGGCGGCAGTGTGTAGTAAGTATGAGGGCAGCAGTGTGTGCAGCATGTATGAGGGCGGCAGTGTGTAGTAAGTATGAGGGCAGCAGTGTGTGCAGCATGTATGAGGGCGGCAGTGTGTGCGGCATGTATGAGGGCGGCAGTGTGTGCGGCATGTATGAGGGCGGCAGTGTGTGCAGCATGTATGAGGGTGGCAGTGTGTGCAGCATGTATGAGGGCGGCAGTGTGTGCAGCATGTATGAGGGCGGAAGTGTTTGCAGCATGTATGAGGCCGGCAGTGTGTAGTAAGTATGAGGGCAGCAGTGTGTGCAGCATGTATGAGGGCAGCAGAGCGGCAGCGTGTGTAGTATGTATGAATGAGAGCGGTAGTGTGTGTAGTATGAATGAGGGTGGCAGTGTGTGTAGTATGTGTGAATGAGGGCGGCAGTGTGTGTAGTATGTGTGAATGAGGGCGGCAGTGTGTGTAGTATGTGTGAATGAGGGCGGCAGTGTGTGTAGTATGTGTGAATGAGGAAGGCAGTGTGTGTAGTATGTGTGAATGAGGGCGTCAGTGTGTGTAGTATGTGTGAATGAGGGCGTCAGTGTGTGTAGTATGTGTGAATGAGGGTGGCAGTGTGTGTAGTATGTGTGAATGAGGGCGGCAGTGTGTGTAGTATGTGTGAATGAGGGCGGCAGTGTGTGTGTAGTATGTGTGAATGAGGGCGGCAGTGTGTGTGTAGTATGTGTGTATGAGAGCGGCAGTGTGTGTAGTATGAGTGAATGAGAGCGGCAGTGTGTGTAGTATGTATGAATTAGGGTGGCACTGTGTGTAGTATGTATGAATGATGGCGGCAGTGTGTGTAGTATGTATGAGGGCGGCAGTGTGTGTAGTATGTATGAATGAGGGCGGCAGTGTGTGTAGTATGTTTGAATGAGAGCGGCAGTGTGTGTAGTATGTACGACTGAGGGCTGCAGTGTGTGTAGTATGTATGAATGAGGGCGGCAGTGTGTGTAGTATGTATGAATGTGGGCGGCAGTGTGTAGTATGTATGAATGAGGGCGGCAGTATGTGGTATGTATGAATGAGGCCGGCAGTGTGTGTAGTATGTATGAATGAGGGCGGCAGTGTGTGTAGTATGTATGAATGAGGCGGCAGTGTGTGTAGTATGTATGCATGACGGCGGCAGTGTGTGTAGTATGAATGGGAGTGTGTGTAGTATGTATGAATGAGGGCGGCCGTGTGTGTAGTATGTATGAATGAGGGCGGCAGTGTGTGTAGTATGTATGAATGAGGGCGGCAGTGTGTGTAATATGTATGTATGAAAGCGGCAGTGTGTAATATGTATGTATGAGAGCGGTAGTGTGTGCAGTATGTATGTATGAGAGCGGTAATGTGTGTAATATGTATGTATGAGAGCGGTAGTGTGTGTGTGTAATATGTATGTATGAGAGCGGTAGTGTGTGTAATATGTATGTATGAGAGCGGTAGTGTGTGTAGTATGTATGTATGAGAGCGGTAGTGTGTGTGTGTAATATGTATGTATGAGAGCGCTAGTGTGTGTAATATGTATGAATGAGAGCATCAGTCTATGGCAGTGGTCAGGGAACTCTGTGCTCATTACCCCATGCAGTGCATGTTTTGCAGGTCTCTTCACAGAATCACAAGTGAAATAATTAACTCCACCTGCGGACCTTATAAAATGTGTCTGTGAGTAATTCGTACACCTGTGCACCTGCTGGGTTACCAGCAAAACATGCACTGTGTGGGGTAATGAGGACCGAGTTCCCTGACCACTGGTCTATGTATTATTTATGAATGAGAGCAGCAGTGTATATAGTATGTATGAATGGGAGTGGCAGTACTGTATGTGTGGCAGTGTATGAATGAGAGCATAATGTACAGCTGTGTCTTTATACAGTGTTGCTGGAGCCAAGTGCGCATGCACCGATTGCTATTGAGTGTATGGGGGGCCCCTGAAAAATTTTGCTACAGGGCCCACATAGGTCTAGTTATGTCCCCGGGGAGAGGGAATGTAAAATGGAGGTAGATTCTACCTCTATTTTTAATTCGATTTAATTAGATTGCCCTGCATCAGATGAAAACATTCCAAATTGCACTAGGCCCAGTGCATCCCTTACCTACCCTTGGTCTCCTCTATTTTAACACCACACCGTTTCGATTTTCCAGGGAGTCATGCTGCATCCAGACTGATGTTTATGGCCAGGGTGTGGAGAGAAAGTGGTGAGTAACAGCACCACTGTATGCTAACTAGCTGGACACTGGCAGGGATATTACACTCTATATGAGACCACCACAGGAGCAGATAAGCACATCATAGTGACATATAAACATGTCTTCCTCTCTCTCCCCATGTAACTCTCTTTCTCTGACCCTGGTAATCCTGGTGCCTCGAAACCCCGCACAGCCAAGAAGCCTTGCCGTGCACAGAGGTTTACAATGGCCCGGCAGCCGTCCTTTCCAGTGGTGGCATCCGGCTGCAAACCGGCGGCCGGACCATGACCGTCCCGTGGGAATGGACACCATGCTGTCCATTATTAACTACTGTGTACGGCATGGCTTTTGGCCGTGCAGGGTTTTGCCGCCTGTCGCCACCCGGAGCATGTGAAACAGCCTTTGGTATCTCTCTCTCTCTGTCTCTGTCTCTCTCTTCTTGCAAGGCCAGTGCAACTTTCTCAGCAGAGTATGCAAAACTGGCTGCCGCCGGGCTGGAGATGCTCTCCCCACACTGCTACTCTGCAGCCATCCATTGTTGCTTTCAGCTTCGATTGCAGCTCTCCCGTGTGTACGCTGTCCACCCTCAGTGCCCCCCGTGTGTACGCTGTCCCACTCAATAACCCCCGTGTGTACGCTGTCTCCCCTCAGTGCCCCCCGTGTGTACGCTGTCCCACTCAATAACCCCCGTGTGTACGCTGTCTCCCCTCAGTGCCCCCCGTGTGTATGCTGTCTCCCCTCATTGCCCCCTGTGTGTACGCTGTCTCCCCTCAGTGCCCCCCGTGTGTACGATGTCTCCCCTCAGTGCCCCCGTGTGTACGCTGTCCACCCTCATTGCCCCCCGTGTGTACGCTGTCCACCCTCATTGCCCCCCGTGTGTACGCTGTCCACCCTCATTGCCCCCCGTGTGTACGCTGCCCCCCCCCTCAGTGCCCACCGTGTGTACTCTGTCCACCCTCAGTGCCCCCCGTGTGTACGCTGTGCCCCCGTTTGTACGCAGTGCCTCATTGCCTCCCGTGTGTACGCAGTGCCCCCTTAGTGCATCCCCCCAGGTGTACGCTGTCCCCCCTCAGTGCCTCCCCGTGTGTACACTATCGCCCTTCAGTGCCCCCCACCCCGTGTGTACGCTGTGCCCCCCCGTGTGTACGCTGTGCCCCCCGTGTGTACGCTGTGCCCCCCCGTGTGTACGCTGTGCCCCCCCGTGTGTACGCTGTGGCCCCCCCGTGTGTACGCTGTGCCCCCCCCCGTGTGTACGCTGTGCCCCCCCTGTGTGTACGCTGTGCCACCCCCGTGTGTACGCTGTGCGCCCCCCCCGTGTGTACGCTGTGCCCCCCCCCTGTGTGTACACTGTGCCCCCCTCCCTTCGTTTGTACGCTGTCCCCCCCGTGTGTACGCATTATTATTGTAATAATTATTATATTTCCTGCCCAGACTGTCCTCCCCATGCTGCCGCCGGGACTCGTCGGGACCAGGTTCAGCCGCTTCCACAGCCTGCAGCCCTAACAGTCTGGTGAAGCCCCGGCGTTGAGTTGCCTCCGCCACCCAGAAGATAGAAAGCAGCCACCGGGCCATCAGAGGAGCAGCTGCACCCAGATAAATCCATCCCCCCACTGTCCCTGTGTGCACCATGTCCCCCACACCACTATCCTGTGCATACCCTTTCCCCCGTCACTGTCGCTGTATGTACCCTGCCTTCCCTCTCAGTGCCCGCCATGTGTACGCTGTCCCCCCCCAGTGCCCGCTGTTTGTATGGTGCCCCCCCGTGTGTACTCTGTCCCCCTGTACTGCAGCTGCACCCAGGTAAATCCGTCCCCCCTCTGTCCCTGTGTGTACCCTGTCCCCCACCCCACTATCCCCGTGTGTACCCTGTCCCCCACCCCACTATCCCCGTGTGTACCCTGCCCCCCCCAGTGCCCCCATGTGTACCCTGCCCCCCCCCAGTGCCCCCCCATATGTACGCTGTCCCCCACCAGTGCCCCCCCGTGTACGCTGTCCCCCACCAGTGCCCCCCGCGTGTACGCTGTGACAGCGTACACGCGGGGGCACTGGGAAGGGGACAGCGTACACGCGGGGGGGCACTGGGAAGGGACAGCGTACACGCGGGGGGGGCACTGGTGGGGGACAGCGTCGCTGTCCCCCACCAGTGCCCCCCCCGCGTGTACGCTGTCCCCTTCCCAGTGCCCCCCGCGTGTACGCTGTCCCCTTCCCAGTGCCCCCGCGTGTACGCTGTCCCCTTCCCAGTGCCCCCTGCGTGTACACTGTCCCCTTCCCAGTGCCCCCCGCGTGTACGCTGTCCCCTTCCCAGTGCCCCCCCGTGTACGCTGTCCCCTTCCCAGTGCCCCCCGCGTGTACGCTGTCCCCTTCCCAGTGCCCCCGCGTGTACGCTGTCCCCTTCCCAGTGCCCCCCACGTGTACGCTGTCCCCTTCCCAGTGCCCCCCGCGTGTACGCTGTCTCATTGCCAGGGGTGTGTTATCATTAAACATTTAAAAAATCTAATTTTATTCTTACACTGAAATTTAAAATTTAAAATAAATAAATAAATTGAAAAAAGCTATGAAATTACATTGACAAAAAACCTCACGGTTTCACATGTCCCATTAAGGCTTCTTACACATGATCTGGCATTTCTGAAACCTGTTGTAACTCTTTCACTCAAACGCCAAAAAGCAATGAAATTACGATCATTAAGGCTGACGCCTTAATGGACGTGTTCCTTGCGCAATACAGATATGGTACGCCATCACAGCCTGTGGGTAAGTGCAGATTCAGCACTCTCACAGAGTGAGATTGCTGTCACTCACACAATGGTGGAGCTGCTAATTCACAGATTTGTGTGCTCATTGGAATACACACATGCAGTCTATGCAACTGAAGGTCTGAGCAGTTATGTGGGGACTAACGAAGCAGATGGGTGGAAAACAGTGGCACAGATTGGGGAAGGTAAGACAGATTGATGCGATTGGGTTCGAAGCAAAGGGGATAAAGGGAAACAGAGCAGCACAGATGGAGAGGGGAGACAGCAGTACAGATGGAAGGAAACTGTCATGGATGAGGCGGGCAGAGCAGCATGGAGGGAGGGGGGAGACAGAGTATCACTAATAGAGGGGAAGCCAGTGGCACAGGTAGAAGGAAATGGTGGCATCTGTGTGGAAAGACCGGGCAGCGCAGATGGGGAAAGACACATTGGTGCAGATGAGGGAATACACAGCACCACAGTAGGTATCGGCGAAGACAGAACAGCATGACGGCGTATAGGAGAAGAAAGTGTAGATGCATAGTAGTTGGGAGTATTATAGTTTTTGCAATTATGAAAGATGTTTCTGGTAACTGTATGTGAATACTAAATGAAATGTATATAGTGAGTGTGAAATATGTTGGACCCTCAGTGGGATAGTTCTAGTAATAATGTTTATTCTAGCACACGTCATCTTTGAAAACCCATGCAGTTCCTCTACCCTGTCTGGGGTGTTGCTGTCTGCTGTAGTGCTTCTAGCACAGGTCTGGTTTGCAGTGCTGATACACAGACCACACTGTGCTGGAAGCACGACAACAGACAGCTACACCCCAGGCAGGGAGGAGGAACTGAATGGGTTTTCAAAGATGGCGGGTGCTAGAATGAACACTATAGTAACTTAGAGGTATAGACCGTTTTAGATGATTGCAGGTACTTATTAGGATGAGCGCGCCACATAACTGCTCAGACCTTCAGTTGCATAGACTGCATGTGTGTATTCCAATGAGCACACAAATCTGTGAATTAGCAGCTCCACCAATCTCACTCTGTGAGAGTGCTGAATCTGCACTTATCCACAGGATGTGATGGCGTACCATATCTGTATTGCGCAAGGAACACGTCCATTAAGGCGTCAGCCTTAATGATCGTAATTTCATTGCTTTTTGGCGTTTGAGTGAAAGAGTTACAACAGGTTTCAGAAATGCCAGATCATGTGTAAGAAGCCTTAATGGGACATGTGAAACCGTAAGGTTTTTTGTCAATGTAATATATATATATATATATATATATACATACAGGGGCATCAACAGCAGTGTAGACCCCTGGGTATAGCAATGTATTGGGGCCCCTACCGATCCTCCAGCGGTAGGGGTGGTGGAAGCTTTGATGTCCCGCGGGTGGTAGGGGGTATTATATCAACCGCTCAGCATATAGGGCCTGGATCAGTAATTTCCACTAATTACCCCTTTACTGTACAGATGGTGGGAGAAGGGGGCATTGGGCTGAATGAAGGGGCCCTGATACATAACTTCCAGGGTGGTAGAGGATGTTTAATATGCAGAGGAGGGTGTATAGTGGAGTGGGCTTATTATTCATAATTTTCTGGTGGGAGGACAGCTTGCTTCACTGCAAATATCTCCAGTTCCCAGAAATTTTAATGGAATTAAAAACTAGAGAATCCCACCTACCAAATGGTATTGGGGACTAAGGGATCAGAGTTCAGGAGGCAGAGCAGAGCAATCTGCCAACGAGTATATAAAACTACATACCAGGTGTGTGGAGCTGGAGCAGTAACCAGCTGCTGGAAGGCTGATATCTCTAAGTCTAATGGGCCCTACACACATAGCGATGTGTGCAGGGCTACCTAGCTATGCTAGGTCGGGCTGTGCTGCGCCGCTATCGCATAGCACACAGAGCTGACAGCCCACACACAGAGCGAGCTGTCAGCTCTGTGTGCTAAGCGAGCAGACAGCGCCAGTGTTCTCCGGTGGGAGAACCCTGCCGATGCCGAGATTGATGGACACTGTCCATCAATCTCGGCCAGCGATAAAGACGCGCGGGGACGCGCACTGCTGCCGATATAGCCCCCACACATACACCGATGTGAGGCCATTTGCTAAGCGAGTTGCCAAACTAAGCAAAATCGCTTAGAAAATGCCTTAATATCGGCATGTGTGTAGGCCGTATAAGTCAGACACAATCTTAAATATCTGACTGGGAATATCAATTAACAGGCTTGGATGGGGACCACTGAAGTCAGATATCTCCGGTTCCCAAGGGCGCGGTTTTTAAAAATCTTGTACCCATGGAAAGAGGGGACCCTCAGCTTTCAGTCTAGGACCCTTAGACTCCTGGGGGGGGTTCTGGGTACTCAGAAACCCCCATGCGTGCGCTACTGCAACAGGATACTAGCATGCATAAAAAGGGGTATGGAGACTAGGAACTTAAATGTAATTATGCCACTGTACAAAGCATTGGTTAGGCCACATCTAGAATATGGAGTACAATTCTGGGCCCCGCACTATAAAAAGGACATCATAGACCTGGATAAAGTCCAAAGAAGAGCGACAAAGCTAATTAGGGAATGGAGAATTTAAGCTATGAAAATAGATTGAACCATTTAGGATTGTTTACGCTAGAGAAGAGACGTTTAAGGGGGGACATGCTTAACATGTACAAATATATCAGTGGACAAAATAAGGAACTGTCAGACGCCCTTTTTACTGTAAGGAAGGAATCAAGGACACTGGGTCATGAGTTTAGACTAGAGGAAAGAAGATTTCGTACCATTAGAAGAAAACATTTTTTTACAGTACGGGCATCTAAACTATGGGACTCTCTTCCTGGAGATGTGGTGTCGGCAGACACAATAAATACATTTAAAATAAGGTTGGACAAACATCTATTGGTTAAAAACATACAGGGGTACAAGCAATAATCATAATCTGTCCTTGAACATATCAGTATACACTATGTATAGCAAGGGATGGAGCTAATCCACCAAGGTTGAACTGGATGTACGTGAGTCTTTATTCAGCCTTAAATACTATGGGGGAAATTTCCTCAGAATACGAAAAATCGTATTCGTATTCTTAATACGAATGAATACGACTGGTGTAGTCAAATTTTCATTCGTATTCCGGTGGATAATTTACTAATCAGTTGCAGGGGCGGATCCAGGATATAATGACAGGGGGGGCACCATGATAAAAAAGGGTTTGGGTGGGGGAGGGGCGGTGTTAGTGGTGCCAGTGTACATGCTAAGAGAGCGGCAGGAGAGGGTGGAAATGGAATGGCATTTAAAGTACGCAGCCCACCATGGCGACAAAAGTAAAGGATGTAGTTGTGCGCGCGCCAAAGGCGCGCTCCGGAAAAGGGTGTGTGGCCACTCAACAGGGGGCGTGTCAACACCATATACAACTTCTACACATTATGCAACAAAATACTAGACCCCATTATACTTGCCCCTTACACATGATGCCAAATGGAATGAGCCAAAATTTACATAATGCCACATGGATTGAGCCAAAATTCAAATAATGCCACATGGATTGTGTCAAAATTCACATAATGCCACATGGATTGAGCCAAAATTTACATAATAACACACACGGATTGAGCCAAAATTCACATAATGCCAAATGGATTGTGTCAAAATTCACATAATGCCACACGGATTGAGCCAAATGCATAAAATGCTATACGGATTGAGCCAAAATTTACATAATGCCACATGGATTGAGCCAAAATTCACATAATGCCACACGGATTGAGCCAAAATTCACATAATGCCACACGGATTGGGAAAAAATTCACATAATGCCACATGGATTGAGCCAAAATTCACATAATGCCACACGGATTGAGACAAAATTCACATAATGCCACATGAATTGAGCCAGAATTCACATAATGCCACACAGATTAAGCCAAAATTCACAATACACTTCATAAACAGGGACATTGTCCACCAAAAGCTCGCATTAAACATTTACACCATAATGTCCATTACACGTTAAGTTACACGCCATTATGTGTTATGCCAAACACCATAATGCCTATTAAAAATGATGCTACATAAGTGCTGCTTCTCTACATGCTCATTGCCAGAGATTCCATGCTCGTTGCCATGTGGTATTACATGCTCATTGCCAAGGGGGAATACATGCTCGTGGTAAATGGGGGACAGCCGCCGCCAGGCAGAAGTGATAGCCACTGACAGTGGCAGAGCCTTGCTGTATTCAGAGCACTGCAGGTCCCGGCTATTTGAAATAATCCCCTTTTCACACCAGAAAATGCATTCCCAGGTTGGCCCCTTTTACACAAGCCTAGTCCCTGCATTTTCTGGTGTGAGGGGGAGAGAAAACCACCCCTCCCCCCTTTAACCAGCTGTCTCATTTAACCGGCTATATCTTCGGAACCAACTGACCCATTTACATGAGACAAGTATTATATTGAAGAACTTTTGATCGGGCTTTGAATGATTTTGGTCCAGTGAAACTGGAACGTTTGGTTCCAGAGTAATTTGCTCTCAAAGAACATGAACAGCCATGAAATTACATTTAAAAAAAAATAATCGGTTTACACGCTATATCTCTGGAACCGATTGACCGATTTGGACAAGCCTGGTATCAAATTGAAGGCCCAGCGATTTGGAATTGAATGAAATGAACCATAAGCTTCTGTGATGCCAGGGTGGCAACTGGCAGCCATCGGAACCGGGTGGGGGTCGGAATTGACGGGTCCCATATTATCCTATGGGGAAAAAATGTTACAGGTTTGCCAGGCGATATCTCCGGTTCCCGGGGGGCTAGAGACACAGGGCTGGGCTCGTTGGAAAGCCCTGGTCCTCAGCTACAAAATAAATGACAGGGGGGCACATGCCCGGGTGCCCCCCCCCCCCTGAATCCGCCACTGATCAGTTGTATTTGACTGATTCGTATTTTCCCGATACAAATTCGTATTTTAAATACAAATTCGTATTTTGAAATACAAATTCATATTTTAAAATACAAATTCGTATTGGCAGCCTGCACAGATCAGCCAGATCCGTGCAGGCTTCAGTGTGTAAAAAAAGACAGAAAAATAAGTAAATAATTGAAAAAAAAAAAGAGTGTGTGGGGACACCCCCCCCCCCCCCCCCCCCACGGCTATAACCAGTAACAGCCTCAAAGAACCAGGGCTGGTTCCCAAAATACGGGGGACAAAACGCGTAGGGGTCCCCCGTATTTTGAAACCCAGTCCCAGGCCCAACCACAGCCGGGGGGAGACTATTTTATTCAAGTCCCCCCAGCCAAAGTATTCATCCCTCTGACCGGTCAGCCTTGGCAGGGGTCCTGGGGACCCCCCCCAATAAAGGGGTCCCCCTCCTCCAGGACTTACCTGGCCAGACTGAAGCCTGGTGCTGTCACCGGTGGCCCTAGAGCGGTGGCCACTGGGCTAATAAAGTGTAAAAAAATAGAAGAAACCATTGGGTTTTGTTGTGGAACTAAGGGTGACATTCTATGGGATGCGATTATCGTTTTTTTGCGGTAATTAGACCACAAAATGGCGATATCGCATTTTCCCATTAAATCGTTTATTTAATGGAATGCGCTCAGGGACTGAAATCGCATATTATGTGCGTTAAGGTATGCTGAATAAAAATGCGAGATTAATTCGCATTTTTATCGCATCCAGATGTTTTCCAATACAAAAGTATACAAGTCGCATATTTAATGCTATGCGCATTTGCACATCGCATTTTTTAAGTGACTAATTATCGCACTAATTTCAGACCTGGGTCTGTAAGGCGAATTAGCCAGAACCCTGCACAGATCGCAATGTTCTGTGCAGGGTTCTGCTGTCAAAAATAAAAGAAAGGGTTAAAAAACAAAAAAAACGAGCGCGGGGTCCCCCGCCCGAGTATAACCAGCCCCGGGCTCACTGAGCCGGTGCTGGTGACATAAAATCAGGGTCCCCGACAAATAGGGGTCCCCTTGATTTTATGAAACCAGCACCAGACTCAAGGTCCGGCGCTGGTTCCCAAAATACGGGGGACAAAGTGACTAGGGTCCCCCGTATTTTAAGAACCAGCACCGGACACAACCAGCCAGCAGGGTAATGCCACAGCCGGGGGAAACTTATTATATAAGCTCCCGCGGCCAAAGCATTAACCCCCTGGCTGGTCAGCATGGGCAGGGGTCCTAGGAAAGTGGGGACCCCCCCAATGAAGGGGTCCCCCCCCTCCAGGACTTACCAGCCCATGCTGATAGTCCGGGGCTGTCCCCGATGCCCCTGGCCGGTGGGCATCGGGCTGATGATTTGTGTAAAAAAAATAATTAAAACTATTGTTTTACACTGGCGAACTATGAGTCCCAGCAAGCCTACCCCGCATGCTGGGACTTGGGGAACCACAAGTACCAGCATGCGGGGCATTAAAGGGCCCGCTGGCACTTGTAGTTCTGCAGTGAAAAAAATAGTGCACAAAATCACACTGACACCCTGTAAAATAAAACTTTAATACACACAAAACACACACACACTGATACTTACCTACCTTGAGCCCGTAGGTCGGTCCCTGGATCCTGGGTCCGTCCTCCGGGGCTCCAGGGCAGAAGAGTCCGGTTCCGGGGCCTTGGTCCTGGTTCCGGGGCTGGTCCTGGGGTTCCGGGGCTCCTGGCCTGCAGAATCCGGGGTCCGGGATCCGAGGTAGTCCAGAGGGGTACCTAAGGAAGCAAATCCAACTTACCTGGTCCCCGGCGGCGACCTCGGACTCCTCACCGGTGACTGCGCTTCTCCCATCTGCTACCCGGCTTGCAGGACTTTGACCGGCGCTGAGATGTTTCCTCCTCGTCGTCTCTGGACAGAATGATTTCTTGGCCAATCAGAAGTAACATCTCAGCGCATCTAGAGCAGAGATGTTTCCTCCTTGGCGTCTCTAGTTAGAATGATTTCTGGCCAATCAGGAGCCGACTTTCTCGGCTCCTGATTGGCCAAGAAATCATTCTGTCCAGAGACGCCGAGGAGGAAACATCTCAGCGCCGGTCAAAGTCCTGCAAGCCGGGTAGCAGATGGGAGAAGCGCAGTCACCGGTGAGGAGTCCGAGGTTGCCGCCGGGGACCAGGTAAGTTGGATTTGCTTCCTTAGGTACCCCTCTGGACTACCTCGGATCCCGGACCCCGGATTCTGCAGGCCAGGAGCCCCGGAACCCCAGGACCAGCCCCGGAACCAGGACCAAGGCCCCGGAACCGGACTCTTCTGCCCTGGAGCCCCGGAGGACGGACCCAGGATCCAGGGACCGACCTACGGGCTCAAGGTAGGTAAGTATCAGTGTGTTTGGTGTGTATTAAAGTTTTATTTTACAGGGTGTCAGTGTGATTTTGTGCACTATTTTTTTCACTGCAGAACTACAAGTGCCAGCGGGCCCTTTAATGCCCCGCATGCTGGGACTTGTGGTTCCCCAAGTCCCAGCATGCGGGGTAGGCTTGCTGGGACTCATAGTTCACCAGTGTAAAACAATAGTTTTAATTATTTTTTTTACACAAATCATCAGCCCGATGCCCACCGGCCAGGGGCATCGGGGACAGCCCCGGACTATCAGCATGGGCTGGTAAGTCCTGGAGGGGGGGGGGGCCCTTCATTGGGGGGTCCCCACTTCCCCAGGACCCCTGCCCATGCTGACCAGCCAGGGGGTTAATGCTTTGGCCGCGGGAGCTTATATAATAAGTTTACCCCGGCTGTGGCATTACCCTGCTGGCTGGTTGTGTCCGGTGCTGGTTCTTAAAATACGGGGGACCCCTAGTCACTTTGTCCCCCGTATTTTGGGAACCAGCGCCGGACCTTGAGTCTGGTGCTGGTTTCATAAAATCAAGGGGACCC
Source organism: Crinia signifera (assembly GCF_055691185.1). Lineage (NCBI taxonomy): Eukaryota > Metazoa > Chordata > Amphibia > Anura > Myobatrachidae > Crinia > Crinia signifera. The sequence continues at coordinate 34,795,986 of NC_139228.1, read as the reverse complement.
CTATTTGTCGGGGACCCTGATTTTATGTCACCAGCACCGGCTCAGTGAGCCCGGGGCTGGTTATGCTCGGGCGGGGGACCCCGCGCTCGTTTTTTTTTTTACAACTTTGCGCTGTCCTGCAAATGTGCGATTTTCAGACATGAAAATCGCACATTTTCAGGACTAAATACAGCGCACCACTTCGCTGCAAATCGCCCCTCTTCGCACTTTTCAGCCTCCAATGCGCATCACATTAAATATGCGCATTTTGACTGAAAAATGCGATTTTAAAATTGGCGATTTGCGGCGATGTGGTGCGCAAATAAAACATGCGCATTTAGCGCATAGCATAGAATCTCACCCCCTGAGGCCAAGCAAGCCTTGAACGCATACGGGGACTTGGAGAACCACAAGTCCCAGCATGCGGCCCATTAATAGGCTTGCTGGGACTCTTAGTTCCACAAAACCAATAGTTAAATAAAAGCACACTGACACATAATAAAAATAAAACTTTAATACACACAGAGCCCATACATACTGATAACTTACCTATCTTGATCCCGTAGGTAGCCCTCGGTCCTGGTCCGGTGTCGGCGTCATGGTCTGGTGTCGGCGTCCTGGTCCGGGTCCGGTGTCCGAAGAAATCCATAGGGGACCTGTGGAAGGAAATTATACAAATACGAATGTGCCATAAATACAAATGGACGTATTTTCAGGATAGTATATCCCGAAAATACGAATACGTTTAAAATATGTGTATTTTTGGATACAAATACGCCTATTTTATACGAATTAGGCTTAGTAAATTTCCCCCATGTAATTTAAAATGAATAATTCACACCTCAGTGATATTTCATATATGAGTCGAATTTGTGCCACTTTAATGGCGAAGTAGGATATTCCCAATTCTTACATAGATGAAGTGCAATCTGAAAAGATGATTAAATTGAGCAATGAGTGTCAATTTGCCTGTGGGTGATTTTAAATATACAAGTCCCGTTTTTAGGTATTCTTTCATAGACCTTTAGAGGTCAGAAGGTTTGAATTTGTTACGGGCAGTCTCAGTTCAAACACCACTAGATTAAATCTTGTTTGCAAAGCGCTGTGTGATCCTCACATATAGGCCCTTATTCTGGTTCACTCGCAAAGGCAAATTCCTTCTCAAATGGACAAAACCATGTGAACTGCAAGGGGGGCAGATGTAATTTGCAGAAAGAATTAGATTTGGGTGAGTTATTTTGTTTCTGTGCAGGGTAAATACTGGCTGCTTTATTTTTACACTGCAATATAGATCTCACTTTGAAGTAAAACCCCACCCAAATCTAATTCTCTCTGCACAAGTTACATCTGCCCCACCTGCAGTGCACATGGTTTTGTCCATGAGAAGGAATTTGCCTTTGCGAGTGAACCAGAATATCCCCCATAGTTTAGTTGCAGTCAAATGCCGCTACTTTAATAGGGAATTACACATCAAGGTGTCACGTGTGGTGGCTCCACTAGGAAGCCTGTTGCTCTCCTGCACACCGAAATTAAAGATATTTTTTATAAAGAGAACCCCAAATTTTCTTGAATAAACTAGAGGGGGTGCTGTTCCCGGCAGTCAAGCATATAGCATATTGGACAAAGAAGGAAAGGAACTGCTCAAGGGGGAACGCACTAAAGAAATAGAATCGTAAAAAATAACTTTTAATACATCATAATTAATAATCCCACAATTAACTTGAATGGGAGTACAGCGAAAAATGAAAGTTTAAAATATTAGACATACACACACATACACACAATGTGCACAAAAAGACAGGGAATCAGTGCTTTAAAAATGACACTTACGTCCTGACCAAAAATTATGCTCACAAAATAATAGCCAAAGATGTGGTCTTTTTTTGATCACGGAAAAAATGTGTGTGGCCCTGTTCAGTAATTAATCTCCAATTAACCAGTGTAAATTTCTGAATTTAATTCAACCTATTTGTAGTGACACTGCCACCTTCTGGTGGATTTAATGACAAGGTGTAAGTGGTTCAGGGACCTTTCTCACCAAGGACCTCTGATACACTATCCTATTGCACCATCTAGTGGTGATTTTGGGAATATTATACAACTTTGAGCACAGTTTCAGGGCATCTGCTACCTGCTTCAAACTAGGTGTATAGAGTTTGACACCTAGGATGGTCTGATAGCGCCCTTAATAAACCAACATCATTTTATTAATCATTTATCAGGCTAGTGAGCATATTTGGACAGTCAATAACCGACACTAGTGTTTCGCTTAGCTTTGTCAAGGCCTTGACAAAGCTAAGCGAAACACTAGTGTCGGTTATTGACTGTCCAAATATGCTCACTAGCCTGATAAATGATTAATAAAATGATGTTGGTTTATTAAGGGCGCTATCAGACCATCCTAGGTGTCAAACTCTATACACCTAGTTTGAAGCAGGTAGCAGATGCCCTGAAACTGTGCTCAAAGTTGTATAATATTCCCAAAATCACCACTAGATGGTGCAATAGGATAGTGTATCAGAGGTCCTTGGTGAGAAAGGTCCCTGAACCACTTACACCTTGTCATTAAATCCACCAGAAGGTGGCAGTGTCACTACAAATAGGTTGAATTAAATTCAGAAATTTACACTGGTTAATTGGAGATTAATTACTGAACAGGGCCACACACATTTTTTCCGTGATCAAAAAAAGACCACATCTTTGGCTATTATTTTGTGAGCATAATTTTTGGTCAGGACGTAAGTGTCATTTTTAAAGCACTGATTCCCTGTCTTTTTGTGCACATTGTGTGTATGTGTGTGTATGTCTAATATTTTAAACTTTCATTTTTTGCTGTACTCCCATTCAAGTTAATTGTGGGATTATTAATTATGATGTATTAAAAGTTATTTTTTACGATTCTATTTCTTTAGTGCGTTCCCCCTTGAGCAGTTCCTTTCCTTCTTTGTCCAATACACATCAAGGTGTCAAAAGATGGTATAGATGGTAAGTATGCGGGTTCTGATGACCATCAGCGTCACCAATGATGCGGGTGTCCTAGTTCCGGATGCCGCTAGCTGTCAGCGCCGGGAGCCTGTCCACTGTCTATACAAGGGAGCCTCTACTGTAGTGTGGGTGTCCCAGCTCCAGACACTGCTGGCTGATTCACACCGGGAGCCCAAATGCTGCCGTAGGGGAAAACCGCTGCTGTGGGCGCGGCTGTCTCACCACCGCTCAGAGATCCTTCTCTGGGCGTGCGAGTACTCGCGGTTAGATGTTCTTTTGCCGCTAATAGGAAAACCACCTCCGTCGGTTGTTAGTGGATTGCCAGGGGTATATCCAGCTGGTGGTCCAAACAAACAAAAAAGTAGATGCATTAAAAGTTCAACATGAGTTGTTAAAAAAAAAAAAAAATTGTGCCAAAGTCGACACCTGTCGACATGGACCACCAATTAGTGTAAAGCGTATCCTTCGCTCGACACAATTGTAGTCCATGTGTATGGTAAAGTATGAAAAAGTAAAAAAAAAATTAAAAACCTCATGTCGACCTTTTCATGTGTCTTCCTTTTGACTCTGTCAAAGTTGCATGTCGAACTTTTGGTGGTGACCTATTGAATCATTCTAGACACTAGATTAGGCCTGGCAAACTTGTGGCTCTCTGGCAGTTGTGAAACTACAAATCCCAGCATGCCTTGCCACAGTTTTGCTATTAGGGAATGCTAAAACTGTGGCAATGCATGCTGGGATGTGTAGATTCAGTTGGGGAGCCACAAATTGGTCAGGCTTGCACTAGATCTATCAACCAGAATCACAAGGAGACCATGCAGCCTCTCCCAAACTCCCATGACATCAGGACATCACAGCTAGGGGTTCTGGGAAGTAGAGCACTGCCGCAGAAGGCAGCACAACACACGGGCTGTAGGATGACGGGCCGGAGCATCCTTTGGGAATACCTGCACCTTGTGCAACAGTACCATTTGTTCGTCCCAAGTTACGACCCTCATACTGAGCTGTTTCTTTCCCATCGGGGGTCAAGGACAAAAATTAGGGTGTGCAAATGCATGGGGTCACCTATCCAATGTATAGCACTGTATGCACAAATTTAAGCATGTGCAGACCCCCTGTGTGAATGCATTCGCGAGTGTGATACACCATGAAGGCATTCGCACTGGCAGGGAAGGGGGTGTACAGGGGGCGGTGCAGGGGAACGCTGGGCGCGGATCAAGGTCTGCTCAGGATGGGTGGCTGATGTCACATGATGTCAATACCGACCCCCTCTCCGGCTATATCCATCAGCAATAAAGACAGTCTAGACTGACTTATTTGCGACTGGGGAAAAAAATCGGTACTTGTTTAGTTTCACGGCGGCACCTTACGCTACGCTGTCAGTGTAGCCCAACGGCAGCCAAGCATAGTCAGCGTAGTGTACCCGCGGCAGCCCTGCGTAGTCAGCGCAGTGTCCCCGTCAGGCAGCGTAGTCACAGTAGTGTCCCCAAGATGTCACTCACCACCTCTCCCCATCTGGCTCGTTTTCCGCGTCCCCTCGCGGGGCTTGCTGCGCTCACCACGCTTTATAAAATCAACTCCATGCCGATTTAGATAGTGGGGGTATGAACAGGTCAGGAGGACACGTACCGCATCCCCTCGCAGGGCTCGCTGCGCTCGCCACGCTTCGCTCACCACACTTCGGGCTGACGTGGATAGTGGGGGTGTTTCAGGAACACATTCACACCTGTCGTGTCATCCATGTGAAACAATAATGATGACACGTGTTAACTGTTAAATGGATTTTACTGAGTGATGCGGCGGGGAAGGTAAGCGGCGGCTGCCACCGAGTCCAGAGGGGTGTGTGATGCGCAGAGTCTGGGGGGAGGGGGGGAGAGAGACGAGGCTCTTGTGTAAAAGGGGTACTAGAGGTGCGTGGTAGAGTCTGCATAGGACCCAACAATTCCTGATCTGCCTTACATGCACTATGGGGGTTATTCTGGTTTATTCTGGTTTATTCCTTCTGGACAAAACCATGTGCACTGCAGGGGGGCAGATGTAACATGTGCAGAGAGAATTAGATTTGGGTGAGTTATTTCGTTTCTGTGCAGGGTAAATACTGGCTGCTTTATGTTTACACTGCAATATAGATGTTTGAAGTACAAATCCCACCCAAATCTAACTCTCCCTGCAGTGCACATGGTTTTGTCCATCTAAGAAGGAATTTGCCAGAAGGAGTAAACCAGAATAACCCCCTATATCATGTTATCCTCCGTTTGTCCAGCAGGTGGAGCTGTTATTCCAGAGACGCTGTATAATAGCGCCAGATTCCTATTTTAAAGCTGTGATTTGGATGAACCTGGAAATAGTATCCTGCATGAGGGACATTGTGGAATATAAAATGTGGAGGCTAAGTCATTTCCTGTATGTTAATGACTGTTATGTACTGACGCAGGAGGGAAGTTATGTTCTTGTCCCTGCCAGTAAGTGTGGATATAAGTGAAATGGGAAATGGTCGGTAGGTCGACACCATTAAGGTCGACCACTGAAGGACAACAGGCCTTAGGTCAACACAGACAAAAGTTCAACATGCCTGAGGTTGAAAGGGTCAAAAGTTCGACACACGCATTACGTGGACATTGGGAAGGTCAACAGTCAAAAAAGGAGGACATAGGGTTTTCACAGTTTTTTTAGCCGACATGTGCTGACGGGAGGTATTTCATACCCTACCATCCACTAGGGTGTGGAGGGAGAATATAATAGTGTGCTCGGAGCATGGCGAGCGCAGCAATCCATGTGAGGGGTCGCAGTGCACTGGTACGGTGTCCATGTTGACTATGTCGACATTTGGGACAAAAAAAACATGAAAAACAAATGTCGACCTTCCCAATGTCGACCTAATGATTGTGTCAACCTTTTGACCCAATCAACCTTAGGTATGTCAACCTTTTGTCTGTGTTGGCCTAAGGTCGGTCGACCTTCAGTGGTCGACCCAATATATGTCGACCTTAAGGTGGCCATACACTGCTGCGATGTCTCTCTGCAGTGTGCGGCCAGCCGATACCCTGTGAACTTCCCGTATGTCGACCTTAATTTGGTTGACCCAATGACCAATACCCAAGTGAAATGTGCACGATCAAGCTGTGAGGAGGTTCAGCTCTCTAACCTGCATAGACGCAGCGGCAACTTGGTTCTGTACTGGTCAGACACGTTTCAGGGCCAGCAGAAGGAGAGTGTTGGTGAAACGGGCACAGTATAACTTATACAAAGTTATTATTGTTCGACAAGCCTGAGATTGGGTTCTAGAGCATATTGGGAATATAAGGAATGCTCAAGCTGATCTAACCAAAATGAAGAAACTACCAACAGTGGCTGGTTGTGTCTATGAAACATGCAGGGAATCATAACACCAGTAAAGCCTATGACCTTGAAAAAGTCAGCTTGGAGATCTGATGAACACACTTCTGAGACGTCAGAATGAATGGATATTCAGATTTGGATCACTTGCCCCATATGGTTTAAATTAGGCCATTTTGGGGCCTTACTTTAATGAAGAACATTATTGTTGGCCCTTTGGTTACCCGCTTAACATACTTGCCGACTTTGGCATACTCCTTTCCGGGAGAAGCCCGGAGAGGAGTGAAAGGGGGTGGGTAGAGGCTTCGTTTTGGGGGCGGGGCACGGGTGATGTCATCAAGCCCCGCCCCCATGACGGGACGAAGCCTCAATTTGCGGGTCTGTGGGTGGGGGGAGGGGCTAAAAATGCCGCGAAATGCCGCAAATTGCGTCATTTAGCCCCGCCCCCTCCCCGTGGACCCGCGAAAGTCATAGTTTTTAGACCGCGGGGAGAGGGGGAGCCGGGGCTGTAGGGAAATGCGGGAGACTTGCCCCCCTTCCCGGGGGACCGGGAGGGGGACCCGATTTGCGGGACCCTCCCGGCCATTTCGGGAGGGTAGGCAAGTATGCCGCTTAATAGCACCGATTTTTCCATTCCACATTCCGTTAATATTATTTTTGGGACACACTTATGAATTCTGTTGATACTTGTTGAAACAGGACTTTTGTCTCTGGGAATAGATGCTATGCACATGCGCACAGTGTTTATTCACCCAACTGCCCCCACAGCGGGAAACTGGGATGGTCCCTCGAAAATTGAGACAGTCGGGAGGTATGTCTTTTTCCACTAAAGTGTGTCCGATGGAAGATTAAGAGGACAGTGTGGTCAGCTCATACTTACCTACTTTTGAAAACTAGTTTCAGGGAGATTATAGTTGGAAATGGAATTTTGCACGGCGTGTCACGCTCCATCCAAAGGATTTGTCTAGTTCCAGATATGGAGATATTGTGAAAAGAGATTGTGAATGTGGCACCTAGAAGCGTGGGTGTGTGTTACTACATCTGAGAGGAATCTTTTAAATTGAATTATATCCAAATGTAGATGAGCCCCAAAGCAGTTAGTAAGAGCTACTATACTTGGTAAACTGCTGAGTTTGAAGAAACTCAGGAGCCCGAGGTGTGCTCCCTACCACCAGTGCTGTGCCTAAACACGTGCAAAGGGGGCCATGCGATCGAATTGGGCCATCTCCCGAAGGAGACGGGCCTCCGTTTTTCCCCTAACCCCTCTCAACCATAAGGCCAAAGAGAGGAAAATAGGGAACGGTGGGTCCTCTTCGCCGAAGATTAGAGAGACCCTCATTCCTCAACCCCCGGAAGGGTTAGGACGGTGGGTCCTCCACACCCGAAGGTTTGGAGAGACCCTCAGTAGACTTCCCTCCGCCTTGCGGCTCGGGGTCGTCCTCGGGGGACCGAAGCTCTTCCCAAAAGGCGAGAGCTTCGGCACATTGGGGAAATGGAAGGCCCGAAAGGGTCGACCACACTACCCAAAAAAACGTGACAAAACAACAAAAAACAAGGAACGTGAAAAGTGACAAATGTGAGAGGGGAAGAGAAATAAATAATAAAGATACCATAGCCAGAAGGCCGGGGTGGGGGTGTGAAAAATTGTCCTACCCCATCCAAAAGGACGAGGTAAGGACGTGCAGCGCTACCTGAAGGGAAGTGCGCAGTGCAAGTGCTTACTAGTGCATGGTGATTTTGGGATCACCCGTGCATGTTCGGCACCCCCAAGTTTCCCCGGGGGCACAGTGCAGCCTCGGACTCCAAGCAACCGACCGATCAGCGTCCGACCAAGGTTTCTCTGTTCCCAACTGCTGGGAAACAGTACTGATGATTTAATGTAAATGTATCTCTCATTCTTTTTCCCTCAAAAAAATGTAACAGTGTAATGTGGGCTAGGTGAAAGATGGAGATTGCTAGACTAATGAGGGAGAGAGGGAGATTACTGCTATTTCAGGGAGTCTCCTGCAGAATGCAGGAGGGTAGGCAACTATGGGTCAGGCTATGACATCCAAGCTGATCAGTGTACAAAAAATCATATTCACCTACCCAGGGATCAGCGCTCTACTGAGGCCTGCCTGTCATCGGGGCTCCCTGCCTCTTCTGTGACCCCCAGTGCAGTAAAATGATGCTGCAAAACAGCAGTTCACCTTCCAGCACTAGAGGTCACGGCAGCAGGGAGACCCGATGACCCTCCAGGAGCTCCCCGGTTTAGGTGCTTATGATCAGCATTGTTGTCGGCGACGCATAAATGTATTTTTTGCAAAACATACACCGATAATGATGCAGAATGGCAGGATGGAGCTTTCTCACGTGATCTGTCCGTGCATGCGATAATTGAAACATCTATGTGATGTAATCATTTAAGGATTGCGAATTGGGCCAAAATTATTACAGCACATCAGCATCTGAGAATAGGGATGGTCACAAATCTGCCCTTAAATGACTACTCTCCACAGATCTTATATCTGTGAGTCTGATCATGTTAACTATGAAAGAATACTAGGTTGCAATTAGCCGTATAGTCCTGCATTTAACCTGCCCCAATTATACACATCCAACTCTGGGCCTGATTCTAATCGCATCAGTCCCCGGCGTGTTTGCACCGGGGACTGATGTTGGAGCACTGCGCATATTCACTTCTGCGCATGTGCAGGGCCTCGGTGCGGGCACCTTCAGTGACTTGCAAAGCCGCCGTGGTGCTCGCAAAGGTGGGGCGGGATAGAGGCTGGATCACAGGACATCAGCCGCCCTCCCAGTTCTCAGATCCAGATGATGCAAGATTTGGGAGCAGGGTAGAAATCATTCGATGGTCCCCGACCATCGATTGATTTCTGCCCCACATGCTACCCTGCAAATGGATGTTTATGCAAAACATTGATTCGCAAAGCAGCGGGGATATTCATAGGGCGGCGGTGAGTGGGCATTTGGATGCCCGGCGGGCGGCATTAGCAGGCTTGTTAAGCAGCGACCTTTCACTGCTTAGCGGACCTGAATGACCCCCTCTGTTCTAACAGTCATTGAATTAGGTGTTATTCTTACACATTTAGCTGTGACTGGCCACCGGCTAGACCCCCTCCAGTTCGCCTGCCAATCTAATCGATGCATTGAGGACGCAGTCAACCTGGGCCTGCACTACATTCTGCAGCACCTGGATATGCCTGGTACCTATGCAAGGGTCCTGTTTGTCGACTTCAGCTCGGATTTCAACACAATCATCCCCAACATCCTCCACCCCAAACTACTCCGCCTAGGAGTCCCTGAAGCTACGTGTTCTTGGATTGTGGACTTTCTGACCTATAGAAAACAAGTTGTGAAAGCGGAATTCACCTCCCAAGTGCGGTCCATCAGCACAGGAGCCCCCCAGGGCTGTGTACTCTCACCCCTGCTCTTCTCCCTGTACACCAACGACTGCACCTCAGAGGTGCAATCAGTAAAGATATTCAAATTTGCCGATGACACTACGTTATTGGCCTTATCAAGGACGGCGACGAATCGGCCTACAGACAAGAAGTGGACCGAATGGCCCGGTGGTGCATGCGCACAGCATCTATTCACAACTGTTCACTGGGTGACAGGGGGACTCCCAACGGGATGCAGTTAAAATCCCGGCGGTCGGGATCCCGCCGCCGGAATCCCGACCGCCGAAATCCCGACACTTTCTCTATCCGTGGGTGTCCACGACACCCCTGGAGGGAGAATAAATTAGCGTGCCGAGCGTAGCCCGCAAGGGGGGGGGGCGATCCACGTCCCCCCCTTGTCGGGATTTCGGTGGTCAGGATTTCGGCGTTTGGATTTTGAACACCGGGATCCCGACCGCTGGGATTTCATACTGAATCCCTCCCAACTGCCCCCTGCCGCAGGACCCTGCCGGCCCCAGGCAGGACAGGGGAACATCCCCAAAAAACGGAAAGTGGGACAGTTGGGAGATATGATTTAGCTCTCTCTGCATTATCTCTCTCCAAGGTACATGTGTCCCTAAATGTTGTTCACCTGCAAATAGGGCATTTGAGAATTCTTACCCCCTTTTCCACAAGTTCTTCTAACATTATAATGGCTATTAGGAACCAATAGCATGCATGATGATTACAATGTGTTGTGATAAATGCACACAATGCATGGGCGACAGCAGTCACATCCCCTGCCAAACACTGTAACAGGAGAGATGCCTGTCATCAGCCTGTCGTCCAACTGTCACAGACACACAACACCCTGCCTCAATAGTCCGTAGAGAACAATCTGTCTGTGAATAGAATTTAGCTGAATTAGAATGTCCCACAGGGAATTAAATTTTTCTCCACTGGTCTAGTGATAACTTCCCTGCCTACCACGTGATAGGCTGCTGGACGTGCCTCTCTGAGAGCAGAGACCGTGGTTGGGTGAATGTAGCATTACGTAGAAGGTCAGGGAATCCCGGAAGTGACCAGGAACAACAAGTCAAGCCTGCCGGGTGCAACACGTGCTGGATCCGGGTACACAGAAACTGTGTGCTCTCAAGGGCTTCCCTATAGCACAGACATTTGCGTGTGAACATAAGGTATCTTTCATTTATCATTAACCTTTCTTCAGTACTCTCTATTGCACAGGTAGTGTCTCCCTAAAGGGTTCATTACCCCTTACTTGGCAGCAAACTCAGGGACTTTAAAAGTCTCCTAGTATTGTATTTAGTGGCTAATGTGGGGCATCACTGCAGTGTGGCACATGTCATATATACCTTATCTATCATATAAGGAAGCAGACTCTTCACTAATTACATTAAATAAAGATTTGTTCACTTTTATTCAATTATCAATTTGCTTTTTTTTGTGTGAAGTCACTGTGATCACCATGATTAAAAAATTGTATTATCTTATTAATTTATCACCACACTTAAGCATGTATTCGCATTAATATAATATCACTTATAAATAATACACTATTTATATTATAATTCTTCAAAACGTTAACATAACAATCATATCTTTTTAATAGTGGAACACTAGCACCAATTTATATTATGATATAACACAGAACATTATAAATTATTAATATCAAAATACTCAGTTTTAATAAACTTATTTCATTTAATTTACAAATATAGAAGGAAGATTTCACATGGTCGAATCTTCTACATATTGATCTAATGCAGAGGTTCTCAAACTGTGGATCCTGACCCCAAAGTGGGTCGCGACTCCATGTTGCTGACCATCAGGTTGATGACTTTTCTGGAAAATCTGTTGAATTGTCTGTTATTTTAGACTCCTCCAATCATGAGCCTCCACAATGCTGTTGTGCCATGCATGTCCTGTCTGCTGACTACACATGCGATGTGATGAACTTCTGCAGTAACTTGCTGGGGTCCTGAAATTATTTTTATTGTCTGATGGGGTCCCAGAGCAAAATAGTTTGAGGTTCCCTGATCTAATGTATATCTTAATTATGAAGACTCTGTACCTATCCCTTTTAAATCAAATAAAATCTGCAGTCATACAGAACGCAAGCTGAAACCTATTTTTATGGAACCATCAGCACATTAGGTTGTTACCTGCGGGACCAAAAAGTAAAAACATAAAACAAAAATAAAATCCAAATAAACACAAACAACAAAGGAAAATAATATATGGGGAACTTTCTTATTTCTTATTTGTTGATAGACCTGTCAATTAATCCAATTCAAATTGTATAAACAAATGACAGGCAGTAATGACGATGCTGATACTTATCTAGCCATTTATTGGATCCCTGTCACGCCACTCAAAATAACTGGAGAATTCATTGGTTACTCTCCACAATAAAAATCCTTCCAGCCCCGCAGTTGGGTTGGACCTATGATTAAGCTCTAATGCGAAACGTACGTCAGGACGTTCATGGGGGGAGACGGTAAACATGCTTCATGTGACCGGCCCTACCCCCTAGAGCAGGGCTGGGCAACACCGGCCCTCCAGATGTTAGTGAACTACACATTCCAGGATGCTTTGCATTAGTTTTGCTATGTGGCCATGCTGAAACTGATGCAAGGCATGCTGGGATGTGTAGTTCATCAACATCTTCAGGGCCGGTGTTGCCCAGCCCTGCGCTAGAGGCTGTCCGTTAGACATGCGTGTCAGCATTTATGCTGCAAACTATTGATAAAGTGTGAATTGTGTGGCACTTGATATTGTGTGTATCTGCAAGTTACAATCCAGTAACGGAATTTATGTGCCTATATTTGTATAGTACATACAGCGGAGCCGGCAATTGATCAACAGCCGGCTTTTTGGACAATGCCGACAATATATTAAATACTGCACGTGTTCCATTTCATGTATTATACCTAAGGACTATCCTAGTGTTCATTCTAGAACCCGCCATCTTTTTTTAGAACTCATGCAGTTCCTGTTCCCTGCCTGGGGTGTCGCTGTCTGCTTTAGTGCTTCTAGCACAGGTCTGGTTTGCATATCAGTGCTGATATGTAGACCACACTGTGCTAGAAGCACTACAGCAGACAGCGACACCCCAGGCAGGGAACAGGAACTGCATGGGTTTTCAAAGATAGCGGGTGTTAAAATGAACACTATATCCTATATTGTCACATTATACAGCAAATATATGTGTTAGATGGTGAACAAAAAGCCTAAGGTTCTGGTTTAAGAATATTAACAATAGGTGAATTGTGTGAATACAGCCATCACCCACAGCTGCCGATTAAGTTAGATTCAGATTTAAATCAGCGGCTCCAGTGCTGCGAATATTTAATGAGTGCTCATTAAATATTCGCTGCTCTGAATTTAGGACCCAGCTCATTTGGCTGGGTTCTAAATACCGTTTCAGACCCGATTTTGATCCCAAAATACCGGGTCTGAAACGGGTAGGACCCTGCATTTTAACCGGTTTGAAAAAACTGTATTTTCAAACCGGTTAATTGGATCTGCACCTTTCAGACCGCACAGATTACTGTTTTAAAACGGTAAAAAAACGGCAATATACCGTTTACAAAGTGCGGTCTGAAAAGGGCATCAGAGAACCAGTTCGAACCACCACGCTACTATGATACATTTAGTATGTGACTAACATACATTGTTACCATCTAATCTTGACAACTCTAAACTCATGATAGGTATTTAAAATAAGATACAGTTGCACAGAATTATTACTTAATTGCAACACAATCCTATCATAGTAATTTTGAGACCTGTCATAGTGATACAAGTGCCATTTATCATATTGTTGTGACATATAGGAATTGTTGTGATCGGAACAATTAAAATTATTATAAGTGCAAGACTTCACACAGTGACAATTGGTTTGAATTATAGGTCATTAGGGCAGATAAATGCAAGGGTGATAAATAGAGATAAACGTTCAGCCAATCAGCTGCTAACTGCCATGTTACAGGCTGTGTTTGAAAAAAGTCAGTAAGGTGCTGATTGGCTGGAGGTTTATCTCTCTATAACCTTGCATTTATCTCTTGTTAAGGCTTAATACATCTGCCCCATTGAACCTTAATTATAAAACACACAAAACGGACAGCTCTATTTTAATTTGATATTTCACTCTTTATTACACTTAATTGCACTTTCACTTATATTTTAACCATATTTTCGCTGCTTTTTTAATTGTCAACAATAAAAGATAAATTGTAATAACAATCTTTCTTGGGACACCATACAAAATACAAATGTGTTAAACATATGCTATACAAGCAATGATTTGCCAGTTCTGAGTGCCCCTTGTAGGAATTATTTTTCTTTTTTGCTCGTCAAACGTTCATATTAATTCCTGGGATGCAACTCTCTGTAAATATATAAACCTGAAATAATAGGTACAATTGCATACAGAGATCATCTGGCAAGCATACCATCAGACTGTGCGGATTACATCTTTATATCTGAAATAAAGATAACTAGATTGCCTTAACACGACTGTGCTGTGTGTGTATTTAAGTAATCATGACCTCATACATTTTTGTCACAGCTTGCAGGGTCAGTATTCAGTAGGAATGCAGTTAAAATCCCGGCGTTCAGAATCCTGACCGCCGAAATCCCGACACATTCTCCCTCCGTGGGTGTCCACGACACCCCTGGAGGGAGAATAAATTAGTGTGCCGAGCGTAGCGAGGCACCGGGCCCGCTGCGTGGCGAGCGCAGCGAGCCCGCAAGGGGGGGCGATCCACGTCCCCCCCCCTTGTCAGCATTTCGGCTGTCGGGATTCCGGCTTCGGGATTCTGAACGCCGGGATCCCGACCGCCGGGTTTCAGTACTGAATCCATTCAGTTGACCCCCTGCACAGCTAAAACCGTGAGCCTCGCTTTTTGGGGCATTCTCACCATCCTGTGACAGTGAGGATTCCCCTGAAACGTCGAATACGGTAAGCGGCCGGTGGCCCTTTTTTTTTTCGGAGATCCCCTGCTGTTTAACCACCTTGCTGGTTGCATTGAGTATGGCCAGAGTGGCTCAGCCTTATAGACCCAAAATGTGTATTTATAGCAATTGCAAGACATATACCAAATATAAACTATAAATAATTTATCTAGCGCATTATAGAAAATGACAACTAGAATTTGGTTGTGAAAACTACCCCTTAGTTACTGTAGATGGTTGATAGAAGGTATGGATCCTATTAAAGGGGGGGGGAAATGGTTACAGAAACCAATTGGATCTCCACATTTGAGACTATGAGGGTATTTAATTAGTCCTGTTTTTTTAGCTAGGCAAGGCTAGGATGTTTACACCAATTTTTTTTTTTTTCTAGTGATTTTTCGCCCATGCCTTTTCAAATTTTGGGTGAAAAGTGAAAAGGCATGGCCAAAGATGATTAAAAGCCAGGTGAAAATGCCTGCAATTTCACCCAAAAATGGGTGGAAAAAACATGGTTCGGTGGCAAATTTAACGATCCAGGTGTCTCTGTCGCCACTACAAAAATTTTTGCCTAGGCAAAATATTGTCAATTTAATTGAGTAGGACAATTTCAAATTCACCCTAAAAAAGTGTGGCACAAATTGCATATCCCTATGTCCCCATTGATGATACAACTCTACAGCAGATGTATTCAACATGCAGTCATCCCAGCATGGCTAATAGCAGTGTGCTGGGATGTGTAAGTAAACATCTGAAAATAAAAATGTGCAAAATTAGGCTGTTTGTGTATATCTATCTATCTATCTATATATATATATATATCTCACTGCATACTGCTCCTCACCGCTAGGATGCATCAGCAGCCACTAGAGGGCGCCTGAGAGAGCTCCATGCAGGCGCTTGCACACCCTTAAGGGCCCTACGCATGGAAAGATTTTTTGCCAGATTCAGCATGAGAGATTTCACTTAAACTGAATCTCTCAGATAATAGGCACACACACACACACACACACACACACACACACACACACACACACACACACACACACACACACACACACACACTTGTACTAGAGATTCATAATGGGAGATTCAGCATGAGAGATATCAAATCTTTTAGGCGACTTCAGGGGAATACAAAAAGTATTCAAATTTAAATAATGGGTTGGAATAAAGCCTGGGGGAGTGTCATCTTGTCTATATAATCCTCCGGCCAGACAGTCTACATTAGTACAATAGTGGGATTTCAAAATCCTTGAATTTAAATAATAAAAAAAAAAATGGGTACTTGTGTAGTTTCACAACGGATCACATCATATGCAAATACCACATGTGATTTGCATACGATTTGATACACAATGCTATTGATACACAATGCATATCCACATCGTGTCCTCGCGACCTGTTCATACCCCCACTATCCACGTCAGCGCTGAGTTGACTTTATGAAGTGTGGCGAGTGCAGTGAGCCAACGAGCCTGAAGTGTGGCGAGTGGACGCGTAAAACGAGCCTAAAGCGGGGTGAGCGAACACGGATTACTGGACATGTATTCCACGTCCGCTCGTTTTACGCGGGGCTTGCTGTGCTCGCCACGCTTCGGGCAGGGTGGCTCGCTGCGTTAGCCACACTTTATAAAATCAACTCCACGTCGACGTAGATAGTGGGGGTATGAAAAGGTTGGGAGGATGCGTACTGCGTCTCCTTGCGAGGTGCGCTACGCTCGCCACGCTTCGGGCTGACGTGGATAGTGGGGGTGTGCTAAATCACATCGCAGATCGAATCGTATGCAAATATCGCATGCGATTTGCATACAATTTGCATGCGATCTGCTGGGAAGTGCCACCGTGAAACTACACAAGTACCAAAAAATTTAATAAAATGGCTTGTTCACAGCCGGGGACACTTATTATATAAGGTCCCGCGTCCAAAGCATTACCTCTGTGGCTGGTCATCCCTGGAGGAGAGGTGCCCCCCCTCCTGGGAGACAGAAGGCCGAGGTTTTCACTGGCACCCCAGTGTTAAAAACATTAGTGGCCAGTGGCCTTATAGATAAAAATTTGCGGTACAGTGCTCCACACCCCCCCACCCCCCCCCCAAAAAAAAATGCAGCTTCTGGGCGGCGTGCCTCTGGCATCAGTGACAGTCGCTCAGATGGCCCTGCTCATCCCCGCGCCACACATGCAGGAGATGAGCAGGAGCATAAGTGCGACTGCACTGAATTTACCGGCGGGTCCGTTCTGAATCCTGGGCGGATTCAGAACGGCGGGGCGCGCATGTAAATCACTGTGTGGGCTACACACACAGCAATTTACATGCATTTTCTGAGGGATTTAGTAAAATCCCTCAGAAAATTCCTGCAGGTTGGCCAGTGTGTGGGGTCCATTACACACATCAGTATCACAGTGCCATAGCTGGTAACTTGTGTGTGTGTGTATATGTTATAAAAGAGGTTAATTTGAATTCGGTGTGTGCAAGATAACAAAAGATATCAAGTTCCTGTTTTGTCACAGAGAACAAATTCAGGGCCGAATGCACAGTTCCGATGGCTTGTCGGAGCTCGCGGTCCAGCAGGCAATCAGGAGCTACCACTGCTGCTCATGATTGGCTGCTGAACTGCGAGCTTAGATTGGCTTGTGGACCTGCTCTGATACAGCCGGGTGGGTTGTCCACCGGTCTGCCTGGCTGTTACTGCTAGTGTACCACTCTGCCCAGCCACGAGCAGGGTCTGCTTCCTTCCTCCTCCCAAAATCAGGTTGCCAGGAAGCAGATCATGTGCTCCAGTTTGATACATCTTCAAACATCCTCTGGTCTCACCTATTCTTAAAAAACCAAACCTTGACCCTTTATCACCTACGAGCTCTCCCATTCACCTCTAAACTACTTGAACGGCTGGTTTAAAGGCATCTCACGGCTACCTCTCTGACCACTGCATCCTCTTTCCCCCTTCAATCTAGCTTTTGACCACTCTACTCCACTGAGACTGCCCTGGTGAAAGTCACAAATGACCTCCTGTCAGCCAAATCCGGAGGCCACTTCTCTCTGCTTATCTTTCTGGATTTTTCTGCTGCCTTTGACTGTGGATCACCCTCTCCTCCTCCACACACTCCAAAACATTGGCCTCTCTGGCACTGTCCTTGAATGTTTTACCTCTTACCTCACCAACCGTTCCTTCTCAGTCTCTGCCTCTGGCTCCACCTCACCACCTTCCGTCCTTCCTGACGGTGTCCCTCAGGGTACTGTCCTAAGCCCCCTTCTGTTCTCCCTGTACACCTTTTCCATGGGTGCACTCCTTTGTCCTCCAATATCACCTCTTTGCTGACAACACACAAATCTATCTCTTCTCTCCTGATCTTTCCCCACTGTTTTATCTCAGGTTTCCAACTGCCTCTCTGCAATCTCCTCCTGGATGTCTGAGCGATTTCTGAAGCTGAATATGGCCAAAACCGAACTTATTATCTTCCCCCCACCCAGAGCTATGCCCCCTACTAATGGTTCTATCACTGTTAACAACACCATCATCTCCCTCGTTCCCCCAACTCTGCTGCCTGGGTATCACTCTTGACTCCTCCCACTCCTTTGCACCCCACATCCAAGCTCTGGCCCATTCTTGTCAGTTCCAGTTATGCAACATTGCTTGCATCAGGCCCTTTCTCTCACAGAGTGCAACTAAGCTCATCATCCACTCACTGGTCATCTCACTTGACTACTGCAATGTTCTCCTAACTGGCCTCGCTCGATCCCAACTGGCTCCTCCAGTCTGTTCTCAAATCTGCAGCCAGGCTTATCTTCCTCTCCCACTGCTCTACTTCTGCCACTCCCCTTCAACACAATCTTCACTGGCTCCCATTCCCCTACAGAATCCTCTTCAAACTCCTCACACTCACGTACAGGGCCATCTCTAATTCCATTGCTCTATATATGTACTATATATGTCCAAATTCATCTCTATTCATACTCTCTCCCGCCCTCTATAGTTGGCCCAGCGACTGTCGTCTCTCCTCCACCCTGATCACTGCTTTCCACACCAGAGTTCAGGGCTTTGCCCGTGGTGCACCCCTTCAGTGGAAAGCACTCCCTTGATCCATTAAACTCTCAGACTTTGCAAAGCTTCAAATTGGCTCTGAAAACTCACCTATTCATCAAAGCGTACCCTTCCACTGCATAACCTAGTCCTGGGGCTGATCCTCTGACCCCTGCCACACACCTTGACCATCCCTGCCTGCTTACATCCTGCAATCAAACCACCTCCCACTTGCTTGCACCTCATGTAATCTGTCTGTCTCCCCTTCCTACTAGATTGTAAGCTCCTCAGAGCAGGGCCCTCTTCCCTCCTGTTGTCAAAGCCCTCTTCTCTTCATTCATAGCTCTCCCATACTCAAACACTCAGCGACCATCTTTGTCCCCATACTCTCTCCATCTTTGGCCACCAGCCCCTAGTAACACATTCATCTAGTCCTCACTACTAACATCTAAGATTTCATGTGTATTGAATTGTGGCATTCATTTGACCTGTACTGTTTTTATTATTCATTTACTGTAATGTTAAGTTTTGTCTCCCTGTACTGGTCCTTTGTACAGTGCTGCAAAACACTTGTGGCACCTCATATAATAATCTCATGTGCAGTGCAGGCGGGTCTAAAGAGATCTGTGTGCACTACCTGATTTATATAGACTGCTATATTCTTAATGCTGAAACAAACAAATGATGTACGATATATTGTTAGGTCGTTTAAAAGATTGCACAGTGTGTGTGCACTTTATCGTTTAGACTGGACTTCAAGGGAAATCAGTATGACCATCACGTTGTTAACACATTGTTTATTGAGTTGGTGGCCAACACTTCTTCTTGAGAACTAAAAGCAGTTCATGTTTCCCAGAAGACCTGTGGAATTCTGGTTACGAATGAAAGCACCACATGTTTCAAAATGTGACATTTGCACCCCGGTTACGCCAGGATTTGTTCCCTGGAGTTTGTATATTCTCCCCGTGCTTGCGTGGGTTTACTCCGGGTACTCCGGTTTCCTCCCAAAATACAAAAATATACTGGTGGGTCAATTGGCCCACAATAAAATTAACTGTAGAATGAATGTGCGCGCATGTACATGTGGTAGGGAATATAGAATGTAAGCTCCACGATATCTGGAGTCTAGTAAAAAAGTTAAAAAGGTACTTATTTCCTAGCACGGCGCCCACGATCTAGATTGTATGTGTCGGGAAGATATCGCAAGCATTGCATGCATCTTATGTGTTTGTGCATGGATGAGATCGACGAGATATACAATCTATTCAATTGAAAAAAATTTTAATTGTATATACAATATCACATCTTATGGATCTTATGCATCCATAAGATCCATAAGATAAAAGATCCATCAACACCAACCCGAAGCGTGGCGAGCGTCGGCGGTACTCGTCCTCCGACCTTTTTATACCCCAACTATCCACGTCTGCGTGGAGTTGATTTTATATAGTGTGGCGAGCGCACAGAGCCCGAAGCGTGGCGAGCGGACGCGCATTATTTATTTATTTATTTACAGGTTCTTATATAGCGAGGTATTACGTGTCCCCTCGCGGGGCTCGCTGCGCTTGCCACGCTTCGGGCTCGGTGGCTTGCTACGCTTGCCACACTATATTTTATATATATATATGCGATATTGTACATACAATTAAAAATCTTTTCAATTGTATAGATTGTATGCCTTAATTAAGGCATACAATCTTATGCGATGGGCGCCGTGCTAGGAAATAAGTACCGTTAAAAACTTGTGTGGCGAGCGCAGCGAGCCACCGAGCCCGAAGCGTGGCGAGGGGATGCGGATACCTTCACAGGTAAACGCGTCCCCTTGCGGGCTTCACAGGTGTCCGCGTCGCCATGGACACCTGTGAAGCCCGCGAGGGGACGCGTATAACTGTGAAGGTATCCGCGTCCCCTCGCGGGGCTCGCTGCGCTCGCCACGCTTCGGGCGCGGTGGCTCGCTGCGCTCGCCACACTATTCTATTCTCAACTCCACGCCGACGTGGATAGTGGGGGTATGAAAAGGTCGGAGGACGCGTACCGCCGCCCCTCGCGGGCTCGCTGCGCTCGCCACGCTTTGGGTTCACGTTGATCGTGGGGTGGCGTTAAAAATTGTGGGGCCATTTAAGACTTCAGGGGGACTATTAGGGCTCTGTGGCCCATTTAACATTGTTTCCTATGTAAAAATCGCGGGCATTAAGGCATTTAACACTAAAATCGCGTCCAATCTGACTTTTAACATTGATCCCTATGGGAAAATCGCGGGCGTCGCACGCGTTTTTAATGTACCCGCGATGCCCGCGATTTTTTACCCCCGACGCCCGCGATTCTAATCGCGGGCGCCGTTCTAGGTAAAGAGTACCCAAGGAAATATCGAATTCGACCTAGTAATTCGAATGTGTACAATGTACCATGAATGTATATCGAATTCAATATCTAATGCAAAAGTACAGATCTAATGCCAAATCGAATGGAAAGATCTAATGCCAGATCTAATAGAAAATCGAATCTGACATCGAATCAAAAGCAAATCGATGTGTGTGTACAGGGATTGACAACTATGATGTAACATTTATAAATGAGGTAAAACTTATATTTTCTTTTGTGTAGTTTATTTTTGGCTGTGTACAGACTGACCTCTAAGAGAAGAACTTGTATGGAAATGACAAAAGCCTGACTGAATCATTCACGTTCATTTGAAAATTCCTTTTGTGCTTTTATTTGGAATATATCCTATTTCCTGTCTCTGACAAGTAGATCTCAAAGGTCTGTCTACGAAGCTTGCAAACCATTTCCTGTTCTATTAAGGAAGAACATGGCGCCTGCAGCTTTGAAGTTAACCCTTTGGGGTGTATTCAATTATTTGTGCGCGCTGTGGCAGTGGGCAGTGCTGACTGCTCGCTGTCACAGCTTGCAGGGTCAATATTCAACTGCTGTTTCCCCATCGCTAGGTTTTTGAAGCGAGGGGGAAACGGCGTGTGTGGCCATTAAAACAGCAAGGCTCGCGGTTAAATGCAGCGGGCTCCCTGCATTAGCCGTGAGCCTCACTGTTTGGGGGGAATCCTCGCTGTCCTGTTGTTTATTTTTTTACACTTTTTATTTGAATTTATATAACAAATGAGAGTGGTGCTGGCATTTTTGGTGGATATTTTGCAGACAAAAGGTTAAGATTCCAGTGAATGTTTTAATTATTTTCCTGTCATTTTATATACAGGTGTTAAAGGTCGTTTTGATTAACTTTTAATCAACCACAGCTGATTGAGTCGTCCAGGGCTATCCTATTGGCCTACACTGCCGGCACCAATCAAGGCTTTTATTCTGCCTGCCTCAGGCAGGCAAAACCAAATCCCCAATAAGTGTTTATTTTAAGTGTTTCGTGTGTGGATCATTAGGTTGACCAAATTAAGGTCGACATGCATTGGGCCGGCCACCAAAGGTCGACAGATGGAAACGGTCAAAAGGTCAACACAAGCATTAGGTCATCAGTCAAAAGGTCTACATGGTTTTTTACAATTTTTTTTGCCCTAAATATCATCAACATGGACACACCGAAAAAGCGCTCGCCATGCTTCGCACTCGTTGACCTAAGGACCGTATATTTTTGTGCAAAATTGGGTCATTTGCAGCATGGTAAAAATGTTCTATAACTGGATAGCCCGGTGATATTCTGTTTTTTTGCCATACGGTATTAGGTTACCCCTCTAGGGAGCATTTTTTTGATTCAGTTTATGGACAACTGTAAAGAAAATGTACTCAAATGAAACTTGTACATCATCATTAAATCCTGCATTTAAAATGATTCATAGTTGCACGTAAACGGATTTGAATATAAAAAAAGTAACCTGTGACTGGGATGCAATAGATTTTGCATTCCATTCACATAACATGTGTGTTTTTAAAATAGTGGTTTGGCTTAATATTATTTTCGGGAACACATCATACTACCTCCATCATATTTCATAGTCCTTTAGTTAGGAATATAGGCTATCTGTAATCTGCACAGTGAGGATTATCCTTAATCTGCCTGGTCACAGGTTTACAGATCTCAATGTCATTGCATCCTCTGTTCTGTCTATTCATACATCCCCAGAAACCATTTCATCCTGTACCACTTGCTAAACATACTTTTCAATCCACAGGAGTTTGTATGCCTATCTGGCTAATAAGTGAACTGGCACAAATGGAATCATTATGGCTAATATTTCTAAGAGCAATTGCCTATTAGTCCCGGCAGCTGAATGCTCTTCTAGTCACCTGCCTGGCACAGGGATAGACTGATCGGATACGGGACCTGAAATGGTATATGTAATCCATACTGTGAGAGTCTATCATTAGATTCGGTGTCACCCAGTGCTGACCTGACTCTGGCTCCGAGCCTGGCCGATTCCTAAGGTTGCATTACTCAAATTTCACAGCAAAAAAAGGTGCTAATAAAACACACTTGGCGGATAGGATCAGACAGGTATTTAAGAGCGGCCGTTAACAGAGTTAGATGGTAAAGTGTGATACATTTCAGATATTACTGCTGAGCTTCGTTAGATTTATTGACGACGGCAAACTAGACGCATGCAAACGTACATCACGGTTTAGGTGGTCGTATAGAAATGGGTAGATGTTCTTCTTATGTCCGTTTTTTACTTCCTTTAATATTTTATTTAACCCTTTGAGTGCCAAGTGAATTTGTCAAAACTGGTGTGAAAATTGCCAAGTAAACACCTTTTATTCATCATACTGACTGTTTACTGTTTACCTTTTTTTTATATAGGATTTTAAACTTTTTTTTTTTTTTAATAGGATTTTAAACTTTTTACTTTATATAACAAATGTGAGTGACGCTGGCATTTTTTTATGGATATTTTGTGCATCTCTCAGATGTTTAGTGTTCATTCTAGCACCCGCCATCTTTGAAAACCCATGCAGTTCCTCTACCCTGCCTGGGGTGTCACTGTGTGCTGTGGTGTTTCTAGCACAGGTCTGGTTTGTATGTCAGTGCTGATATACAGACCACACTGTGCTAGAAGCACTACAGCAGACAGCTACACCCCAGACAGGGAAGAGGAACTGCATGGGTTTTCAAAGATGGTGAGTGCTAGAATGAACACTAGATGTTGGCACTCAAGGGTTTAATGCAAAACTTACTCTTGATTCCAGAACTGTGCCGGGTTATCGGTGGTACAAACACATGTAACACATGTAACGTGCAGAGAGGGTTAGATTATTGTGAGTTATTTTGTTTCTGTGCAGGGTAAACACTGGCTGCATTATTTTTACATTGCAATTTAGATTTCAGATTCAATACACCCCACCCAAATTTAACTCTCTCTGCACATATTACATCTACCCCGCCTGCAGTGCACATGGTTTTGCCCATTTTCCAAACAAATGTACTGCGATCAGATCTGAATAAGGGCCATAAGGTGTGCCCAAATGAAAAGGAGGCTTTTGCTGTAGCGGCGTTGTATGTAATCGCAGTGGGTTAATGTGTTTGCCGATAGATGGCGTGGCAATTTTCCCAGTCGTGCATGTGTAGTGAATGGCTTCCTACCTGTAAAGTTGTTTTTTTTGCAGTCGGATGCAGATCAACGCAAAGAGCTGTTAAACAATTTCTTTGCGCAGAAGGCGAGCACGCTCCATAAATGTATAGCAGGATGAAGGCGGTGTATATAGAGCAGTGTCTCGCACGGTGCACCATATTCCGGTAGTGTCAGCCTTATGAGGCGGGACCCGGAAGCATCAAGGACTTGCCATGGCCCAGGCAGGCAGATATTGGGCAGTATTCAATGAGAAAAATTCGCCCTGTTTTACGGCGAATTTGTGCTTTTTCCGCCTTGGACGGAGCATTTTGCTCTCCAAAAGCGAGCAACCCTATTCAATGTGAAATATTCGCCGTCTTTCTAAGTGATTTTCGCCGTCTCTCTCCGTGTAGCAATTCTCCATCTTTTCATGGAGAGCTGGAATGTGAACTTTTAAACTAAAAGGTTTTTTTTTTTTAATTTTGGTGTCAAAAAATCAGGATTTTTTTTCTGTGAAGGGGCATGCTATTTTTATTCATGTGCTTATAGCACATGAATATATATTTAATTAAAAAAAAAAAATATTAGGGGGGGCAGTTTGTGCTGCCTGGGTCCCGGGGAGCCCACCTCCCCTCCACATATGTTCTGGGGCAGCCAGGGAGACTTTAATCTCCCTGGCTGCCACCGTCCCACGGCTCCCTGCCAGCTCCCTGCCGCGGACGCTCGTCCGCTGCAGGGGTTAAGACTCGCCCCGAGTGGCGGCGAGTCTTAACCACATTGAATAGAGGGAGCAGGAGTGGCAGCGAGCCCTCCGGAACAGGGCGAGTGCATGGCGAGAGAAAAAATCTCTCGCCATGCACGGCAAATTTTTTTCATTGAATACTGCCCATTGTCACCAACCCTGCCATGATTTCGGCTGTGGAGGATCTCATTAGTCAGATCCCCAAAGGTGAAATTGCTGCTGCAATGTCGATAAGCAATGGAACTGTGTATCGCATAATCCACAGGCAGCTTGGTTATGGCAAAGTTTGTGCACAGTGGTGGGTGCCCAAGCATCTCTCAGAATCAGAAGTTAGCGAGAATGGATGTTTGCTTGACCCATCGGCCGCTCGCCTTCTTCAAAAAAATTGTATAACCGCTCTGCGCTGATCTGGAGGAATCCATCATGCATCCGACCATGCAAAACAGCTTTCCAGGAATGAAGAAACGGAGCTGATGCTGTTCGCTACACATGCGCAACTGTAAAAATTGCAACGCCATCTATTGGCACACACATTGACCCACTGCGATTAAATACAACCCAGCTACAAAAAGGTCTCCTTTTTCATTTGGGCCAGTTACATATCATGCCCCCAGTGCTGCCAGTTAAATAGTAGTTAAGGGAAAATAAAGATGTGCGTCCATCCAGTTCAACCTTGGTTAGTGTGTGTGATCGATTTGCTGCATCCCTTATTATACGTTGTGTATTCTGATTTATTTAAAGACAGATTTTAAATGTATGTATTGTGTCTGCCAACACCACCTCTCCATATCATGTGCCCGGTGGTGCCAGTTATCATATCTATATATAATACATTTTTCCACTTCACTCAAGGGGAGTCCTGCTCTTTCAATTACAGGAAATTTGTGCACTTTACAAGTTACTCTTGTATATGACCAGTGGGATTCCAGTGTGTAATGTTTGCTCACATACTGGTTTCTATCAGATGGAATATTCAGTAAGTTTAACAGTTAAGGATTATTTTGCTCCGTGCGTGTGTATTTTGTGTTGCAGTAGAATACAGTTGATCCACATCTGTAATAATGGTCAGTAATGATCATATAAAGGTATGTGAGACAAGCTGATTTGACAGTCTCACTAGTGCTGCTAGGTCCAGAGGGCTTACACCTACCCATCCACCTGGTCAAAAGAGCATCAAGGGTTTACTTTAAACATTTAACTGCCTGGAGAACATCTATGGCATGCCAAAATGTACAGATGGAGCGGCCCTCAGCCAGCGCCGGGGTTTTGCCAGAATGCCCCCTTTGACGAGCACTCCATCTGACTTGGGGGGGGAGGTGACTGGGACCAACGGGGAGCTTTGTTTTGAAGGGGATCCGACTGCCAGACCCCCACTAAACGAGACCAGCTCCATCTGTAATTTCATAATAGTGCTCTTTTGCTTCTAACCAGTACACTCACTTGACTGTTTCAATGCTTTCTAATTGTCTTTATTATATTTTAGGTCTGAGAAAAAGAAAAATACTTTGTTTCACCATGGAAGGTCTAGAACAGCAGCTTTCTCATTTTCACATTGTGAACCGTTCCTCTATAAAAGACAGCACGACTTACATACTTGACATCGATGAGTCAAAATCAGTGGATGAACAAAACCATCAGAACATTGCAGTATTATGTTCCGATAAATCAATTAATTTATACACAAAGGAAACTATGATCTGTCTTAAAGAATTGAATGCACACCCTGGGGTGCTGAGTGGGGTTCGGTTCTCTCACTCCAATCACAATCTGTTGTTTTCTGCATGCAGTGATGCTACGGTAAAACTTTGGGATGCTCGAGTGAATGGTGCTGAAGCAGTCCAGGTATATGCCGGTTACCCATCTAATGTCTTCATAAGCTTTGATATCAGCTGTAATGACCTTGTAGTCTGTGCTGGCACCGAAAAAGAAGAAGAGGACTCCTTCCTGGTCTTCTGGGATGCAAGGTATAGTTCGGACACAAAATCTAAAGAACCTCTTGGCGTTTACTCAGAGTCTCACAATGATGACATCACTCAAGTGCGATTTCATCCAACCAATCCAAGCCTGGTAGCATCTGGTTCCACAGATGGACTTGTTAATGTGTTTGATCTTAACAAAGATAATGAAGAGGATGCATTAGCTACCACTTGCAATTCCGACTCCTCCGTGAATATTATTGGATGGGCAGGAAAGGATTACAAGCAGATTTATTGCTTGACACATGATGAAGGTTTCATTTGGTGGGACCTTGCACAGGTGGACACAGAGGAACCCATTACTCTCTGTAAAGTAGAGGATATGAGGGAAAAAATTAGTGCTTGTTCCATTGACTATCTTATAGGAGGCCTTTACCATGAGAAAAAGGATGAATTGTTTCTTGTTGGAGGTTCTCACACCGGTGACATCAACCTGCTCAACTGTGATTCTGATAAGGTGTCCTATTTGAAAACTCTACATGGTGGCCACTCTGCGACTGTGCGTTCATTCTACTGGAGCATAGAGGACAACTCTCTGCTAACTGGTGGGGAAGACGCACAGCTGCTGTTATGGAAACCAACAGACCAGGACTCCTCACCAAAAAAGAGCGACTCCATGAAAATGGCTACATCCTTGCAGCAGAGTGTTCGAGTGCACAATACTAAATCTTACTCACCCAAGAGAAAAATGACGGGCTGAGAGTTACAGAATTGTTTTTTTAAGTTGGCTTTCTCATAATATTTTATTTAAAAGGGAATTCTATTTAAAGCTATATTCCGCTTAACTGGGGCTTCCTTACTTAAAATGAGTTGACTATATGGAGAAAGATAACCATAAAGTGAGAAGTGGCTGCTGCATATGTCTTGTTGAGATACAGCTGACCTGCCCACACCGGTGCCAATGCAAAATTGTGCAAGTTGGCCGTAATTACTCCTGCATCGGGTTTGTTGCATGCAAACCTGATGGTGGGAGATCTTTGGACATGATCTATACTGCATGAGTATGACAGCTCCTGCAGCGCCCCAAGCCACACTGTTACTGACGTTCTACACCTGTTTAGGGGCTATAGGCGAGTGTTGTAGGTGTGCGCGGCCTGGACTGCGCCTGCCAATGCAGATTTCTTAGCCCCAGCAGTGTTTTAACTTGAGTGATCCAATGCTGTGTCATCACAGAAGCGATCAGGAGTCATCTATATACATAAGACTCTTCTTGGAGCAGTAGCATACATTCACAGTAGCCGCTACTGCATAGCGTACAACGAGGAATGCTGTATGCGTAGTTGTAAAAAAAGGCAACTGAAAGCAGGTGTACTTACGCTTCCGCACACCTTCCGTAAACTTGTTCTTTGTATTAATGCCCAGGTGTACTTCTTCAGTAGCAAGTGAAAAAAGGCCAGAGATGCATAGATCTGTACACCCCTCCCTCCTTCACATAGCAAGAGACGTTCTGCAAATGGGTGTACATTCAACTACAGTGGTCTCCAATCAATAATGAGGAAGAGAAACATTATCTTAATCATGTCTAAAATCCATCCATGGAGAAATACTTGACATGGTGTTTTTTAAAGTAGTTTTTAGCTGTGGCGCTGGTGAGGTGGTATTGCATTACTAAAATATTTAATAGTTTTTACATTTGTATTTTTAAGAAACAAACAATTTTAATAGGATTATTTCTGTTAATCTTAATTATTATTTTTTAAGCACAGTGGCATTTAGTTGAATATTACCTAAACCAAATGCCATCATGACCGGCCATGTACCTAAGGTACTCCCTGCAAGTGAAACCTACACCCCACTGACCACCACCCCCACCATTCTAACCATTACCTTTTATCAATAAAACCCTTAAAAAATATTTTGTTGCGTTGTCATCCTTAACCCACACATCATAGCCATCTAACCTCTGGAGTTGGACATCCATGTACATATTAGGTGCAGTGCTCTAACCATAAGCAATAAATTGTAAGCCGGATTAGCTGAATGTTGGCAAACTGGTCCTCGAGCTCTTCCAACGTTCCGTGTTTTCCAGGCCACTTGTGGATCTGTAGATTGAGCCGGTTAGTAATAAATACATTTGAAAATGAGACCGTAACATGTGCACTAGCTAGGTGGTCTGGAAAATGTGAACTGTTCGTAGATCTTGAGGACCGGTTTGGCCACCCCGGATCTAGACTGATGGTGTTTATGATCTTGCACACAGAAAATGTAGCTAATATGGTCTAAAGTGACCACGTGCTGATCCAAGTTGCCTGTGCAGCTGTAAATCTGGTTGGTGAGATTATATATCCAGATCAGTGGAATGTTGTTACTCATTGTCAACATAATTAACAAGCAGATAATGGGCATTAACACCATTGCCTTGGCCCAATCCGTCACCTAAATAAGACTCTAGAGTTTCCTGTTAATTACTCAACTGCTATGACAGACATGGCTGTGGAAATTTGGAATACATATAGTAGTTAATGTTCATGTTAACGTTTTCTGAGAATAAATCCAAGCATGCCTTAAACCGAATGACTTATTAACCATTGGCTTTTAAAATATTGCCCCACTCCCCACATGGCAAACGTGTGAGCCTCACCTAGGAGATGCTGATTGTGGCCACACAAAGTGGCAGTTGTAGTGAGATTTCTTAGAAATAGGCCAGGGATCACTACTGCTTTCACATCCCAAAATGCAGGGTCGCACCGGGACTTTGAAACTGTTCAGTCCCGGCACGACCCTACATTTTGGGATGTTCACATCCCCTCAGCGAACTGGCATTATTGCGGGTTTGCTGACGTCATCCGGGGGTGGGGGAGGAGGCAACGCTTAGAGCTGGCGCTGCTCCAAGCACTGCCTCCTCCATAGCGTGAATGGGAAATGGGTCGCTGGACCCGTTTAACCCATTCACACTGCACAGCAACAAATCGGTAAGAACTCTGCTTTTTACCGGTTCTTATTGCCGTGTTGCTACCCGTTTGTGGAACCCGGTAACCTCTTTCACATCGCACTCGTTACCGGGTCAAGCCGGCAAGATACCAGCTTGTACAGGGTAATAAGTTGCAATGTGATAGGCCTCTTAACTGTGCAGTAAATGACCTATTATCAGGAGAGAACACCGAATCTGAGAAGTTCCTTGACTCGTGTTATTGCCCCAAAAAAAAGGTTTCCTGGGGCTGTTTATTCTACTTTGTGTACCTGAGGTGTGCAAAGCAGAATTCCCTGGTAAGTGCCAACTTATGGGTTAATTGGATATCCCCATAACTGCAGTAATGTAATAGGATGTACATGTGGCTCAATGTATTTCTATTAAATTTTGCTTACATGTGCCATATCAAATCGAATGCTTTCGATTCGATCCCGATGCATTGCCCCCAAAATCAAATATAAAAATAAACCGTGCAGGCAAGACAATAAAGTCCAAATCGAATGTGTTTGCCTTGCTATTTGATCCCAATCGAATAGCAAGGCAATTGCACTATGTGTACACCCTTTATTTTATTCTGTTGATTTACGCAATACGATTGTGTAAACTTCATTATGCAAATGGTGTATTTTTGCTTGTAAGAGATCTTGCATTTCCTCTACTGTAGCCTCTGTCCAGTACTGTAAACTGACTGTTAAACCGTACCAAAGAGGGTCAGCACATAGGTGTTGACCCCAGGAGCGCTTATTTATGAGCTACTTAATTAATTAGAGCAGCTGCTTCAGTAGGGAGGGTCAGTCCCCACAAATCAAACACCAAAAAAAAACACACAGAAAAAAGCAGCGCTCACACGTAATCCAATGTGCTTGCCGAGGGAGTGGCTGATGTTGGTAGCCTACCTTCAACCTCGTGGCATTTGGTATCCAATGTTGTAGGAAATTGTTCAAGGTCCTCGATAAAGCTGGCGCTAGTCCGGTGAAACGCGCTGGTGCTGCCTTGTTCCAGATCCTGGGAGTATATTGGAGAACTCACCTGCTTATTTCTCTGACCACAGTGTCCCTAACTACTGGAAGTGTTCGGCCAATTTCCTACAACATTGGATACCAAATGCCACGAGGTTGAAGGTAGGCTACCAACATCAGCCACTCCCTCAGCAGGCACATATGATTACAATTTGCCGTTTATTGGACTCCATCCATTTGGGACTAAAACGTTGTTTGGACAGTGCAGGTCATTTACCTCCACCGCCGAACTGGGACCTCCCATTCCACGTGCGATCTGGTTACCAAACATGATTTTAACTTAAACTTTTTTAGCATATTTTTGTTTTTTTTACATTTTTATTATTTTGTGTATATTTATTGTTGTATATTTATGTATGCAATCACATGCAATTTATGCATGTTTGACTTTATTTATTCATTGATACTATTAAAATAGATATAATTGTAAGTAATTTGATTCACTCATTATTAAGTGTGAGCGCTGCTTTTTTCTGTGTTTTTTTAACTGACTGTTACCCGACAGCCACTGGCTATTCTCCATTCTGGGAGTCTACGACTCCAATAGAGGGAGAACAGAATAGTTGGCGAGCACCTTCAGCGAACTAAGACACCTGGGGAAGCGCTTTGATGCGTTTCCCCAGCTGTCTTAGTCCGGGCAGTCGTGATCCCAACATCGAGCTAATGACTGTCGGGATCCCAACTGTCGGTGTGCTATACCACAGACATTTCATACATACGGTATGACCATTACTGTGCTGGAAGGAGGTTGATAAGTCAAACGAAGTGCAATTTTTTTTATTTTATTTTTTTACAAATATATTTGGTACTTAGATGTTAGTTGGGTGCTCACTAAACTATTTGCTTAGTGGGCTATTCTGCGTAAGAAAATCGCATCGCATGTCCACTCTTAGTGGTTATGGTTTTTTGGGGGTACTCGGTCCTGCGCGCCTCCTTCGGCTGCCTGATGATTATCACTAAGGTCACCCTCAGACCTTTAGGTTATGGAAATTCGAGTACAATGGGTATGATAATCGTAATGGGCGCCAAAGTTAAAATATAACAGGGTTTATTGGTACAAAATGTTAAGAACATATAAAATACAATGCAGTGTAGGAACACATAAAAAACACAAGTGAGTGTAAATACCTTAGCACTGGGTTGGTCCTGATGGGGATTGTGGATACCAGTCACTGCCGACGCGTTTCGAGCATCAGGGTGCTCTTCTTCTTGGCCTGCTTCAGGACCAACCCAGTGCTAAGGTATTTGGAGCCCAGAGCAGGGTGCACATTCCGGACTTGTGTTTTTTATGTGTTCATACACTGCATTGTATTTTATATGTTCTTAACATTTTGTACCAATAAACCCTGTTATATTTTAACTTTGGCGCCCAGTACGATTATCATACCCATTGTACTCAAATTTCCACTCTTAGTGTCACACTATGCGTGCGATATTACTAAATAATTGATTCCCTGCTATTTTTTAAGGCATCGCATCGCATTGTACCTTGCAATGCGATAGTGACAATTGTAGGTACTCCTCCCAGTATCCACACCACCCCATAGCAGTATCCACACCACCCCATAGCATTGCAAGCGCAGCGTTGCCCCACTATCCACGCCACTCCGAAGCGTGGCGAGTGGCGGCGGCGGAACGTGTCCTCCCGACCTTTTCATACCCCCACTATCCACGTCAGCGTGGAGTTGATTGTATATTGTGTGGCGAGCCCCAGGAGGGGATGCGGAAAACATGTAAAGTAATCTGTGGGACTCGCTGCGCTCACCACGCTTCAGGCTCGCTGCGCTCGCCACACTGTATAAAATCGACTTCACGTGGATAGTGGGGGTATGAAAAGGTCGGGAGGATGCGTTCCGCCGCCGCTCGCCACGCTTCGGGTTGGCGTGGATAGTTTTAGGAACACATTCACGATTTACTTAATTTAAGTGTATTCATAGTTACCATAGTAACTTAGTTACCGTAAGCATAGCGATTTTCTTCCGCGTGCGTACGTATGTAAAATGGGCGCCCAACTAACATATAAGTACCATATATTTAGTCTGGCAGTTTTGTAAAACAGGAACAAATTTGGTGAAATACTGTATAAATAACATAAGCATCTTACTAACCATCCCGAAATGGCTGAGAGGGTCCTGGGTCCCAGGAAGGTGGGCTAGCTTCTCTCATTTAACGGCACCCTGCATCATTGTGTCATTTAGTACCACCCCCTCCCCAAAGAGCAGCAAATCACGGCATTTAAATTAATGGGGACAGGACTTAATGACTGAATGGGAGGTCCCAGTTCGGGGGTGGAGGTAAATGA
The DNA here is from genome assembly GCF_055691185.1 of Crinia signifera. Classification (NCBI taxonomy): domain Eukaryota; kingdom Metazoa; phylum Chordata; class Amphibia; order Anura; family Myobatrachidae; genus Crinia; species Crinia signifera. Next base: position 34,762,853 of record NC_139228.1, on the reverse strand, counting down.
CCTGCATTGTCCTCAGGAAAAGCAGTAGTGTGTCTCCCTTCAGGACTTCTCCCAGAGAGAAGACACTTTAGGTAGGCAAGTATGATCTGACTGCTTGTCCAGAGTAAGGAAGCTGATATAAACCTTACATCAACAATCTTTGGAGGCACACCACCACTATATTATTTTTTGATACAATAAAAATATTATTGAAAAACCATAAAGCACTAAGAATGGATGACAGAGATGGCAAAAGCAGAATATCAGGTGAGTGTACACTGTGAGTTCTCCGTGGCAAAGCTACCAGATTGGGCTCACATTTCCCTGCTTCCAATTATTTCAAATCTGATCCCTTATGATCGGAAAGAAAGTGGGTCAGGGGATGGTTTGCATCAGGATCTCGCCACCTGACACAGAACTAATCCCTGCAGCCTTTCCATTGTAATCTGGGTGATTAGCATGATGCTGGAAGAACCGGGTCTGCTATACAGATACTTGGCCCCAAATGTTCACATATTTGCCTAAAATCTTCCAATGTAACCAGTTAAAATCTGCATAATTCTTTTTTTAACTGTACTTGGTAATATAAAAATAGTAACAAGTTTTATATCCAATGGCGATTGGGATATGGTCATTAGGTCGACCATAGAAGGGTGGGTGACAAGCCTTTATTCGGCACCTGAAATGTTGACAGGGTTGGAAGGTTGAGAGTGAAAAGATCAACATCAGTTTTTCAGGGTTTTTTTTTTTTGTGCTGAGATTATTTTATGCCAGACCATCCACTAGGGCATGGAGGGAGAATAGAATGGTGTGCTGAGGCAGCGAGGCACCGTGCCGGAAGCATGCCGAGCGCAGCGGTACACTTTGACGGTGTCCAAGTCATCTACTGTAGCTTGACATTCGGGACAAAAAAAAAGTGATAAACTCCTGTTGACTTTTGACTTGTCGATCATAGCCAGGTTGACATATTTCAGGTGTCGACCTTCAGTGGTCAACTCAATGCATGTCAACCCAATGACTCATACTCATGTGTGTACACACTGGATGATGTAATGAATGATATTGGTCATATATTTTCTGGGTACACATAAGACATATTGAGGCAGATGTATGATGGTGGCCATAAAGTTTTTAAAATAACGGGTCCTGCTTCTCATGCATAACGTGGAGAAGCGGGCACCAGTTATGGGCAAATGTATTAACCCCCCAGCCAATAAGAAGAGCCGTTATGACCATCGTTATTGGCTCTGCTTATCGGCTCCCCAGGCAGCCCTGCAGGTGCGCACTTGCGCTTTCCCCCCAGCCGGTGGTAATGGGCATGCCCGAGATCTCACCTTTATCGCGAGATCTCCAGCGCAGCCCGGAGCCAGCAGCAGGGCTAGCATTGTCCCCGCATTGGGGGATAGGACAATGCTAGCCCTGAGCTGGCGAAAGCGGCCGGGCGGCTTTTAATACATCGCCCGGGCGGCTTTTAATACATCGCCCGGCCGCTAATCACTGAGGGGAATTTCGGGGAACAGCCCCATTGAGCGTATCTCGGCGGGCTGTCACTAGCGCACGTTAAATGCGCTAGTAATACATTAGGGAAAACTTAATCCCTCCAGTTAACTAGCATTAAGTGCATTTCTGCACTTAACGCTGGTTAATACATCTGCCCCAATGGGGCAGATGTATTAAGCCTGGAGAAGAGATAAGTGGAGATAAGGTAAAAGGAGATAAAGCGCCAGCCAATGGTCTTATGGTTTGCTGGTATTTTACATCAACAGTGGATCGGCTGATGGTCTGTACCTCCTGCTTCTAAGTACGTAGTGGGTGGGGACTTCTTACAGCAAAGTTGTCTTGTTCTACCTTGTGTGTATGAGCCCGGGCCACAGTGCAGTATGAAATGACACACCTAGAGGTCTGCTAGATATAGATTTGCATAGAACTGTAGACTTTGACAGAAATAGGCTTTCTGTACAAACCCCGATGATGTTATCTTTGAGTTTCTGCCACAACGGCTGGGAAAATGTTCCATGAATACTTCACCTCTTTTGCAAGCTTTTCCATTAAGTTATGTTTCAATCTTCCTTCCTTCCTTCAATTTCAAACATGTGCCGTGGTTTTTATATAATAAAAATATACAGCAGGAATACGGCTATATAGCACAGGACAGGCCAAGGTACTCCATCTGTCTATTTTGTGTTATACATAGTTGCAAAGTTGTTAAGGTTGAAAAAAAGACATTTTGTCCATAAAGTTCAACCTAAATTTTATATATCTCTATCTCATCTATCTTTTGGATATATCTATTTTGATTCTGCTTGTTTTCATTAGAAAGCCAGACAACTGGGACTATCTATATATCTATATCTTATCCAGCATCTACCCAACATGTCTAAGTACATTCAGTTCAATTCAGAGGGCACGTAATACCATGTAAACAACAATTTAAATGCGTTCTCCTTCATTTTAACACAAACTGAACTAGATGCAGCATTATTTCAGACTTAATTTCATTCCAAGTCTACCTCCCAGGCCTTCTCATGAGTATTACCTTGGGCAGAAGTAATGTATACAATAGGGAGATTAAAACTCTGGTTTACGAAATTCTCAGGCATAAAGCCTCAAAGGGGAAAAGGGTTCTACAAGTGTACAGATATTACATAGTACAATGAAAGTGTCTAATACCTCTTTCACATTGAACATCAAAGTACCGAGTGAAGCAAATCTATGCACTAAATTGTTCAGTGTGAAATTGTAAATCCGGATTGACGACCATGGCCTTTACTAAGGTTGACAACCGGGGTTGACCCTTTCTCACTGAAGAAATGCCCCTTTCACACAGAAAATGAAATACCCGGGTGAAGCATTAAATATACCCGGGAATTTAATTAAATACACAGGCCCTTTTTCTGTTTGAAAGGGAACACCCGTGTCGTAAATCCCGTGTCTCCGACCCTGGTATTGACCAGGGTCGAGGACATGGGATTTATGACCCATGTTGACCCTTTCACACAGAAGAAATACCCGTGTTATTCAGCAAATTACCGGGTAGAAATTTTCAACCCGGTAATTTGTTCTTCTGTGTGAAGGGGGGTCAGGCTGCACCCGGCAAAATGACACGGCATTTGAAATGCTGTGTATTTGCCTGGATTTTCAGACTTTTCCGTCTGAAAATAGGATTTTAATACCTACCGGTAAATCCTTTTCTCGAAGTTCTTATGGGATACAGGGAGTCGTTCATAACGATGGGGGAAAAGAGCTTATCCGAAGGAGACAGGCACATATACAAATTTATACAGGGTGTACTGGCTCCTCCCCTCTGCTCCCCTCCCTCTAGCTTCAGTTAAGTGAACTGTGCCGAAGGAGAAGAACAATATGAGAGGAATATGTGTATATTTACCGTGGTGAGATTCATCCAGCACACCCAACATTCAACATAACAGACCACATTAGCAACCCCATAACCTGGGAAGTCTAAGGGCCTAAGAACATGTCAACATGACAACTATTTTGAACTGTGTTCCAACTGGAACAATGCATAGAATAATCACCTAAGTGACCATGTACACTCGTGGACCTTTAAGGTACACTATGTAAGATTAAGTTACCTAGGTAACCTACACCCTATGTCCGCCAGGAACAAGAAGGGTAGCAGAAGGACCCAGAATTGGTCCATATCTCACAAAGTGAGCAAGGCAAACCTCCGCACAGAGGCGGGTGCCCTGTATCCCATAAGAACTTCGAGAAAAGGATTTACCGGTAGGTATTAAAATCCTATTTTCTCTATCATTCTTATGGGATACAGGGAGTCGTTCATAACGATGGGGATATACCAAAGATATCAGAACGGGCGGGATTGTGCGGAACCTATTGCCGCAGCACCGCTTGCCCAAACTGAGTATCCTCAGTGGCCAGAGCATCAAACTTATAAAATTTGACAAAAGTGTGTTGGCCAGACCATGTGGCTGCTCTACACAATTGTAAGGCCGAAACTCCTCGGGCAGCCGCCCAGGATGTCCCCACGGAACGAGTAGAGTGAGCTTTCACCCCAACAGGCATAGGCAGCTTTGCTACCGCATAAGCCTGTTTAATGGTTGCACATATCCATCGTGCAATAGACTGCTTGGAAGCAGGACGTCCAATATTTTGGGCATCATAAAGGACGAAAAGTCCATCAGTTTTTCGAATCCTTGCTGTTCTCCTGATGTAGACACGGAGAATCCTTACTACGTCCAAGGACGTCGGCACCTCAGAATGAGGCCCACCAGCAGGAACCACAATTGGCTGGTTCACATGGAACGCAGACACCACTTTGGGCAGAAAACGCGGGTTAGTACGTAATTCTGCCCTGTCCTCAAAGAATATCAAATAAGGACTCTTGCAAGTCAACGCCCCTAGCTCCGAGACCCTCCTAGCCGAAGCTAGGGCCAGTAAGACCACTGTCTTCCAGGTTAAATATTTCAGGTCAATTTCCTCCAAGGGCTCAAACCAGGAGGATTTAAGGAACTTCAGCACAACATCCAAGTCCCACGGTGGAGTAGGGGCCACAAAAGGAGGTTGTATGTGCAATACTCCTTGCAGAAATGTCTGCACTTCAGGAATATTAGCCAGTTTCCTCTGGAAGAAAACTGATAACGCAGATACCTGCACCTTCAAAGAGCCTAGGCGTAGGCCGAGATCCAGACCAGCTTGAAGAAAGCTAAGAAATCTTTCAAGTCTGAACTCTGATGGAGAAAACTTTCCCTGTTCGCACCAACCCACATATCTTTTCCAGATATGGTGGTAATGTGCAGCTGTTACCGGTTTCCTTGCACTTGTCATAGTTCTGATGACCGAAGTGTGAAACCCCTTCTGAATCAGGATCTGCCGTTCAACTTCCAGGCCGTCAAACGCAGCTGTTCCAAGGCCTGGAAGACGCACGGTCCTTGCATGAGTAGATCTCTTTGCAGGGGTAGGCGCCACGAGTCCCTTTGCAGACTTAGAAGTTCCGGGTACCACGTTCTTCGTGGCCAGTCTGGGGCCACCAGAATAACCTCGGTTCCTTCTCTTCTTATCTTCCTTAGCACCCGAGCCACTAGGGGAATCGGTGGGAAGACATAGACCAGGCTGTTGAACGTCCACGGTATGGAGAGGGCGTCCACTCCTTCTGCCTGAGGGTCTCTTGCCCTCGAGAAGTACCTGGATACTTTCCAGTTGTTTCTTGATGCCATCAAGTCTACCAGTGGGGTCCCCCACCGAGCCACCAGAGAATTGAATACCTGGTGGTGTAGACTCCATTCCCCGGGGTGGAGCTCGTGGCGACTGAGGAAGTCTGCTTCCCAGTTGTCCACCCCGGGTATGAAGATGGCCGAGAGCGCTTGGCAATGACTCTCTGCCCAGGACAGGATCTTCGATGCTTCCCTCATACAGGGCCTGCTCTTGGTCCCGCCCTGTCTGTTCAGGAATGCCACCGTGGTGGCGTTGTCTGATTGTATACGGACCGCCTGACCGCAGAGGAGAGGGCCCGCCTTCAGAAGTGCGTAATACACAGCACGTAACTCCAGGCTGTTGATATGGAGGCGTGTTTCCCATAGGGTCCACTTGCCCTGAAAGGACTGACCCATGGTCACTGCCCCCCATCCCGTGAGGCTTGCATCCGTGGTGACTAAGACCCAATCCTGGATGCCAATCCGACGCCCTGCCAGCAGGTTGGGCGTGTGGAGCCACCACTGTAGTGACAGTCTGGTCCGAGATGACAACGCAATGCGCCGGTGCATCTGATGGTGTGAACCGGACCACTTCGCTAGGAGATCGAGCTGGAAAATCCTGCTGTGAAACCTCCCGAATTGGAGAGCCTCGAAAGAGGCGACCATCTTTCCCAATAGGACAATGCACTGGTGTACTGTCACCTGGGGGGTCCTTAGCAAGTCTGTGACCAGCCGCTGGATGTCCAACACCTTGTCCTGTGGCAGGGACACTCTCATGAGAGCTGTGTCCATCACCATGCCCAGGAACTGGAGTCTCTGTGAAGGGATCAGAGAAGACTTTGCCAGATTCAGGAGCCAACCATGGCCCGACAGGGTCTGTATGGTAACTTGTAGAGCTGTCTGTAGTTCCTGTGGCGACCGCGCCTTTACCAACAGGTCGTCCAAGTATGGTATCACGCAGATACCCTTTCTTCTTAAAACCACCATCATCTCCGCCATCACCTTGGTGAATATGCGCGGGGCTGAGGACAAGCCGAATGGCAGTGCGCGAAACTGATAGTGCTCGTTTAACAGCGCAAACCTCAGGTATTTCTGATGAGGGGGCCATATTGGGATGTGAAGGTAGGCGTCCTTCACATCTAGGGACGCCAAGAACTCCCCCTCCTCCAGTGCCGCTATCACGGCCCGCAAGGACTCCATCTTGAATTTGGTTACTTTCAAGAAGGGATTCAGGGATTTTAAGTTCAGAATTGGGCGCACTGACCCGTCCGGTTTCGGAACTACAAATAGGTTCGAGTAATAACCCTGCCCCCTCTCTAGGGGAGGGACCCGGGTTATAACCTTGGCCTGCACCAGCTTTTGGATTGCTTGCTGCAACACCACTTGGTCCTCTGGGGACGCTGGGAGGCCTGATTTGAAGAACCTCTGAGGTGGCTGAACTGCAAACTCCAGCTTGTAGCCGTGCGTAATAAGAGCCTGTACCCAAGAATTGAGGCACGAGGCTTCCCAAACCTGGCCGAAGAACGCCAGTCTGGCTCCCACCTCTGCCGGAGCTAATGGTGGAGCCCCACCGTCATGCTGCGGGTTTTCCTGCAGCTGCCCCAGATGGCCGCTCTGCGGTGGCCGAAGCGGAAGGCTTCCTGAATTTACCACGGGAGCCTCTTGCAGCGTTTGAACCGCCTCTTGCTTTAGGGCGGAATTTACTAGCCCGAAAGGACTGCTGCTGGGAGTGAGCCTGAAAAGGACGCTTTGGCGCCTGTGGAGTGGATGGCAGGAAAGTGGACTTTCCCGCCGTGGCTTTAGAGATTAATTCGTCTAAATCACTCCCAAATAACCTGCCACCTGTGAAGGGGAGGTTTTCTACACTCCTTTTGGAGTCAGCGTCAGCAGCCCACTGCCGGAGCCAGAGGGATCTGCGCCCAGACACTGCCATGGCTGAGTCACGGCCGTTAATGGCACCTAACTCCTTCTGCGCTTCACACAGAACTTTAGCAGTGTCCTGAATATGGTGTAATTTTTCAGACACCTGCGCAACTGTCATGTCGCCCAGAAGACCTTCCTGTATCTGGGAGGCCCACGTGTATATGGACTTGGCCATATAGCAACTAGCTAATACAGGACGCTGACACGCGCCACTAGCAGTAAAAATGGACTTCAAAGTGTTTTCAACCTTTCTGTCCGTGGTGTCTTTAAGTGAAGACGACCCTGGTACTGGGAGTACCATCTTTTTGGCTAAGCGAGACACAGAAGCATCAACCTCTGGTGGCTCCTCCCACACCTTACGTCCCTCAGGATCGAAGGGAAACGTGGACTTAAACTTTTTAGCCACTTTAAACCTCATTTCTGGGTTATTCCACGCTGACTTGAATGTACTTTCCAGGTCAGCCTGCTCAGGGAAAACTACCTGTTGCCTTTTTCTGAGTAGCAAAGAAGGTATCACCTGCTGTGGATTCAGCTAAGGGAAGGTCCAACACCTCCCTGATTGCCATAATCAATGGCTCTGTGCCCCGCAGTAGTGACTGTGAAGCATCAGGCTCGTCATCACCTGCGTCTGCATCATCCATATCATCACCATCATCCCCATCATCAGCCCCGGAATCAGGGGTTTGAGAGGGGGTCTTTCTCTTACGAGTATCCCCAGGGGTGGGAGTAATTACATCCACTCTGGCAGTGAGGACAGCCAGCTCCCTTTGTACTCTCTGGGTCTGTGCTGCAGTAGCAGTTAACTGTGTAGTTACAGTCTCAAGCATGGTTTTTATACCTGTGGCCCAGGCTGGCTCCTGTGAGCTGTCCTGTGTGCTACTTTGCTGCCCAGTTAGTTGTGGGGGGACCCCAGTACTTTGAGGGGACATGCATGACTCACAAGTCACCTGTGATGAAGATGCTGGCACAAACTTATCACTGCACACCATACATGTAAGTTTCCTCACCATTGTGACAAACAAACAGTCTCCCCTCACACAGCGCGCACACACAGTGGATATGCAGTGTGAAATTAACCAGATAAATACTATGTGTAGCCTTATCTGATCTGTACAGCTTAACAAGCCAGTGGGGTGGTGTACAGAGGATAATGGAGGAGACCAATACACCTGATAACCTTAGCTCTCCGATTAGAAGAGCTGGTAATACAGTACAGTATAAATAACAGTACTTTACAGTGTAAGCAGGCAAGTGCACAAGTACACAAGCGCTGAAAACCTGAAGCTGTCTCTGCAAGCAGATTCCCTCTGATCCACACCGCTGAGGAGTGTCTGGAGCAGTATAATGGCGTTTCCAGCAGCCAGGGAAGAAGCAGGAAGCAGGTTTTGGCGCCCTCACAGAGCTGGTCTCACTCTGGGTAAGCTCCGCCCAGCGTAATGGCGCCGGAGCTTACCTGCGTTTTATACTGAGACTGACATTGGGGAATGTCCAAATCCTCTTTGGTAACTGCCCTGGACAAAACAGGAACTGTACCCTGTCTCAGTGTAGGCAGGGGGTTACGCGGTCCCTGTGCAGGGCACCGCCATACCGCCGCCATTTTGCCGCACAATAACCCGGGGACCCCACGGCGGGGGACCCCGGGGTAATACTCACCACAGACGTCTTCAGACTGGACTAGGGGTGTGCGGCGTGCCAGGGGTGTGCGCGCTGCAGCGCAATGCCCGCGGTAACATCACCCACTCAGGACGGTGGTCCTGTGGCAGGGACAGCTCGGTACCTTGAAGTGGCCAGCAGCTGAACCCTTCCCCTAGTCTCCCACGACGCAGGACTGCTGTTAAGTCCAAACAGCAGCCCCAAAATAATAAAGAAAATAAAACAGAAGAAAAACTCTCTGGAGCTCTTCCTGATGCGTGCTTCTCCTGAGGCACAGTTCTCAAACTGAAGCTAGAGGGAGGGGAGCAGAGGGGAGGAGCCAGTACACCCTGTATAAATTTTTATATGTGCCTGTCTCCTTCGGATAAGCTCTTTTCCCCCATCGTTATGAACGACTCCCTGTATCCCATAAGAATGATAGAGAAAAGGGTATTATTCAGCAAATTCCCAGGTTGACATTTTTAACCCAGTAATTTTCTGCTCAGTGTGAAAGGGGGTCAGAATGCACCCGTCTAAATGACCCAGCACTCAAGATCAAACCAAGTGCCACTTTTTTTGTTTTTATCTGTCCTGTTGCCTGTTAACACACAAGATACTTAAAATGGTACTTGTGTAGTTTCACGGTGGCAGGCTACGCTACGTTTTCAGCATAGGCTAAACTACGTTGCCAGCGTAGCCCAGTGGTTCCCAACCCTGGTCCTCAAGTACCCCCAACAGTGCATGTTTTGCAGGTCTCCACACAGAATCAGTGCTATAATTAGCTCCACCTGTGGATCTTTTAAAATGTGCCTGAATAATCTGTGCACCTGCTGGGTGACCTGGAAAACGTGCACTGTTGGGGGTACTTGAGGACCAGGGTTGGGAACCACTGGCGTAGCCCAACGGCTGCATAGCATAGTGACTCCGCGGCGGCCCTGCGTAGTCAGTGTAGTGTCCCCGTTAGGCATCTAGTCACCGTACAGTTCCTGGGTGCTGCAGCTTTGTCCCCCGCGTTCCTGGAAAGTCTAGTGAGCGTCTCTCACGCAGTGCCGGTAACAGCCATATCCCCTGCACTGGCAGACACCGGCGCTCCATCTGTCTGAGACGCAGGAATGTCTCAGACGCTCCTGCGTCTCAGTAATTATTGCGGTAGGGTGGAACACATTTGCCAGTGCTCCATGTTACATACTGGCAAATGCCTCCATTTGAAACCCACGCCAGCCCAAAGCGTGGCGAGTGGAAGCTGAATGCGTCCTCCCGACCTTTTCATACCCCCACTATCCACGTCGGAGTGGAGTTGGCTTTATAAAGAGTGGCGAGCCCGAAGCGTGGCGAGCACACGCGGATTAGACGTCAAGTAATCCGCGTCCCCTCGCGGGGCTCACCACACTTTATAAAATCAACTCCACGCCGACGTGGATAATGCGGATATGAAAAGGTCGGGAGGGCGTGTCCACTCACCACACTTCGGGCTGGAGTGGATAGTGGGGGTGTTTCAAGAACACATTCACACCTGTCATGTCAGGCAGGTTAAAATGGTCAATCGTTCCCACACAATGTAATAAGCGCTGAGTGACTACGCTAACTATGTAATGCTGACTGACTACGCTAACTACGTAAGCTCCAGCTGGCCGCGAACGGGTGGGAACACGACGCTGATACTGACAGGGACGCCTGACTGACCGTTAACTACGTAAGCTTCGGCTAGCCACGAACTGACAGGAACACTATGCTGAGTCTGACAGGAACGCTGACTACGCGGGCCGTGGGAACACTACGCTGATACTGACAGGGACGCTGCCTATGCTGGCCGCGGGAACACTATGATGATACTGACAGGGATGCTGACTACGCTGGCCGCGGGAACACTACGCTGATACTGACAGGAACGCTGACTACGCTGTCCGCAGGAACACTACGCTGATACTGACAGGGACGCTGACTACGCTGTCCGCAGAAACACTACACTGATACTGACAGGGACGCTGCCTACGCTGGCCGCGGGAACACTACGCTGATACTGACAGGGACGCTGCCTGCGCTGGCCGCGGGAACACTACGCTGATACTGACAGGGACGCTGACTACGCTGGCCGCAGGAACACTACTCTGATACTGACAGGGACGCTGCCTACGCTGGCCGCAGGAACACTACGCTGATACTGACAGGGACGCTGCCTACGCTGGCCGCGGGAACACTACGCTGATTTTGACAGAGATGCTACGCAGACTACGTAACTATGCCGTGAAAATACACAAGTACCTTTAAAATAATTTACATTGTGACATTAAACATTTTAAAAGATCTCCCACTCTACTACTATGTAGTTAATCAGCTTTAAATGTATAAAAGCTGATTAAAGAACCTATATCCTGCAATACTTCTCCTGCTATTTCATTATAGATACACTAAAGCGGTATTCAGTCCTGGTAGATATTTCCAATCCCGGACCTTTCCATACCTACCTCCATAAAATAAGATATATGCAATTTTGTGGGTTTATCATTTTAAACCTTTCTTCCCCTGTACAGGGGCATACACACAGGGCTATTTTAACACCATTTGTAAGTGATCTGACTAGATCGCTTAGAAATTAAGCATGGGTCGCCCTGGGTGGCGGCGATGCGCGGTCCTGCGCTGTCGCCGGCAGAGATAGACTGTGTATGCACTGTCTATCCTGCTAGATCACGTAATTTTGCCTATAAACCAGGGATGGTGAACCTTCGGCCCTCCAGCTGTTGTTGAACTACACATCCCAGCATGCTCTGCAACAGTTTTAGAAAGGCCAAATAGCAAAACTATAGCAGGGAATGCTGGGATGTGTAGTTCAACAACAGCTGGAGTGCCAAAGGTTCCCCATCACTGCTATAAACAATATAAGGCGAAACCCCGCTCAGCACACATCACTGGTGTATCGATTATGGGCTGTGCGATCTGTGCATCGCCCCATGTGTACGGGGCATAAGAGTTTTTATCATTTTTTATAAACAGATACCTGGTACTTTTATTGATTTATTCTTATATGTGGAAATTGGCTTTTTGGAACTTTATATAAATTGCTCTTTATTTCTTTAGAACCAGGTCTTCCATTTTAAATATCACTATTACAAAAGTTTTATTATTTAAGTCACTGTACAATTCAGCAGCATCTGACACCAACCAACATCTGAATAGTGTAAAAGTTGCATGTTCAGCTTAAGGTCACATCTTGGGAGGACGGTGTATGTAACAATCTGAATCATATGTTTTACTAAACTCATTTCTTCCTATGATACACTGACATTTTCTTTCCCATTAAATACATGAAAGTATTGCCCCCTAGGCTAGCTAGTACTCTATGTTCCAGTAGCAAAAACACTTAATAACTGCTCATTGTTCAGTATTTTCAGAGATAATCCCATGTTATAAAAATATGTCTTCCTTGATCTTTTTTTTATATTAATGAATAGGTTAATACTTCTTACTGTGTTATCATTGCCATATGTAATATTCAGTATTTTTTAAGGTCCATACACACTGGGCGACTATGCCCAACGTGTATGGACAGCGATGATCATTTACATCACGGGGGGGGGGGGGGGGGAAGCCACTCAGTGCATACACAATGAGCGTCTTTCCCCCTGCCCGGCGCCGACGGAAAGGGGAGGACGGCTTTGCATAGCGCAGTGCTATGCAAAGCCGCTCATCTGCTGGTATAACCAGCAGATCAACTGCTTTCCCGGTGATGATGCGGGAGCGCGCTGCAGCGCTCATCGCCGGGGCATACACACTGGGCGGTTTTGAGCGGACAGCTGCTCATACCTGCTGTTTTGAGCGACTTTCAGCTCAAAGTCGCCCAGTGTGTATGGGCCTTAAGGTACATGCATCTATTTCCTTTCATCTATCCTGGCTTGCACTCTACTGCAACTCTGTTAAAAAGTCAATTATTTCCTCCTCCTAACTACATTGCAGACAGCTGAAACATCTACCACTTATTTAGGACACTGTCCTGATAGGATATGATGCAGTCATTTGAGTTGCTGACACAACACTGGCATCACCCAATTATTTCTGCAAAGCAAGTTTGCCAAGCTATCAGTCACACTGTCACTGGTAACATGCTGCAGAGGAGTCAAACACTGTGATGGACATATTTAGTTAAGCATATTTGGTTATGTTCTGCATATTTAGCTGAAGAGTATGCAGGACTTGATGATAATTACTCCCAAACATGGGCTTTACTTATTCTATTAGTAATGATTACACAAAAAGTCTATCAGGCCCTAAATGCAAGTAACAAGGTATGCTGTACAAATACAAGTTTGAGTAGCAGAGGTGCATTGGTAAGTAGCACAAAAGAATAGGTTCTGTAGGTGAACATAGAACTAAGAGCATTAATTGTACGCTATGCCCATGTTTTTGCAATAGAGGGATTATGGGCAGACTGCGCAAGCACTGCGATCACACTGCACATATGAAGTTTCCTTTGCAATTACGCTCGAAGTGAGGATATAATCGCAGAGTGATTGACAGGTTGTGGCCTTTGTGGGAGGTAATGGGGTGCGGCAGAACAGAGACTTGTCATGGCTGTTTTTGGGGCGTTATCTGACATCAGCTGCGATCATGTATGCAGAGAAACATGGCACCTGTGTGGCTACTGCTGCAGCCAGTCTGCATAGCCACAGACCAGGGGTGGTCAAACCTGTCCTCAAGATCTACTAACAGTTCATCTATTTCAGGTAACCTATGAATCTATAGTAGGAATTAATGCAGCAGGTTTGAAAATGTGACGGTACTTGTGTAGTTTCACGGCGCCACTAGATCGTATACGATATCGCATACGATTTACTATCCATTTCATTACCCCACTATCCACTAGGGCGTGGAGTTGATTTTATATAGCGTGGCGAGCGCAGCGAGCCACGGAGCCCGAAGCGTGGCGAGCGCACACGGAATGTATTTGATGGAATTGCATGCAAATGGCATGCGATATCGGTGAGTTGCTTTGGAACAACATCCGTGTCCGCTCGCCACGCTTCGGGCTTGGTGGCTCGCCACGCTATATAAAATCAACTCCACGCCCTAGTGGATAGTGGGGTAATGAAATGGATAGTAAATCGTATATGATATCGGATGTCAAATCGCATGCGATATCGTATACGATCTAGTGGCGCCGTGAAACTACACAAGTACCAATGTGACAGTTAGTAATGGCTACAGCTGTGCACCAACTAGGTGATCTGGGTCATGTAACAGTTAGTAATGACTACAGCTGTGGACCAGCTAGGTGATTTGGAAAAATGTGGACCGTTGGTAGATCTCAAGTACCAGTTTGGCCAGCCCTGTCATAGACCTAGTTGAGTAGTCAATTTTCCTCCTTTATAGGCTGCAAATGTGTACACAACTGCAAATTAGGTTGTGATCACTCTGGTGGCAGTCTTTTTTTATTCCTGGACAGCGGCTCCACTTGATAACATTTACAATGATTAGCATACAGAGTTTGTATAAAAAGTAATGAGACCTATTTTTTTCTGACGTGACTCTACGTCGTAGCGTGCATGCTTCAGGCGGGTTCGATGGAGGGGGAAATCAGCTTCAATGAGCATCAAGCATCACTCGCATATGAGCTTCCGTGCGGTTTGTATCATGGTTTTAGTGGACCCCTGTCCCTAGGCTCAGTTGAAGCTTAAAAATGCAATTTTCTAGCGAACAGCGATACACCATTAAATTCTGTGTGGGACTCTGAAAATCGGCTATGGAGAGGTTAGCCATGATCCAGAAAGTGTTCAGAAGTGAAAGCCAATCAAAAGCTGCTGTTTCATGACAATGCACCAAACCACACCAGCTTTATTGTCATGGACTACCTGACCTGGAACGGCATCGCAACGCTTTCCCAGCCCCCCTACAGTCCCGATCTGGCCCCGGCTGACTTTTTCCTGTTCCCCCCGAGTGAAGAGAGCCCTCAAAGGACACCGCCATGGGACCGTAGAAGAGGTCAAATGGGCTTTGACGCTCTGCTTGAAGGACGTTTCGTAAAAGGACTTACAGGGTGCCTTCCAAGCATGGACAACTCGCTGGCAGAAGTGTGTCGATGCACAAGGGTCTTATTTTGAAGAATTGTAATTGTTTGTAGCGATATCTTCAATAAATATTTTTTCCTGAATTTGGTCTTATTACTTTTTTATACAAACTCTGTATAACTCTGCATTAGTACCTAAATCAAAATTGCAACATAAAACATAGTAGGTGCAAGCAGGATAGAAAGATGGGGCAGACATGGGTTTTAAGGTGAGAGGCCTACTCATGAGAGAGGGTAAAACCTAGAGGCATTGGACAAGTGGAAGCAATGGCACACAGTTGGATAAATCAAAAGAAAGTAAGAGGTAGTGGTCTAGGAGGCAGAATAGGAGAGGGTGAAAATAAGGGGTTTTGAGTGAGCATTTGAAAGATTGTAAGTTGTGGAAGAGCCTGGTTGGATTAGGTAATAAGTTCTAAATGTGGGGAGCAACATGAAAGCAAGTCCTGGAAGCTGGCAAGAGAGGAGCTAATGAGAGATATAGGGAAGAAGCAGAGTGTATAGGTTGGTATGGAGGGTCTAGTAGGGATGATCATCGAGCAGTGACGGTTTGCCAGCGGTGGTCAATCTTTTTTCATTGATGGTGGAAGGCCAGCCAGTAAGAGGTTTCAGTAGACCAAACATGTAATATTAAGCAAGTAGCCTTGGTTTTGGCTACTTCCTGAATAAGGAATGGGAGAATTTGGATATGCTGCAGATGTGGCTCCCTCCCAACCTAACTTTGACAAGACAGAGCAGATTACAGGGAACGGTTCCACCTTCCTAACATTCAGCACCTTTATCTTGATTGCCAGTAATATGAAAAGGTTTATCCTACTCTCCCTTGTGAGTGGCAAGTGTGTGTGGTAATGTAAGAGACAAAGGGTGTGTGTGGTAATGTAAGAGACAAAGGGTGTGTGTGGTAATGTAAGAGACAAAGGGTGTGTGGTAATGTAAGAGACATAGGGTGGGATGCGCTTTTTGAACGCAGGTTGAAATCAGCCCAACTTTGCACACAAATGATTGGAGCCCAATGGGACAGCAGGCACGTGTGAAAAATTGGCACCAGTGAGATGATTGCTGCTAAATGTGTCAGGTGCCATCATAGTCATCAGAGCCAATGAAGCAGTGGCTTTATTTTCTGGCGGCCTGAATTCATAGAAAATTGCCCTCTACCCCATAGGGTGCAAGTTTGGGTGCTGTTGAAACGTTGTAGTAATGGCACATCGCTCCTTTCGCAAACAATTGGATTGACCACTTTTATTCTTTAGAGGGGGTAAGGGTCTAGGGCAGGGGTGGCCAAACCGGTCCTCGAGATCTACCAGCGGTTTACGTTTTCCAGATCAGAGCTGGTGCACAGCTGTAGTCAATACTAAAATTTTCAAACCTGCTGCATTCATTCCTACTATAGATCCACAGGTTGCCTGGAAAACATGCACCGTTGGTAGATCTTGAGGACCAGTTTGGCCACCCCTGGTCTAGGGTAAGGATGGCCATCGACGATTCAAAATCATTGATGTGTTTACGGGCAATGTCAAATAGGTTTGCCATCGATGGGGGAGAACCAGATGGATTCCCACCATCAATATCCCAGCAGAACTATTTTTTATTTCCCCCTAAGGTGCCGAGACACAGAGCATAGCTCCACCCTGGACACCAGATAAGTCCCACCCCCAGGCTCTGATTGGTCCACAGGCCAATGTTTGCTACAGAGAATTTCAGAAAACAATATAAAATTAAATAAGTTGTGCTTATATGTCATCCGTAGGTCCAGTTATGTGATGAGGGACAGAATTCACTTCTTTTTATCTACATATTTTAAAACTGGGAGCCACAAACACTGACTTTGCCTATTACATTGACCATAAATAATTTGAATTGGTTCTGGACCACCAAACCGAGGCACCCCTGCAAGTGCTGAGGCACCCCAGGGAGCCTAGGCGCACAGTTTGGGAACCACTGATATATATATATATATATATATATATATATATGTATCCTGATGACAGTTATTAAATGATCGAAACGTTGATGACTAAGCTACAGTAGCCATTGTCTCTGTTCTTCAAGTTACATGAGTGCCACTTCCGACTATATATTGCTGGGCATGATTGCTGGGGGCACCCGTTCAAGTATTCTATATTGGTCTTGAGTGCCGGATATATAATTTGGTTTTATATATATATCTAGCTACATGTGTCAATCATGTGTGTCCATAACGCTAGGTGGAGTCAGAGTGACACATAGGTTGTGCTGATAGGCTATTAGCCCTGATCTGTCACGTTATGACTCATCGGAGTTTGAAGTGGCGTGGCCTAGCTGTTCATGGAGTAGGAATCCTGCCTACAGACTCTTGCCTATTATACTACAGGTGGCATCAAATTAAAATCCCCCTGGGTGGCTGAAGACTTCTTGAGTGCCCCGATCACTGTGTGGGCTTCCTTTGACCTGCCTTCTGGTCTCAGACCTCCTGCTCCTGCCCTGGGTGTCCTTCATGTGTCCGACGGCCATATTGGAGGGGATTGCCCAGCGCTGCTGCTTCCACACTCCCAAGCGCACGGACTTCCACTCAGCCGCATGGATAGCGGATGACTGCCCGCCTGCTCCCTGACTCCCATCTGGTGCTAATGTACCTCTCTTCCCAGCCTGGGTCTCCGATGTGCGTCCGGTGGCCATATTGGAGCAGGCAACCTGGCCCTGCTGCCTCTACCCTGCTGTCATGCGGCCCCAGGTCACACCAGGCAGGAGGCGAAGCTACCGGGGCCAGGGAGCGGTCGATCAGGCTGTTCTTTCCCCCACCGCAGGTCTAAATCTGGACATGCAGCCAAACAGCAGGGTAAAGGCAGCAGTGCCAGGATGCCTGCTCCAATATGGCCACCAGACGCACGTCGGAGACCCAGGAGCAGGGGCCAGAACAGAGGTACCTCAGCACCAGGTGGTAGGAGGTATCATCGGGGTTAGCTGGCAGGCAGCCAACCGCTATCTACTCAGATGCAAAGTGGAAGTCCATGTGTGTGGGGGAGCGCAGGCAGCAGTGCTGGGCAATCCCCTCCAATATGGCCGCCAGACACACGATGGAAACACGCAGGGACCAGGAGACAGGTCAAAGGGAGCCCACACAGTGATCGTGGCATGCAGGAAGTCTTCAGCCACCCAGGGGTACACCCTCCCTCACCTGTGCCAACCCCGTACCTGCAACACCCTAATGCACCCACACCATCTCCCTGCAACCGGACCTCCTCAACCCGTACACCTACACACAGCCGCGGCAACACCACACCTGCCCATCCCCCACTCACAGTACCGATGCATCCATCCCTCCTCAACCCATAACCACATCCACTCCAACACCCACGCGACTGCCCCTCACTGAAATGGTGCACCCCCACACCACACCAACCCACACGAGCCACCCCCGCACCTGCAAATCCACCCACAGTATCCCCACACCCTCCACTTCCCCACCCACACCACCCCAAGCACCTTTCCCCACCCATGGCACCCTTGCACCCCCATCCTCACCCACCCCTCCAGCACCCCCGCATCCACCTGCATAAACACCGCACCTGCCCCTCTCCATCCCGTAGCATACCCCCCCACCCCTACATAAATCAGTTCACAGGTTAAGGGACAGAGTCCCTTACGATGGTGTAAAGAGCGCCAGTAGGGCGCGATGAATCACCTAGTACAGTGGTACCCAAACTGTGTGCCTGGGCACCCTGGGGTGCCTCAGGACACTTGCAGGGGTGCCTTCGGTTGGTGGACCAAGATCAATTCATATTATTTATGGTCAATGTAACAGGCAAAACCAGTGGCTGCAAATCATAATATATGTGGACAAACAGAAGCAAATCCTGTCCCTCACCAGATAACTGTGACATATAAACACAATGCACTTCATATAATTTTTTTTCCTGAATTTCTCGATAAGAAGCATTTGGCCTAGGGGTGCCTTGAAAATGTTTTGATGCTCTAGGGTGCCGTGATTAAAAAAAGTTTGGAACCACTGACCTAGTATATATATATATATATATATATATATATATATATATATATATATATATATATATATATATATATATATATATATATATACACACACACAGTTCGTCTGGCCGGCACTCCTATAGCCTTGGAAAAAGCTTGCCCGGTGCCATTCAACAATAGATCCCCGTCAAATCGGCGGGTACATATAGATACACTCACTTTATGGCGGCACTCACGTCGAAAAAACGGCAATGACATAACTGTTTAAGTTCGTTTCAGTGCCCTGTACACGGTTCTTGATAAAAGTGCACTGAAACGTTGAGTTCAGTGAGTGCCGCCGTAATAGAATAGAATAGAATCAACTTTATTGGCCATGTGTGCTTGCGCACACTAGGAATTTTTTGTGGATTACAGTGCAGCATCAAGCAGGGATGAAATGGGGTGGGGAGACATTACATACATTCCATTGAGACAATTATACACGTTACATTGAGAGCATATTGACATTACTTGCGGGGATTCACATGCCTGCCGAGCTGAACAGCGACTAGGCAGCCATCAGCGGCACCACTGGTCGTTGCAGCAGCCAGGTAGGTAACAATACAAGCAGGGACAGCACAGTTGTCGCACAGGGAACACATACCAGCCGAGCTGCACAGCGCCTAGGCAGCCATCAGCGGCGCCACTGGTCACCGCAGCAGCCGGGTAGGTACCAATAGAAGCAGAGACAGCACAGTTATCACAAGGGATCACATACCTGCCAAGCTGCACAGCGCCTAGGCAGCCATCAGCGGCGCCACTGCAGCAGCCGGGTAGGTAATAGTAGAAGCAGAGACAGTACAGTTATCACTCAGGGAACACATACCTGCCGAGCTGCACAGTGCCTAGGCAGCCATCAGCGGCGCCACTGGTCACTGCAGCAGCCGGCAGGTAATAATAGAAGCAGAGACAGTACAGTTGTAGCAGGGACAGTACAGTTATCACACATGAGACACGGGATATATATTTGCTGAGCACAGATCCTAGGCAGCCATTTGCGGCGCCATCTTGAAGGCCTCACCAGGCCATCCTCCTGAAGGGAGAGTCAGTGCAGGCAGCTGCCGGGGGAGGGGGAGAGAGAGAGAGTCCATGAGGCTGGGGGGGCTGGGGCTGGAGGGGGGGGGGGAGAGTCAGTGAGGCCAGGAGCCTGGGGCCTGGGACAGACAGTGAGGCCTGTGGCCTAGGCTAGGCCCTCTCTCTGGAGCCATACCTTCTCCCAGGCAGCCAGTTCATCCAGAGATCCATGAGGCTGGACGGGCTTCCCAGTGCATCCTAGGGCTGCGGCAGCTGGGCGTCCCACTGGCACGAGGGACCGGCAGCAGGGCCTCATGCCGGCAGCATAGTGTAGTCATCTGGGCGCCGTGACTGTGGGCGCCATCCGTCTCCGCCCTCCATGCTCTCCCGCCGGGGAACGCCGCGACCAGCGCCGGGGGAGCACATCGACTCAGCGGTCAGTGCTCTCTCCGTCTCCCCCGTCCCCCGCACCTTCACCATGGGCCGGGGATGGGAGCTCCGTGGATGGACACCGGAGCTCTCCTGCATGCGACCATCCCCGGCCCCACCGGAAGTAAATGAGTATGTCTGTATGTATATATATATATATATACACACACACACATATACACAACCAAATAGTGTTATTAAGCGCACATTCTTTCAAATATAAAACATTTATTAAAAAATTATATAAAAGAAGATAATACACTTGGAATTAGAAGAATTTTCTAGGAATAGGGATCATACCAAGAACCCGACACGTTTAGTCTCTTTATGAGACTTCATCATGGGTTTGATATTAATCGTTAAGCAATAAAAGATGTTTTTAACTTGTAAGGAAATTTGAACGATTTATTCAAGCTAGATCTTCCAAATGTAACGAAAATTAATACTCCAACATACTGTAAGACCACTTTATTAACTTTAGGGTTTGAGACAATGGTGTAAACTGGTATCAGGACTTTAAGTCTCAAACCTCAAAATAAATGGTATAGACACCTTCTAATTATATTGGGGTGAAGTAAAAGATCCCCATATGTGTGTGCTTGGTAGTGGAATGCACACATCAGACAGGGAGAAGGGCAGTTTAGACACGCATGTAGGTATCATTAGCATGCAATGTTATGGAGCAGTGTGCTACATGTGCACACCAGCAGAACGCCCCATCAGGGCACCATGCAGTCAATGGCCTGAAAGTTGGCCAGGGCGACCTGTGGCACATCGCTGGCCCGTGTGCTGAAACACCCCGCTGCAGAACCACAGAAAGTTGCCAGCCCCGTAGAGTGACACAACCCCTGGCCGCATTGAGGAGAACATCATCCCGGCAGCGCAGAGCAGCAGCACTATCACAAGACAAGTCACCGTCTCCCACAGTGACAGTCCCAGCATTTCCCGCCCTTCCCCCTCTTCCATACGGGCACTTCCCGCAGCGGCCAATCCCTGCGCCCCTTCCCAGCACTCTGCGCGCTCACCCTACCCTGCTAGGCTCGGGCCCTCGCCTCTCTGCTGCCACCGTCGCTGGCGTGCAGGCAGCGCCCGGCAGCCAATCACGTCGCGCCTCCCTGTTTGAACCTGTCCGTTCGTCAGCACGGCGGTGGGCGGAGCCGGGAGGCAGGCAGGTTAGGTTGTGTTTGTGTTCTGTGTGTGCCATGGACTCAGCAGCAGCAGCCCAGTGATATTAGTGACAATAGAGAGGAGGGGAAGTGACAAGAGGGGGCAGCAGCCGCGCACACAGCCCCCAGCCCCCAGCCCGCTCTCCTCTCCCGCCGCAGCCCGGGGAATGTGACTCCTGCTCGCTGGGACCATCGCCGAGGTGATTGTGGACGGAGGATTATCCCGGGCTCACAGGAAGAAGGTGCTGGGGGGGGAGACGCTGAGGACTGAGGCCTAAACTGTCAGCAAGGCAACCGAGAGGGCAGGGAGACCCAGGAAACCCCCAACCCAGGCTCTAATCCCTAGTGAGAGATCCAAGGTAATCCTGCCAGATCCCTTCCTCCCTCCTTCCCAACATCACCCTCTGTGGGTGTATTAATGGGGTGGGCTCTGCCCTCCCCCTCCTTCCTTCTGTCCTCTCATGTATCTATGTATGTACAGTGTGTGTGTGTGTGTGTGTGTGTATGTATATATATATATATATATATATATATATATATATATATATATATATATATATATATATTATGGTATATATTTTAAAATCTACCCTGAATCCATTTTTCAAATTATGTATTATGCACAAGCATTATACTGTACATTTTCTAGTTTCCATATGTGGGTTTGGCTTGTGTCCTGGATACATTATTGTACCTATTAGAATCCTACTTGGTCCTGTATCTTATGCTTGTAACACTCACATTTCCACTCTCACAATCCTACTTTTAAGTTTAATAGGCACTTTACACCTCCCCTAAACAATTAAAAGTGTAACTGCAACATTGTTTTCTTTTTTTGGGGGGTGGGAGGGTTGTTTATGTGATTGGCACAGTCCCAATATTTGCCCTGTTCTGCCCCTGCCCCCTACTGGTTAAGGTTGAAGTAGATGGTTCCTCAGGTTGGCAAGTCCTGCTGCATACCTTGCATAGGTGACTGACAACCAGCACAAACTGACAGTACAGGAAAATCGTGTTTGTAGCTTTCGGGTTGTGTGACATGCCTGTTTGCAAGTGACAGCTTACACATGTTTACACTCACTAGGTCTTTTGTATGGCTGAAACTATTTGTTGTTCTACCATGCTTGTCGTTTATTTATCCCCAGGAATTGTTTAATCAATGCGCTTTATTTACCTTTAAAAAAAAGTTGTAATAAAAGAAAATGCGTGTGATAGTGCAACGAAACATATTGTAGGGAATTCCGTGTATGGCAGCCCTCTATGACTCATGCACTGCGATACTGAGGTCACGTGACAACCCCCCTCCTCTATGTATACTGCTTCTCCCTGTTGTGTTGCAATTGGAGATTGTGTCAGGGTAGATATACCAATGATCTGTCTGTCTTAGTGCGTTTCGGTAACCCAGTTGTGTCGTTCCAGTCGCCTTGAACCGTCAGCATTTTGGAGGCAGTTTCAGCTTCTTTTAGCACTGGTCATCATTCATGATCCCTGATACACACAGTACATTTTTGGCAGTCTTATCTTTATCAGTTTCTTGATGCAGTAGTAAATAGGAGGAATAAAAGATGCAGAGATCAATTGTATGAGATTGAATAGGCTAGCATTTGTGAAGTTGACACAACCACTCCTCCATCATTCCTTTATGACGTGCTTATACTGTAACTAGATGACTTGAATACTTTTGCACATACCACACTTCTTAGTATAATTGTGTTTTTTTTGCAGTGTAAGAGCAGTTGTGGTGGGAATGTACATGCTCATTCATTGATATTTTGCTTAAACTTGATGCCTATTTGTCAATAATTTCACCAACTTAACTGCATTTTTTTATTACCCATTCTAGAGCCATATTTTTATTCCAAAGCTACAGATGGAGTACGGCTCAGCCTTGCTGGCGGATCGCCAGAACCTCCCCGCTGGCGATCCGCCAGCAGCCTCGCCATCCAACATACTGAGACGCGCGTGCGTCTCAGTCGCCAGCATGACGGAAACCCTGTCCGTCTCCGGGAGACGGACAGGGTAAGGCTGGTTTCACACACTCCGGCTCCTGCCGGACGGTGAAATCCCGCACGGCCAGGGAGCCGTGCCGCACACACTAGTTGTGAATGGACACTATTGTGTCCATTCACACGGGACGGCCACGACCCGGCCGCACGGTTGCAGCCGGATCCCGCCACTGGAAGGGACGGCTGCCGGGCTGTGGCCATTCCTTCCATGATAAACTAGTGTGTGCGGCACGGCTCCCTGGCCGTGCGGGATTTCACTGTCCGGAGTGTGTGAAACCAGCCTTAGGGGGGGGGGGGGTGCGGGCAGGCGGCGGGGGAACGGATGGAAGCGCAGTCGGAAGGGGACGTGCGCGCGTCCCCTTCTCGCCATCGATATGGCGCTGGCGGGGGATGGCGGCTGGCGTCGCCACCGCCATCCCCTGCCAGGATGAGCCATACTCCATCTGTAATCTTGTAGCTCCCTGGAAACAGCCATCGTTTTATCCCTAGAGTCTAGGTACAAAGGGGAAGATTATTTCACGTTAGTAGAGTGAAGAAACCAATAGGTTTAATAAAAATTTGCCTTGCAAACCACATTGTGTAGCTAAAGTATTTGCAGTTCTGGATTTGCATTTGGTGTTATGGGGACTACACACGTAGCGATTAAGGGGCATTTTCTAATCAATCTCACTAGATTGCTTAGAAAAGGCCCCTACATCGCTCCGTGTGTAGGGGCCATGGCGATGGGCGCGTCACTATCGCCTGGTCCTTAATATCCAGCATGCTGGATAAATATAGGTAATCACCAGGGTTAGGGCCAATGTTCTCACTGGAGAACACTGGTCCTGACAGATCGCTCAAGCTTCCCTCAGGACGCTGTAGGCAGCAGCTCCTGTCCTGTCTATTTAACAATAGTTTTGATGGTACTTGTTTAGTTTCACGGCTGTGTATGGCCGCACGTCTGAGTCCCTGCTACGCTCGCCCACGCTACAGGCTTGGTGGCTCGCCACACTATCTAAAATCAACTCCATGCTAATGCGGACAGTGGGGGTACGAACTATCCACGTTGGCATGGAGTTTATTTTAGAAAGTTTGGCGAGCGCAGAACCCGGAAGTAGCGCGCGGCCATGCTGGCGCAGTGAAACTAAACAAGTACCGTTTTGATTGTTTTCTTGGGAATGGTTATATAATATAGCCTAAGCAACTTTTTCAAGCAGAGTAGTAAGTGGCAAAGTTTTTTGTTTAAATTGACACTTTAGGTGGCCTTAAAGCTGCTCGATAACCGTATTATGGATAATTGTGGCAGGATTGTCTTAAGCGGTCAGATAACATACACTTGCACAGTCTTATATTTTTTTTTACATATACGTATTTTGCAGAACCCTGGCCATGAAGAATTCTTCTGTAGCTAATAAATTGGTATTAAAAATGCATCGGTCAGTTACACTAAAAAAAAAAAAAAAAAAAAAAAAAAAAGTTGATCTATTTAAACATGGGTACTTGTGAGTTATCCGGGCTGCCAATTTTTTCATCGCGCCCGAAATCGTGGGCATCGCGTCGGTCGTGGCCGTTATAAGGAGCCGCGACGCGATGCCCGCGATTTCCCATAGACAGTAATGTTAAAAGACACGATGGACCCGATTTCCGACCCGATTTCCCATAGACAGTAATGTTAAAAGACGCGATGGACCCGATTTTCCATAGACAACAATGTTAAAATAAAATGACAATGTGAAATTGGCCAATATGGGCATTTCACATTGGATATGTTTTAAAAAAAAATGTTTCATGGCCCCCCACCACCGTTAACGCCACCCCGCTATTGACGCCAACCCGAAGCGTGGCGAGCGCAGCGGTACGCGTCCTCCGACCTTTTCATACCCCTACTATCCACTAGGGCGTGGAGTGAGAATAGAATAGTGTGGCGAGCGCAGCGAGCCACCGAGCCCGAAGCGTGGCGAAGCCTGTGAAGCCCGCAAGGGCACGCGGATACCTGTGAAGGTATCCGCGTCCCCTCGCGGGGCTCGCCACGCTTCGGGCTCGGTGGCTTGCTGCGCTCGCCACACTATTCTATTCTCCACTCCACGCCCTAGTGGATAGTAGGGGTATGAAAAGGTCGGAGGACGCGTACCGCCGCCCCTCGCGGGCTCGCTGCGCTCGCCACGCTTCGGGTTGGCGTCAATAGCGGGGTGGCGTTAACGGTGGTGGGGGGCCATGAAACATTTTTTTTTAAAACATATCCAATGTGAAATGGCCATATTGGCCAATTTCACATTGTCATTTTATTTTAACATTGCTGTCTATGGGAAATCGGGTCCATCGCGTCTTTTAACATTACTGTCTATGGGAAATCGGGTCCATCGTGTCTTTTAACATTACTGTCTATGGGAAATCGCGGGCATCGCGTCGCGGCCCCTTATAACGGCCACGACCGACGCGATGCCCCCGATTTGGGCTAAATCGCGGGCATCGCGTCGGTCGGGTGTCCTTAAGTTAAGGACAAAATCGGCAGCCCGGATAACTCACAAGTACCTAAACATGTGTACATACATATTTTGCGTCCTTAAAGCTTCTTCTTCAGTTAGGTTCTTTGAAACTTATTTCTGTGTAGTAACGTTTGTGACCACCCCATATATTAACTACCATACTTACACATCCAATGGCAGAAAGTCTGCAGCTTCAGAGTACTGAATGATAGCGTAAGATCAGTGTCACTGGATCTATGGTGCACGTCAATAATTCATTGAAATGATTCCTAAGACATTTATACCAGGAAATTAAATGAGATGGGCCAGTACTACAGCTGGGCTTTCCTAGGTGGGTGTGGACCCGACTTAGGTCGGCAGTCATTAGGTCGACACTGTTGGGTCGACAGGCAACTAGGTGGACAGGGCTCTAGGTTGACATGGGTGAAGGTTGACAGGTGTCTAGGTCGAAATGGGACAAGGTAAAAAAATGCATTAGGTCGACATGGTTTTTTTCACTGTTTTTGACCTGAATGTCGACATGGACACAGTTGGAAGTCAACCACAGCCCCTCGCTTCGCTCGCAATGCTTCGGGCACGGTGCCTCGCTGCGATTGGCACACTATTTTATTCTCCCACCACGCCCTAGTGGATGGTAGGGCATGAAATACCGCCTGTCAGCACGTCAGCTCAAAAAACAGTGGAAAAACCCATGTCGACCTCACGACCTGTTGACCTACAACCTTGACGACCTTGTTGCCTGTTGACCCAACGGTGTTGACCTAATGACTGTCGACCCAAGTCAAGTCGACAATACGACACTATCCCTCCTAGGTTTGCATTTTAATAGCACCACAACACAGTTGGGCTTTTACTTGATATTCTACTGTACATAACTACTTGACAAGCTGTTTGGTTTGTGTTATATTTTCTTTAACATGAGAAATCGGTTTCAGGCAGTTTGTTCTTTAAAAATGTCATACAACTTATTTTTTACTCGTTAAAAGCCCATCAAAATGACGACTTCTACAATGTACTTTCGTTTTGAGCTGTGACAGTTTTTACTTTCACTTTGAGTTTTGCAAAGGAGTAATTTGGTCTTCCGAGTGGTTTTTAGTTGTCGGTGGTGGTACTTCACCTCATAGAGCTGAGGGGTAGTTAGCCTTTTATGTATACATAGTAACTGCCTACCTACCCCAATACTAGTTCCTGTAAACGCACTGGGACTGATATAGAATTGAACATTAGTCTGTTTGTTAAGCAGATCTTGTGGTTTGACGCATTGCGCTTGTGCCCGTAAACAAACGTTCAACGTTATTGCACCCAAGTAGGAGAATTTGAGTGTTACAGGGTGTTGCACGTAGGCTAATGGTGGCCAATATACTAGAACGATCTCAGGCCTGAACGCACAATTTGGTCAGGTTGTGCGATCGATTGTGTGCTCATCAGGGGGTATATCTGTACGTTGATCAGAGGTCGATCCTCAGATCATGTGAGAGTGTGTTGATGAAATTAAGAGTCCATTTCAGACCCATGTGCAGTTGTCCAAAAATCACAGATTGAGATTTTCAGGCAACCGCGCATACACACCAGTTTTACAGGGCTAAATCTTGTCTGTTTGGCCGCAATGTGCATGACTGCCCAAACAAAATTGAATCCTGGAAATTGTTTGCCCATTTAAACCGTCCCGTTTAGACATGAAACATTGATGCCGAAAACAATTGAATCACCCCCAATGTGTTTCAGGACACGGTACTTGTGTATTTTGGCGGCGCCCATCGCATCGCATACCATAACGTATACGATGGTATGCGATGCGACGCAATATCGTACGATAGTGCACGATGGCATACAATTTTGAAATTGTATGCCATTGTACATGGCATACAATGCCATACGATGCGATGCGATTAAACATTGTATAAGCACCCTAATGGGTGCTTATACAATGTTAAGCACCCAATTGGGTGCTTACAATGTTAAATGCACCCCCAAGCCAACCCCCCACTATAAACGTGAACCCGAAGCGTGGCGAGCGCAGCGGTACGCGTCCTACGACCTTTTCATACCCCCACTATACACGTCGGCGTGGAGTTGAGAATAGAATAGTGTGGCGAGCCACCGAGCACGAAGCGTGGCGAGCGCAGCGGATACCTGTGAAGCCCGCGAAGGGACGCGTTTACCTGTGAAGGTATCCGCGTCCCCTCGCGGGGCTCGCTGCGCTCGCCACGCTTCGGGCTCGGTGGCTCGCTGCGCTCGCCACACTATTCTATTCTCAACTCCATGCCGACGTGGATAGTGGGGGTATGAAAAGGTCGTAGGACGCGTACCGCCGCCCCTCGCGGGCTCGCCACACTTCGGGTTCACGTTTATAGTGGGGGGGTGGCGTGGGGGTGCATTTAACATTGTAAGCACCCATTTGGGTGCTCAAAAGCACCCTTTAGGGTGCTTATACGATTTTTGGTCGTATAGGGGGTCAAAATCGTGTCGCATCGTATGCCATCGGGTGCATGGCATGCGATGCGATCTGTCCGTCGTACGACGGACATCGGGGGCGCCGCCAAAATACACAAGTACCCAGGACACAAACTAGTTTTCATCTGCTTGCTTAATTAGAGCAATGTTGCTCCACTAAGGACCTAAAAACCAAGGAAAAATAAGTTGGGCTGCAAAACTTTTTAAAATACATTTTTTGTCA
Organism: Crinia signifera; assembly: GCF_055691185.1. NCBI lineage: Eukaryota > Metazoa > Chordata > Amphibia > Anura > Myobatrachidae > Crinia > Crinia signifera. Next base: position 34,734,334 of record NC_139228.1, on the reverse strand, counting down.
GCGTGAAATTATATTCTATCGCAGAGTTTATAGAAGCATATATTTAGTACAGAAAGTCTTTAGGACTAAGGTCGGACAGTTCCTGACAGATGGAATGATGGACAATACGACTTCAATTTAACCATTGGTATTCAATGCTCCGACTGTCTGAAGCATTCCGATAGTCGTAACTCACTTGGATTGTCCAAATCCACGTGTATTTGGTTGAAAACGACCGCAGGTTAAACCACCCAGCGCCGTTTTTGACCATGCAGGTCCCCCCCCTCCCCCCCCCCCCCAGAAAGTTGAATCTAACAGGCTTCAGTGTGGATGGAAACGGCACACATTGAATATGCTCCTCTAAGTGAAGTAAAGAATATGGGCCATGTTTGAAAGCAAACTCCTACGTCACACCTCAGTGAATCTGCATGCCTCAAACAGTTCAAACACCAGTGACATCACATGTCTTATATGGTTAGCAGGCTCTTGTAGTTGCTTTCCTGGAGGTTAGTAGAGGACATTCTATGGACCTTACAGCACCCAGAAAAGCAGTGTAAAGTAATTGCAACGCACGTAGCTGGTGATTGCTGGCGGGGAGGTGCTCCATCTGATGGGGATGCGCAAGTGTCTCACACGCACGCCTGTCCTCGACAACATGGTGGCGGGGAGTGCTTCCCCTGCCTGTCTCCACTTCAGGGAGACGGGCAATGATCAGAGGGAGCATCAGAGGGCTCTGCCAGAACGGGGTGCACGTGTGCCCTCTTTTTGCGGATGGTGGCAGTTGGCGGTTCTATCGCCAGGAGCAGCTACATCTGTACTTATGCGGATCGTACGGCCAGGAACGGGCAGGCAGGAGGGTCTGGGAATCCCCGGCGCTGAGGCCGGAAGCTGCAGGGCGGCCGGAACTGTACAGCTGGGTTGCGGAAAGCTGGCTGTGCAGAGTGACCTCTGAACAGGTCAAGCAGCGCAGAGCTGCACGGCTGGGATAGGAGCAGCTGGGCTGCGTGAAAGCAAGTGCTCATGCGCAGTCTAATCCTGATATCCCTGGATTGGAAACTCCTATACCAGGATTCAAATACCAGCAGTTTTTTTTACCAAATCCTGGTATACCGCTGATGCTGGGATTGGCCACCCTAATTCTGATCTAATGTACATTTTTGTGGAGAGAGAGATTTCCCTTTAATTTGCTGCTGGACTTTTGCCATGTAAATGTTTTGAGGGAAGTATTTATGAAACAAAGTTAGGTGTTTTTTTGTTTATATGCAATAACATCCTAGAGAACTTGAGAAACTTAAACTTGATACATTTCAAGAGTGTCAACCCTCTCCTAGTCCTATACTATACAGTTTTATTGTATTTAAATGCACACGTTGCTGATTACTACCTGCCAACCCCTCCCCCTTCACACACACACACACACACACACACACACACACACACACACACACACACACACACACACACACACACACACACACACACACACACACACACACACACACACACGGATTATTATTACTATAGATACGTAGGTCAGGCCAGTTGTATTGCCCTATAGACTATGGAACAGTTATACTTGGGGCTGCACCTGCTCCCATATTAGGACAACTTGCTATTACAGGTTAATTATCCCTTAAACAAAATACTTGGGATCAGAATAATTTGGGATAACTGATTATTCCCTATTTTGGAATATTTTTATATTTCAATGAGGTATCTTGCATTTATGTTGTATAAGCACATGAAATACACACAAATATATTTTATTTGTACATGAAACAAAGTATGTGTACTATCTCAGGCACTGGGGTGTATTCAATGCGGCCGGCGAGGGGGTTAAATGCGGGGATCACCGAAAAGAAGTGCTCACCCCATTCAACGTTCTGGGGGAATCTTTACTGTCAGCGGACGGCGAGGTTTCTCCCCAGAGAGGCTCGAAGCTAATGCAGGGAGCATGCTGCGTTTAGCCGCGAGTCTCACTGTTTTAGCGGCTGCATACGCTGAAAAGGCGTATGCAGGGGATCAGTTGAATACTGACCCTGCTCGCTGTCACAGCTAGTAGCCCCCAGCATTGAATACTGCCCACTGAATTTCAATGCCAAGCAATCCTTTTCTTGCACATATTTAGTGTCAGTTACATATCATGTCCCCAACAGTGCCAGTTACATGTATATGTACCCAGTAGGTTTTGTTAGCCCTCCAAAAAAAGTACTTTTTGGAGACTGTGGTTTTCGGAATAATTTGGATAAGGGATACTCAACCTGTGTTAAAATGATTATTAACTGAGTTTTTATTTTTGAGCTTTATAGAAAATCTGCAGAGTGCTACCTATACATGCAGGCCATCTGCTCCTTCTTCCAATCAGATGAATCACGTTCTAATTCTTCAGCAGGATCACATTAATAACTGCTAATGTATTTTTGCAACTCAACCTCTATTCTTTGCATTACCAAATTTGGCACTTTCATTTAAGATTCAAGCTTCCAAGTCTCTTTCATTTTTTTTTTATTTTTTTTTTTAAATCAAACAATTTCTTGTGGACATGCCAGTGTTTTAAATCCCTTTGCTGCCTGGATAATCCTTGATGGTGCAGATGAAACTTGCATTTTCACACCCTGAAAGCTTGAGCTTCTTGTGTTGTGTACAGATGTGTCCTCATACACTCTTGTATAAGTTGCGTCAAATAGCCCCTCTTGGTCCACCAGGTCCTTGGGATCTTGTCTGCGCAGAGAGCCCTGCTCCCTCAAAATGTTCGTTTTATTTGCGTAAATGAAAATTGGGAGCAACACAAATGCATTGCTAGCTTGCACTGATCGTTTGTATATTTGTTCAACGGAGTCTGAATCTGTGATAAAAGGGCTGTGATGTAAGGTGCAGCTTTTTTTTTTTTTTTCAAGCCAAGTTCCGTAGTGCTTCATCTTTTGACTTTGTTCATGTTTAAAACTAATTCCTTTGCTATTAATGTTACAAGGCAGATGTCTCTAGTACACTGTGAGAGTTGCACCTCTTGTAGCATCTGAATACTAGCAACAAAAAGTTTGGAAACCATGCAGCTTAATGGCTAAACCAGATGTGTGAGCGCTTATTTATCCATAAAAGTATGTCAAGTGTAAATACTTTATTAAAAGTACGCCCAAGCAGCCAATCCTTAATATATAAGGTTTGCCACAAATGCAAACATGGTCACAGTGCTAATATAAAAGAAGAAAAGCTAAACATGTATAGTTTATTTTATTCTCCCCCCCCCCTTGCTGCATAAAGATTGGTGAAATTGGGAAGGTGATTTAATATAATTAACTTTAGTTGCTGTGGGCAAGTGGCAAGCCCTTTGTTACTGTACATTTTTGACACTCCAGCTCTTGTGCAACTACACATCCCAGCATGTCCTAATAGAAATACTTGTGTAGGGAATGCTGGGAGGTGTAGTTTCACAGCAGCTAGAGGGCCGCATGTTGAATATCTCTGCTCGGTATGGGTCCGTTAGGTAGACACAAGCAAAAGGTCAACAGGAGTTTTTCACGGATTTTTGTAGCGACATGGACACGTACAGATGGAGTGCCTCTCGTTCAGTGCCAGGGATCGCCAGAATGTCCCCGCTGGCGATCGCCGGCGAGAGGTGCTCCATCGCGCTTCCCAGTTTATCAACTGTCTCCACTTCAGGGAGGCGGCTGGGGCCGACAGGGATGCGCGAGCATGTCCCCTTCCGGCAGTTGGCGATCAGACCGCCGCTGAATGAGGCCGGCTCCATCTGTATAAGTGTATCCTGTCCCCTCGCATGGCTCATGTTGCACTCGGCACATTATACTATGCCTACTGGGATGGTGACGTGTTAAAAGTTGTTTAAAAAAAAAAAATATCCTGAAAAATTCATGTTGTCCTTTTGCTTGTGTCAGCAGTTTTACCATGTTGATCAAATGTATGTTGATCTTTTTAATGTGTTGACCTTTAGGGGGGGTTTCAGTCTTCTGCAGCCATCTCCCGACAGGGGAGATGGCTGCGGGCCCTATTCAATGCTGTCTTCCCGGCTGCAGCTTGCGGCCACGCCCCCTTCTCGTCCCACTGCAGGTGGGACATTGAATCCCACCTGCAAATTCTTGGTTGATTGGTCTGCCAATAATGAAGAGGCATAGTAAAATGAAATATTGGGTATGTTAGTGGCAGTATGCGTTTCCACTGCTGTTCAGGCGTAGTTCTAAAGTGTAATATGCAATGAGTGCAGTAGTACTAGATGATGTGTTGGCGTCAGTGTCTTCTAATGCGTATGGACTCCAGTAGTACCATTCATAGATGTCATTGTTGGTTCTGGTGGGCTAATAAGTCAAGCTATATAGGGACAATGACCATGTTTATGCACCCAGAAATGGGTAGCCAAATTACTTGTGATTTTTACTGATCAGCGCTTGGGCTTAAGTGGTTGCATCACGCCCAACTGCTTTAATTGAACCATTGTCAGTCATCACCTGATGATTAAATTGTGACTTATTAAAAAATATTTGACATGAGCTGTGGAAGCGAAGAAAGATTTAACTTCACATGTACACCTTACTTCCTGTCTGTACACCCATTTTCTCTTGAGTGTGAAATTGCTGTTTGCTGCTTTCACCCAGCTGTATGGAAAATGTCCAGTGTGTAGTTCTATATCCGGCGCCATGCACCAATGTGAGAAGTATGGACTTTAACATTGCTTTAAGCAGGCATACACATGGGGCTTTTTTTGCCCCTATTTTTAAGCGATCTGTCATGGATCGACCCGAGTTTATGTCCCTGTGCGACGGTAAGCACAGTAACGCGCGTCACCATCGCCTGACTAGATCTTGGCTACATATCAAGATCTAGTCAGACGCACACATTCACACTAAAATTTATATGTGCCCAAACACAATTAACCTTAATCAGCAGAAGCTGCTTGTGCTTAAAATATTCCCATCTCGCAGAGCATGGCTACATGTATGAGGACATATCTGTATTGGGTTTATTATTTTCTCAAGGTTTGTATGTAAATAACTTTGTTTTCTCTACCGTCCAATGGGATACTGGGCTTCACTACTATGGGGATTGAGACCTCCGCAGGAGAGACAGGCACATAAAAGAACTTTCAGTGTGGGTGCACTGGCTCCTCCCCTCAATCTCCCTCCACTAGTCAGTTTTGAAAAATGTGCCTCAGGAGAGGCAGTGCTTCTGGATGCTCCAGAGTTTTTTCTACATTTATTTTCAAGTTTGTTATTTTGGGGCGCTGTAGTGACCACACAGCTGTCCTGCTTCGTGGGTGTCAGGGGAAGGGTCAGTCCCCGGCCTCTTCAGGTGCAGAGCTGACCCTGCTACAGGACAATCCAGTCCTGCGTGGGACTTGTCACCGCACAGCATTGCGCTGTAGCGAGCAAGTCCCCTAGCCGCCGCACACCCCTGACAGGTCTGAAGACATCGGTGGTGAGTACAGGCTGGGGGTCCCACAAGGGGTCCCCGCAGCCATTGCTGGTGCGGCTAGACGACGGCTAGTAATGGCGGCTCTCCAGCAGGGACCGCGTGAACACCGCGTCTGAAAACTGGCATAGGGGTGCTGCCGCTGGACCACCAGGGACACCCCTCAGGGTATAATGTATGATATATATTTTACACCTTTGATAATGTCAGTATAAATACATGTAAGCGCCAGCTCCGTGTAAGGGGGCGGGGCTTCACTCAGAGCGGGACCAAGCTCTGCTGGGCGCGCGCTGTCACTTCCTGCTTCTTCACACGCTGCCAGACTCCATTACAGGGCTCCTCACTGGCGTGGTGGATCCGGGTACTTGCAGCACGGCAGAGACAGCAGGTTTTTTATAGCGATCTAGCGCTGCTGCGCTATCTAGCTTACTCAGACACTGTGTTGTTATATCACTGTGTTTAGCGTTACCAGCTCACCCAGATCTGTGAGTTCAGGTTAAGGGTGCACTTGGCTCCCCAATTGCTCTGTTTTTTTTCCCCACTGATTAGTTACAGACACGGTAAAGCAAGCACATAGTCTGTTTTCACTCAAGCAGTGTGTGCACGTGTGTGACTGCGTGGGGGTTGTGTTTGTTACTACAGACATTGTAGTATTATCTCATCATGGTGAAAAAGTTCACTTGCATGGTGTGTAGCACCAAGTTTGTGCCCAAGTCACAGTCCCAGGTTACTTGTGAGGCTTGTATGTCACCACAGCCCAGTAGTGCTGACACCCAGATCAGTGGGGTTCCCCCACAGCTTGCGGGGCAGTCGCAGGCAAACGAGCAGGAGCCTGCGTGGGCCTCCAACATAAAAACCTTGTTGGATTCTGTGGCTTCACAGCTTTCCACTAACACTCAGCAAACGCAGAGGGTTCAGAGGGAATTGTCCATGTTAGCTGCCAGGGTGGATATTCTTCATACCCAAAATGTACCTCCTCCTCCCGCACAGCCTCAAAAGAGGCAGGCTACTGCTATGGATCCTGACACAGATGAGGACGATGAGGACATATTGGAGGAGGGTGAGGAGCAGGGTCTGCAGGAACCAGCTCCTGAGGCGGCAGTGCATGGTCCCGAGCCCCTTATCAGGGCCATTAGGGATGTTTTAGATCTCCCAGTAGAGGCATCCACAGAAGGAGATCCTTTCTTCATGACTCAGAAGAAACAGCCAGTGTACTTCCCTGAGCAGGCAGAGTTAGAAACTGCTTTCAGGGCTGCATGGCAAAACCCTGATAAGAGGTTTACTCTTTCAAAAAGGTTCACAAATGCATATCCCTTTGAACCTGTGGGCAGAAAGAAATGGGAGGAGCCACCGGTAGTGGACTCCTCTGTTTCCCGCCTCTCTAAAAAGGTGTTGTTACCAGTCCCAGGGGTATCCACCCTTAAGGACGGGGCGGACAGAAGGCTGGAAGCTACCCTCAAGTCCATATATACGGCCAGTGGGGCATCCCAGCGTCCAGTTTTAGCCAGCTGCTGGATGGCCAAGGCAATTCATACCTGGTCAACCCAGATTCAGGAAGGGTTGTTGGGTGACATGACTGTGGCCCAGATAGGGGACAGCCTGCGTCACATTCAGGATACCGCAAAAATCCTGTGCGAGGCACAAAAAGAATTGGGCGCAATAAACGCGCGCAATTCAGCCATGGCGGTTTCAGCCAGACGGGCCTTGTGGCTGCGTCAGTGGTCTGCAGATGTAGACTCAAAGAAGAGTGTGGAGGGTATTCCCTTTACAGGAGAATGGCTGTTCGGCAGTGAATTAGACGGTTGGATTTCCAAAGCCACGGCAGGAAAATCTACCTTCCTTCCATCAGCCCCCACGGTTGCAAAGCGTACCTTCACAGGTGCTTCCCAGCAGTCCTTTCGTGGGAACAGGTTTCGCCCCAAGGCTAGGGGCGCCTCCAATGCCAGCAGGGGCACGAGAGGCAAGTTTAGGAAGCCTAACACCTCCAACACCCAGGACCGTCCAAATGCCGCGACTTCCTCTAAGCCTGCAGCATGACGGGGTTTTCCCGCCACGAGACTCTCTCGCGGTGGGAGCGCGATTGTTGCATTTCAGCCATGTGTGGGACGCCTCGGGTCTGGATCCCTGGGCCAGGGGTCTCATTTCACTAGGTTACAAGCTGGAATTCGACAAGCCCCCTCCCAAAAGATACTTCAGGTCGGCACTTCCAGCATCCCAGGAAGATCAGGTGCTCCTTCAGGGGGCCATTACCAGGCTGCTTCAGTCTCAGGTAATTGTACCGGTGCCAGACACGGAGCAGGGCCAGGGCTATTATTCCAACTTATTCCTGGTACCGAAGCCAGACGGCTCAGTAAGACCCATCCTGAACCTAAAGTCACTGAACCCCTTCCTGCGCGTGTTCAAGTTCAGGATGGAGTCCTTGCGCTCTGTGATCGCCAGCCTAGAAAGAGGGGAGTTCCTGGCCTCTATAGACGTCAAAGACGCCTATCTACACATCCCTATCTGGCCCCCACACCAAATCTATCTCAGGTTTGCCTTGGGGAACGACCATTACCAATTCCGGGCGTTACCTTTCGGCCTGTCGACAGCCCCGCGGGTTTTCACAAAGGTAATGGCGGAAATGATGTCCCTACTCAGGCTCCGGAGGGTGAATGTAGTGCCATACCTGGACGACCTGCTAATAAAAGCAGGGTCGGCGGAGGCTTTAAGCAGTGCTCTCAATCTGTCCATACAGGTTCTAAGAGACCACGGGTGGATCCTGAACATGCCCAAATCATCGCTGGTTCCAACCCAGAGGATGGTTTTCTTGGGCATGATCCTGGATACGTCGGAACAAAAAGTCTTTCTGCCGATGGAAAAAGTCACTGCAATACAACAGCTGGTCAGGGAGGTCCTACAGTCACCTCTGGTACAGATCCATCTTTGCCTCCGGCTTCTAGGCAAGATGGTGGCTTCATTCGAAGCAATACAATTTGGCCGCTTCCATTCCAGGACTTTTCAACTGGACATTCTGACAAAATGGTCCGGCTCCCCCCTGCAGATGCGCAGAAGGATTGGCCTGGCAACAAGAACCAGGATCTCGCTACAGTGGTGGCTAGATTCATCCAATTTGTTGGCAGGCAGACGGTTCCAGATCCAGGACTGGATTCTGGTAACCACGGACGCCAGCCTGAGGGGCTGGGGAGCTGTGACACAGGGAGTCCGCCTACAGGGTCGATGGTCTCCACTGGAGTCAGGCCTTCATATCAACAAGCTGGAGTTGAGGGCGGTCTACTATGCCCTGTTACAGGCAGCTCCATTGTTACAGGGAAAAGCGATCCAGGTCCAGTCGGACAATGCCACCACTGTGGCCTATATAAATCGGCAGGGTGGTACCAAGAGCATGCCTTGCATGAGAGAAGCGTCAAAAATTCTGTCCTGGGCGGAACAGAATGTCCAGGCCCTGTCTGCCATTTTTATCCCGGGGGTCGACAATTGGGAGGCGGACTTCCTGAGTCGTCACGATCTTCACCCGGGAGAGTGGGGCCTTCACACTCAAGTGTTCAATGCCATAGTGGATCTGTGGGGGCTCCCTCAGATCGACCTGATGGCTTCACGATTGAACCACAAGGTAGCAATGTACTGTGCACGGACCAGAGACCCAGGGGCGATAGCGGTGGACGCTCTCACCTGGACCTGGGATTTCCAATTGGTGTACCTCTTCCCACCTCTCCCATTGTTGGCTCGGGTGCTAAAGCGGCTCCGGCATCAGGGGACGGAGGCCATACTGGTGGCACCAGACTGGCCAAGAAGGGCCTGGTACGGGGACATTCAGGCCATGCTAGTGGAAGACCCGTGGCGTCTGCCCCTAAGAGAAGACCTGCTCCTCCAGGGCCCGTTCGTCTTCCAGGACTTACAGCGGCTACGTTTAACGGCCTGGAGGTTGAGCGGCAGATCTTAGTCCACAAGGGTCTACATCCCTCTGTCGTCACTACAATGATAAAAGCCAGGAAGCCGGTGACGGCGTCTCATTATCATGTAATATGGCGCAGGTATATTGCCTGGTGTGAGAAGAATGACTTGCCTCCGGCCAGTTTTCGATTAAACAGTCTGCTACGTTTCCTTCAGGCTGGCCTGGATAAGGGACTCAGATTGGGTTCCTTAAAGGTCCAAATCTCCGCACTATCTGTGTTTTTTCAGAAAAAGATTGCGGCCTTGCCGGAAGTCCAAACCTTCTTACAGGGGGTGCTGAGGATTCAGCCCCCCTTTGTGCCTCCCACTGCACCATGGGATTTGGAAGTAGTTCTTACTTTCTTAAAATCAGCCCGGTTTGTCCCACTGGAGGAGTCTGAGCTGCGACACCTCACTTGGAAGACTGTTGTTCTACTGGCTCTAGCTTCGGCCAGGAGGGTGTCCGAGCTCGGGGCTTTATCTTGTCGAAGCCCTTACCTTGTGTTCCACAACGATAGGGCGGAACTCAGGACTAGACCACAATTCCTTCCAAAGGTGGTGTCAGGGTTCCACCTAAACCAACCTATTGTGGTCCCTTCTAGCGCGACACACCCAGATATACCAGATACCTTGGATGTGGTTCTCACCCTTAAGGGGTATGTCAAGCGCACAGCTAGGATCCGTAAGACCGACAGCCTGTTTGTGCTTTATGATGCGCAGAAGAAGGGTTTACCTGCTTCAACGCGTACCATTGCCAGGTGGATAAGATGTACTATCCAGCAGGCTTATGCATCAGCTGGTTTGTCGCTTCCTTTTTCAGTAAAGGCTCATTCAACCAGGTCTGTAGGTACCTCTTGGGCGGCTGCTCGAGGGGTGTCGGCAATGCAGCTATGCAGGGCCGCAACTTGGTCAGGGCAACACACGTTTGTGAAGTTCTACAAGTTTGACACCCTGGCCAGGGAGGATTCCCAGTTCGGGAATGCGGTTCTACAGCAGAATCCGCACGTTCCCACCCGTTCTGGTAGCTTTGGGACCTCCCCATAGTAGTGAAGCCCAGTATCCCATTGGACGGTAGAGAAAATAGGATTTTGGGTACCTACCGGTAAATCCTTTTCTCGTAGTCCATATGGGATACTGGGAGCCCGCCTCAGTGCGGCTTTTTCTGCTGTCAGACCTACTTTATTGTTAGGCTTATTGCCTTGTTTTCTATAGTATGACTATAGATTTGTTCTAGTTACAGGTGTCCTCTTAAGTTGTTAGGATTCACCTATTTTATATGTTTTTTGTTCGTTTGGGTGTGCTGGATGAATCTCACCACAATACATTATCACATACTCCTCACATGCTCTCCTTCGGCACAGTTTTTGCATTAACTGACTAGTGGAGGGAGATTGAGGGGAGGAGCCAGTGCACCCACACTGAAAGTTCTTTTATGTGCCTGTCTCTCCTGCGGAGGTCTCAATCCCCATAGTAGTGAAGCCCAGTATCCCATATGGACTACGAGAAAAGGATTTACCGGTAGGTACCCAAAATCCTATTTTTTTAATATGTAGATCCCTTTTTTGCTTTATTTGTTCTAATACCCCGTTCTCACTGCCGCAAAAACCCGGGTATTTGCCAGGGCAAGCAGTAATTTCCTGTGTCCTGTCTGAGTGTGGAAGGGTCTTTGTGAAATTCCCGGGTGTTATGCCCTGGGAATTATACACGGGTTTTTTGCAGGGTTTTTCCTGGGTAATACACGGGTGTATGGCAGTGTGAACAGGCTAGACCCGGGTTTTTCTCACAAAATGCAAAAAAGCAAGTTCATTGCATTGCTCAAAGCTGCTTTTTAAACATCCAATCAAAGCTGCTCTTAGATGCCACACACTTGATGGCAGGCATACCAGGGGAAGCAGTGTGAACGGGGCAGACACAGGAATTTCCCGGGTCTAAGGTGCAGTATGAATGGGGTCTGTAGAGCTGAGATGCTCTGTGCCCCGCCAAAAACACGGGAACAAAAACCCAAGATTTTGCAGGGGCGGCAATGAGAACGCAGCATAAGAGTAATGTCCATGTCACCTGTACAGACAATTTGTCTGTGGCTGGTGAGTTACCTTCCAGTGGACTGTCCGAGGTGTAATTGCAGTTTTAGTTCAATAATTGATGTCAAGTAAATGGTGAAAATCCAGACCCAGTCCTGTTCCTTTTCTGTGATTGTGACTTGTCCATTGCTCTGACACTAATCTCTATTTATCATTCTTTTCATCAGTAGGGATATGTCCTCAGCACCAACCACTCCTCCATCAGTGGATAAAGTAGACGGATTTTCACGGAAGTCCGTCCGAAAAGCCAGGCAGAAGAGGTCACAAAGCTCCTCTCAGTTCAGGTCTCAGGGCAAGCCAATCGAGTTAACACCTCTGCCTCTGCTTAAAGGTAAGTGAGCATATTATGTATATAACAAGGTCGCAGACCTCTCCAGCACTGTTCAGATACTTTGGGGTCAATCCTGTTAGTGCGAAGTGACGTTCAGGTGCCATTTAAACGCTGGCAATGGCACCCGAATTAAGCCGATCTGGCACCCTTTGCTGGGCCATTTTGCTTAAGCAAATTCAGTCTGCTTTAATTTGCGCAAGTGCGAATCCTCCGCACCTAATAGGATTGACCCCATTGATAATGACTAGTGAAGTTGTGATGAATATAACATCTGCTCAGTTATTGTTTGGTTATATTTTTGATACATACATATATCCATTTTACAATGAAGTGTCCTTTTATGATCGTCCTACGTCTAAGTATTTTTACTTAATACAGACCAAACTATTGGAATGTACAGTAACTCTTTTCTACTGCATAAAGTGGCTCGAGGCCAGATGTATCAAGCTTCAAAAAGCGATGAAGTGGAGAGTGATAAACAAGCAGCCCATTCTCTGTGTCACTGGTCCATGCAGAGTTGAATGTGGGATTGTATGTATAAAAGTGGTATTAGATGGTAAATGTTGCATATCATAAATATACATGGCAGCGTACCGGGTGACAACAGGCCTTTCATACTTTTCAACAGGATTCATTTAAGAGAGACTCTGGCCGTGTGACGGATGATCACCTGACCATCGGGGTCCTGGCAGTCAGTATACCGACATTGGAATCCCGACAGTTGGGATCCTGACTGAGAAGGGCTCCATCGTGGGGGTCCATGACCCCCATAGAGGGAGAATTGAGCTTGTGGCAAGCCAACGAGCCTGCAAGGGTCTTCTTTGCGCTTCCCCCTGACAGAGTACCGGCGGTTGGTATTCTACTGTCTATCTACTGACCACCCGAATCCGGACCGTCGGGCCAGCATACCACACCCCCTCTGGCCATATGCTGATTTTGTTGGTAGCATGACTGCATATTTCTCTGAGCACTGTTCATTGTGTTAGGATTTTCTGTGCTTTGAAAGAGACTGATTTACTAAAGGCTCTGCTTGTTATCGGCTGCTGCAGGTCTAGTTTCTAGACAACAATATGTTTAATAATGTTAGTTCTGTCTGGTTAAGTATAATACTTGACATTCAGTTGTGACATATTCATCGGGCAGATGTATGATGCCGTGATCATGGAGGAGAAGTGAGCCAGAGGAGTAATGGCCCATGGCAACTAATCAGCTGCTCTGTATAATTTTATATTCTGCAAATTATAGATGTTACGTCAGTGCTGATTGGTTACCATGGGCCACTTCTCCTCTGGCTCACTTCTCCTCCCTCCTCACTGCATCATACCTCTTCTCCCATGTCTGGTACTTACAGTTAACAGTGTGAAAGTTATATTTGGCAGTAGGCCGCAAATGGTTCATATTTATCTATACTGCCGCTTTAAAAAAAAATGATTACAATGTACTATGCATGTAATCCCATGTTTGGGCTGCAGGTTTGTATATGGAAAGCCTGCTGCTGACAAAGCTCTGATCATTGGCACAAGTAGAGTAGAATAACACAGACTTGCTATTGGTACTTATGTCACTGTCACTTACTGAGAACTTTAGGAATGTTCTCCTCAGTAAGGCAGATCCCCCAAAGCTTTGTATGCAGTTATTTACTCAGGCCTGCACTGAGAGAGGGTGCAAGAGCCCCTCAAAATATGAGGCACCAGTCAGATTACTGGGGGAGGGGGGGTTGCGTCCACTTCCTCCTTTCCTAAAGCCCTCATATGCCTTCTTTTAGAGCCCTACTCCCCAATGTGTCCAGTCCCTACAGCTTGTGACTACTTACTGTAGGCTGGCTGCTCCTCCGTTATCCACTTCCTGTGAGGTATCCTATGACCTCCCAACACTTCGACAGTGTTCAGCAGAAAATGTATAAGGGGGATCTATAGGTGTATCCTTTTTCTTCATATTTACATAGTCACTCACATGTTAGTACTATTTTTGGGGCATATTTATCATAAACTTTTTGTGGGTAATCCCCCTCTCCACCTCAAAATCAGGATTCCCTGAAAGTATTACAGGAGATTTGCAGCAGATAGAAGAGATATCCACTGTTAAACATCATTTCCCATTGCAGTAGCAATGGCAATGGCCGTTACTCTATGGGCCCACACATCACGCAATTAACTGTGCGAGGGATTGTCTGGGTCCTCCCCAGTAACAGCCACCGGAACATTGCTGTGTAATAACACTGCATGCATACTAGATCCGCAGCGTAAAGTAACACAATCTCTTAATTTACACATTGCTGGGATGGGCTCCAATCGGATTGCGTGTTCCTCTGTGTTTTTTCCTTTTTTTTTTTTTTTGGATTAACTGCATCTGGGCTAAAAAATTTTATTGCCCAAATATCAGCAATATCCAATTTTATATATAGAGTGTAAGCCAGCGGTGGGGAACCTCCGGCCCGCGGGCCGTATACTGCCCCAGCAGGCGGTCTTTGTGGCCCACCCACCCTCCTGGCAGCTGTGAAGGGAAGGTCAAGTACAGGGGAAATTTTGTGAGAGTTACCGACCTCTCGCAAGATTTCCCCTGTATCAGACTCCCTGCACAGCCGCCGGACCACACAGCCAGGCGACTTTTTTTTTTTTTTTTTTTTCAAAGGCCCCTGAGCCATTTTCAACCAATGAAAACGGCCCTTGGCCCCCTAAAGGTTCCCCACCCCTGGTGTAAGCCTTGGTGAACATTAAATGAGCCCCTTAATGTTGCATTTTTCTTTGAATACATTACCTGTATTCCCCATATGTGTTTGTGTGTATGCCTATAAAGATGAGAGCGATTGCTCTGTCATCAGGTAGGTGTGTAAGACCAGCTGTCCTTGAGCGCACAATATTCATCATATTTGCCACTGGTCAACCTACCCAAATGTGGGTGTGCGTGAGTGGGTAGACCACTGTGAGAATAGGACATTTGTTCAGGAGATGCAACACTGCTGTGTGTCTGAATCCCACCTATGGGGTTGAGCGTATCTCTGGCTACCTAGAATCAATGGGGCAGTTGTACAGTATTGAGCCTTTACATGAGATAAATGCAAGGGTGATAGAGAGAGAAACATCCAGCCAATCAGCTCCTTACTGACTCTTTTCAAACACAGCCTGTAACATGGCAGTTAGGATGCACTTGGTTGGACATTTATCTCTCTTTGGACCAGATGTATGAAGCTTATGCTGTGTACACACGGGGTAATATGATTGCTGGGGATATATTGCTAGCAATATATCCCCAGCAATCATATTGCTCAGTGTCTCCTTTTCATCAGCGATGAAAAGGAGACACTGCTACTGGGCGGAGGGGGAGCGCAGCAGCAGCAGACGCTGCTGCTGTCACTTTGATGGGAGGAGGGAGGGAGCAGCGGCACGGGGCTGGGGAGATCAACGCTGATCTCCCCGGCGCTGACCTCCCGGCACAGCGATCGCCGGGGAAAGCCGCTGATCGCAGGAGCATGCTCCAGCTACCATTAGGCAGTGCACACGGCAGCGTGCAGCTGGTGATTTATCGCCAGCTGCGCTCCAAATCACTGGTAATATGGTTGCTCAGCAACCATATTCCCAGCGATTTTACATGAAATTGCACCCGTGTGTACTCACCTTTAAAGTGATAAAATGGAGGGTAATAAACCAAGATCTATCAACTCCTAACTGCCATGTCACAGGCTGTGTTTGAAAAATGTCAGACAGGAGCTGATTGGTTGGTGGTTTATCCCTCTCCATTTGATCACTTTTTAAGGCTTCGTACATCTTGCTTCCGATCACCTATCTTAGTATATCTTGCTCTCTTGTTAATCTTGTTTATATTTTAACATGCTTATCATTTAGTTGTAATAAGAGTTCGTTTTTATGTTTAGTTATAATTGTAAGGGTAGTCTACTATTTCCTATCTTATTTACCACAAGAAGAAACGAGCGCACCTATTTGTAAATTACGTTAATTGGTCACGAGGCAATGTGTGAAAATTCAGAATGTCATGCAGTTAGCCTATGCCCGGACAGCACAGAAAAGTGCGAATGACTCAACATGTTCCTTTACATTACATGGTAAAATGTGCATGTAGTCAAACCTTTGATTGCTCAGATTACCTAGGTGACACGGGTGTGTTATTAGTTGGTCATATGGCTATTTATGATTATATGTATAGTCGCATCCCTTGACCCAGTCACCATCATGCCTAAAAAATCTGGCTACAACCCTGATGATAGTACATCACATCATTCTTGTTCTGGGGATTCATAAGAAGTCTCTACTACACTTGATAACAATACAGCTATGGGCGCTTCCTATTACTATTTACATAATTATCATGTGTTTAATGAGATTGTTAATGCATGTATCAGATGTGTAAATTCCCCTAATATCTGTTTCCAATATGTTAATTTGGTTTTCAAAATTATTCCGGTGACTTTATCTTAACCAGCTTACAGGAAG
Organism: Crinia signifera; assembly: GCF_055691185.1. Lineage (NCBI taxonomy): Eukaryota > Metazoa > Chordata > Amphibia > Anura > Myobatrachidae > Crinia > Crinia signifera. The sequence continues at coordinate 34,718,144 of NC_139228.1, read as the reverse complement.
CCGCATCATACACATCAATTACAGATTATGTAGCGAAGAAACATAACCACCTAGCAAAATAATCCAAGAATGTAATGTAATGACCTGACTCACTCCGGGCTTGGTTCCGAGATAGCCTTTGCTGACTTTGGTAAAGCATGCGCTGCAGGTGTGGGGCAAATGGGAAATATGCTGAGATATCCAGGTGGAAACAGGGCCGTGGAACTGTTACACCAAAACTTTCACTTCCATTTGAATCGGTATTAGAAGTTACAAATGTGCCTAGTAAGTAACATGGGAGCTGGCTTACAGATGTGTCCTATTAAATAGATGCTGCAGTGCATACATGGAAGTGCACACACTGCGGGAATGCTATGGCACGCCAGGCTGCACATGCTTGCACCCGTGCGTGTACAGCGCAATACGAGTAGAACGCAGGTGTGAGCATTCGCTTACACCCGATTTGCCGCATAACGCTTCACATTCCAGCAAAGTTGGCAATGGACACATCTTTGAGCTGGGTACACACTATACGATATATTAGGTGATGATGTGATCCATAACAAGTATCTTATGATGTGTACCCTGTAATCCCCCCTAGTTACTGAATTGTGTGGTTGCATCGTCTCATTGGATGTGCTGCACATCCATTTAGATGATTCCATGGCTGTCTCTGTGGTGTAGGGAGTATGGTGATACATCGCATTGCTAGGTGTACCCGGATTTACAGATGAATACTCAACTATCCCCCGTACCTCTGCTAACATGCCTGTATGTGTGATAATACAATCGCTGAAACTTATATATGAATAGGAGTAGGGTCATTAGGTCAACACAAGCATTAGGTAGACATTGGGAAGGTCAACAGTCAAAAGCTTGACATGGGTTTTTCCCGTTTTTTGTGTTTTTTTTGGTCCCGAATGTCAACACAGTCGACATGGACATGGTATAGGTGCGGAGCTTCTCGCATGGCTCGGCACACTATTATATTCTCCCTCCATGACATAGTGGATTTTAGGGAATGAAATCCCGCTTGTTGGCTCATGTCGGGTGATGCTTAATGAAGCTATGTAAGCACTGAAGTCATGGATTCGATTCCCGCCATTGTCCCGATGGTGTGGAGTTTTGTATATTCTCTCCACAGTTGCATGTGTTTTTCAAGTTTTCTCCCACAATCTAAAATTATAATATTATTCGTTCTAACACCCTGAATCTTTCAAAACCTCTGCAGTTCCTCTTCCCTGACTGGGGTGTCGTTCTCTGCTCTGGTGAATCTAGCACAGTGTATTCTGTATTCAAGCACTGATATGCAGACCAGACCTATACGTGAAGCACCGCAGCAGAGAGCAACACCCGAGAGGAACTGCACTGGTTTTAAAAGATGCAGGGTGCTTTATTGGGCTTCATTAGCCACCTGGTTACTAAAGGCAATAGGTGGTGGCGTGGATAGTGATGGCGCAGATAGGCCCTGCTCCTCCCACTGGGTGTGAAAGGTCCTTTCTCCCACTAGGATTTAGTGACCAAGAGTTCATACTCATATCTAAATTGCACAGTAAAGATAAAGCCAAGCTGCCCATAATGTGTGGCTACATACAGAAGCAGGTAGTATTTACCCTGCGTGAATAAAACCCCATAAATGTATTTGTTCCCCTTACATTGTGACATGGTTTTTACTAAGTACACACTATCCAATTATCCAGCTGATAAGCCAATGTCTTGGCATGGGGCACCCATGGCATGCCCCAGTAGTGAAGCCCGTGGCGCTTCCCCACCTCCATTGTTGATATCCATGTCCCACGCCCACCATACCCTCTTTTCTAGCGTGCGTGCTTGACACCCTCCAAACCCCTGCGCCCTGCCCATCGGATTGGAGGGTTAAGCGGGGAAGCGCACACACTATTGGGTAGTGTATACACTGCTTCACTCGCTTATCCCCTAGTTCACATTAGGCTGCAGGATCTCTTATAAATCTAAATTCTGTGATATTACTTATTTTGCCTGGGGTCCTATTATAACTCAAATAGACTTAAATAACAGACATTACATTCATAATCACGAGTAGGACTTCTTTTGCTTGTTTATTGTCCGTTATATTTTAAGTATCTATTTGCCTAAAATATATAAACTGGGTATTTAAACTTCGTTTAATGTTCAGTGACTGCTGTTTATTTTCCTTACCACTCCAGCCCCCCTCCAAATACTTGTATTATCGTTTTGTCTTACTCGTGAGCAAACCTCTGTCTGTATACCCACCCTGCTGACTCTCGGATTTTCCTCTGTGGTTTAACTTGTGGTTAATATTACAGTGATCTTTTTTTGAAAGGTGTTTGTGGCCTAAGCAACACTTTTGTTATCAGTTGTCATCCTCGGTTTTCATGTGGTAGGTATAGCGCAACTTTGATGTAGCCAGGTCATGGGCATTTCAGGATGGAAGTGTTCTGATCTTGCGGGATCTGACTATGCCTATGGTATTTGGCAATGAGGGGAAGTCTGCATGTAAACAGTGCGCTATCACGGAGACGAGCGCGAAGCAACAGACTGGAGTTGGGAATGTTGGCAGTTGTGTTTCATTATATTATATCATATCAAGAAAATATTGGGAGATCTGGATTTCATGTTTGTAAGCAAAAAAATAAAAACTGTGTGTCTGGAACAAACCACGTTGCCATGCAAGGGGGAGTAAATACGTTTTTTTCTTCTTCTGTGCAGGAGAAATACTGTCCGCATTTGTATGTGTCCCAAAAATCATAGACCACTTTATTTTGACATTGCAATTTAGATTCAAATCTAACTCTCTGCCCCATTGCAATGCAGCATGTCTTTATACCCAGTTTTTTTTTTGCTTTACTTAAACCTGAATCAGGCCTTGTATGCATTGACGCAAAATAACTTTCACTTAATGACAGCATTTAAATTCAGGCAGTTATACATTAAACCAGCTGTGTGCACCACACATGATATACCTATTGGTGCAGCTTACGAACCAGCGTCATCTTGTAGTTTGCAAGCCCTGACCATTACAGAGATTTTAATTTAGTACCTGATTCCGAGAGATACGCAATGCCCATATTCCGGAGTTAGTCTTCACATTCACACTGTGCTTGCGCTAATGCTCCTTAGCTATGCCACTTGAGTGAGGATTTAATTGCAAGGTGTTTGGTATGAAGCAGTGATAAGGGAGGAGAAGTGATAAAGTGCCTGGTATTTTATGACCGACCAATCATCTCCTAACTGTCCCTTTTTAAACCCAGCCTGTAACTTACCAGTCAGGAGATGATTGGCTGGTTATAAAGTATCAGGCACTTTATCACTTCTCCTCCCTCATCGCTGCTTCATACATCTACCCCTCGGTGACTGTTGAGGGGAAGTAGCGGCAAGTGCTGGCAGATAAGCACGTGTGCTGCACTCTACAACCATGAACCCTTACTCTGAAAACATGCTGTCATGGTCTCATTTCCTCTGGCCATTCTCTGTGACCCTAGGGTTACTTAAGGAATCCAGTAAGGAATGGTCTGTGGCCACTCATGCGTATTTGATGAATGTTTCAATACTTCTCTAGGCAGAGGCAGCATTAGCAAATTTTCGCACAGTATCTGCCTATGGGATGGCAGCTGCGAAAGCATTGGCATACTACTCTGAATAAGGCCTTTAGTTGCAAGATATAGAGCATCATTTTTTTTCCCCCAACAAAAAAGAATGAAACATTGCTGTGTGAAATCTTGTGGCTAAATCGTATTTGTGAAGGGATTGTCCCCAGAATTTCTTGCAATCTGCATCTTACAATTCCACGGGCCACCGTCCCAGTTATCCTGTCAAGGAAAAGGTCTCCCTTCGGCAGTGAGATCACACAGATCAGCAAGTCTTCAGGAAGTCAACTCCCTTCCATGTTACAGCCAAGCGTGTCTGCACAGTTACCTTCCGTTAAATTCAATTCCAGCTCTGTCAGAAGTGTACACAAATGTATTTTTTGTGATTTTTAAAAAATAAATCTGGTGGCGGACCTTGTATTGTGTATGTTGAGCGGAAGATCTTCACCAGTAAGACACTATAATATCATGACTGTGGGAGAGAAATTATGTATTTTTGTGTACCTCCTTCCCTATGTCTGGTATATATTCCTCTACTTTGGGGTATATTCAATGCCGGGGACGAGCTGTGACAGTGAGCAGGGCTGCCTGCTCGCTCTGACAGCTCGCCCGGTCAGTAATCAACTGACCTCCTGTATACGCTGATTCCCCCTCGCTCCGTTTGTGGAGCGAGGGGGAATCGGTGTATGCGGCCGCTGAAACAACGAGCCTCGCTGTGTGGGGGAGAATCCTCGCCGTCCTGTGAAAGGGAGGATTCCCCCAGAACGTTGAATACAGTGACCGGCCGACGAGTGGGTTAAACAATGATTGCTTGTTTTCTGCTATACCCGCCATTAACCCCCTCACCGGCCGCATTGAATACGGGCCTATGTCTTCATCTGTCCAAGAACAGTTGCTTTAAAAAGTGACACATAATGCATTAAATAAATACCAAATTTACAAGTGTAAAGTAGACTGCCTTACTGTGGAACCAGCACACACACAACACTACATCTGTCCCGGAGAATTGTCCTACTTGACCTAGTATTACAGAATATCCTTTCATTATAATAAGCTACTGTACATAAACCAAGGTTTGGTTTCAAAAGGAGTAGAACCTGTTTGAGAAAAAAAAAATTGCTTAACAATAACTATAAACAGTTATTGTTATACAGTGCGGGTTGTGCAGTGTCACAAAACACAACATTGTGTGAAGCGTGCAAGAACTCTCGTTGCATTTCTGGTCAGCCCAGTTTTGAGGGCCATGAAACTGTGGAGCACAAAGTACAAACTTTAGTTAAGTGGAAAGACCTGTCCTCCACATTATTGAGGCATTGTATAATAGTTGTGTCACGGAAATATTCATAGAGTGTAAGTGGACTATGGAATCTATGTGAAAACATTGAGTGCAGGTTTTGATCATTTTTGAGGTGCGCATGAATACCTTTTTATTTCCAAAACATGAATGTGGCACATCCATATCTGCTTGATAGAAGCCTCTGAGGATCAATCTGCTATTTCTATTGTTTGTGCATAGTTTGTTCTGCTTTGAATGAAGCATTGCCAAGTTGTTGTTTTTTTTTTTTACGTTAATACACACTAAATGGAAAAAAAGTAGTTGGACACCTGACTGTTGCACCAACAGGGACTGTAATGACAATGTATTTAAATACATATAGTATAATACGGAGTTGATCCCCCTATTGCAGATAAAGATGGAGCCAGGCTCCCTCTTGCTGGCGAATCGCCAGACTGTCTCCCCTGGCAATCCGCAAGCAGCCCGGCGCTCCATCTGACTGAGACGCGCGTGCGTCTCACGCGCATCTCAGTTTCCGGGCGGCGGGTAGACGGGAACTCTGTCCGTCTCCGCTTCAGGGAGACGGACAGCGTTAGGGGAGGCGGTGGGGACCTGGGGGAAGCGCCGTCGGAAGGGGGCGCTCGCGCATCTCGTGCGCGCGCGCGTCCCCTTTCGCAGAGCAGCTGGCGGGGATGGCGGCTGGCGATTCTGCCACCATCCCCTGCAAAGACCATGCTGGCTCCATCTGTATCACAGCTTCCACTCTTCTTGGAAGGATTTCCACAAGGTTGTGGAGGGTTTGTGTGAATTTGTGCCCATTCATTCTGTAGAGCATTTATGAGATCAGGCACAGATGTTGGATGAGAAGGCCTGGCTCCTAGTCTCTGTTCCAGTTCATCCCAAAGGTTCTCGGTGGGGTTCAGGTAAGGACTCTGTGAAGGCCAGTCCTTCCACCCTAACCTCCTCATATCATTTGTTATAGTCCTTACTTTGTGCACTGGGTCACAGTAATGTTGAAATAGAAAAGTGCAAACTGTTGTCACAAAGTTGGAAGCATAGCATTGTTTAAAATGTCTTGGTATGCTGAAGCATTAAAATTTGCCCTTCACTGGAGAAAGGAGCCTAGCCCAAATCCTGAAAAACAGCCTATTACCATTATCCCCCCTTCACCAAACTCCACAGATGCCATAATGCAGTCAGGCAGGTAAAGATCTTCCAAACCAACACAAGCCCAAGAGAAGTGTGATTCGTTGCTCCACAGAACACCTTTCCACTGCTCTACAGTCCAGTGTTTGTGTGCTTTACAGCAGTGGTTCTTAACCTCGGTCCTCAAGTACCCCACACTGCATGTTTTGCATGTCTCCACACAGAATTGCAAGTGAAATAATTAGCTCTGCCTGTGGATCTTCCAAAATATGTCAATGAGTAATGAATGCACCTGTGCACCTGCTGGGTGACCTAGAAAACATGAACTGTTGGGGGTTCTTGAGGGCTGAGGTTGAGAAACACTGCTTTACACCACTCCAGCAGACACTTGGGGGTTTATTTACTAAGATGAGAGTTCTATTGAAGATGGAATGTTTCAATGGCAACCAATTTGCAGGCAGCGGCTTGGCCATGGAAAACCGGGATGCAGTTACAATCCCGGTGGTCGGGATCCTGGCGTTCAGAATCCCGACGCCGGAATCCCGACCGCCGAAATGCCGACACATTCTCCTTCCGTGGGTGTCCACGACACCCCTGGAGGGAGAATAAATTAGTGTGCCGAGCGTAGCGAGGCACCGGGCCCGCTGCGTGGCGAGCGCACCGGGCCCGCTGCGTGGCGAGCGCAGCGAGCCCGCAAGGGGGGGCGATCCACGTCCCCCCCTTGTCGGCATTTCGGCTGTCGGGATTCCGGCGTCGGGATTCTGAACGCCGGGATCCCGACCGCCGGGATTCAATACTGAATCCGGAAACCCACTCCATTAACTTACTGCCACACAGTTATTTATGTATAAAATAATTCCAGTAGAATTTCGGAACTCTCCGGCTATGGAATCAGCTTCCTGGCAGGGTTGTTGATGTTCCTAAACACTTCCACTTTCCAATACTATTACTTATAGTTGACCGTGGAATATCCAGGAGGGCTGACATTTTGCAAACTTATTGCAAAGGTGGTTCCCTATCATAGCACCATGGTTGAGATACTTTGCTGTAATGACTGCAGCCAGACCTCCCAATAGCACATCACATAGGTATATAGTTTAGCTTGTTCTATGCCGGATGCCCTTTAGTGCTACCTATTGACCTGGGCAGCTTACAGAATAATATCTTCCTTCCGAAGGGTCTACCATGACATGTCTCTTTACAAACGGTGTAGATTGATTTTCTGTTGTACGCAACTCTGCCTTTAAGACCAAGTCTTGTTTGCTGAGGTCTCCGACAAGTTTAGATTGTTAGTGGTTACCAAGGATCAGTTCTTTACACCTACACACCTCTCTCTTCAGTTCTCTAACTGCAGGGGGAAATTCACATCAGCGCTCTGCGCAGTGTTATTGAACATGAAAGTAGACCTCTCCCGGGTTGCGTTCATTCATTCCTATGAAAAGCTGCAGGTAATATGTTTATGTGACATATTTCCAATGTCGTTAAACATTCTGTTTGTGTGCACGTTTGTTTTATCAGGATGTATTACGAGCCGAGTGGAAATAATTAACAAGCACATAGGTGTCTCTTGCGCTGCAGCCTGTACCACATTTCATTTATAGAAGTGCATAGCTGTATCATGTTACTACACAGCGGGCTCTCTCCTACGTGTCTTGTAGCCCACTGCGCTTGTGTGTCTATCCTGAGCTTGTACTGTGTAAAAGCTCTACTACTTGTCATTAGAAAGGCTTGAATGAAATGTGACAGTTTTTTTTTTTAGCTTTTTAAATGACGTGGCCCATGCAACAAACTAACTTCTTCTAGCTGGTTCTCTAGCTGTTCACTTGCTGTGACTTTCTGTGATAGCAGGCAGGGGATATCTGAATACAGATACCATTTCCGTGTCGACCTTTTTGCCATTAAGACCTTTTGGTGTTGACGTAATTACTGTTGACTCTGAGCCACAACCCCTGAACGTTTGGAGAACCTTTTTATGGAAGGCCCCATGACCTCTATCACTGACATTCTGGGGTTTCCACCCATGTAAATCACAGGTGATTTCCGCAAACGGTCCAAATAGTCATCATGTAGCTTCTAAAGCTGGCCATACATCTACAGATAGATTGTCAGATTGGGCAGGTTAGAACTAAAACCTGGTAATATCTGAATGACAAGTTTTGGGCAGTTTTCCAGCAATTCAAAGCAAATGATCAACATTTGCTCTCATCCATTACCAGGGTTTGTTCCAACCAGCCCAATCTGACAATCGATCTGTAGATGTATGGCCACCTTAAGTGTCATGCAGCAATGGTGGTTGCTGCTCATCAATCACCTGTCGCTGTGTTTGGGGGAGTAGAGAATTTGGTCACAGTAGTGATCTGTAAATGCAGTCTCTGAGGACCAATGGATACACTCGGGGAGGATGCTCTTGGCTGTGTTCACTTAACACGGTATAACTAGAACCGCATGACTTGTCTGTGACGCTTACAAACAGAGGAATAACCAGGAGCAGAGCACATGGCTGCAAGGAACACGTCGCAGTCAGCATTGCCTAGAACAAATCATACTCCTTTAATACAGGTTACAGAAATCCTAGGTGACAGTACTGGAATTCAATAATGTTCCTATACAGTGATGACATTAGAACTATAACTGATTTATAAGCAGTGACATTAAAAATACTGCATTATTCTGATATTACATGCAGGTGTTTATATATTGCTTTTGCATTATATGTAACAATTAACGCTTTAATTGATGTGTAATAATGTTATTACACCTATTAAATGTGAGAGAATCAGTCTACATGATTTATCTTTGTTCTGTTATCTGGTTTATCGGGTTCACCGAGTTCTCCTGTACCTCTTGTGTACATACTGGGATTGTCTCGTGTGAGGAAGGCTCATCACAATGGTAGTGGTATGTTAGATAGATATGCATTCAAATCTACATGGATGTTCCGTCGTCGCTCAACTACTACTGGCTCCAGTGGCTTCTTCCGGCTCCTGGCAGTTACATGCGGGTCCGTTCTGGCAGTGACGTTTGAGTATTCTACCCAGTATCTATAAACTGCGCAGCCTAATCCTAATCCTCTCTGTGATGCCTAACCGGCGGTAATCAAAGATTGGCAATTCTAATGACGACATTGTGAATATGTTGACATTCTGATGATGTTACCATGGTGCCTGTTGACATTTTTACCACAGCCGTGGCTAATGTTGGCCATCTGATTGGCTACTGTCGAAAGATGCACTAATTTTGATGAAATGACTGCCCTTTACGTTGCTCACTGTAACATAGCACCCCTTCTGTTTCTCATGCTTCCAATGAAAATGCTTTTTACTTGAGATGTGCACATGGGTCTTGAAACCAAATCTACTCAGATGGCTGACATGGATTTATATGTATTGGCCATTCTTTTTATGGTAGATGGTTTTGCAGGGTTGTTGTGAGTTGTTAGTGATTACCAATAATGTATTTGGTAGATTGCTCTTTCTGAAGGGTGCAGACGGTGTAATGGTTAGCATTACTGCCTCCGCCAGCGCTGAGGTCAAGGGTTCGATTCACACCCAGTGTGGAGTTTGTATATTCTCCCCATGCTTGGGTGGGTTTCCTCCGGGTACTCCGGTTTCCTCCCACAATCCAAAAATATACTGATAGGCTAATTGGCTCCCAACAAAATTAACCCTAGAATTTCTCTAGGTGTGTGCAAATAGGTAGGGAATATAGAGTGTAAGATCCACTGGGGCAAGGACTGATGTGATGTTCAAATATTCTCTGTAAAGTGCTGCGGAATATGTCTGCGTGTAAACAACGTGTAATAAAATAAATACCTGCGTCTTGGGTGCCTGGCCATGCACTAATACACTACCAATCTAGTGGATTTGGCTTTATTGGGGTTGGTACTAATTAAGACCAGAGTAAGAGCTTGCATACCTAAAATCACTTTTTGCACAAACACGCGACCCTGCTATGGGCATTTTTCGGGTGTTTAGCTGGGGTCATGTACGCAGAGAAACATGGCATCGCTGACAGTCTGTGTGACCATAGACCCGATTGAGGAGTCTGTGTCCTGCGTTATTGCATCAGTATGTGTACACAGTTGCTGAAGACTTTGCGATCTGGCGAGCTTCTGTCTTCATTGCTGGGTGGCAGCTTCATAAATGGGAATTAGGCGGGAAGACACAAAATGGATGAAAAAAAATAAAAGCAGGAGAAAGTAGCCAGGTTAGGGAAAAATTAAACAAGTCCTATATGAGTGCCCCTAACCTTGCATGATTATGCGTTTGCGACTTTATACCAAACTGAACCAAACTGAACTAAAATGCTTGAGGCCAAAAATAGAAAAATAATTGTCACGAGCGTTTGCAGCATGGGAATCCCACAATGCTTCTCGCGGAGCAAAAAGGATGGGTATGTAAGAACACATCTGTATACAGTCATTTAAGGGGGTAGGTGCAAACACATGATGATAAAGGTGACTGTTGCCAGCACTAGCGAACTGCTTGTTGATGAGTGCCTTCTTCGTAGCTGGTACATATATTTTGCCTGCTTGTGGGTTACAACTTTTCTGTATTCTTTCTTGCACAAGATTGTATTTGTCTTATTTGGAAGCAAAACAAATGGTTAAAACCATGGCTTGTAGTATATGTTAGTGTTCATTCTAGCACCCGCTGTCTTTGAAAACCCATGCAGTTCCTCTTCCCTGCCTGGGGTGTCGCTGTCTGCTCTAGTGCTTCTAGCACAGTGTGGTCTGTATATCAGCACTGATATGCAAACCAGACTTGTGCTAGAAACACCACAGCAGACATTGACATCCCAGGCAGGGAAGAGGAACTGCATGGGTTTTTAAAGATAGCTGGTGCTAGAATGAACACTATATGTGACTATATACCGACTCGCACACAACGGCCCATAGTTGTCACTTGGCATACGCTCACAGGTCTGGTTTTGGTCTTTGCATCTACACTCTGCATTCTGCTTGTGCTTCCATAGCGTCTCCAGCTTTAGGAAGGTTCTGTTCTCAGTCTTTCTTCCTGATCAGAGTTCCTTCCTGCAGTTGTATTAATATATTCATTTGTCTTTGAAAAACTCCAAAGTCTGTTCCTATTCTGGTCTAGCTTCACTGGCAATAATTAAAGCTTGATCTGATTTAAGAAAGCTAGTGCAGTAGTAGAACTGCTACACGCCTATCTTTTACTGTTGGCTCCGAGTTTTCTCTCGGCTGCTTCTAGAAAGGTTTGCAAGAAGTTTAATTCTAAATAATATCCAAATTGCTTTTAGTATACATATTTTTTAAGGGTTTGTATGATGTGCTTTCCACATTCAGGGGTAGATGTATGAAGCAGTGATAAGGGTGGAGAAGTGATAAAGTGCCTGGTACTATATGACTGGCCAATCCGCTTCTGACTGTTAAGTTACAGGCTGGGTTTAAAAAGGGACAATTAGGAGATGATTGGCCGGTCATAAAGTACCAGGCACTTTATCACTTCTCCTCCCTTATCACTGCTTCATACATCTACATCAGGGGTGGGGGACCTCAGGCCCGGGGGCCGTGTGCAGCCCCTGTAGCCAGTCTGTGTGGTCCACCAACCTGCCCGGTGGCTTTGCCGGGAGTCAAGTACAGGGGAATTCTCGCAAGAGGCCGGTAGTTCTCATGAGATTACTCTTAATCAACAGCAGCCGGAGACTGTCGGTCATGTTCAGTGGCAGCCGCTGGAGCGTGGGACGACTGCAGCAGGACAATTTGTAAGAGAAATTTTTACGTATGGCCCCCGAAGGATTTTTTTCCCCATACAAACGGACCTTGGCACAAAAAAAGGTTCCCCACCCCTGATCTACACCATAGTTTGCTGTTACGGATCAATTGATCATTATCCACTTGTAAGCCGATTACAGCTTCAGCCTGTCCATTTCTTTTTAAGATTGGCCTCTGGCATTCCTTTGCATTTGTAGCTGGCCAAACCTTTCGGAACACTCCATTTTTTTATTTACAGCAGTGGTTCCCACACAGTGCGCAGTGCCACTCTCTGGGTCCCATGGATTGGTGGTCCAATGGTTCAAAATGTTCAATGTTAAACCAGTGCTATTGGTAGCAAATTTGGGGCAGAAACATGACCAGCCATTCCTACACTAATGTCGTTACAGTGTGTACACACAATCTGGCCTGACGGCATTCGTTCCGATGTTGCAGCAAATGCCCAGCGCAAAAGTGTGGACCCAGCTCTGAACTTGGGAATGCACAGAAAGGAAACAGCCAGCAATCTGAAAGATACCATAACCTGAAGCTTGCCAGTAGCTATGAAGACAGCGTTTTACTTGCCTGGCACAAACGGTGAAAATGCTGGTTAAATACATTTCAGATATAGAAGTGGGCATGTGACTTCAGTGTTTATTATCTACAGTCCTGTCCTCACCATTGTCTTTGTTTCTCAGTTTATTAGCATACTCTGCTCCTTATTCAGTCTCTGCTTTATATAAAAGCATTTATGTAAGCAAACCACTTTAATATAAACAAGTCCCTTTCTTACCTAACAAAGGAGCCTTTAATTTACTTTTAAATCTGCTCTAATTTCTATTATTATTTTTTTTTTTTATCATCCTAACTAGTTAACTGTATCCTACCCAGAATGCAGCAGTGTTTTTGCTGGCTAACCCAATATTTGGGACTCGTTGTTGCACTAATTCGTGACATCGCTGAGACTTTGGGCTTAATTCTGATCTGAGCTCAGTACAAATTTGTTTGGTAAATGGGCAAAACCATGTGCACTGCAGGTGGGGCAGATGTAACCTGTGCAGAGAGAGTTAGATTTGTGTGAGTTATTTTGTTTCTGTGCAGGGTAAATACTGGCTGCTTTATTTTTACACTGCAATTTAGATTTCCGTTTCAGCACACCCCACCCAAATGTAACTTTCTCTGCACATGTTGCATCTGCCCCACCTGCAGTGCACATGGTTTTGCCCATTTTACAAACAAATTTGTACTGAGCTCAGATCAGAATAAGGCCCTTTGTGGAAATAACTGGCCACTAATATCTTGTGATGTCACCGGTTCCAAGTGAATTCTTGGCTTAACCAACAAGACGCACTGCACCTCAGAGTTGTGAATCTGAGAAATTCGCTTTAACGCCTAATTAAATAATTAATGTTTAGTTAAATATTGCACCCAAAAAAAAAAATGAACAGTCACCGTGAGCAACACTGGCAATTTCCACACCTATTCCCTTGGCACTCAAAGGGTTAAGTAGCACTAAGCCCCATACATGCAGCAGGCTCGCTGTCATCCATTGTACTTCATTTCAGAGTTTCCCAAACTTCGTTATTACAGTCCAGGTTTTAAGGCTATCCATGCTTGAGCACAGGTGACCTCCAGTCAATTTGATTTAACCATTTGGACACTATTATGGATATTCTTAAAACCCAGATTGTAATGCCGGAGTTTGGGAAAGAAACTTTTACGCAATGGCCTAAAAGAAAAACTTTTTGAATCTGAAATGGCGACGAAGTACATATTTCCCTCTGTCAGGAAGGGGCGAAGGCTTGTTTTCTTGTTACACTTCATTGAAGCACACATTTCTCTTTATTTGCATCTGTTGTATTGTATGTTTGGCACTGCTTCTTCGTCTGAAGGAAATTAGGCATAGACTCCAATCGAACAGGGTTTCTAATCATTAAATTACTGTGGGAAGTGGTTATGATGTTGCATGACTTTATCATTTACAATCTCCAGAAACTCCTCTCCTAGATTGCATTATCCTTGTGTAGATTTTATTAAAAAATAACTGCGACAACAAATGTTTTAGTGCAATGCCCCTGTGGTACTATTTTCAGCGGTTACTGGGAGAATAAATCCTTGTTGAAATACGAGGGATAGTATAAAACCCTGAGAGGCAGTTTTAAACAAACACCCTTTCTATTTATATTCTAAAGTTGACATTAAGATGGACCATTTGCATGCTGCTGGATGAAATTCAGAACCATCCCATGTACCCATTTCAGAAACCTGCAAAGTGTGGCTATTAACCCCTTGAGTGGTGGGTTTTTCTGGGGGTGGACAAACCTACCAGGGCAGGTTTGTGCTGCCCCAGAAATACCCACAACATCACTTAGGGGCAGCCCCCCCCCCCCCCCTCCCCGTTGCTCACTGCCAGCCAGTGCAGTCCCGACTTCTCTCCCCAGGTTTCTCCTGCCGTTGCAGGCTCGGGAGGACTCAGGCACCCGAACTCCTGAGCCTCCCCGAACTTTGCAGAGCGGGGCCTGCGCACTGCAATGGCTACGGCAGCACTGAGCCCCTGGGTGGGGGAGTCGTCACTGGTCGGAGGTGACAACTTGGGGGTAGCGACAAGGGGGGTGGGCCCCTAGTGGTGGTGTGCCAGTCGTGCACAGCTGGAGGAGGCACCACTGGTGCACACCTATCAATCAGTGGCATGCCCGGAGAAATTTGATGCTGTAAAATACTTTTAATTATATTAAGTATAATTATTTTCTATATACTCTCCTTCTGCATCCACACACAGCTTCATTCTTATTTTGCATTGGTGAAAGCAGTGTTCTAGCTCATTAACAGCTCGGTAACTGATGCAAAACGGGTTCCTTTGAGTACAGATTTGACTTCAGGTTAAAAAAAAAAAGTCACATGATGCTAGGTCTGGGGGAGTATGAGGGTTTTCTAGCACTGCAATCTGTTTCTCAGCCAAAAATGACTTTGGAGAGCGCTCTGTGGGCTGGTGTGTTGTCCGGATGGAGAATGAAACCATTTTTTTTTTAGAACTCTGGCCTCTTTTTCTTTTGACTCTTTTTTTGGCCACTTGTTGTTAGCTGCATGCACACGTTAAAGTACTTGCAGCCCATTGCATTGTACATAGTTTTCTTCTAACTTGCAGTAGGATGGGTGTTGCCATGGGTGCAAAAGGTGGTGTCCTATTCTGATCTGTCTATATGGAAGAGCTGTCTGATCTCAAACCGATCTCCTGCACTAAGGTTAGGTCTAGTGTAAATGCTGGTTTTGGTGTAAAGGGGGGGTATTCAATCAATAAACAAATTTCCCCGGGTTATTCAATTCCCCGGGTTATTCAATTGCTGCTGTTTTCACCGCTATTTAAGGTATTTTTTGCAGGTGCCTTATATCATTTTCTTTCTTTTTTGTTCCAAAATTGTCACCGAAAAATCCGCCTATGTGAAATACCCCCTTTTAAGGCTGCTTCTGCGAACAGACTGGGAGCATTGTGGTTGCATAGATGCATCCAATTCAGATTACCGGCTGATGTTCTCGCGGACGTCTAATGGCAGAAAGCAGACTGAATTGTGCCACATTACCTGCCAATTAAAAGGCCAGATGGCGTTAACTTTTTTTCTAAACCTTCCCAGTGAGTATACCATAATAAATATATAAACCTGCGTTTATATTCAGCTCTGTCTCTGAAAACACCACTGCTTTGAAGGACTTGCTCCTATTAGCTGTTGCTACTAATCACATTTCTTCGATATCACTGTGTAGATGGTTGACATGCTGCAAAGACCTTAGTGACTGAGCAGTCCTTGCAGAGATCTCCATGGGCCGTGTGTGTAATTCAGAGGTGACTGTTGCTGCAGATCTGCCTTGCTGCCAGGATATGTCTTGTCTATTGTGCAAGACAGTGCCACACTTCCTTCCTCTAGGGCTGTGTTGTTGTTTTATTGAGCCACGTATGTACATTTGTAAATCTACCCCATACCTCGGTGTAGTAGTAGTAACAACATTTACTTTCATTATTTAAATCTAGTGAAAGGTGTTCATTGAATAAATAATAGCCGTTGCTGTACAAATATATGTTCCGTTTTATTCCGCTCCTTCTTTCTCGCTGATCAAGTGGATGTAGAAGGCCTGGTTATCCCTGTGTTGTCTTCACATACAGGAGCATCTACCGTTGCTAGAGGTCCCTGTGACCTGCTCTAATTCTGCACTGTCCACATTACTGGCTGGGGACCAATATGTCCTTTTCTTTCAGCATCCCCAAATATAGATCACTAGGTAAGCAGAGTGACCTCTTGCGGCTGGGATACCCTATTAAGGTCGACATGCATTGGGTCAACACCTGAAATAGGTCAGGCACAAATGTTACGTCGACAATGAGAAGGTTGACAGTCAAAAGGTCTTTTAGTGCTTTATATGCTGTGCGATGGGATGGGCGTGGGAGTGCGCATCACATTGCACAGCACTGTGTATGAGCACCTTATGCCCTGTCGACTTTCAGTGGTTGATACAATGCATGTCGACTTAAATTTGCTCAACCCAATGACCCATACACTTGCAGCTCAGGGTCTATAAGGGGACCACGGTTCTCAGACATTGGACCCCCCCCTGTGTAGTGTTACGACTTGAACTTTTCAATTGAACAATTGGATTTTATAGTGTTTGACCATGTTTTTAGTTCCAAGTTAAGCAGCATTTTCATGAGGATTGATGTTAATTTTAAACATTGCTGTCATTTTTATTTTATGCCCCCATATTGTCGCACTATAACTGCATTAAGAGAATTCCACATTCAAAGTAAATGTATATGTATTTAATTTACTGCATAGATGTTGATGTGTATGTATGTATATATGTATGTATGTATGTATGTATGTATATATATATATATATATATATATATATATATATATATATATATATATATATATATATATATATGCTATGGCACAGATATTGCTGTCTATGCCTTCGCTCTCTGCTTCCAGTGTCCCGGGTGGTCATGGGACTAATGATTCCTGCATATAGCGAGGATCATTGTCTGCTTCCTTCTCTGACGGACGCGTTAAACGCTCTCCTTTTTATTCCTCCTCGGACGAGTATTGATAGGCTTTCCAAGTTGCTAAGTAATTATTTGTAACAACAATGGAGCTGCTTTGTGTGCGTGATGATAATGTTATTTATTAACAAGGTGTAACTGGATCTGCCAGTCTGCATCAGCTTCACTTCTATTACTGATCACTTGAACACAGCCCCTGTGGAGGTCATTCAATAAATAATTCAGGCATCATAATACAATAGTTTTCATATTGGCAGCTTAGATCCCGCCCGGCGAGCTATTGCCATTCAGCAGGAAAACCAGTTAAGAGGTTTTTTTTACTTTTTTATGTCTTTTTGTATGTATTTATCCAGTGGGGTAGTAGGATTACTATTTTTTTCCCTTTAGTGATACAAATATGTAGACTGTGCAATAATGCCCTGCTCCTATCCCTTTCTAGGTTACGCAAGGGCTTCAAATATTGCAGTTGCCTTTCCCTTTAGTGTTATGATTTGATTGGCCGACATTGATGACCAGTGATCCACCAACAGAAAAACAGTTTAAAAAAAATAAATCCCTGATTCGCCGATCATTAGCTTATTATTTTTAGTCCAGATAGACGAATCGTAAGCTTCGAAAATGTTGATTTTTTTCCTTGATATTTTCCCCACACTCAGGCATTGGCAAAATAGTTGCCAAATGCCTTGGCCCCATTACTTATACTTAACATATATTGTTACCACTGGGACTTTAACAGCGTTCTGGTATTTGCTGTGCTGGGTAAGAGTACTGACAAATGAAGAAGTAAGTCGAAATCTAAATCCCCATACACACCTCTAAGCCAAATTGTGAACAATAACGTCTAGTGTTAACACTCAAAACTGTTACCTATGATTCCCTCTCATTGTTAACGATGATTGACATCTTCCAAACATTCAGGTCAATTTGGCTAAATACATCTTTAGCGAGTCCCGGGGACATCACTTAACGGTATTGGTGGCCTATATCGATCAGTGTGAACACTCAGTATCGTCCACCCGCAGCCAATATGGTTAACTAGTATGTATGGGCCTTCTCAGACACTCCAGTATTGCATCAGAAGAAGCAAGAGGTCAGGTCTGCTGAGATGAATCAATATCGAGTGTTCAGGCATGGACCATACACAAATTATCTAAGATACATGCCCCCATATAACTTTAACCTATAACTGTAAATGAGAAGTTACTGTATGGATGAGTAGATTACACTTGTTGGCACAAACAGGCCCAATAATGAGTTTTGAGATTTGTGAGCCTGGTCAGCAGCGGTTCCACGTTCAAGTAGATACCTAGTGGCGATAACCTACATAACTAACTGTAACATTGGATGCAAGTGCTCTGGATGGTTGTGCAGATGGTTGCCTTGCTTATCAGTAGAGGGGACCTATTTTACATACGTATAGGTTAGGACAACACATTGGTTGCTTCCATACTCTAAGCAATAAATGTATGTAGCGGATCTGGAATGTGTTTTTGTCAGAATGTAATATGCGCTCGCATATTGCCTTCCATTAAGTATGAATGCCTTTGTTTCAATATAATCAATGACACTATGGACAAGTTTATGTTGTGTGTTTGTGTGTGCGTGTGTTTTATTTTGTGTAAATAATTGTTTATCATTGCATGTTATAGTTGTGTTGACAATCACAGCGTTGCCGGTTAATATATAAAATATAGACTTCATAATGTCAACAGGTATTGTGGGGGTGATTCTTGTTGGTTTGAAAAAGCAAACTCCTTCTTTAATGGACAAAATCATGTGCACTGCAGCTGGGGCAGATGTTACATTTTGGTGGGGCATGATCAAACTGAAATCTAAATTGCAGCGTAAGAATAAAGCAGCCATTATTTACCCTGCACAGAAACAAAATAACTCACCCAAATGTAACTCTCTGCACCAGTTACATCTGCCCCTCCTGCAGTGCTGCATGCTTTTAGACCCAGTAATTTGCTATATTACACATGGTTTTTGTCTGTGTGGGAGGGTTAACCGGGATCTTAAACTCCGGGTCTCCACCGCTGGTCATTTGCAGGGTCAGAGACCCAGAGTTTAAGATCTGATTGACCCTTGTATTTCATGAAATTCCTGGGTGGAACTGCTTCACCCGGGAATTTCCTTTTCTGTGTAAACAGGGTATTCATTTTATATAAACTTTTGGAAAGTTCATAAAATAATCCGCTAGTTTCTTTTTAATGCCATAGCTGCACATTGGTCTCAAATTCTCTTTGGTATTTTTTTTTTTCCATTCCAGACGTCCCAACCTCAGAGCAGCCTGAACTGTTCCTCAAGAAGCTTCAGCAGTGCTGTGTCATTTTTGATTTCATGGATACACTGTCTGATCTAAAAATGAAAGAATACAAGCGCTCTACTCTGAACGAGTTGGTGGACTACATCACAATAAGCAGAGGCTGCCTCACTGAACAGACCTACCCTGAAGTAGTAAGAATGGTGAGTTCCCCATAACTGGCATCACTCTTAGTGGTGTTGTGGTTCCGTCTTGTCCATGCAGTCTTTATCCTCTTGGTTTTACTAGTAATTAGAAAAAAAAACATCAGGGAAGTCCGCATACTTCCTATTTGGTGTGCGACGTTCATATCCAAGTGTTAACCGCTGCAGTGTTCCAGTGCTCCATTAATTACTGTAAATAGACACGCAGTGAAGTCAGTTATCAACCTCGTACGGATTGATGAATTAGTGCTAGACGTTGGAAGGGACAGACCCTTAAGAGTGTCTGCGTGTCCGCCATTTAATTCATCATATATTTTATGTTAATAAAAATTGTTTGCTTATGGACAAAACCATGTGCACTGCAGGTGGGGCTGATGTAACATGAGCAGAGAGTTAGTTTGAAGTACACACCCCACTCAAATCTGATATCTATATTGCAGTTTAAAAATAAAGCAACCAGTATTTACCCTGCACAGAAACAAAATAACTCGTCAACATCTAACTCTCTCTGTACTTTACATCTGCTCCACCTGCAGTGCGCATGGTTTTGTGCATTATCAAACCAAACCCCGTTGTATTAGCCTAAGTACAGATGTGCAGGTTTGCTTAGTCTTTTATGTAATTGTGCTGTTGCGTGTTGATTATAATTTGTTATTTATGGCAGTTTCTATTTCTTTTTGAGGCCTTCATTTTTTCATAGCCATAATTTGTCTTATTTTTCCTTTTCTCTCCTTTTTTTTGAATTATTTAACCTCTTCAAGAATATTATCATGAAATTAATAAAAAAAAAAGTAATTTAAATATGATAATAAAAAAAAATTCTCTGTAAAATTAGAAATTTGTCTCTGAAGAGGTTAAAAAAAAATCTGTACTTTTAGCTTTACGTCAAGAAAAAATATTTGCTCTTTCAGAAATTCTATCATTTACTAAGACTCAAATTTTGCTCATCTCTATTAAAGCAATGAAAATCATACTTTTCAGTTGAGTTTATTTATGTGCTGACGTTCTTGTGTCTGTTTCAAAGTGTTTCTATTGTTGCTCGTTGAGTGCTGCCTTCTTTAATTTCCCTTTTAAGGGGGTATTCAATCTGAGGGTCACGGCGGTCGAGCTTGCTCGACCGCCGTGACCCTGTCCCGTTGTTGGTCAGCTAGACCGAGAACATGCAGACGAGATTCAATGTCCCGCCTACCGGGGAGCGAAAAGGGGGCGTGGCCATGAGTTGTGGCCGGGAAGAGGCGAGCTGCAGCCGCAGCTCGTTTCTTCCCGGCCATTCTCCGCAGAACCAGCCCGACAGCTAGTGCTGTCGGGCTGGTTCTGCCGACAAACCCTACTCAATGCTGTCGGGGAAGACAGCATTGAATAGGGCCCGGCGAGCATCTCCCCAACGGGAGATGCTCGCCAGGGATTGAATATCCCCCTAAATCTGAAATGTTGGAGGAAATTTTTTAAATTTTGCGTTGATCGATATTATGTGCTGCACATAATATGAATCGCATTGCATGTGGTTTTTAACCACATATGATTTTTCAGATTCTGCCACCCGCCAGCCCTCTTCCAGCACCCGAGGTGGCATGAGACATTGGGTGCTGTAATCGCATCCGATTGCACAAGTGTATGGGAAATCATAAGCCTTTGTAAATGAAGCACCCAAGCTCTTGTGGTAAAGAATGATGGTTACATGTACACAACAATCAGAGGAACGTATAGGACATAATGTGCCATTGTATTATATATTTTTTTATTTATTTTTTTACAGCCAGTTGTAAAAACTGTGGTAGAAGTTAATGTTCGCAGACACTGCGTTTTATAAATTTTTATTGAGAGATTGTATCACACAACTTTTCACTTAATCCTTTGTACACTTAAAACATTGAATAGAAACTATATACAAAGTTGAGTCACAGTATTATGAGCACAAGCTAATAGCCAGAATAACTGCAACTAACTGCTGCTAAAGATTACATAATAAAGTGCTGGTATGTTGGTGCAGGTAAGTGGAGCCATGCTCCTTCGTCATGTTCATCCTATAGCTGCTGGAGGTTACACGGCGGAAGATCCATAGAGTGAACATGATGAATGAGGTGGTTGCACAGGTGCTCAAATGGTTTAAGGCCAGGGAAGTACCTGGAAGTCTTGGTAGTGCTCATCGAAACACTGTCGGCCATGTGAGATGTCCTGTTGTCTTGCTGGAAGATCCCATCCGTGATCTACAAGGATTGATTTATAAACAAATCGGTCGATAGTGCCTTCCTTGTGGAGGAATGGGCCCAGAGAATCCTGCGAAAACATTCCCCAGAGTCACGCCAAAGTCCATCCGCTCGATGAAGCAGAAAGTGTGACTCATTGGAGAAGGCAATCTCCCTTAACCAGCAGAGGTCCAATTAGGATACTGTCGTGCAAATTTTCTGTCAATGCACCTTCATTAGCATCGGTGCAGTGATGATCCGTTTGCTTCAGAGCCCCATATGTAGCAGTGGGGCAGATGTATTAAGCCTGTAGAAAAGATAAACTGGTGGTAAAATGAAAGGCGATAATACGCCAGCCAATCAACGTACAGATATCATTTTCAAACACAGTTCATTGTCTCCAGTTTATCTCTTCTCCAGGCTTAAAATATCTGCCCCAGTGTGTGTTAAACTATTTTAGACACGTGTCTGGTAGCTACTAGGTCAGGTGTGTCCAAACTGTGGCCCTCCAGCTGTTGTGAAACTACACATCCCAGCATGCCTTGCCATAGTGTTAGCATTCCCTAATGGCAAAACTGTGGCAAGGCATGATGGGACTAGTAGTTTCACAACAGCTGGAGGGCCATAGTTTGGACATGCCTGTACTAGGTTCATTTTGATGGTAGCGCATCAGTCAGCCCCTCACACACACACCTTTTGTAGCAGTTGTTCACATATCACATCAATAGCTTGTGGTGCTCAACAGTTTCCACTTGGTGATTGACGGTGGTGCCATTTGTCCAGTCATAATGCACCTTCACCACAGAAGCACAAGAATAGTTCACAAACTGCGCTGTTTCAGCAATACTGACACACTTGGCAGATGATCATCCCTTTTTGGAACTCTTATAAATAGCCTGTTTTACCCACAACAGCAACTAGTGATATGTGTGCAGATGGCCTACCCTATCGCATATCTTTATATATCTACCAAGCCAGCGCACAACACGTGACATTACTTTATGGGATAAGTCAAATGTTGGAGATGGTCATAATAATGTGACTGGACACTTATATCTGCATATTGTATTTCTGTTTAATGCCCACTGGTGGCTTGAAGTGGAAGGGATGTCATATGCTAAGATGGCGGTTTGCTGCAATCTCAATGCGTATAAATGATTCCCTAACCCATGTGGAGTGAAAGTAATGGCGGTGTGTTTCACCGTCATTTTAAGACACCTTTAGTCTTTTTCAACGTTTTAAACATATCTAAAATGGTACACAGCTAATTATTTGCCCATTTTTAGATATCAGTGTAACTGCATATATTCGTCTTGCATTTGTGTATTTTTAGTATTCTGGATACAGAATGTAAGGTCAACATGTGCTGATTGGTGTGTACTTTATATTTGCTAGTTTTGGAGGTATAAATCTAGCTCACTTGCTTTATTCCCCTGATAAAGTCTTAAAAATAGATGAGATGCGTCAGTGAATTTGTATGTCACCTTTGCATCAAAACTCATTTTGAACACACTCCTACATGCATACATACGTAGCTGAGAAGCGTCACATCCAAGATACAGCTAAAATGTTGTGTGAGGCGCAAAAAGAACTAGGCGCCATTAATGCCCGTAACTCAGCCATGGCAGTGTCAGCTCATAGGGCCTTATGGTTGCGGCAGTGGGTTGCTGATGCGGACTCAAAGCGCAGTGTGGAGAATCTTCCCTTCACGGGGGAAGAGATTATTTGAGAGTGAATTAGACAACTTAATCTCAGGCCGGCAAGTCCACCTTATTCCAGTCTGCTTCCACACCGGTAAGACGCCCCTTTTCAGGGAATACCCAGCAGTCCTTTCGGTCCTCCAGGTATTGACCTAAGGCCAGGGGCTGCTCAAACACTAACAGAGGTGCTTGTGGTAAACCCAGGAGAGCAGTGACTTCTTCCACTCGTGACCATAGCACAAGTACAGTTGCGCCCAAGCCCTCAGCATGACGGGCTCCTCCCACCTCAAGACATACTCGCGGTGGGGGGCTCGGCTGAAATATTTCAGCCACGTGTGGGATGCATCAACCCTCGACCCTTGGGTCGGGGATATTATTTCACACGGTTACAAGCTGGAGTTCAAAAGACTGCCCCCTCACAAGTTTTTCAGGTCAGGGCTCCCAGCAGCTGCGGAGGATCGCAGGATTCTCATGCAGGCAGTGCAAAAATTGGTACATGCCCAGGTAATCATACCTGTACCGGCACTGGAAAGGGGCCAGGGATATTTCTCCAACCTATTCGTAGTACCGAAGCCGGACGGCTCGGTCAGACCGATCCTCAATTTAAAATCCTTGAAACCTTATCTTCGGGTCTTCAAATTCCGAATGAAATCCTTAAGGGCGGTCATTGCGGGGTTGGAGGAGGAAGAATTCCTGGCGTTGTGATGGATGCCTACCTTCACGTACCGGTGTGGGGAACACACCAGGCATATTTAAGGTTTGTCATACTGGACGAGCAGTTCCAGTTTCAGGCCCTACCCTTTGGCCTGTCCACCGCTCCAGGCGTCTTCACCAAGGGGATGAAGTTCCTTCTGAGGAACATGTGGATAAATATAATTCCATACCTGGACGACCTGCTCCTAAAAGTGAAGTCAGAGACAAGTCTACTTGGAGCGATAGAAACCACCAGACGCGTACTATCAGACCACGGGTGGATATTGAACATACCCAAGTCCTCTCTAGTGCCGACCTAGCGTCTCCAATTCTTGGGGATGATATTGGATACGGTGGAGAGGAGGGTGTTTCTCCCGGAGGACAAAGTAACCGCACTCCAACAGCTGCTGTTGGAAGTGCTGACCCCAGAGAAGGTGTCAGTTTACCTATGCATCAGGTTGATGGGGAAAAATGGTTGCCTCATTCGAGGCAATTCAGTTTGGGAGATTCCTCTCCAGAGTGTTCCAATGGGACCTGTTGAGCAAGTGGTCCGGATCACACGTCCACATGCACAGGTTAATCCACCTGTCAGCTCGGGCGAGACAGTCTCTACAGTGTTGGCTCCACTATCCAAACCTCCTTGCGGGACGGAGATTCGGAATCCAGGACTGGATCCTATTGAGAACGGAAGCCAGTCTCCAAGGCACAAGGAGTGCAGTTTCAAGAGAAATGGTCACCCTTGGAAACTCAGCTTCACATCAACAACTTAGAGCTGAGAGCGGTCTATTACGCTCTATTGCAGGCTCATTCCCTCCTGGAACATCGTACGATTCAGGTCCAGTCGGACAATGCAATGACAGTTGCGTATATAAACCGGCAAGGAGGGACAAAGAGCGGGGCCTGCATGAGAGAAGTCACAAAGATTCTTGCCTGGGCAGAGCTTCATTCTGTGGCAATATCTGCTATCTTTATTCCCGGGGGGGACAACTGGGAAGCGGACTTTTAGTCACCACGTCCTACACCCCGGGGAATGGGGGTTACATCCCCAGATTTTTGAAAGCATTGTAGATCTGTGGGGAGTGTCGCAGATAGACCTGTTGGCCTCCAGAGTCAACAAGAAGGTCGACCAGTATTGTTCGAGGACAAGAGATCCTCAGGCAGAGGCGGTGGATGCTCTGACCACAACATGGTCGTACGATCTGTTGTACCTGTTCCCTCCCCTCCCGCTGTTGGAAAGAGTATTAAAAATAATCCAAAGCCAAAGGGTGGAGGCGATTCTGATAGCCCCAGACTTGCCTCGAAGGGTGTGGTACGCAAGTCTGCTAAACTTGCTAGTGGAAGACCCGTGGCGACTGCCTCTCAGAAGGGATCTTCTGTTTCAAGGCCCCTTCGTCTACCACGACTTAGGGCAGCTTCGTTTGATGGCCTGGAAGTTGAGCTGCAGATCTTAGCTCAAAACATAGAAACATAGAAATATAGAATTTGACGGCAGATAAGAACCAATTGGCCCATCTAATCTGCCCCTTTTTTAAACATGTTACCTCAAACCATATTTGATCCTTATTTTTTTGTAAGGATATCAATATGCTTATCCCAAGCAGTTTTAAATTGTACTACTGTATTTGCGTCTACCACCTCTGATTTTAGGTTATTCCACTTATCTACTACTCTTTCTGTGAAGTAATTCTTCCTCACATTTCCCCTGAATCTTCCTCCCTCTAGTTTCAGTGCATGTCCTCGTGTTCTGTTGCTCCTTTTCCTGTGAAGAATGTCTCCCACCTGTACCTTGTTAAAACCCTTGATATATTTGAAAGTTTCTATCATGTCCCCGCTTTCCCTTCTCTGCTCTAAAGTATACATATTAAGATCTTTTAGTCTTTCCTGGTATGTTTTGTGATGTAGGCCATGCACCATTTTAGTTGCCCTTCTTTGTACAGTCTCTAATGTATTTATATCCTTCTGGAGATATGGCCTCCAGAACTGAACACAATACTCTAGGTGAGGCCGTGCCAATGACCTATACAGTGGCATTATTACTTCTTTCTTTCTACTGCTGATACCTCTCCCTATGCAACCAAGCATCTGACTTGCCTTCTTCATTGCTTTGTTACATTGCCTACCTGCCTTTAAGTCCCCTGAAATAGAAACACATAGATTCCGCTCTTCCTCAGTAGTTTCCATTATAGTGCCATTTATACTATATTTAGTCTTTGGATTTCTGAAACCCAAGTGCATGATTTTGCATTTTTTGACCATTCCTCTAATCTACCTAGATCCTCAATCATTTGTTTTACCCCTCCTGGTGTGTCTACCCTGTTGCATACCTTTGTGTCATCTGCAAAAAGGCACATTTTACCCTCAATTCCATTTGCAATATCACCAATAAAGATATTAAAAAGCACCGGTCCAAGTACAGATCCCTGGGGTACTCCACTTGTAACCTTTCCCTCCTTTGACTGTACTCCATTTACTACAACTCTCTGTTTTCTGTCCTGCAACCACGCTCTTATCCATTCAACTATCTTAGAATCCAATCCCAAGCTTTCAAGTTTATTTAACAGTCTGCAATGTGGGACAGTGTCAAAAGCTTTACTAAAGTCTAGATAAGCTACATCTACAGTCCCACCTTGATCTATTACTTTAGTCACCCAGTCAAAAAAGTGAATAAGATTTGTTTGACATGATCTTCCCCCAGTAAACCCATACTGTTTTGGATCCTGTAAATTGCTGGTTTTGAGATATTCTACAACTCTTTGTTTTAAGAGTGTTTCCATCAATTTCCCTACTACTGATGTAAGACTCACTGGTCGATAGTTGCTTACCTCCCTCTTCCTTGCTTCCACTTTTGTGCAGTGGGACTACATTCGCTGTTTTCCAGTCCTCTGGGATTACTCCAGTAGCTATTGACTGGTTGAATAATTCTGTTATTTGTTTTACCAGATCCCCTTTAAGCTCTTTTAGTATCCTTGGATGTATCCCATCTGGCCCCATTGATTTATCCACTTTCAGTTTTGAGAGTTCTGTGAGGACTTTCTCCTCTGTAAATGTACTTGTCTCTCCCTCAGTTTTCTGACTATACTTGCAACTTAACTGTGGCCCCATCCCCTCTCTTTCAGCAGTGAATACTGAGCAGAAATAATTATTAATATTATCTGCTCTTACATTGTCCCCCTCAAGAAAACTTCCACTCTCTGTCTTCAGTCTAATTATTCCACTTTTTGTTTTTCTCCTTTCACTTATATACCTAAAAAAGTTTCCCCCCCTTTACCCACTGACTGGGCCATTTTCTCTTCAGCCTGTGCTTTTGCACATCTGATTACCTTCTTAGCCTCCTTCTGTCTAACAGAAACAGGGGTTTCATTCTTCGGTCATTGCTACAATGACCCAGGCCAGGAAGTCTGTGACCGCGTCGCACTATCACAAGATTTGGCGTAGATACGTGGCATGGTGTGAAAAGTTGAATTTTCCACCAGCGGATTTCAAACTGGAACGGTTTCTGCATTTTTTGCAGATGGGCCTACACTTGGGCCTCCGTCTGGGGTCCTTAAAAGTTCAAGTGTCTGCCCTTTCTATTTTCTTCCAGAAGTTGGCTGCATTTCCAGAAGTCCAGATGTTCTTACAAGGAGTCCTGTGTATATAGCCCCCCGTTTGTGCCTCCAACTGCACCTTGTGACCTGGAAGTGGTTTCTTAAGTCGTCGTGGTTTGAACCTTTGGATTCCACAGAGTTGAAGTACCTCACCTGGAAGACGGTGACGTTGTTGGCTCAGACTTCGGTTAGGAGGGTGTCTGAGCTGAGCGCTCTTTCTTGTAAGAGCCGCTTTCTGAGATTTCATCAGGATAGGGCGGAACTCCAGACAGCAGTACCTGCCAAAAGTTGCATTTCATTTGAACCAGCTGATTGTGGTGTCTTCCAGCTTAGGGCATCATGGTATCCCTGAATCCTTAACTGTGGTCAGGACTCTTCGGACTTACATCAAGAGGACTGCCTGTGTTCGTAAGACAGAGTGTCTCTTTTTGCTTTATGACGCACAAAAGAGAGGCTGCCCAGCTTCCAAGCAATCAATTGCTTGGTGGATACGCTCCACCATACAGCAGGCCTATGCGGCAACACAATTGTCGGTGTAAGCTTCTGTGAGAGATCACTCCACAAGAGCAGTGGGCGCATCCTGGGTGGCTGCTCGGGGTGTTTCAGCATTGCAGCTATTTACAGCTGTTACTTGGTCGGGTCAACATACTTTTGTCAAATTTCACAAGTTTGACGCGTTGGCCAAGGAGGATACCCAGTTTGTGCAGGCGGTGTTGCGACAGGCTCCGCACGCTCCCGCCCCTTCTGGAAGCTTTGGGACATCCCCAATGTATTGAGACCTCAGTATCCCATATGAATGATAGTGAAAATAGGATTTTAATACCTACCGGTAAATCCTTTTCACAGAGTTTATATGGTATACTGAGTACCAACCTCAGTGTGGTTGAAGAAATTTATGTGCCTGTCTCCTGTCAGATGACCTCTATTTCCCAATGTTATGAGACCTTAGTATCACATATGAACTCCGTGAAAAGGATTTACCGGTAGGTATTAAAATCCTATTCTTGCAAGCCGCAGCATCAGCCTCCTTGTGCTCACCATCCTGCAGTGGGTGGTTCCAGTCCCAGTGCACCCAGTGTGAGTGACAGTGTGCCTTGTCAGTTGTTAGCACACCCTTTAGTTAGTGTGTCCTGCACTGCTGAGGGAAGTGTGACCGTGCGCCCCAGTGATGAGTCAGAGCCCAGCAGTGTTAATAGAGAAGGACGGTGATATTAGACACAGCACGGGAGGGAGCTGTCAATCACCGCCAGAGTTCCCTGTACATAGCACCGCAGTGCTAGCCCTGCTGTCTGCCCTCAAAGACCCACAGCTTCCAGCCTGCACTGCTGTGCAGACTTTTGCCTGAGAGACCTCCATCATCCTCCATTACTCCATCCCTGGATCGATAAGTAGCTACACCATACACCTGTGTACACCTGCCTGTGAAATTATATCTGCTATACTGCATATCTGCAAGTTAACCCTTTCAGGACCTCTGTGATCATTACTATTAATAAACCATATTCCTGGTTAAGCTTCCAAAAACGTGTCGTCTAACACCACCACAAGCACCGCTATATACTCTGCCAACATAACCTTCATTAGTGCTGCTGGTTTTCAGTAGGTGAAGTTGTTTATTTCCATTGCCCCTGGATAGAGCTGAGCTGTGCTCTGTGCACCGGATACACGTGTAGCCATGGAGGAGTTATGTGTATATCAAATAAACAAGCTTACTATTGGTGATCTATAGAGCACATTTTGAGAAACCCTGAAGGCAGCCAGAGAGGAAACAAGTAGCCTGACTAATCTAATGGGGTTTCCAGTTTCATCAAATGGGACATGAAGCCTTTTTTATTAACGTGTAGGATGGTAATCTATTCAATAGAGCATATGGGTTTGTATCATGCTATTATCCTATCATGATACTACAATTAACGGCTATTAAAAGCCAGTACATGTATAATTAAATAGTGGTTTCCCGTTAACCCTCTGCCATAGTTTGTGTTTTGCATTGTGTCAGAGGATCCCAGTCCGTGTTTGGCACTAAAACCACTTGATTACAGCCATGTATGTTAATGATGTC
Source organism: Crinia signifera (assembly GCF_055691185.1). Lineage (NCBI taxonomy): Eukaryota > Metazoa > Chordata > Amphibia > Anura > Myobatrachidae > Crinia > Crinia signifera. The sequence goes on along the minus strand of NC_139228.1, from coordinate 34,688,693 downwards.
CCATGATTAATCTACAAGTAAGGACTCACTGCTGTTATGAGCTGCAGGATCCTTCTTGATTGCTGCCTGTTGATCGTCCGGTATATTCTGTACTATTTATATCCACAGTTGCACAGAAAGTTATCGTTTTTTTAACTTGTGCTTGTGCTTTGTGGATGTTTCTTATAATGTATGGGATGGAATATATGGTCATGCATAAACCCTGTCACCTGTATACATTGCAGTTAGTATCATTTACATAACTGCATGTGTGCCAAGAAATTCCTTTCTATGGATGTTGTACTTGAGGCTGCAGATAAGGGGTCTACAGACCTCATGCAGATGGGGCTTTTAGTAGAGAATATGGGTTAATGTACTGGAAGCTTCCATGCAGAAGGAATTCTAGTGCCTAATAAACAGCAATGTGTACAAAAACTTCAAAACGAAATCTTGCTTTCCATTTCATTGCTTTCTATACAGCGCGATGACCTGTAATATTTTGAAAATGATTGATTTAATTTCTAATATCCCACAGAGTGTCATGG